>NW_028270152.1:91639708-92239708 GCF_037043375.1 Chiloscyllium plagiosum
GCTTTGCATGTGTGTCCGTCCCTTGTGTGTGTGAGTGTGTGTGTCCCCTTGCTGTGTGCGCGTGTCCCACCTTGCCGTGTTTGTGTGAATCCCCTCTCGCTGTGTGTGCATGCACCCTCTCAATTACTTGTACATGCCCTCCCCCTTGACATGTGTGTGCCCCTTCCTCCGCTGTATGTTTGTGTGTGTGTCCCTCCCTCGCTCTGTGTGTATGTGTATGTGTGTATCCCTCCCTCGCTGTGTGTCTGCGGGTAACCCCCTCACTGTGTGTGTTTGTATGTCACTCCCTCGCTGCGTGTTGTGTGTCCCTCCCTCACTGTGTGTGCACGCGTCCGTCCCTTGCTCTGTGTTTATGTGTGTGTGTGTGTGTGTGTATCTGTGCATGTCCCTCCTTCGCTTTGCGTGTGTGTCCTTCCGTTGTGTGCATGTGTGCATGTGTGCATGTCCCTCCCTTGCTCTGTGTGTGTGTATGTGTGTGTGTCACTCCCTAGATTTGCGTGTGTGTCCGTCCCTTGTGTGTGAGTGTGTGACCAGCTTGCTGTGTGTGCGTGTCCCACCCTTGCCGTGTCTGTGTGTGTCCTCTCTCACTGTGTGTGTGGGTGTGTCCCTCCCTCACTGTGTGTGTGTTTGTCCATCCCTCGCTGTGTGCGTGTCGCTCCCTCTGTGTGTGTGTGTGTGTGTGTGTGTGTGTGTCCCTCCCTTATTGTGTATGTGCGTGTCCCTCCCTTGCTGTGTATGTGTAAGTTTCCCCCCTTGCTCCGTTTGTGTCTTTGTCCCTCTTGGTGTGCGTGTGTGTACTTGTCCCTCCCTCGTTGTGTGAGCATGTGTCTCCCCCCTCGCTGTGTGCGCGTGTGTCCCTCTCTTGCTCTGTGTATGTGTGTCCCTCCCTCGCTCTGTGTGTGTGTGTCCCTCTTGCTGTGCGTGTGTGTGCGTGGCCTTTCCTCACTGTGTGTGCATGCATCGCCCCCTCGCTGCGTGTGTGTGTGTGTGTGTCCCTCTTGCTCGATGTGTGTGTGCGTGGTCCTCCCTCCCTCTGTGAGCATGTGTCGCTCTCTTGCTCTGTGTGTGTGTGCATGTCTCCCCCTGGCTGTGTGTGTGCGTGTCCCTCTCTCACTGTGCGTGTCTGTGTTTGTGTGCTTCCTCATGCACGTGTCGCTCCCTCGCTGTCTGTGTGCGTGTCCGTCCCTCGCTCTGTGTGTGTGTGTCCCTCTTGCTGTGCGTGTGTGTGCATGGCCTTTCCTCGCTGTGTGTGCATGTGTCACCCCCTCGCTGTATGTGTGTGTATGTGTGTGTGTGTGTGTGTGTCCCTCTTGCTGCGTGTGTGTGTGCGTCCCTCTTGCTGCGTGTGTGTGTGCGTGGCCCTCCCTCCCACTGTGAGCATGTGTCACTCCCTCGCTGTGTGTGCGCGTGTCCCTCTCTTGCTCTGTGTGTGTGTGCATGTCTCCCCCTGGCTGTGTGTGTGCGTGTCCCTCTCTCACTGTGTGTGTCTATGTTTGTGTGCTTCCTCATGCGCATGTCGCTCCCTCACTGTGTGTGCGTGTCCCTCCCTTGCTGTCGGTGTGTGTGCGTGTCCCTCCCTCGCTCTGTGTGTGTGTGTGTGTCTCTCCCTCGCTGTGTGTGTGTGTGTGTGTGTGTGTGTGTGTGTATGTGTGTGTGTGGTCCCACCCTCGCTGTCTGTGTGTGTGCATGCCCCTTCCTTGCTGTGTGCGTGTTCTTCCCTCGCTGTGTATGTGTGAGTTACCCCCTTGCGCTGTGTGTGTGTGTGTGTGTGTGTCCCTCTTGCTGTGCGTGTGTGTGTGTGGCCCTCTGTCGCTGTGTGTGCATGTGTCTCCTCCACGCTGTGTGTGTGCGTGCCCCTCTCTCGCTGTGTGCCTGTGTGTGTGTGTGTGTGTGTTTGTGTGTCCCTCTTGCTGTGCGTGTGTGTGTGTGGCCCTCCCTCGCTGTGTGTGCATGTATCTTCTCCTTGCTGTATGTGCGTGTGTCCCTCTCTTGGTGTGTGTGTGTGTTTGTGTGTGTCCATGTCCCTCACTGGCTGTGTGTGCGCGTGCCCCTCTCTCGCTGTGTGTTTGTGTTTGTGTGCTTGGGCATGTGCGTGTTCTTCCCTCACTGTGTGTACGTGTCCCCCTCTTGCTGTGAATATGTGTGTTCGTCTTGCCCTCTTGCATTGTATGTGAGTGTCCTTCCCTCACGCTGTGTGTGTGTGTGTGTGTGTATGTGTATGCATGCGTGTCCCTCCCTCACTGTTTATGTATCAGTTTCCTGCCCTGTGTGTGTGTGTGTGTGCGTGTGTATGTATGTTACTCTTGCTGTGCGTGGCCCTCCCTTGCTGTGTGTGCATGTTTCTCCCCTTCGCTGTTTGTGCGCGTGTCCCTCTCTTGCTGTGTGCGTGTGTGTGTTTGTGTGCGCGTGTGTCCATGTCCCTCCCTGGCTATGTGTGTGCGTGTCCCTCTCACGCTGTGTGTCTGTGTTTGTGTGCTTGAGCATGCGCGTTTCCATCCCTCGCTGTATGTGCGTGTCTCCTCTTGCTGTGAGTATGTGTGACCCTTTTACAGTGTACGTGAGTGTCCTTCCCTCACTGCGTGTGTGTGTATATATGCGTGTCACTCCCATTCTGTGTGTGTGCGTGTCCCTCCCTCGCTGTGTGTCTGTGTGTGTGTCCCTCCCTTGCTGTTTGCATGTGTGTGTGCCTCTTGCTGTGTGTGCGCGTGTCACTCCCTCGCTCTGTGAGTGTGTGTCCCTCACTTGCTCTTTGTGCATATCCCCACCATTGTGTGTCTGCATCGCCCCTCGCTGTGTGAGTGCCTGTCCCCCCTTGCTGTGTGTGCGTGTGTCCCTCCCTCGCCATGTCTGTGCGTGTCCCCTCTTGCTGTGTGTGCGTGCCCCCTCTCAATTTCTGTGCACATGCCCTCCCCCTCGCCGTGTGTCTGCTTGTCCACCCTTCCCTGTGTGTGTGCATGTCCCTCCCTTGCTGTTTATGTGCGTGTCCCTCTCTCGCTCTTTGTGTTTGCGTATATCCCTCCGTCGCTGCGTGTGTGCATGTCCTTCCCTCGCTCTGTGTGTGTGTGTGTGTGTGTGTGTGTGTGTTCTTCCCTCGCTGTGTGTGTGCGTGTCCTCCCTCGCTGTGTGTGTGCATGTCCTTCTGTGTGTGTGTGTGTGTGTGTGGCCCTCCTTCGCTGTGTGTGCATGTCCCTCCCTGGCTGTGTGTGTGTGTGTGTGTCCCACTCTCACTGTGTGTCTGTGTTTGTGTGATTGTGCATGCGCGTGTCCCTCCCTCGCTGTGTGTGTCCCCCTCTTGCTGTGAGTATGTGTGTCCCTCTTGCAGTGTATGTGAGTGTCCCTCCTTCGCTGTGTGTGTGTGTGTATGCGTGCCACTTCCTCACTGTCCCTGTGTGTCCCTCCCACGCTGTGTGAGTGTGTGTGTGTGTCCCTCCCTTGCTGTGTGCCTGCGTGTATCCCCTTACCTGTGTGTATGTGTGCATGTCCCTCCCTCGCTGTGTGAGTCCATGTCCCCCCTTGCTGTGTGTGCGTGTGTCCCTCACTCGCCGTGTCAGTGCGTGTCCCCTCTCACTGTGTGTGCGCGTCCCCTCTCACTTTCTGTGCACATTTCCTCCCCCTCGCCGTGTGTGTGCTTGTCCCTCCTTCCCTGTGTGTGTGTGTGTGTCCCTCCCTCGCTGTGTGTGTGTGTGTGTGTGTGTGTCCCTCCCTCGCTGTGTGTGTGCATGTCCTTCCCTCGCTGTGTGACTGCGTGTATCCCCCTCACTGTGTGTGTGTGCATGTCCTTCCCTCGCTGTGTGACTGCGTGTATCCCCCTCACTGTGTGTGTGTGCATGTCCTTCCCTCGCTGTGTGTCTGCGTGTATCTCCCTCACTGTGTGTGTGTGTGTGTGTGCATGTCCTTCCCTCGCTGTGTGTCTGCAGGTATCTCCCTCACTGTGTGTGTGTGCATGTCCTTCCCTCGCTGTGTGACTGCTTGTATCCCCCTCACTGTGTGTGTGTGCATGTCCTTCCCTCGCTGTGTGTCTGCGTGTATCTCCCTCACTGTGTGTGTGTGTGCATGTCCTTCCCTCGCTGTGCGTCTGCGGGTATCCCCCTCACCGTGTGTTTGTGTGCATGTCCTTCCCTCACTGTGTGTCTGCGGGTATCTCCATCACTGTGTGTGTTTGCGTGTTGCTCCCTTGCTGTGTGTGTGTGTGTGTGTGTGTGTGTCCAAAATTTGCACCATCAGTGAATTGGCCATCATAAATTGACTGTGGTATTCAGGAATGCGTGGTTGAAATAAGTTCACCACGAGAAATGCAGGGTTTAATGTATAGGTAGAGGCGTGGGTCTGGGTAGGATGCTCTTCAGAGTTTTGGAATGGACTGGTTGGGCCGAATGGCCTGGTTGCATACGATGGCGATTCTATTCAGGTTCTTGTCCAGCCCTGTCAACCATCCCCGTCTCTAACTCCTTGCCTTATCCCCAATATTCTCCTTAACACTGTAATCTCCTCCAGATTCTAAAACACACCTTGACGATGTAACCTTCTCCAGTCCTTGCAAAGATCGATATGTCTGTCACCTCTTCCTGCTTTTAGAACCCTCCCTATAACTATTACCATTTGGTACAGCACTCCCAATCACTGTTCCCTCTTGAAACTCCCATAAACATTTGTATCTCTGAAAACTCATCTGGACTGTCTCAACTTCCGTTTGACAGTTACGTGCTGAGACCTGCTCTATATCAGTGAAGTAATTCAGTCTTGGCAACACTCACTGTTATAACCTCCCTCCAGCATTACAGCACTGAGGATCTGTAGAAGCTCTTCTCAACCCGACAGCCATCTCTGTGTCTGTAATCTCCTCCACTCCCCATAATACACTGTCTCTATCAGTGTAACCTTCACCAAAAACACAACCTTCTCTATCTATGCAAATCCCTACACTGGTCCCTATCCCTCTCAGCTCCGTCTAAAAATACAACCCTCCATGTCTGTGTATTCACCTTCAGTCCCTACTCACCTCACTATCTGTGTAACCTTCTCCATGCATTTTTGCTTCAGTCTCTTCAACTGTCCCTGTCAGTGTAACCTCTTCCAAACGTGAAAACTCTCCTCTTTTTGACTTACTCACACCACACAACCCTCACTATCTATAACCTACTCCTGTCTGAGAAACCTCTCTCTGCAAACTGCTCCAACTCTTCAACTCTCCACAAGCTCCTGCAGTTCTTACATCCCTCCCTATCTACCAAATCTCTTCCAGTCCCGAAACACCAACAGTCTGTGGAGACCCGACCACCATCCCTATCAGTGTAAACCTCTCAGGTCTCTGCAGTATTCCTGATCTTTCGAACTCACTCCATGCCTGTGCCTCTCCCAATCCAGTCGCTACAAAACCCACTATCTATTTAACACCCTCCTGTCACTATCACTCCCTTGTCAATGTAAGCTCCTCCTGTGTCTCCACCATCTACCCATCTTCATAACCTTGTCCAGCTCTTACACCACTATCTGTTTAAACGTCACCTTCCTCTACAACTTCCTCCTGTTTGTGCTATGCTCCCTTATCTGTGAAACTGTCTCTGACCAAAATTGTTTTCCCAGTCTCTGAAAAGAAATCCAGATTCCACAGCCTCCATAATCCCCAAAACAGCCTTCCTATATCTATAAACATCTTCAGTCACGATGACCCTCCATATCTCTGTTTGTTCCGCCAGATGATACAAACCTCTTTATCTCTGTAATCTGCTCAGATCCCTAAAACAGTCACTGTCTCTGTAATCCAGCCCTGTCCTACAAACATCGTTATCCCTGTAAACCTCTCTATCCCTCCCAACATTCCCAACTCCATGAACCCGTCAGCCCTACAGCTCTCCACATTTCTGTAGCCTCCTGTGGGTCTATGGTCCTCCCACCCTATGAAATCACCTCCAGTCCCCACATCCCTCCCACTCTGGGTCCTCTGCTCCAGATCAGACCATTGCTGTCTCTGTAAACACCTCCACTCCTGACAACTCTTCCCATTTGTGTAACATCGTTCAGACCCCATACTCTCCAGCTTCCTGAATTCTCTTCCTGCATTGCAACTAAAACCACATGTTTATGTAATATCCACCAGTGCTTACACCCTCCCCAACTCAGTAACCTCTTACAGTCCTAACAAAGCAACTAAACTGTGAAACCTCTTAATTCCCTACAAACCTCCCTCTCTCCTTCCTCAAATACCTTCATCACCATGAAACCTCACAATTACTGAAGCCTCCTTTTGGCATTGCAACCCTCCTAATGCCTGCAAACTCCTCCTGTTCTGATGTCCCTCCCTATCTCTGTAACCCCCTCCTCCCTTCAGTGCCCTTCTGGGGAACATGGCAGAGGAGGGAAGATTTGTAAAGTCCGAGCCATGTTCCGGAGGTAGAATTCTGGGAATTACAGATTTGGTCTAATGTCTGTCGTGTGCAGATTATTGGCAAGGACTCTAAAGAGAGGATTTATGATACTTGGAAAACGATAGTTAAATTAGTGACAGTCAGCATGGGTTTGTGAGGGGCAGATCATGCCTCACAAACCTTATTGAATTCTTTGAGGATATGACAGAATACGTTGATGGCTCATTCAGAAAAAAAGGATGATTGGGATACAGGGAAATCTGTCTGTCTGGATACAGGATTGGATGGCCCAGAGAAGAGAGAGGGTGGCAGCAGATGGACAGAATTGAGCCTGGAGCTGAGTGACCAGTGATGTTCTGTAACAATCGGCTCTGGGACTCTGCTCTTTGTGATTTTTATAAATGGCTTGGACAAGTATGTTGGAGGGTGGGTTAGTAGGTTTGCCAATCACCTGAAGGTTGGTGGAGTGGTGGGTAATGTGGAGGGCTGTTGTAGGTTGCAGAGCTGGGCAGATGGACTCCAATCTGGAAAAGTGTGAAGTGATTCATTCTGGAAGGTCGAATTTAAATACGGAATACAGGGTGAAAGGCAGAATACTTGGCAGGAACAGTGCGGAGGAACACAGAGATCATGGGGTCCGTGTCCATAGATCCCTCAAAACCGCCACGCACGTTGGTAGGGTTGTTAAAAAGGCATATATTGTGTTGGCTTTCCTGAGAAGGGGGATTGATTTTAAGAGCCATGAGGTTTTACTGCATCTTCATAGCGTCCTGGTGAGACAACACTTGGATTATTGTGTTCAGTTCTGGTCCCCTATTTACAGGAAGGATGTGCAAGTTTTAGAGAGTGCACACAGGAGATGTACCAGGATGCTGCCTGGAATGGAGGGCAGTTCTTATGGAGAACGTTTGAGGGAGCTAAGGCTTTTTTCATGGGAGTGAAGAAGGGGGTGGGGCGACCTGGTAGAGGTGAACAAGGTGACGAGAGGCACAGAGTGAGTGAATAGTCAGAGACTTTTCCTCCGATGGAATAAATGGCTATTACAAAGCGGCATAATTTTAAGGTGATTGGAGGATGGTTAAGAGGATAGAGAATGATAGGTGGTTGGAATGCACTGCCAATGGTGGTAGTAAAATTAGATACTTTTGGAACATTTAATAGACTCTTGGATAGACACATGGATAATAGTAAAATGAAGGGTATGTAGTATACTTTGATCTTACAGTTGGATAAAAGGTTGGCATGAAATCATGGCCGAAGGGCCTTAGGCTGAACTGTTCTGCGTTCTATGTTCTGTCTGATAAACTGGGTAATAAGCTCAGATCAGTGTAAAAGGATATGGCATTCAGGAGGAGCTCGTGAACAGGATACAAAATTGGCCTGATGGTAGGAGACAGAGGGTGATGGGAGACACGTTGTTTTTTCTGACTGGAGGCATGTTACCAGCGGTGGAGTGGGTCCCCTGTTGTTTGTCATTTGGATAAATGGTGTGGATGGGAATATTGGTTTCCTGGTAAGTAAGGTTTTTGGGTGACACTGAAACTGGTGGTAAAGTGGACAGTGAAGAAGGTTATCTATGATACGACTGGATGAACAGTACTGCTGGGATAGTGGGCTGAAGAATAGCAGATGGAGTTTAATTAGATAAAGGTGAGGTGTTCCATTTTGGTGAAACAAACCAGGGTGGGACCTGTACAGTTAATGTTCGGGCCCTGGATAGTGTTGTCAGTCAGAGATCCAGTGACCCAGGAACACAGTTCTTTGAGTGTGGTGTCACAGGTAGACAAGCTGGAGAAGCAGGCGTTTGGGATAGTTACCTTCATTGGGTAGAGCATTAAGAGTAAGAGTTGGGATGTCATGTTGTGTCTGTAAAAGACATTGGTGGGGCCACCATAAAAACATTGTTGATCAGTAGGAAGAACTCATCTAGTTCACTAACCTCCTTTAGGGAAGGACATCAAATATTCTAACCTGGTCTGGCCGACATGTGACTCCAGACCCACAGCAATATGGCTGACTCTGAGCTGTCCTCTGGGTAATTAGCAGAGGGGTCAAAGAATGTTGTTCCAGGCAGTGACACCCACATCCCATGAATGAATAAATAAAAATACACATGGCGCTCCCGACCTCTGCAAACCCCTCCAGCTGCAGCAATCCGTACTGGCTTTGTAACACCCTGACCACTCTCGAAAACACTCTCACCACCTCCAGCACCTTCACCTCTCCCTGTTCCTATTGTGTCAATGAACCCTGGCCATGGCTCCCCTTCCCACAGCTCTCCTCCTGCGAGCAGGCCCATTGCAATCCATTAACATTTACTCCTAAAACACTCTCTCACTTCAGGATGTTAAGTACTTTTTGGTGATCTTCTCAGCCTCATAAACTAGTATGATTCCTTTTGTCCTGAGTGAGGGATCAGTGGGAATTTCTTGCTGAGGTTTTTACTGTTTCAATTGAATGTCTTTTTGTTGAGTATTTTGCATTGTCCCTTCAACAGTCCCTTTCCACTGTTCATTTACAGGCACATATTTCAATCTGTTTAGCCTGTTTACCTTGGTCAGTTCTCCTCTCAAACTCATGTAATTGGCTATTTTTGTTTCTAGTTGTAGCTTGTCCTTTCTGTGATTCACTTTAAAACTTTACATTTATTTAAACTGCACTATATCACAATTTCCCGAAGGATCTCTGCAGGTGACATTACTCAATCACTAAGTTTCATTACAAGGTCGCTCTGCGATAGTTATGTCCCTTAACAGTTGCACAACGTGTTTTTCAAAGAAACACTGGAAAAAAAAATAACTGAACTCCTCTTCCATTATCAATGTTGACCGTGTGATTGTCCCAGATTATACAAATATTGAAGTTTTCCAAAATTATCACAATGCCTTTGTTAAATAATTCCAATGAGTTCCTGTGTAATGCAGTGATGAGCAATGGAATACTGTTCGGTGGCTAAAACGGTTCTGCTGCTTGTGTCCTTGGAAAGTAGTAGACAGAATGTACATTCAGACTGACTCTACTTCATGATCTGAGGCCATATGCTTTCTCTATAATGCCTTTGTTATCCATTATTGTTAGCGTTGCCGATTTTGCCTGAGTTTGCACTGAATATTTTTGTTCATCGTGTATCCATGTCTCCCTGGTGTCTAAATCTCTTTTATCTCTGTGTCACAAATCCATCGACCTTATTGCAGCAACGTTGTCGATTTAAAAAAAAAACATAATATACTCTCTTCCACAATTTTCTGTCACAAATCTATTTGCTGATGTACAATTTTAGTTAAACTCTGTCCCATCCTGTTCCTTTCTGCTTGTCTTCAGCCACATTCCCATGCTGTTCCATTGATTCACCTTTTCCCTTTGGATTTGGAAAGCTCCTTTCTCCTGCATCCACTCTGTGCGTTTAATGCCCTGTCCATAAACCTACCAACATGATTGGCCAGGACACTGGTCCCTGCACAGTTCCAGGGGGACCATCCTAATAGATTTTTTTAAAAATCCGGTATGGAATGTTTGAGTCTCTGGCTGACCAGCCTTTCTTGCCCAGTCCTAGAAGCCCTTGAACTGAGTAATTTGCTCGGCCATTTCAGAGGGTAATTGACAGGCAAACACTTTGCTGTGGGTATGTCGTGCAGACCATGTGAGGATGGGCAGATGTCCTTCTCTAAAGGGCAAGTGTTTGGATTTGTTGTACATCAGTAATGGTTTCATACTTATTTGTAGATTGTTAATTATTATTTTTAAAATTATTGATTTCAAATGTCTCCTTTTCAGATGGCGGGATTCAATCCTGCCTCCCCTGAACATTAGCTGAGGTTTTGGATACATTCTCTAGCAATAATACCACTAGGTCATTACTTCACCTGCTCACTGGGTGCTCATCCCTGAGCACTGATACCAGGGCATCATGAAGCTAAACCCATTCTTCCGACACAATTGTGTGATCCTGACATCTTCCAGCAATCTGGGACTATTACTTAATATCGTTCCATTTTCCAAATCTTTGTGGAACTCAGTGCCATTCTCCACGTGAAACCCTCACTGCATCTGTTTAATTTCACATTCTGTGGTGTTTCCTCCGGCATTTATAGTGGCCTGTCCCTGCCACTTCCGGTTGTCAGTTTCAGCTGTCCGCTGTAGTGGCCGGTATATTGGATCCAGGTCGATGTGTTTGTTTATGGAGTTTGTGGATGAGTGCCATGCTTCTTGGAATTCCCTGGCTGTTCTTTGTTTGGTTTGCCCTGTAATGGTAGTGTTGTCCCAGTCAAATTCATGTTGCTTGTCGTCTGCGTGGTTACTCGGGATAGCTGGTCTTGTCGTTTCGTGGCCAGTTGAAGCGCTTCACAGGAGGCTCCAAAGCACTGAGGATGTCACGTAGACAGGGGACGAAACGTTTGCAACAAAAACTTCCAGCTCGGCGAACAGAACCACAGCAACGAGCACCCGAGCTACAAATCTTCTCACAAAATTTGAATACCATCCCTATCCCTGTAACTTGGTTCAGTATCTACAAAATGCCTTATCACAGTAGTCTCCTCCTCCAATAAGGTAAAAACAAGGACTGCAGATGCTGGAAACCAGAGTCTAGATTAGAGTGGTGCTGGAAAAGCATGGCAGGTCAAGCAGCATCCAAGGAGCAGGAAAATTGATGTTTCGGGCAAAAGCCCTTCATCAGGAACAGAGGCCGGGAGCCTGCCGAGTGGGGAGATAAATGAGAGGGGGGTGGGGATGGAGAGAAAGTAGTATAGAGTACAACAGGTGAATGGGGTGGGGAAGAAGGTGATGGGTCAGAGTGGAGGATGGGGGAAGGTAGCAAAGAGTACAATGGGGGTGGGGATGGAGATGATAGGTCAGAGACGAGGGTGGAATGGATAGGTGGGAAGGGAGATAGGCTATTAGGACAGGTCATGAGGGTGGTGCTGAGCTGGAAGGCTGGAGGTGGGGTGAGATGGGGGAAGGGGAAATGAGGAAACTGGTGAAGTCCACATTGATGACCTGGGGTTGAAGTGTTCCGAGGCAGAAGGTGAGGCGTTCTTCCTCCAGGCGTCGGGTGGTGAGGAAGTGGCGGTTGAGGAAGCCCAGGACCTGCATGTCCTCGGCATAGTGGGAGCGGGAGTTGAAATGTTGGGTCACAGGGCGGTGGGGTTGATTGGTGCGGGTGTACAAGAAATGTTCCCTAAAGTGCTCTGTTAGGAGGTGTCCAGTCTCCCCAATGTAGAGGAGACCGCATCGGGAGCAACGGATACAATAAATGATATTGGTGGATGTGCAGGTAAAACTTTGGATGTGGAAGGCTCCTTTGGGGCCTTGGTTGGTGGTGAGGGAGGTGGTGTGGGCGAAGGTTTTGCAATTCCTGCGGTGGCAGGAGAACGTGCCAGGAAGGGAGGGTGGGTTTTGGGGGGCGTGAAGCTGACCAGGTAGTCATGGAGAGAATGGTCTTTGCGGAAGGTGGAAAGGGGTGGGAGGGAAATATATCCCTGGTGGTGGGGTCCGTTTGGAGGTGGCGGAAATGGCGGCAGGTGATTTGGTTTATGCGAAGGTTGGTAGGGTGGAAGGTGAGCACCAGGGGCGTTCTGTCCTTGTTACGGTTGGAGGGATGTGGTCTGAGTGCGGAGGTGTGGGTTGTGGACGAGATGCGTTGGAGGGCATCTTTTACCACGTGGGAAGGGAAATTCCAATCTCTAAAGAAGGAGGCTATCTGGTCTGTTCTGTGGTGGAACTCGCCCTCCTGGGAGCAGGTACAGCGGAGGTGGAGGAATTGGGAATAGGGGTTGGGAATTTTGCAGGCGGTAGGGTGGGAAGATATGTAATCTATTTCGCTGTGGGAGTCAGTAGCTTTGTAAAAAATGTCGGTGTCAAGTCGGTTGTCATTAATGGGGATGGAGAAGTCCAGGAAGGGGAGGGAGGTATCAGAGATGGTCCAGGTAAATTTAGGGTCAGGATGGAATGTGTTGGTGAAGTTGACGAATTGCTCAAACTCCTCGAGGTAGCACGAGGTGGCGCCAATGCAGTCATCAATGTTGCGGCGGAAGACGTGGGGAGTGGTGCCATTGTAACTACGGAAGATGGACTGTTCTATGTAGCCAACAAAGAGACAGGCATAGCTGGGGCCCATACGGGTGCCCATGGCTACCCATTTGGTTTGGAGGAAGTGGGAGGATTTGAAGGAAAACTTGTCAAGGGTGAGGACAAGTTCAGCCAAACGAATGAGAGTATCGGTGGAAGGGTACTGTTGTGGACTTCGGGAGATGAAGAAACGGAGGGCTTGGAGGTCCTGGTCATGGTGGATGGAGGTGTAGAGGGATTGGATATCCATTGTGAAGATGAGGCATTGGTGGTCAGGGAAACGGAAGTCTTGGAGGAGTGGAGGGTATGAGTGGTGTCTCGAACGAATGTGGGTAGTCCCTGGACTGGGGATAGGACAATGTCGAGGTCGGCAGACATGAGTCCGGTGGGGTAGGAGCATGCTGAGACAATGGGTCGGCCTGGGTGGTCAGGCTTGTGGATCTTGGGAAGGAGGAAGATCCGGGCAGTGGGGGATCCCGTACAATGAGGTTGGAAGCTGTGGGTGGGAGATCTCCTCCTGAGGTGATGAGGTTCTGTATGCTCTGGGAGATGACGGTTTGGTGATGGGAGGTGGGTCATGGTAGAGGGGGTGGTAGGAGGAGGTGTCTTTGAGTTGGCATCATGGCTTCAGTGGTGTAGAGGTCAGTGCACCAGACTACCACTGCACCCCCTTTATCTGCTGGTTTGATGGTGAGGTCGGTATTGGAGCAGAGGAAGTGGAGAGCTGCACGTTGTGAGGGTGAGAGGTTGGAGTGGGGGAGGGGGTAGAAAGGTTGAGGCGGTTAATGTCTCGGTGGAAGTTGGAAATGAAGAAATCGAAGGCAGGTAATAGGCCAGCGCGGGGTGTCCAGGTGGATGGAGTTTATTGGAGGCCGGCAAAGGGGTCCTCAGAAAATAGGCGGGAGTCTTCATTGTAAAAGTAAGCTCTGAGGCGGAGGTTGTGGAAGAAGTGTTCGATGTCACGGCGTGTATTAAATTAATTGATGTGTGGACGGATGGGGATAAAGCTGAGGCCTTTGCTGAGGACTGATCATTTGTCCTCAGTGAGGGGGAGGTCAGGGGGAATGGTGAAAACTCGGCAGGACTGGGAGCTGGGACCAGGCGTAGGTGTGGAGCTGGGGGAGGCGATGGAGCCTGTAACTGGATTGGTGTGGTGATAGGGGGAATGGGGATGGAGTCATGAGCAGGGGCGGTGTTCCCCTCAGGGTTCTGGGGGCAGGGATGGTGACGGTGGGACCTGGGGTTGGTGTCAGCAGAATGCAGGTGAGTGACGTTGGTGGGGGCGGATGTGATGGCAAACACGGCAGTGGGGTGGGAGTCACTGAGTGAGTGACATCAGCGATGATGTGAGGGGCGGAAGTGATGTCACTTGTGGTGTATGAGGAATTGTGAGGGGCGGAAATGGCATTTACTTTATTTTAACCAATAATTTCCTGTCACAAATCTGTTTGACAATGTCGTATTTTAATTAAACTCAGTCCCTTACTGTTTCTTTCTTTTGGTCTTCATTCACATCTCCATGGTGTTCCAATATTTCAACCTTGGGAATTTCCATTCACCTCAGACCTGTCCCCCTCCTCATCTGTGTCCATTTATAGCACACTGCATAATCTGGTACCAAAGGAGCCTATCCCAATAAAATAGCTCAGTCCTCCCTGAGTACTGGTAGCAGTGCTCACTGGTCAGAACCACTTCTGATGATACTATTGTGTGATTGTGATACATTCCTGCACTCTGCTGATATCACTGTCTCTCTCCATGTGATATCCCTCACTGTGTGGGGCTAATTGCTGCCTCTGTCAGTGTCTTTCACTCTTGCAGCTGCTCCAGGTCCTGAGCCAACAGCATTCTCCACTCCAGAGGGAAGCAACTGCACAGGCCATGGATGGAGACTGGGAATTTCCAGATATCTGTGGGACTCAGTGCCATTCTCCATGTGTAACCTTCATTGCATTAGTCTAATTCCCCATTCTGTCTACTTCTCTGTCATTGAGAGACAAACACTTTGCTGTGGGTATTTTGTGCAGACCAAGTGAGGATAGGCAGATGTCCTTCTCGAAATGACAAGTGTTTGTACTTTTTGTACATCAGCAATTGTCTCATAGTTATTTATGGATTATTAATTATTATCTTTGAAAGTATTGTTTTAAAATTCGCCCATTTCTGATGGTGGGATTCAAACTTGTCTCCCCTGAATATTAGCTGAGGTTTTGGATACATGCTCTAGCAATAATGCCACTAGGCCATCAATTCGCCTACTGACAGATTGGTCATTCCTGACCAGTTATACCATCATGAAGCAGAACCCCTTCTTCCACACAATTGTTTGATTCTGAAGCCTTCTGACATGATTGTTTGAGCCTGATACCTTCCAGCACTCTGGTGATATCACACAGTATCTCTCCATGTGGTATCCCTCACTGTGTGGGTCTAATTGCTGCCTCTGTCAATGCCCCTCGCTCTTATAGTTACTCCAGATCCTGAGCCAACAGAATTCTCCACTCCAGAGAGACGCAGCTGCACAGGCCAGGGACGGAGTCTGGGACCTTCCAGATCTCTGTTTTACTTAGGACCATTCTCCATGTGTAACTCTCATTCCCATTCTGTCTATTTCTCTATCTCCTGTAGGTACTCAGGAAGGTCCTGACTCAAAAAATTTCACAGTTGCTGGGTGTCTCGTCCATCATCACATTGAAGATAGTTGGTCAGCCAGAGAGACAAAGGGTAGGGAGATCTGGAGCCTTCAATAAATCCTGCCGCGAGGTAAGATCACTCACAGTGCAGAGAGCAATGAGAGGGCTCCATATATCGGCTAACAAGACATGACATAGATACAGTGCTGGAGGGGGAGCAGAGTACAGACACACCTCAGGCTCAACCACCACCCCTGCTGTAAGTTTTGTTGTACTGAGACAGTATCGGGAATGTCACAGTTATCAATCCAGGCCTGTGCTGTCTTAGTGAGCATCAGTGCAACAGAGGGGAAGCAGGCTTCCCAAGAGAGGGTGAGAATGCTGCCTGGGATTTCTCTACCGTATTTGTCTCTCCAACATTGTAACTATGGCATGTCGCATGGACCGGTGTCTTCAATAATTTTTAACTCCTATAACAGTTCCTGACCCTGTAACCTCCTCCCTTCCCTATAGTCCCTCCACATATTTGAAATGTACTGCATTCCAGCCTACCATCCCTATCTCTGTAACTTGCTTCAGTGTCTACAACATGCCTTATCTCGGTAGTCTCCTCCTCCAATGACAGAGTCATGCAGCACGGAAACAGAACCTTTGCTTTGATCCAACTAGTCGATGCTGAACACGGTTCCTGAACGTGTCGCGTTTCCCTGCAATTGGCCCGTATCCCTTCAAACCTTCTCCTCTCCATGTATCCACCCAAATGTATTTTCCATGTTGTCATTGTGCTTCTCTCCATCACTTCCCCTGGCAGCTCATTCAATTTGTGCACTTTGCTCTCTGTGAAAAATATTCTCCTCTGATCCCTTTTAAGTCTTCCCTCTCCCACCTCATATTTCTGCCCTCCAGTTATGGACTCCCCTACCCTGGGGTAGAGACCTTCTCTATTCACCTTACCTGTACCCTTCATGGTTTATAAACCTTTATAAGGTCACCCCTCAGCCACCTACGCCCAATGGAAATACGAAGGGCAATGCCACTGCCACTACTTTGCGACAATGTTCTGGGATACAGTTGTTCAAGACCTAGGGCTTTTTCTATGTTTGTGTTCTAAGACATCCAGCACCACCTCTCCTGTAATGGGGACTCTTTACAAGACATCACTGTTTCTTTCCCATTGTTTTCTAGTCTTTGTCCACAGTACATTCTGACATAAAATATTCATTTCGGGTCTTGCGCATCTCCTGTGGTTCCACACCTGAGGGGCCTTATTGTCTCTCTCGTTGCTTTTTTGTAATTGTATGCTGCAGAATTTCCTTGAATTCTCCTTATCCTTATCTGCCAAAGCTATCTAATTCCCACTGTTGTGCTTTCCAGCTTATCCACCCTATCCTTGTAAGTCAAACCCTCCAGTATCAGTAACATCTTCGCCAGTCTTTGCTCTGTGTACAGTTTCAGAAAATGCTTCCTAAATCGGGAAAATCAGGATTCTACACACTACTCCAACTGGGACCCAGCAATGTCTTGTAAAGCCGTATCATGATGTACCAACTCGATGCTCTGACCCATGAGGGCAAGTGTACCTAATCTGCTTTCACCACCCTGTCCACCTCTGACACCACTGACAAGGAACAATGTCACTGCACCCCTTGGTCTCACTGTCTGTTCGACAGCATTGAATGGGGCCCTACCATTAACAGTGTTAGTCGTCCCTGTTTTGTCTTAACAAAATCCATTAATTAAAATCAATCTTTCATTCCTTGACCCACTTGTCCAGTTGATCAAGAGCCTCTTTGATAACTGTCTTCACTCCCCACTGTAATACTTATTTTGCTTACGAACAATGATTCCTATATTCTCGTTTATGTAAATAATGCACATGTGGCCCCAGCACCAATCCTTCTGGTACACCGCTGGTCAGAGCCTCCAGTCCACACAACAACGCTGTCCCACTACCCTCTGTCGCCTACTGTCAAGCCCATGTTGTGTCCGGTTGTCTCGCTCTCCCTGATCCCATGTGATCTAACCTTACTAACGAGTACACCAGGCTAAACCCTGCCTAAGGCCTTGCTGAAGTCAGAATAGACAATGTCGACTGTTCTGTCTTCATCTATCTTGTTAATCACCTCTTCAACAAACTCAGTCAAGTCTGCGAGGCACTACTTTGTACGCACTAAGCTGTGCTGACTATCCCTAATCAATACTTGCCTTTCCAAATGCATGTAACTCCTGTCCTGCAGAATCGCTTCCAACAACATTCGCACCACTGACATCAAGCTAACTAGTGTTTAGGTCCCTGGCTTCCCCTCGCAGCCTTTCTTAAATACTGGCACAACATTAGTGACCCTCCAGTCTCGCAGCTCATTACCTGTAGCTGTCTTTGATAGAAATATCTCTTTAAGGGACCCCGCAATTTCTTCCCTAACCACCCGCCCAATGTCATGGGATACACCTGATTAGTTCCGAGAGAGTTGTCTAATTTTTATGCGTTTTAAAATGTTCAGCACTTCCTGTTCGCCAATGTGGACTCTTGTGAAGACATCACTGTTTATTTCCCTGACTTCCCCAGAGTTTCTCCACAGTAAGTTCCGATGTGAAATGTATGTTCAAACTGATAGAAGTGTGTTAATTTTGCCAATGTGCTCCCCCATAGACACTTCAGTCCCTATCCCTACTTTTGTTTCCCAAGGGAAGGTCAGGTTTTATCCCTTTCTGCAGTCAGGCCATTTCCATATTGACTGACACAGTTTTTTTGAACATACTGAATGAATTTCTCCCATCCAAGCTGTATACATTATGGCAGTCCCAGTCTAGTTATGGAAAGTTAAAATCCCCGACCATTACGACCCTATTATTCTTAGATATCTGAGATCTCCTGATATATTTGCTGCTCTATTTCCCGTTGACTATTGGAGGCCTGCAATACAGTCATATCAAAGTGATGACTCATTCTTATTTCTCAGTTCCACTAAGAGAATTTCACTGGGCGATCCCCAGGCACATCCTCTCTAAGTGCTGCAGTGATTTTTTTCACTAATCAAGAACTCCACTCTCCCTCCACTTTTGTTTCCTGTTCTGTCCTTCCTCTAGCATCTGTCTCTGGAACATTGAGCTGCCGGTCCTGTCCCTCCCTCAGCTGTTGTTCTGTAATACCTGTGATATTTCAGTCCCATGTTCCCATCCATGCCATGCGCTCATCTGCCTTATCTGTCAGGCCTTTTACATCAAAGTAAGTGCAGTTTTATTGATCGGTTTTCCCTCATTGCCTGCTGTGCTCTTGCCTGCCTTATCGATTGAAATGACTCTTTGAAATTCAGTCCCCACCTCAAACTTCAGACTGTAGACTGAGACCATCCCCCTCACTGTGGATAACACCCTCCCCCTTCATGTCATCTGTAAACCTTCTGCCATCACATCCAACTCATTAATATACATAATAAAGAGCGATGGTTCCTGCACAGATCCCTGTGGTACATTCGATGGTGAAAGGCTTCTCATCACAGAAACAACCCTCCACCAGTTTTGATTCCAATTTGCCAACTTACCTTGGATCCCATGGGCTCTTCCCTTTTGGACCAGCCCTCCATGTGGGACCTTGTCAAAGGCCTTAATGAATTCCATGGAACCCACATCATCTGCACTGCCCTCATCAACATTTTCAATCGTAATTTCAAAGGAAACTCAGCTGAATTCATCAGACAGGATCTTACTTTGCCAAATCCGTGCTGACTATTCCTAATTGCTTCCTGCCTTTCCAGTTATTGATTCAAACTGTCCCTCAGAATTGTTCCCAATAATTTCTCTCCCCCTGCTGTCAGACTGTCTGCTCTGTAATTACGTAGCCTATCCTTTGGTTCCAGTGACCACAACTGTCTTCGTTTTAACATTGTTATGGAAAAAGATCAGACAGGTTGACAGATTAAGGTGTGAAATTGGAGCAGGGCCAGATTTGGGGCCATGAGGCAGGATCGAGCAGAGGTAGATTGGGTGAATTAAAAATCACACAACACCAGGTTATAGTCCAACAGGTTTATTTTGAAGCACTAGCTTTCGAAGCGAAGGTGATCATCCTAAAAGATGAAAGGCTGAAACTAAATGTGTTTGATATTACATTCCATGACACTGCTATCCTGTTGCTATAAATTCTGTGCCTTATGATTGTGCTCCACAACCACCTGATGAAGTAGCGCTCCGAAACTTAGTGCCTCCAGATAAACTGTAGCTGGTGTTGTGTGATTTTTAACTTTGTACACCCCAGTCCAATACCGGCTCCTCCACATTATAACTACCATCGATTGGGCGAGTCTGTTTGAAGGAAAATGAATGACTGGCAAACGGGAAGCTTTTAAAAGTGTGATCTCAAGAATCCAGGGCCAGTATGTCCCTGTTAGAGTGAAGGGAAAATCTGGCAGGTTCAGGGATCCCTGGCTGATGAGGGATATTGAGGCTCTGTTCAGGAAAAAGAAAACAGCATACATAGAGTTTCAGCTATTCGTATCTTCTTCCAGTCCTAAAGATCTGATCAATCTGTGGAGACCCTGCAATGCTCTCAGGTCCCTGCAGCACTCCTGATCTGTAGATCTCACTGCAATGCCTGTGACTATCTGATCCAGTTCCGAAAAGACTCACTATCTGTGTAACATCCCCCCTTTCCTATCACCCATCTTGTCAATGTCAGGTCTTCCAGTCTGTCCATCATCTACTCATCTCCATAACCTTCTCCATCTCTTACACCCCTATCTATGTAAACGTCACCTTCCCCTACAAACTTTCCCACTTTGACCAAACTGCAGGAGTTACTAATGCTCCCTTATGTGTGAAACTGTCTCCCACCAAAATGGATGTCCTTATCTCCTGCTAAAATTGTAAGACACCACACCCTCTATACCTAAATAACCTGCAGAACCTAAGCCTTTCAATAACAGTAAACATCTTCAGTCACGACTACCCTCCACATATCTGTTTGTTCTTCTAATCTATAAAACCGTCTAGATTTCTGTAATCTGCTCCACTCACCTGAAACACCCCTGTCTGTGCAAACCATCCCATCCTACCAACATCCTTATGCCTGTAACTGCTGCATCCCTCCCTACTTCCCCATCTCTATGACCTCCTGTAGACCCTACAGCTCTCCACATTTCTGTAACACCATGTGGCTCTCTGGTCCTCCCTCCCTGTGAAACCACCTCCAGTCCCCACACCTCTCCCAGTCTGGGTCGTCTGCTCCAGGTCAGAACATTGCTGTGTCTGTTACCTCCTGACAATCCTAGCACACCTTCCTATTTATGTCTCTTCATTCAGATCCCATTTCTCCAGCTTTGTGAAACCTCTTTGTGCCATTGTGAGCCTCCTTATTTAGAATATAGAGCGGTACAGCACAGTGCAGGCTCTTCGGCAGTCGATGTTGCACTGACCTTTTATCCTACTCTCAGATTAAACTAAACTAAAGGCCCCACATTTTACTATCATCCATGTGCCTATCTAAGCGTTGCTTAAATGTCCCTAATGTATTGGTTTCCACTCCAAATATTGGCGGTGCATTCCATACACCTGCCACTCTGTGTTAAAAAAAAACCCTCGCATCTCCCGTAAAGCTTTCTCCAATCACCTTCCATTTATTTCCCCTCGTTATAGCCATTTTTGCAATGGGACAAGTATCTGGTTATCCTCTCTATCGAGGCCTCAAATCATCTCGTTCACTTCTATCACGTCAATTCTCATCCTTTTTCATTCCAATGAGAAAAACCCTCATTCCCTCAACCTTTCTTCATTAGACCTCCACTCCTGATAAATCTACTCTGCACCCTCTCTAAAGCTTCAACATTTTTCTGATAATGAGGCAACCAGAACTGAACACAATATACCAAATGTTCTCGAACCAGATAGAGCTGCAGCATAACTTCGTGGAACTTAAACTCAATCCCCCTGCTAATGAAAGCCAACACTGAAAACACCTTCTGAACAAGGCAATCAACTTGAGTGAGAACATTGAGGGATCTATGGACGTGGACTTCAAGATTCTTCTGTTCCTCCACACTGTCAAGAATCCTGCCTTTCTCCCCGTAAAGGTTGTCTGTGGAATCCTGCAATCTTAAACCCTCCCTATCTTGGTAACTTCCTCTGATCCCTACAACTCTCGTAAACAGTGAAACCTCTTCATGTCCCGACAATTCTCCTTCGTTGTGTAACCTCCTTTATTAGCATCAACCCTCAAAAGTCCCGAAGCCTCTTTATTTTTTACCACAGCAGTATTCCTAATATCTGCAACACTCTCCCATCCTGATCTCATTCACTGTCTCTGTCAACCCCATCACCCTACAGTCCCCTCTGGGGAACATTGCAGAGGAAGGAAGTGTTGTCGAGTCCGGGTTATGTTACGGAGGTAGGAAGGGCTGCGAACCTTGATGGTGGTACAAATCTAGGAAGGGACGTGGATCCTGCAGGAGGCTAGAGGGATTCATAGAACCTGCAGGATGGGACCGAGAATGGGCTGTGGAATCTGAAGGATATTACAGTTTGAATGACTAACTCTTTTTGTTCGGAATATTGGGCTGATCTCGCTGTCCTATTCATGCAGACATTTACCATAATGGCTGTGCACTGTTTCAGATTCCCAGGCTGGGAGATGTGAGCTCAGATGTGAATCTATTTGCCCATTCTGTCTGTGTACCTGACACTGACCTGGTGCTGCTCAGGTAGAAAGCACTCTCCGTGTATATGGTGACTTCCAGATCTACGTGACTGACCAGAGCTCACCACATCAATGCTTTTGCTTGGGATGTTCTTTATTTTTTTCATTATTTTCAAGTGGCAATTCCGCGAGATGCAGTGATTGGGGAGTTTCCATTTTGAGAGAATGAAACCTTTACCATTGGAAATTGGGAAGCCTTCCAAAATGAGATAATGGCAGTCCAGAGACAGTATGCAGTATTCCTGTTAGGGTGAAAGGAAAGGCTGGTAAGGTGTAGGGAATGCTGAATGATTAGAAAACAGGTACAGACAGGAGATCCCCCGACATATTTGTTCCTCAGTCTGCCACAGGTTATTCAGGGTCAGTACACTCGTATCAAAGTGATGACCCATTCTTATTTCACAGTTCCACTAACACAGTGGCCGATCCCATAGGAATGTCCTCTCGAAGTATTGCTGTGATGTTTCATGCAATCAAAACCCACCACCACGTGTCCTTCCTCTCTTGCCAACCCTTCTATGCTTCCTGTAGTCTCTCTACTTTGAAACAATGAGTTGTTGGTCCTGTCCCTCCCTCAGCAGTGTTTCTGTAATGATTAGATTAGATTACTTACAGTGTGGAAACAGGCCCTTTGATCCAAAACGTCCACACTGACCCTTGGAATATAACCCACCCAGACCCATTCCCCTACATTTACATCTTCACCTAACACTACGGGCAACTTAGCATGGCCAATTCACCTAACATGTACATCTTTGGACTGAGGGAGGAAACCCCAGTACCCGGAGGAAACCCACGCAGACACGGGGAGAATGTGCAAACTCCACACAGACAGTAGCACAGATGATAGCTATACCCTCCCAGTCCCATATTCCCCTCCATCCCCTGCGTCCATCTTCCTTAGCTGTCAGGCCCCTTGCATTGAAATAAATGCAGGTTAATCATCAGTTGTTCCCTATTCCCTGCTATGTTCTTGCCTGTCTTGTCTGTTGAAATTGCTCTCTTTAACTTGTGTACCAGGCTCAATCTTCTATCTGTCTTTATGACAGTTTATGGTCCAATACCCTGCCAGACTAGTTTATATCCTCTCAAGCTGCTCCAGTAATTTGCCCCACCAGAATGTTGGTCCTCATCCCACCCCCAGGTCAGGTCCATTCCCCACCCTGTCTCCCTGTGCTGATACCTTCAGGGATCTATGGACTTGTCCACCAAGCTCCCTGTGTTCCTCAGTACTCTGAAAGGAGCTACCGTTCATTGTGTCTGTCCGTCGCTTATCATTCCTCCCACTGGGTATTATCTCACTTCGATCACTACTAAACCCTGCTCAAATTATCATCTGAAAGACATCGGACTGTAGACTGAGACCATCTGCCTCACTGCGAGCCTACTCATAGTTCATTCTGCTTTCACATCCGAATTGTTAATGCACATAATAAACAGCAATGGTTCCTGTACAGATCCCTGTGGTACACCCACTGGTGAAGGAATTTCAAACACGAAGCAGTCTGTCCATCAATTGTGGATCCAATTTACCAACTTGCCTTGGAACACAATGGCTCTTTACATTTGGACCAGCCTTCCATGTGTGAACTTGTCAAAGGCCTTATTCAATTCCATGTAAACCACATCATCTGCACTGCCCTCATCAATACTGTTAAACACCATTACAAAAAACTCCACTGAATTTCTCAGACAGTATCTTCCTCTACCAAATCCGTGAGGATTGAGCCGAGATGATCCTTACCTTTGTAAGTGTTGATTCATCCTCAGAATTGTTTCCAATAATTTCCCTCCCCCTGCTGTCAGACTATCCGCTCTGTAATTACCTGGCCTACCCCTGCTGCTCCTGAACAAAGGAACCACATTAGCTATCCTCCAGTCATTCAGCACTTCATCTGTGACCAGAAAACTATTAAATATATCCACCAGGGCCCCAGCAACCTCCTCCCTTACCTCCCATAGCAGCCTGGGATACATTTTATTGGGCACTGGGGATTTCTCCAGCTTTATGTCTGTGAAAACATTGAATACCTCCTCCGTATTGATCTTAACATGTTCTCGAACCTCACCATCCCAACTGAAATCCCTGGCTACAATGTCTTTCTCCTGTGTGAATATAGATGGGAATTATTCATTGAGGACCTCACCTCCTTCCTCTGGCTCCATGCACGGATCATCCCTTTGGTTTCTAACAGGCCTCACTATTTCCTCAGTAATCCTCTTATTCTAAAAATGCTGATAAAATACCTTGTGACTTTTCCTTAATTGTATCTGACAATGATATTTTATGGTCATTGTGTGTCCCTCATTTCTAAGGACCCCTTGCAGTCCCTAAACTTTTGAATGGCTTCGCCTGGTTTTATTGCACTGTGTTTTCTTTATCAAACTCACGATGTCACTTGATCAGTAATCGGTGGACTTTCTGCCTTTACAATTCCCTCGTCAGGAACACACTGACCGTGAATTCTCACTGTATTACTTTAACATATTCCCACTTTCCAAATATAGACCCAACTGCAGATAGTCTTCCCAGTATATGTCTGCCAGATCCTCTCTAATGATATTGATACTGATAGGAGAGTCAGCTGTGAGCGGGGCAGACAGGAGACTGTGTGGCTGCAGAAGAGACCCCAGGGTGGTGTGCTGCCTCCCGAGTACCAGGGTCAAGGATGTCTTTGAGCGGTTACTAAACATTCTGAAATGGCAGGGTAAATACCCAGAGGTCATTGTGCATGTCAGTCCACATGACAGAGATAGACAAAGGGATGGGGTCCTGTGAAATGAGTATCGGGCGTTAGGTAAGAGGTTAAAAAGGATGACCTCAAGGGAAGTGATCTCCAGATTATTCCCAGTGCCACCTGTCCCATTGAGGATAGACAGAGAATGGTAGGCCAGATAGATGTGTGGCTGAGGAGCTGGGGGAGGGGGTAAGGTTTGGATCAGTGAGATCTCTTTTCGGGTAGAGGTGACCTATACAAGAGGAGGGGTTTGACTTGAACCAGAGGTGCGCCAGTATTCCAGAGGCGGGGGGAGGGGGGTGGGGAGATTTGTTCGTGTTACTTGGGAAGGGTTTAAAAAGGAGGAGAAAGTGAGGTCTGGAGATCAGAGCTGAAAATGTGTTGCTTGTAAAGCACAGCAGGTCAGGCAACATCCAAGGAACAGGAGAATCGACGTTTCGGGCATAAGCCCTTCATCAGGAATGAAGGCTTATGCCCGAAACGTCGATTCTCCTGTTCCTTGGATGCTGCCTGACCTGCTGTGCTTTAGCAGCAACACATCTTCAGCAAGGGTTTAAAAAGGTTTGGCTCAGACTGCAATTTGTCGAATGTATCCAAGAAAGTTTCCTGAATCAAGATGTAACTCTAACAAGGCCTAACTCTACTCAGGCAGGTGCAACACTGGACCTCCCCTCAGAAATCGAGGTTGTGCAAGTGACTGAAGTGTCAGTCAGAGAGCACTTTGGGTCCAGTGACCACAACTGTCTTCGTTTTAACAATGTTCTGGAAAAAGATCAGGCAGCTCCACAGATTAAGGTGTGAATCTGGAGCAGGCCCATTTGACAGGATCGCACAAAGGTCGATTGGGTGAATTAAAAATCAGACAGCACCAGGTTATAGTGCAACAGGTTTATTTCAAAGTACCAGCTTTCGAAGCGTTGTGAACAGCCTAAAAGATGAAAGCTTAAACTAAATTTGTTTGATATTAAATTCCATGAGACTGCAATCCTGTTGCTATAAATTCTGTGCCGTATGATTGTACTCCATAACCACCTGATTAAGAAGCAGTGCTCCGAAACCTAGTGCCTCCTAATAAACCTGTTGGACTGTAAGCTGGTGTTGTGTGATTTTTAACTTTGTCCAACCCAGTCTAACACCGGCTCAACCACATGATGCTACCATCAACTGGGTGAGTCTTTTTGAAGGAAAAGGAATGACTGGCAATTGGGAAGCTTTTAAAATTGTGCTCCCGAATCCAGGGCTAATATGTCCCTGTCAGAATGAAGGGAAGAGCTGTCAGGTTCAAGGATCCCTGGCTGATGAAGGATATTGAGGCTCTGTTAAGGAACAAAGAAAACAGCATACATTGGGTTGAAGCTGTCCGTATCTTTTTTTCGAGTCCAAAAGACCCGATCAATCTGTGGGGACCCTACAATCCTCTAAGGTCCCTGCAGCATTTCCCATCGGTAGAACTCACTCCGATGCCTGTTACTCTCCTGATCCAATTCCGAAAAGATTCACAATCTGTGTAACAACCTCCCGTTGTTATCTCCCACCTTATCAATGCAAGCTCCTCCGGTCTCTCCATCCATCTACTCATCTCCATGACCTTCTCCAGCTCTTACACCCCCTATCTGTATAAAAGTCATCCTCCCCTACAACCCTTCCCACTTTGACCAAACTGGAGGGTTACTAATGCTCCCTTATCTGTGAAACTGTCTCCAAATAAAATTGCTGTCCTTATCTCCTTGTACAAATGTCAGATTCCACACCCTCTATATCTAAGTAACCTGCAGAACCAAAGTCTTTCAATAACTATAAACATCGTCAATCACGACAGCCCTCCACATATCTGTTTGTTCTTCTAATCTATAAAACCGTCTTGATTTCCATAACCTGCTCCATTCACCTAAAACACTGCTGTCTGTGTAAACCACCCCATCCTACCAACATCCATCCAAGTTAACCGCTCCATCTCTCCCAACCTCTCCATCTCCATGAACTCCTTCAGGCCCTCCAGCTCTCCACATTTCTGTAACACCCTGTGGCTCTATGGTCCTCATTCCCTTTGAAGCTACCTCCATCCCTCACACCCCTCCTAGTCTGGGTCATCTGCTCCAGGTCAGACCATTGCTGTCCGTGTTACCTCCTGACAATCCGAGCACACCTTCCTATTTGTGTCTCTTCATTCAAATCCCATCCTCTCCAGCTTTCTGAAACCTCTTTGTGCCATTGTGACCCTCCCTATTTAGAGCGTAGAACAGTACAGCACAGTACAGGCCCTTCGACCCTCAATGTTGTGCTGACCTTTTATCCTACAGATCCTACATTTTACTATCAGCCATGTACCTATCTAAGAGTTGCTTTAATGTCTCTAATATATCGGACTCTACTACCATTGTTGGCAGTGCATTCTACGCACCTCCTACAATATGTGTAAAGAACCCATCTCTGACATCTCCTATAAACCTTCCACCAATCACCTTCAATTTATGCCCCCTCGTTACTTCCACTTTTGTAATGGAAAAACTCTCTGGTTATTCTCTCTATCTAGGCCTCAAATGATCTCGTTTACCTCTATCAAGTCACCTCTCATCCTTTTTTTAATTTCAATGAGAAAAGTCCTAACTCCCTCAACTTTTCTTCACGCGGCCTCCCCTCCAGTCCAGGCAGCATCCTGATAAATCTCCTCTGCACTCTCCATAAAGCTTCCACATCTTTCTCATAATGAGGCAACCAGGACTGACTATAATATACCAAGGGTTTTCTAACCAGGGCTCGATTGAGCTTCAGCATAACCTCGTAGCTCTTAAACTCAATTCCCCTGCTAATGAAAGCCAACACACCATGCAGATTCTGAACAAGGCTATCAACTTGAGTAGCAGCTTTGAGGGATCAATGGACATGGACCCCAAGATTGTTCTGTTTCTGCATACTGTCATGAATCCTGCCTTTATCTCTGTAAAGGTTGTCTGCGGAATCCTTCAATCTTAAACCCTCCGTACTTTGATAACTTCCTCCAACACTCGTAAACTGGGAAACCTCTTCAAGACCTGACAATCCTCCTCAGCTCTGTAACCTGCTGTATTATTATCTTACCTCCAAATTACTGAAACCTCTTTTAGTCACAGCAATACTCCTGATATCTGCATAACTCTCTAGAATGGCTGTGCATAGCTTCAGATTGCCAGGCTGGGAGATGGGAGTTCAGATGTGAATCTATTTGCCCGTTCTGTCTGTGTGACTGACACTAACTTGGTGCTGCTCTGGTAGAAAGCACTCTCGGTGCATTGTGGTGACCTCCAGTTCTACGTTACTGACCAGAGCTCACCTCGTCAAGGCCTTCCCTTGGAAAGTTTTTTATTTTGTAATTTCTTTCAAATGACAGTTTCTGGAGATGCAGGAATTGGGGAGTTTCCATTTTGAGCGAATGAAACTTTTATCATTGGGAATTGGGAAGCCTTCAAAAATGTGAGCAGCAGCCCAGATACAGGAGACATATTCCTAATAGGGTGAAAAGAAAGACATGTAGGTGTACGGAATGCTGGATGAGGCGAGAAATTGAGGTTTCTGTTAAGAAAAAGAAGTAAGCATATCTTAGGTATAGACAGGAAAGATCGTGTGATCCATAGAAAGGCATTTGGAGTACACTACAGCGGGAAACAATGAGGGTGAACAGGGGACATGGGATAGCCTTGGCAAACAGGGTTACGGAGAATCCAAAGGGTTCTTTTTACAAATACATAAAGGACATAGGGAGATCGGCAAGGCAGGCTGCATGTGGAGCTGCAGGAGATGGGGGAGATTATAAACAGTTGTTTTGCATCAGTGTTTACTGTGAGGAGGACATGGAAGATACAGAATGTTGGGAAATAGATGGTGACATGTTGAAAAATCTCCATATTACAGAGGAGATGGGCTGGATATCTTGGAATGCTTAAAGGTGGATAAATCCCCAGGACCTTGTCAGGAAAGGCAAGGAATGATTAGCGATAATCAGCATGGCTTTGTGTGTGGACGATGAAGTCTCACAAACCTGAGTGTCTGTGGCGATAGACGAATAGTAGATAAAGGCAGAGCAGTGGATGATGTCTCCATGAACTTTAGCAAGGCCTTTGATAAGATTCTGTATGGCAGACTGGTTAGTATGTTTAGATCACACGTAACCAGGGAGCGCTCACCAACTGGATACAAAATAGGATTGACAGTAGGTGGGGAGACAGAGCGTGTTCAGCGAGAGTGTGCCATGGGGTTCGGTGCTGGGTCACTGTTGTGCATCATTCATATGAAAGTGGCATCACAGGTAGACAGGCTGGTGAAGCAGGCGTTTGCGATGGTTACCTTCGTTGGGCAGAGCATTGAGACTAGGAGTTGGGATGTCATGGTGTGTCTGTACAAGACATTAGTGCGGCCACCATAAAAACATTGTTGATCATGTGGAAACTTTCACCTGGTTCATTTATGTCCTTTAGGGAGGGACATCTCACATTCTAACCTGGTCTGGCTCACATGTGACTCCAGACCCACAATATGGCTGACTCTGAGCTACCCTCTGGGCATTTAGCAGTAGGGTAATGTACGCTAGTCCAACCAGTGACATCCTCAGACCATGAATGAATAAATAAAAATATATACTTCCATCCCTACCGCTGCATACATCTGCTGTAGCATTTCGTACTGGTTTTGTAACATTGTTCAGGAACTTGTCCCTATTTGTAACACTCTCACCTCCTTCAGCGTCGTCAATTCTCCCTGTTCCTATCATCGCATTAAACCCTGACAATGTTTCCTCTTCCTAGTCAACTCCTCCTGCTAGTAGACCCCTCGTGATCCCTTTAACAAATACCTGCATATTTCTAAAGCATTGTTAAGCTTTCTTTTGTCTTCTTAGCATCGCTTAATGAAGTCTGGTAAATCCTGGGAATTACTGGACCAAGACCGTCCGAAGTGGGGGAGGAGCATTGGGAAGATGTCGAGCTCCTCGAGACTTGCCGTGGGGAGAAAGGGGAATCCAGGAGAAAACAGCACAAGGAGCACACTGTCACACCAACGCCCCACCCACGGCCACCTTCTGCCCCAAACGTAACAGAGTCTGTGGAAGGGCACATCGGTCTGTACAGCTACCTACAGAGAGAGTCAGCCTCGTCTGTGTAACACCGCCAATGAGATGGTGAGATAGGAAGATTGAATCCCCTCACAAATATCCCAGTGTCTTTGCTACAAATTCCAACAATTCCCTGTTAATGCAGTGTCTAACAATGTGATGCTGTAAAGGGGCGTTTACACTGCCCTTCCACGTCTGTACTCTGACCATTATTACCCAGATTTGGATTCATACTCCCTCATCATTTGAGGCCACATATTTTCTTGGTAATCCCAATGTTATCCCGAACAACGAGAGTTCCCCATCCAGCTTCCCATTCTGCCTGTCTTTCCACAATGTTGTCTAGCCATGAATATTCATGCTCCACCTTTTTGTTCACCCTGTGACCATGGTTCCGTGTTGGCGATTACACAGAAATCACAGTCACACGTGCATTTCCCTTATTGTAAATGCTTCATGCATTCAAATTAAGAACCAGTAATTATTTTTTTTACCACAATTTCCTGTCACAAACCTATATGCTGATGTATAATTTTAGTTAAACTCAGTATCTTCCTGTTTCTTTCTGATTATCCTCAGCCACAGCCCCATGTTTCAATATTCCAACTTTCCTCTATGGACTTGGGAATTTCCTTTCAGCTGAGCCCTGTCCCTCCTCATCTGTGTCAGCTTAAAGCACACTGCATAATCCTGGTCATATGATTGACCATGGCATTGGCCACAGCACCGTACCATCACATTACAATAGCTGACTCCTCCCTGAGTACTGGTAGCAGTGCCCATTACATCAGAACCACTTCTTCTGACACCATGGTTTCATCCGGAAATCTTCCAGCACTCTGGTGCTATCACTCAGTGTCTCTCCATGTGGTATCCCTCACACCGGGGGTCAAATTGCTGCCTCTATCAGCGTCTCTCGGTCTCCAGATCCTGAACCAACAGAATCCTGCAATACGGAGAGATGCAACAGCACAGGCTAGGGACGGAGACTCGGATTTTCATAATCCCTGCTGGACACAATGCTACGATACATGAGTTACACTCACTGCATCAGTCTAATTTCCCATTCTGTCTCCTTCTCTGTCTCTCATACAGGTAATCAGGATTATCCTGACTCCCGTCTCGTCCATAACCTCATTGAAAATGATTGGTCAGCCAGAGAGAGATGGGGAGGGAGATCTGGAGCCTTCAGTAAATCCTGCAGCCGGTAAAATCACTCACAGTAAACAGCACAGAGGGGATTAGTGGCCTTCTATATTCAGACCCGGAAGACAGGACACAGATACAGAGCTGGGTAAGGAACAGCAACATTCAAGGCTTCATTCCCACCATTTGTGAGGGTCCTGCTCTCACCTCTGCTGTACTGGTTCCCACTGAGACAGCACAGGAGGTCCCAGGCAGCACACCTGGCCCATGCTTTGTTAGTGATCTCTGTAATATCCTCCAGTCCCAATAATCCTTCCTCTGTTTGGAAAATCCTCCTGTCTACACAATGCTCTCTGTCTCTGTCAGGTTCTCCAATCCCTAACACCTAAACCTCTCCAGTAGATACTAAATTCCTTCATCCCTGTAAACCCTGACAGTCCCGTCTATCCCTGTAAGCTCCTCCTACCAATGCCACCCTCCATGTCAATGTGTTTTGCCTTTAACCACTACAGCCGTCCCCATCTGGGTAAACTTCTCCAGTTCCTACAACTCTTCCTTATCTGTGAAAAATTTGTAACCTTCTTATCGTTCTCCAATTTTTCGATCTTAATCTATTTAAACTTCACCCTCTTCTTCCATCCTCCGCCCCACCATCCGGACATCCTACCCGACCACAGGAATCATTTTCAGTTTGTGCAAACCCTCCTCAGCTGTGTTAAAATCTCCAACCCAGCAACGTGGCATTCTCCATTGCCTTCCTAACTCCGTAGCCTCCAGAACCGAGAAGCCACCTTCTATCTGTAATCATCTTCAGTCACTACAACCTTCCATTTCTCTCTCAGCATGTACAATACTCTTCTCCCTGAAACACCCCCTGTCTGTGCCTCTCCGTCTGCCTGCCTCTCCCTACATCCATCCCTATCACTATCTAATCCAGCTCCCTCTATCTCTGTGAATTCCTCCAATCCCCAAACCCCTTTGTCCAATGAACATTCTTGCCCAGATGTAACTCTGTTTAACTCTAACATCCTCGAGCCCCTGTAAGCCTCCCTGTCTCTGTAACCTCTACCCATCCGTTCAATCCCCCCACTACTGAGGAATGACTCCCTGTATTCGCCATTAGGCAGATGGAATGACAGTGAACAGATATGATGGAACTATCATTCCAGAGATGTAGCTGAGAATGACCATCGCCGGGAAGGGAATATTGAAGGGTTGTGGGGTCAACGCAGGATAGACAACAAGCCAACAAGCTGTGAAGAAAGGCTGAGGTTAATGCATTAATGAGATAGTTGCGTGGACCTGAAGATCAAATTTTGGAGTCTTATTTGAGTGGAGCTGAGCATAAGCAAACAGCAGCAACCGTTAGCAGGAATTCTTTCATAGGCACCAGACAGTGATGGTAATGTCAATATGGTTACAGTCAGGAAACTGAATGTACTTGTAGCAAGGGCAAGTGTGTGACAATGCTCTCCATCCCAACTGGACAACTAATGAGTATCGACGCTGTAATGGATGGAATCCTGGATTGGATACGAGATGGTTTTCTTTAACTTCATATCAAGGAGTCATCAACAAAATTGTCCATTGCAGGTCAAATCCTGCGTAATAATAAATATCTAATAATCCCATCATAAAGGGGTTTTGTGAGCAGAGACCCGTAATGTTATAATGTAGATACAGTGTTTGAGATCAGACCATGAAAGGTAGGACCATTAGATCCATTGAGTGTGTTCTGCCCTTCAATCAGCTCATGTCTGATCTGATTCTCTTCAACACTACTTTCCTGTCCATTCCACAAAACCCTTGTTTCCCAGATTCATTAAAATCCGACCATCTCTGCTGTAAATATTCTCAATAACGCAGCCTCGACAGCCCCCTGCAGTCAGGAATTCCTACAGAGTCACTACCCTTTGAATGAAGATATTCCTCCTCATCTCTATCCTCAATGGGTGAGCCCTTCCTGGGATTTTATACCCTCTGGTGACAGATTCCGACACCAATGCAACGAAAGGAAGTAACAAAGGTAATTGTTACAGATGACATGAAGATTGATGGAGTTAGGGTTAATGAGCAAGGTGATCCAAGGTTGCAGGAGGTTACAGACCAGTTGGAAATCTGTGCAGAGAAATGGCAATTTGACTTTAATCGGGACAAGTGTGAGATGATTTCAAAGTTAAAAAGAAAGTTAGGATACCGAGGGACATTGATATGCAGAAGCATCTTGGTGCAAGTCAGTAACTTCCTGAAAATGGCAACAGAAGTGGTTCAGAAGGGAAAGAAAACAAATAGAACACTGGCCTTCATCGGTCACAACGTTGGGTATAGTGGGTTGCATCTGATGTTGTAATTGTATAAAACGTTTGTTTGGCCACATTTGGAGTACTGTGTGCAGTTCTCATCTCCACACAATAGGAAGGATGCTTTGGAGAGGGTGAAAAAAGGGGTTTAGCAGCACGTTGCCTGTGTTAGGCTTTTGAAGGGAGTGTTAGGTATAAGAGGAAATTAAACAAAGTTGGATTGTTTTGTGAGAGTATCAGAAGCTGACAGACGACCAGGTACAGGAAAATAAAATTATGACAGGGACAGATAATGTGGATAGTCAGAATCTCTTTTCCAATGTTTAAGTTTCAAATAGCAGAGCACAGAGATTTAAGGTGAGAAAGAGGAAGTTTAAACGAGATGTGTGAGGCACATTTTTTTAACATAGAGAGTGGAAGTTACTGAGGGAGGTCGGAGACGCAGAAATATGAGCAAAGCATTGAAATGGCATCTGGACAGAAACATGAACATAGAGGGATATGGACCATGTGCAGGGAGATGGGACTAGTTTAGAATAGCATCATGGACAGCACAGCCATGGTGGCCGAAGCCACTGTGCTCTACCATTCTGTTTTCCAAGTTCCCAGCATCTAACCTGTAAAAGCCCCCCAGAATCTTCAAAGTTTCATTAAATTTCTCTCTTATGTTTTCTGAACGTCAATGGGTTCAACCTCAATCTTCTCCACCTCTTCTCAAGAGAACGTCCCTCCATTCTCAGGATCAGCCAAGTGACCCTTCTCTGGATTGCCTCCAATGTGACAATGTCGTTCCTTAGGGCACTCAGACGGCTCATAATATTCTAGGTGTGGTCTGATTGTACCTTACCCTAGATCTCCCTCTTTTTAGACGCCATTCCCTTTGTAATAAATACCAGCATTTGATTTGCCTTCTCTATTACCTGTTGAACCTGTAAGCTACCTTTTTCATATCGATAAACAAGAACTCCCACAACCCTTTTGTTGCCAGTATGAAACCAATTACTGTTAGCCTGACAGTATGGGTGGCACGGTGGTTAGCACTGCTGCCTCACAGCACCAGAGACCCGTGTTCAATTCCCACCTCAGGCGACTGACTGTGTGGAGTTTGCACATTCTCCCCGTGTCTGCGTGGGTTTCCTCCGGGTGTTCCGGTTTCCTTCCTTAATCCAAAAATGTGCAGGTCAGGTGAATTGGTCATGCTAAATTCCACCTAGTGTTAGGTTCAGGGTAAATGTACGAGAATGGGTCTGGGTGGGTTGCGCTTCGGCGTGTTGGTGTGGACTTGTTGGGCCGAAGGGCCTGTTCAACACTGTAAGTAATCTAATCTAAGTCAGGAGCATGCTGAAATGTGTTAGAAAGGATGTGTCAATATGCAATAACTGGACCCTTAGAAACACATTTTATACAGAGAATTTGTTATTGAGCCTGTTGGATTTTATTTATTGGTGTGAATATAAATGGCAGAGTAGATAAGGGCGTAGGAGATGTGTGGTGGTACGGAGGATATGGATTATTTGAATTTTCAGAAACCTTTGAACAAGTTTCAAGAAGGGCTAAAGAGTTACTTGGTAGACAATAGGGCCCGTTAAAGATCAATGAAGTCACCCATGTGTGGAACCAGAGGAGATGGGTGAGATATTAGACAAAACAGTCTTGTCAGTATTTACTGTGGAGAAAGAGATTTAAGCTCGGGAACTTGGGGAAATAAATCGTGATGTCTTGGAAAGAATCCTCAACAGAGAAGAGAAAGTGCTGAAATCTTAAAACAAGTAAAGGTCGATCAATCCTCAGCAGCTCATTAGGTCAATCCTGGAACATTGTGGGAAGCTCGGGAAGAGATTGCAGTGTCCCTAACAGAAATATTTACATTACCAACAGAAACAATGAGATACTGGAAGACTGGAGGGCGACCAATGCTGTTCCATCACTTCAGGGCTGCAGGGATAAGCGAGGAAATTACAGCCCAGTGATAGCTAGGTTGTTGAAGGAGCTTCTGAGTGAAAGGAGCTACGTATATTCGGAATGGCAAGGGCTGAATACAGATAGTCAGCATGGCTTTGTGAGTGGATAACAGTGTTTCACAAATCAGATGAACTCTTCGAGGAGGTGGAGACAGTGAGGTCTACAGATGCTGGAGATCAGAGTTGAGAGGGTGTTGCTGGAAAAGCACAGCAGGTCAGGCAGCATCCGAGGAGCAGGAAAATCGACATTTCAGGCTGGAGCCCTTCATCAAAAATGAGGAGGTTGCCAAGAGATAGATGAAGACAGAGCAGTCAATGATGTCCACATGGACTTCAGCAAAGCATTTGACAAGGTCCCAGGGGATGTAGAACATCTAGTCAAGAGGAAGAAGGAAGCTGACTTAAGGTTGAGAAAGCAAGAATCAAATAGAACTCTAGAGGGTTACATGAGGCAGCACGGTGTCTCAGTGGTTAACACTGTTGCCTCATAGCACCAGGGACCTGATTTTAATTCCAGCCCCCGGCGACTGTTTGTGGAGTTTGCATGTTCTCCCATCGTCTGCGTGTGTTTCCTCCTGGTGCTCCACTATCCACCGACGTCCCTAAGCTGTGCAGGTTCGGTAACTCAGCCGTGCTAAATTACCCATAGTGTTCAAGGATGTGTCGGTTTGGCATTACTGTCACGAAAAATTGAGAGTAATATGGTGGGGGAATGGGTCTGGATGGGATACTCTTTGGAGGGTTGGTATGGAGTTGTTTGGCCAAATCGCATGATTCCACACTGTAGGGATTCTCTGAAGGTACCAGGAAGGAACTGAAGAATGTACTTAGGGCACCTCGAAGGGGGCATGAGAAAGGTTTGTTGGGAAGGATGAAGGAAAACATTAAGGCATTCTCCACTTATGTGAGGAACAAGAGGATGTTCAGCGTGAGGTTAGGCCCGATCAGGGATAGTGGGGGGAACTTGCGTCTGGAGTTGGAGGAGGTAGGGGAGACCCGTAATAAACACTATGCCTCAGTATTTACTACTAAGAGGAGCCTTGACATTTGTGAGGACAGCATGAAAAGGACTGATACATGTTTACAGGTTGATGTTAAGAAGGAGGATGTGCTTAGAATTTTGTAAAACATAAGAATAGATAAATCTGCTGCACCCGAAGGGATATGTCCAAAGTTACTACAGGAAGCGAGGGAAGAGATTGTTGCGCCTTTGGCGGTGACCTTTGCACCCTCACTGTCCACTGGAGTTGTATCTGATGATTGGAGGCAGGAAAATGTTATTCCCTTGTTCAGGAAAGTTAATAGGGATAATCTTGGGAATTACAGACCGTCAGTCTGATGTCTTTCGTGTGCAGATTATTGAGGAGGAATCTGAGAGACATGATTTATGATTCATACTTTGATTAGAGATAGTCAGCATGACTTTGTAAGGGGCAGGTCATATGTCACAAATCATATTCAATACTTCGAGACTGTGAATGTAGTGTACAAAATACCATGCAAGGACTGCACTAAACACGATATAGGACAAACAGGAAGACAGCTAACAATCCGCATACATGAACATCAACTAGCCACGAAACGACACGACCAGCTATCCTTCGTAGCCACACACGCAGACAACAAGCAACATGAATTCGATTGGGACAACACTACTATCATAGGGCAAGCCAGACAGAGAACAGCCAGGGAATTCCTAGAGGCATGGCATTCATCCACAAACTCCATCAACAAACACATCGACCTGGACCCAATATACCAACCACTACAGCGGACAGCTGAAACTGACAACTGGAAGCGGCAGGGACAGACCACTATAAACACCGGAGGAAACATCAAAGAAGCGCTTCGCAGGAGGCTCCCAAGCACTGATGATGTCGCCTAGCCAGGGGACGAAACGTTTGCAACAAAAACTGCAAGCTCGGCGAACAAAACCACGACAACGAGCACCCTAGCTACAAATCTTCGCACAAACTTTGTGACAAAACACGTTTATGGCTCATTCAGAAATTACGGAGGCATAGGACACAGGGAAACCTGTCTGTCTGGATACAGAATTCCTGGCTCACAAAAGACAGGGGGTGATGAAAGATGTGAAGCATTCAGCATGGAACTTTGTGACCAGTGGTGTTCTGCAGAGATCGGTTCCGGGAACTCTGCTGTTTGTGATTTTTATAAATGACTTGGATGTAGGTGCGGAAGAGTGGGTTAGTAAGTTTGCCAATGTCATGAAGACTGGTGGAGTGGTGGATAATATGCAGTTCGATTGTAAGTTGCAACGGGACATTGACAGGATGCAGAGCTGGGCTGAGAAGTGGCATATGGAGTTCAGTGTGGAAAAATGTGAAGTGATTCTTTTAGGAAGTTCGAACTTGATTTTAGGTTACAGGGTTAAAGGCGGGAGCCTTGGTAATGTGGAGGAACAGAGGGATCTTGGTTTCCATGTCCATAGACCCCACAAAGTTGCCACCCAAGCTGATAGGGTTGTTTAGAAGGAATATGTTGTGTTGACTTTCATCAGCTGAAGGATTGAGTCTTAACGCGGTGAGGCTATGCTGCAGCTCTATAGAACCCTGGTTAGACCCCAGTTGGAATATTGTGTTCAGTTCAGGTTCCCTCATTACAGGAAGGACGTGAAAGCTTTAGGGAGGGTAAAGAGGAGATTTACCAGGATGCTGCCTGTACTGGAGGAAATGTCTTCCGAAGAAAGGTTAAGGGATCTAAGGCTGTTCTCATTGGTGTGAAGAAGGGTGGGGGGCAACTTGATTGAGATGAACAAGATGGTGTGAGGCATAGACAGTGAATAGTGCGAGACTTCTTTTTCGCATTGCATAACTGGCTATTATGAGGTGGCATAATTTTAAGGTGATTGGAGGATAGTTAAGGGGAGATGTCAGAGGTAGGTCTTTTTACACAGAGTGGCAGTTGGGTGGAATGCACTGCCAGCTGTGATAGTAAAATTAGATACATTAGTTACATTTAATAGACTCTTGGATAGGCACATGAATGATCATAGAATGAAGGGGGTGTAGTTCGTTTGATCTTACAGTCGGATAAAAAGTTGGCATGACATCAGGCCGAAGGGTCTTGTGCTGTACTGTTCTGTGTTCTACCTTCCATATAGTGAACTGAGTAATAAGCTCAGATCAATGCAAATGGATATGGCACTCAGGAGGAGCTCGCCCATTGGATACAAAATTGGCTTGATGGTAGGAGACAGAGGGTGATGGGAGACGTGTTGTTTTTCTGACTGGAGGCATATGACCAGCGGTGTAGTGGGTCCCCTGTTGTTTGTCATTTGGATAAATGGTTTGGATGGGAATATTGGTTTCCTGGTAAGTAGGTTTTTTGGGTGACACTGAAATTGGTGGTAAAGTGGACAGTGAAGAAGGTTATCTGTGATACAACAGGATGAACAGTACTGCTGGGATAGTGGGCTAACGAATAGCAGATGGAGTTTAATTAGATAAATGTGAAGTGTTCCATTTTGGTGAAACAAACCAGGGTGGGACTTGCACAGATAATGTTCAGGCCCTGGGTGGTGTTGTCAGTCAGTGACCCAGGGATGCAGGTACACAGTTCTTTGAAAGTAGTGTCACAGGTAGACAGGCTGGTGAAGGAAGCATTTGGGATGCTTACTTTCATTGGGCAGAGCATTGAGAGTTGGAGTTGGGATGTCATGTTGTGGCTGTATAATACATTGGTGAGGCCACCATAAGAGCATTGTTGATCAGTCGGATGAACTTATCAGGTTCACTTACATCCATTAGGGAAGGACATCTGACTTTCTAACCTCGTCTGGCCTCCATGTGGTTCCAGACCAACAACAATATGGCTGACTCTGAACTATCCTCTGGATGATTATCAGTGGCGGCAAAGAATGCCGGTCGAGGTAGTGATACCCACATCCCATGAATGAATAAATAAAAATACATATGTCCCTCCCTACCTCTATTAACATCTCCAGCTGCAGCAATTCGTCCTGGTTTTGTAACACTGTTCAGGCCCTGGCCACGCTCTGTAATACTCTCACCATTTCCAGCACCTTCACATCTCGCTGTTCCTATCATGACATTAAACCCTGACAATGATTCCCCTTCCCACTGTCCTCCTCCTGCTTGCAGACCCTTTGCAATCCTTTTAAAACTTACTGCTATAGCACTCTCACTTCTTCAGGATTTTTAGAACTTTCGGTGATCTTCAAAGCCTGACAATCTAATTTGATCCATTTTGTCCTGAGTGAGGGCCGGGTGGGGATTTCTTGCTGAGGTTTTGTCTGTTTCAATGGAATGTCCTTTTGTTGCGTGTTTTACACTGTTCCTTCAAACGTTTTCCACTGTTCATTTACAGACACATATTTCAGTTTGTTTCGTCTGTTTACCTTGGTCAGTTCTCCTTTCAAACTCATGTAATCAGCGAGTTTTGTTTCCAATTGTACCTTGTCCTTTCTGTGATTCACTTGAAAACTTTATATTTCTTTAAACTGCACTTTATCACAATCTCCCAGAGGATCTCTCCAGGTGACATTACTCATTCACTAAGTTTCATTGCACAATGGTCAATCTGAGATAGTTACATCCCTAGCGAGTTGCACAATGAGGTATACAAAGAAACACAAATAAAACATTCTCCGAACTCCTCTTCCAATATCACTCTTGTCAGTGTGACTGTCCCATTTTATGCAAATATTGACATATCCCAAAATTACCATAATGCCTTTTTAAAAAATTCCAATGAATTCCTGCTTAATGCAGTGATGAGCAATAAAATGTTGTTAGGTGGCCAAAAATTGTTCTGCTGCTTGTGTCCTTGGCAAGTAGTAGCCAGAATTTACATTCAGACTGACTCTACTTCATGATCTGAGACCAAATTCCCTTCTCTGTGATACCTCTGTAATCCATTGTTGTTAGCGTTGTCCATTTTGCCTGAATTTCCACAAGGTTGTGATCCATTGAATATTTATGTTCCACCTTTTGTTCGCCGTGTAACCACTCAACCTGGTGCCTAAATCTGTTTCATCTGTGTCACAAATCCGTCTCCCTTATTGCATAGAATTTGTCCATTCCAAAAAAAACCATGATTTATTTTTTTCCCACAATCTCCCTCACAAACATATTCACTGATGTACAGTTTTATTTAAACTCTGTCCCTTCCTGTTCCTTTCTGCTTGTCTTCTGTCACATTTCCATGCTGTTCCAATGCTTCACCTTTTCTCTTTGGATTTGGAAAGCTCCTTTCACCTGAACTCTGTCCCTGCATCCTCTCAGTCAGTTTAAATCCCTGTCCATAAACTTACTGACATGATTGGCCGGGACACTGGTCCCAGCACGGTTCCAGTGGGACCCAATGCAATGGGATTGTTTTTATTCACTCGGGGGATGTGGGTGTCTCTAGATGACCAGCCTTTCTTGCCCGGCTCTAGCTGCCCTTGAGCTGAGTAACTTGCTCGGCCATTTCAGAGGGTAATTGAGAGGCAAACACTTTGTTGTGGGTATGTCGTGCAGACCACATGAAGATGGGCAGATGTCCTTCTCTGAAGGACCAGTGTCTTTTGATGAGCAAAGATTATTTTGGACAAAAGCAACGGCTTCATACTTATTAATGAATTGTTAATTGCAAGTTTGTTTTTAATTATTGATTTAAAATTACACTATTTCTGATGGTGGGATTCAAACCTGTCTCCCCTGAACATTAGCTGAGGTTTTGGATACAAGCTCTCGCAATAATACCACTCGGCCAACATCTCACCTGCTCACTGGTTGCTCATTCCTGACCAGTTATACCAGTGCATAATGAAGCAAAACCCGTTCTTCCGACACAATTGTTTGATACTGACATCTACCAGCAGTCTGGTGATATCGCTCAGTCTCTCTTCATGTGGTATCCCTCAATGTGTGGGTCTAATTGCAGTCTCTGTCAGTGTGTCTCACTCTTGCAGCTACTCCAGATCCTGGGCCAACAGAATTGTCCACTCCAGAGAGACGCAGAAGCACAGGCCAGGGATGGAGCCTGGGATTTTCCAGATCTCTGTGTGACTTAGTCACACATTCTCCATGTGTACCCTTCAGTGCATCTATCTAATTTTCCATTCTGTCTATTTCTCTACCTCCTGTAGGTACTCAGGAAGTTCCTGACTCATTAGGCTTTGCAGCTGCTGTGTGTCCCAATCATCACCTCATTGAAGATATTTGGTCAGCTAGAGAGGCAAACGGAAGGGAGATCTGGTGCTTTCAATAAATCCTGCACTGAGGTAAGATCACTCACAGTGCACAGAGCAGAGAGCTATGAGAGGGCTCCAAACATGGGTTAACAAGACATGATTGAGATACAGTGCTGGAGGGGAACACATTTTGACACACCCCAGGCTAAATCCCCACCCCTACTGTCAGTTCTATTGTTCTAAGACTCACTACTCTGCAACACTGTATCTGTGGCATGTCTTGTGCACCAGTTCTTCAATAATTTGTAACTCCTGTAACAGTTCCTGTCTATGTAACCTCCTCCCTTTCCGATAGCCCCTCCACATATTTGAAATGCACTGCATTCCAGACTACCATCCCTATCCCTGTAATTTGCTTCAGTGCCTACAACATGCCTTATCTCGGTCGTCTCCTCCTCCATTAACTGGAGACAGAGCCCATCAGCACGGAAACAGTTCCTTCGATCCAACTAGTCCGTGCTGACCAGAGTACCTGAACGAGTTGTGTTTCCCTGCACTTGACCCATATCCCTTCAAACCTTCTCCTCTCCATGTACCTGCCCAATTGTCTTTTACATTTTGTTATTGTACTTTTCTCGACTACTTCCCCGGAAGCTCATTCCATGCCTGCACCATTCTCGGTGTGAAAAATGTTCTCCTCTGATCCCATCGACGTCTTTCCTCTCCCATCTCATATTTATGCCCTCTAGAACACAGAACATGACGGTGCAGTACTGGCCTTTCGGCTCTCGATGTTGCGCTGATCTGTGGAACAAATCTGAAGCCCAAGTAGCTAACACTGGTCCATTCTTGTCCATATGCCTATCCAATGACCATTTAAATACCCTTAGAGTTGGTGAGTCCACTACTGTTGTAGGCAATGCATTCCATGTCCCGACTATTCTGAGTAAAGAACCTACCTCTGGCAGCATCTGTCCCATATCTATTTATTAATAATACTATCTAATTTAAAGCTGACTGCCGTCGCGCTCGGCATCGCCATCCGAGGGAAAAGGCTCTCACTGTCCAATCCATCTAACTCTCTGATTATCTTATATTTCTCAATTAATTGGCCTCAAACGTCTTCTCGCGAACAGAAACAGATTCAAGTCCCTCAGCCTTCCTCATAAGACCTTCACTCAAGACTCGGTAAAATCTTAGTAAGTCTCCTCTGAACCCTATCCAAATCTTTCACATCCTTCCTGTAATGCGGTGACCTGGACCATAGTCAACATACCTTATGCGGGCGCACCAGTGTTTTGTACAACTGCAGCATTATCTCATGGTTCTGAATCTCAATCCCAATAAAAGCTCACATGCTGAATGCCTTGTTAACAACTCTATTAACCTGTGTGGCAACTTTCAATGATACATGTACATGAACACAGTGATCTCTCTGTTCAGCTGCACTACTAAGATCTGCTTTACCGACATCCACCTGTTTGGTCACCTTTTCAAATACGTCAATAAGGTTTGTGAGGCGTGACCTACCCTTCACAAAACCGTGCTGACTATGCCTCATCAACGTGTTCATCTCCAGATAATTATAAATGCGAGCTTCTTTTACAAGCCTTTCCAACACTTTACCCAGAATCGAAGTATCGCTCACAGGTCTATAATTACCCAGGGTTGTCTCTACTTCCCTTCTTGGACAAGGGACAACATTTGCTGACCTCCAGCTTTCTGGCACTATTCCTGTAGACAATTATGTCATAAAGATCAAAGCCAAAGGCTCGGCAATCTCCTTCCTGGCTGACCAGAGAACCAAGGATAATTCCGATCCAGCGCAGGGGAATTACCTATTTTTACACTTTCCAGAATTGCTAACACCTTCTCCTTCTGCAGTTCAATCCCATCCAGTTATGGACTCCACTCCCCTGGGGTAAAGACGTTGGTTAATCAACTTACCTGTACCCTTCATGGTTTTCTAATCCTTTATAAGTTCACCCCTCAGCCACCTACGCCCAGTGGAAATGCGAAAGCCAATGATACAAATATCCCTGCTCGGGACCCTGCCAGAACTTTGCTACAATGTTCTGGGATACACTTGTTCAGGATCTAGGGCTTTCTCTACATTTGTGTTCTAAGACCTCCAGCACCATCTCTTACGTAATGGGGACTCTTTACAAGCCATCACTGTTTCTTCCTTTTGTTTCCTAATTTTTGTCCACAGTACGTTCTGACATGAAATGCTCATTTAGCCTCTCACCCATCTCCTGTGGTTCTACACTTGGATGGCCACACTGATCATTGAGGGGCCCTAGTGTCTCTCCAGTTGTTTTTTTGTACGTGTGTGCCGAGAAAACACTTTGCATTCTCCTTTACCTTATCTGCCAAAACTATCTCATCCTCCCCCCACCCCCCACCCCCATGTTGCTTTCCAACTTATCCAGCCTCTCCGTTTCTTTCAAACCCTCCAGTATCAGTAACATCTTGGTCAATCCTTGCACCATTTACAGTTTCAGGAAATGATTCCGAAATCAGGATGGTCAGAATTCTACGCAGCGTTCCAAAACTGTGCTGACTATCCGTAATTGATCCTTGCCTTTGGAAATGCAAAAAAAACTGCTGTCCTGTGGAATCGCTTCCAACAACGTATGCACCACTGACATCAAGCTAATTGGTGGGGGTTGATGTCCTAGGCTTTGCCTCGGAGCCTTTCCTAAACACTGGCACTACATTAGCCATCCTCCAGGCTCCCTGGAAACACTGATACATCTGGCTATCAGTGTTAGAAAAATCTCTTTATGGGACCCCGCCATTTTTTCCTGAGCTTCCCACAATATCCTGAGATATACTTCATTAGTTCCCAGGGACTTGTCCCCCTTATATGCATTTTAAAACCTCCAGTACCTCCTGTTATCTGGAGTCTTTTGAAGACATCACTGTTTTTTTCCCCGACTTCACCAGTCTTCCTCCACAGTAAGTTCAAACGTGAAGCTTTCGTTTAGTACCTCACCCATCTCCTGTGGTTGCACACTTGGATGGCCTCATTCATGTTCAAGGAGCCACATTCTGCCCCTAGTTAATCTTCTGTTGTTCATATACATGTAGAATCTCTTTGGATTTTCCTCTGATGTGCCAAAGCTTTCTGTCGTCCCCTTTGGACCCTCCTGATTTCCACCCGCAATGTTCTTCAATGGATTCCCATAATCCAGCGGCTATATGTGACATGTGCCCCCATCTTGTTGAGCAGAGTCTCAATACCCCCATTATCCAATGTTTCCCCATTGTGTCAGCATTGTCATTCAGACTAACTGGAATATGATGGCCCTGAACTCTCATTTTATTCCTCTTTTGAAAGTTTCCCACCTGCCTGACGTCCCTTTACCTGAAACTAGCCTCCACAATCAATTGTTGAAAGCTCTTGACTAATACCTTCTGGACTGGGGCAAGGCCAGTTTTGATCTTTAACTTGTGGACTAGGCTTGTCATTTTCCATTGCTATTTTCAAACTGATAGAATTGTGATCAATTTGCAAAAGTGTTGCCCCACTAATAACTCAGTCCCTTTCCCTTCCTTGCCTCCCAAGGGGAGGTCAGGATTTACCCCTTCCTCCAGTCCGACCATTTACATTCTAACTGAGACAGTTTTCTTGAACATGACAAACAAATCCCTTCCGTTAAAGCGCTAAACACTCTCGCAGTCAGAGTCTCGATTTGGAAAGTTAAAATCCCCGACCATTACAACGCTATCATTCTTACAGATATCTGAGATCTCCCGACATATTTTCTGCTCAAATTCTCGCTGATTGTTGAGGGCCTGTAATACAATCATATCAAACTGATGACCCATTCTCATTTCTTAGTTGTACTATTATCGCTTCACTGGGCGATCCCCAGGACTATCCTCTCTAAGTGCTGCAGTTTATTTTCAGTTGTCAAAACTGCCACTCTTCCTCCTCTCGCACCATCTGTTCTTTCCTTCCTGTAGAAACTGTCCCCTGGAACATTGAGCTCCCAGTCCTGCCCCTCCCTCAGCTGTGTTTCTGTCATACTATGGTATCCCAGTCCCATGTTCCCATCCGTGCACTGAGTTCATCTGCCTTAACTTTTAGGCCTCTAACTTTGAAATAAATGCATTTTAATTGATCAGTTTTCCCTCATTGCCTGCTGTGCTGTTGCCTGCCTTGTCGATTTAAATGACTCTCTTGAAATTCTGTCCCAGCCTCAACCTTCAGACCGCAGCCTGAGACCATCCAACTCACTGTGGATAACAGCCTCACCTTTCATGTCAACTGCAAACCTACTAATGATACCTTATGCTTTCACATCCAACTCATTAATGCCCATAATACTGTACAAAATACTGAGAGGAATACATAGAGTCAATAGCTGGAGACTTTTCCCCAGGGCAGGATAGATTGGTACGAGAATTCATAGTTTGAAGATAGTAGGAGGAAGGTATAAAGGAGACATCAGAGGTAGGTTCTTTACGCAGAGAGTTGTGTAACCACCACAGCTTTGGTGGTGGAAGCAAAGTCATTGGGGACATTTAAGCAACTGCTGGACATGTACATGGATAGCAGTGAGTTGAGGGGTCCGTAGGTTGAGTTACTATATTTTGCATTCGGATTAAGTCTCGGCACAACATCGTGGGCCTAAGGGTCTGTTCTGTGCTGTACTGTTCTATGTTCTATAATAAACAGCAATGGTTGCTGCAGATCCCTGTGGTACACCCATTGGTGAAATAAATTCAAACACAAAATCAACCCTCCACCGTTGTGGATCCAGATTGCAAAATTGCCTTGGATCCCATTGGTCCGTTGGACCAGCGTTCCATGAGGGACCTTGTCAAGCGCCTGATTGAGCTCAATGCAACCCACATCTTCTGCACTGCCCTCATCAAAATTCTCAATCGTAATTTCAACAAAAAGCTCAGCTTAATTTGGAAGAGGGTCTTACTCTACCAAATCCGTGATGAGTATCCCTTATCAATTTCTGCCTTTCCAAGTGTTGATTCATTCTGTCCCTCAGAATTGTTTCCAATAATTTCCCTGCCCCTGCTGTCAGACTATCTGCTCTGTAATTACCTGGCCTAGCCCTGCTGCCCTTCCTGAATAAAGGAACCACATTAGCGATCCTCCAGTCATTCAGCACTTCACCTGTGGCCAGCAAAATATTAAATATATCCACAACGGCCCCAGCAATCTCCTCCCTTACTTCCCATTGCAGCCTGGGACGCATTTCATTGGGCACTGTGGATTTCTCCAACTTTATGCATGTGAAAAAATTCAATACTTCTGCCTTATTGATCTTAACATGTTTGAGAACCTCGCCATTCCAACTGAAATCCCTGACTACAATGTCTTTCTCCTGTGTGAATACAGATGGGAAGTATTCATTGAAGACCTCACCTCCTTCCGCTGGCTCCATGCACACATTGTACATTTAGTTTCTAACAGACCCCACTCTTTCCCCAGTAATTCTCTTATTCTAACTATACTGCTAAAATACCTTGTGGCTTTTCCTTAATACTATCTACCAAGGATATTTAATGACAATTGTTTGTCCTTCATTTTTCAAGAACCCCCTTGCTCTCCCTATACTTTCTAATGGTTTCACCGGTGTTTATTGCACTGTATTTTCTTTATCAAACTCACGATATCACTTAATTAGTATTTGCTGGACATGCGGCCTTTACTATTCCCTCGTCAGGGACACACTGGCCCTGAATTCTCACTGGATTACTTTAACATTCTCCCACTTTCCAAATCTGGACCCAACTGCAGATAGTCCTCCCAGTCTCTGTTTGCCAGATCCTCTCTCATGATCGTGATACTGATAGGAGACTCAGTTGTGAGGGGGACAGACAGGAGACTGTGTGACTGCAGAAGAGACCCCAGGATGCTATGCTGCCTCACGGGTCCCAGGTAATGGGTGTCTCTGAGCATTCTGAAGTGAAAGGGTAATTACACCGAGGTCATTGTGCACATCGGTACACATGACACAGTTAGTCAAAGAGATGGGATCCTGTGAAATACTTACAGAGAGTGCGGAAAGAAGTTCAAAAGCAGGACCTAAAGGATTGTGATCTCCAGATTACTCCCAATGCCACATACCAATAAGGATAGAAATAGAAAGATCGACCAGATGGATGTGTGGCTGAGGAGCTGGTGGAGGGGCAGAGTTTTCATTTCTTGGATCATTGGAATCTCTTCTGGGGTAGAGATGACCTGAACAAGGGGGATGGGTTTGACTTGAACCAGAGGGACACCAGTATCCCTGGGGGGAGATTTGCTCATGTTGCGTGCGGAGGATTTAAACTCGTTTGACAGGGGGTTTGGACTTTGAGAAAGAGAGGTACCATCGACCATTCAAGGGAAAAATGCATCAGCCATCGAGAGCAAGTTTCCTATCCAGGATATCCTGGGGCACAGTCAAGGGAGGGACAAGACTTTTTGTTTAAAGGGCATTTATTTCAACACACGAGGCCTGACTGGGAAGGCAGATGAGCTCTGAGCATGGATTGGCTCTGGGGACTGGGATATTATAGCCATAACAGAAACAGGGCTGAGAGAAGGGCAGGACTGGCAGCTCAGTGTTCCAGGATACATAAGCTACAGGCGTGTCAGAAGGACAAGTAAGTGAGGAGGCGGAGCTGCCCTTTTGATAAGAGAGGACGTAACAACAGTGCTTAGAGAGGATAAACATAAGGGGTCATCAAATGAGATCATATGGTTAGAAGTTAGAAACAAAAAGCGGATAGTCAGTGTGCTGGATGGTGTTCTGCACCCCCAAATAGCCAGCGGGTACGAGAGGAGCAGATGTGAAGAGAGATTGCAGTTACCTATCGAAATAATAGAATAGTATTGGTTGGAGATTTTAACTTCCCCTGTACTGACTGGACCACCCAGAGTGTAAAATGCCCGTACAAGGTGGAATTTGTCAAATGTGTCCAAGAAAGGTTCCGAGAACAATAAAGAGAGGGCCCCACTCTACTCAGGCGGGCACAACACAGGACCTCCCCTCAGAAACCGAGGTCAGGCAAATGACTGAAGTGTCAATCAGAGAGCACTTTGGTTCCAGTGATCACAACTGTCTTCTTTTTAACATAGTTATGGACAAAGATCAGGCAGCTCCACAGATTAAGGGGCGAAACTGGAGCAGGGTCAATTTTGGGGCTAATTGGCAGGAACTATCAGAGGTAGATTGGGTGATTTAAAAATCACACAACACCAGGTTATAGTCCAACAAGTTTATTTCGAAGCACTAGCTTTCGCAGTGCAGGTCATCATTCTGAAAGGTGAAAGGCTTAAACTAAATGTGTTTGATATTACATTCTATGACACTCCTATCCTGTTGCTATAAATTCTGTGCCTTATGATTGTGCTCCACAACCACGTGATGAAGCAGCGCTCTGAAACCTAGTGCCTCCAAATAAACCTGCTGGACTGTTGGCTGGTGTTGTGTGATTTTTAGCATTGCCCATCCCAGTCCAACACCGTCTCTTCCACATCATGCTCCCATCAACTGGGTGAGTCTGTTTGAAGGAAAAGGAATGACTGGCAAATGGGAGGCTTTGAAAAGTGTGATCTCAAGAATCCAATATGTCCCTGTTAGAGTGAAGGGAAAAGCTGGCAGGTTGAGAAATCCCTGGTTGATGAAAGATATTGAGGCTCTGCCCAAGAAAAAGAGGAAGTCACACATTGTCTTCAATGTTTCCGTATCTATGTAACCTCTTCCAGTCCTAAACAGAAGATTACTCGGTGGAGACTCAACAATCCTCTCAGGTCCCTGCAGCATTCCCGATCTGTCGAACCCGCTGAAAGCCTGTGATTCTCCCAATCCAGTTCCGACACGACTCACTATCTGTGTAACATCATCCCATCAATAACACCCACCCTATCAATGTAAGCTGTCCTGTATCTCCATCTATTTCCTCACCTTCATAGCCTTCTCCAGCTCTCACACCCCTATCTGTGGAAATGTCACCCTCCCCTACAACCCTTCCCACTTTGACCATTCTGGAGGAGGTTACTAATGCTCCCTCATCTGTGAAAATGTTTCAAAGCAAAATTACTGCCCTTCTGGAAAATGTCAGACTCCACACCCTCCATATCGAAATAATCCACAGAAAGAAACCTTCCAAAATCTATAAACATCTTCAGTCACGACTACCCTCCATATCTCTCTTTGGTCCTCCAATCTGTACAACCTACTTTATCTCTGTCATCTTCTCCATTCACCGAAAACCATCCCTGTCTGTGTAAACCACTCCATCCGACAAACTTTCTTCTACCTGTAAACTGCTCCCTCTCTCCCAGCCTCCCCATCACCATGAATCCCTGAAGGCCCTACAGCTCTCCACATTTCTGTAATCTCCTGTAGCCCTACTGTCCTGCCTCCTTGTGAAACCACCTCCATTCACCAGAACCCTTCCGTCTGGGTCGTCTGCCCCAGATCAGACCTCTGACAATCCTCGCAAAACTTCCTAATGTATCTATTCATTCAGATCGCATCCTCTCTAGCCTCCCGAAACCTATTCCTGCCATTGTAACCATCCCTGTTTAGAACACGGACCAGTACAGCGCAGTACAAAACCTTCAGCCCTCAATGTTGTGCCAAGCTTTTATCCAACTCTAAGATCAATCTAACCTGCAGGCCATTCAAAGAACAAAGAAAATCACAGCACAGGAACAGGCTCTTCAGCCCACTAAGCCTGCGCTGATCCAGATCCTCTGTTTAAACCCATCACCTATTTTCTGAGCATCTGTATCCATTTGCTCATTCATGCATCAGTCCAGATGCATCTTAAGTGACATTATCATTCCCACTTGTACCTCCTCCATTGGCAAAGTTTTCGAGGCCCCCCATCCTCTGCGGAAAGATCATTCCAGGCATATCTGCCCCAAACCTTTCTCCTCTCACTTTGAACTCATGACCCCTTGTAATTGAGTTCCGCACTCTAAGGGAAAAAAAGCTTCTTGCTATTCAACTTGTCTATGCATCCCATGATTTTGCAGACCACAAACAGACCCCAGTCAACCTTCGTCTTTCTAATGAAGATAATCCGAATCTATTCAATTTCTCCTCATTGCGACCGCCCTCTATACCAGGCAACATTCTGGTGAACGTCCTCTGCACCCACTCCAAAGCATGCCCATCCTTTTGGTAATGAGGCGACCAGAACTGTCCATAATATTCTAAATGTGGTTGAACCAAATTCCTATACAACTGTAACATGACTTGCCAACTCCTGTACTCAATACCCCGTACAATGAAGGATAGCATGCCATATGCCGCCTTGACCACTTTACTGACCTGGGGTGCCACCTTCAGAAAACAATGAACCTGAATACCCAAATCTCTCTGTACATCAATTTTCCCCAGGACTTTTTCCATTTTCTGTATAATCCACGTTTGAATTGGATCTTCTGAAATGCATCACCTCACATTTGCCCAGATTGAACTCCATCTGCCATTTCTCTGCCCGCCTCTCCAATCTATCTATATTCGGCTGTATTATCTGATAGTCCCCTTCACTGTCTGCTACTCACCAATCTTCGTGCCATCTGCAAACTTGCTAATCAAGGAACCGATACCTTCCTCCAAATCATTGATATGTATCACAAGCAACAGAGGTCCCTGCATGGATCCCTGTGGAACACCACTGGTCACAGGTCTCCATTTTGAGAAATTCATTTTGAGAAATCCATGTGCGTATCCAAAAGTTACTTAAATGTCCCTAATGTATCTGACTCTACCACCGACACTGGCAATACATTCCACTCACCCATCATACTCTGTGTAAAGAAGCTACCTCTGACATCTCCCCTCAACCTTCCTCCAATTACCTTACGATTTTGCTTCCTAGTTCTAGCCATTTTCACACTGGGATAAATATCAGGACACCCACTCTATGTTTGCCTCTCATCATCTCATACACCTCTATCAAGTCACTTCTCATCCTTTTTCATTCCAAAGAAAAAAGCCCTGGATCCCTCAACCTTTCTTCATTAGACCTCCCCTCCAATCCAGGCAGAATCCTGATAAATCTCCTCAGCATTCTCTCCAAAGCTTCCACATCCTTCCTGTAATGAGGCAACCGGAACTGAACACATTATTCCAATTATGGTCTGTATCGAGCTGCAGCATAATCTCACAGCGCTTAGACACAATCCCCCTGCTAATGGAAGCCGACACATCATTGGCTTTCTGAACAAACCTTACAACTTGGGTGCCAACATTGAAGGATCTTGGGACGTTGACCCCAAGATTTTCTGTTACTCCTCACTGTCAAGACTCCTGCCCTTATCCCTGTAAAGGTTTTCTGCAGAATCCTTCAATGTTAAACCCTCCTTATTTTGGTATTTTCCTCCAGTCCGCACTATACTTTTAAACTGTGAAACCTCTTCCAGTCCCTACAATCCTCCTTAGCTCTGTAAGCGTGTAGTTGTCGTCGAGTGGTTTAGGCGATGGGTTAGAAATCCATTGGGGCTTGCCCACACAGGTTCGAATCCTGCCCAACAGGGCAGTGAGGTTGATTGGTGCAGGTCTCTGAAGAGATTCTCTAAAGTGCTCTGCGAGAAGGTGTCTAGTGTCCTCAGTGTAGAGGAGACAAGGAGACTGAATGCCTTCTCACAGCGCGCTTTACAGAACATCTCCAGGGCAACTGAAAATCACCCACAGCCCTGTTGCCAAACATTTCAATTCCCCCTCCCACTCTGCCGAGAACATGCATATCCTGGGCCTTCTCTATCGCCACTCCCTCACTACCTGACGCCTAGAGGAAGAACGCCTGGTCTTCACCTCGGAATACTTCAATCCCTTGGCATCAGTGTGAACTTCACCAGTTTCCTCATTTCCCCTTCTCCCCTTACCCCAGTTCCACCTTACAGCTCAGTACCGCCCTCATGACCTGTCAATCTTCCTTCCCACCTATCCGCTCTACCCTCCTCTCCGACCTTACACTCTTACTCCCATCTCCATCTACCTCCATCTACATTCTCTCCAGCCCCAATCCCCTCCCATTTATCTCTCCACCCCGAGGCTCCCAGCCTCATTCCTGATGAAGGGCTCCAGCCCAAAACGTCGACTTCACTGCTCCTCGGATGCTGCCTGACCTGCTGTACTTTTCCAGCACCACATTCTTAACTCTGATCTCCAGCATCTGCAGACCTCACTGTCTCCTCTTTATCAGATGAGCCAATGGCATGAGGAATGGCAGACGGAGTTTAATTTAGATAAATGTGAGGTGCTTCATTTTGGAAAAGCATATCTTTGCAGGACTCATACATTTAATGGTAAGGTCTTAGGGTGTGCTGCTGAACAAAGAGACCTTGGAGTGCAGGTTCATAGTTCCTTTAAAGTAGAGTCGCAGGTAGATAGGATAGTGAAGAAGACGTTTGATATGCTTTCCTTTATTGGACAGAATACCGAGTACAGGAGTTGGGAGGTCATCTTGCGGCTGTACAGGACATTGATTAGGTCACTCTTGGAATATTGCGTGCGATTCTGGTCTCATTCCTATCGGAAGGATGTTGTGAAACTTGAAAGGGTTCAGAAAAGATGTACAAGGATGTTGCCAGGGTTGGAGTATCTGAGCTACAACGAGAGGCTGAATCTACTGGTGCTGTTTTCCCTGGAGTGTCAGAGGCTGAGGGGTGACCTTACGGATGTTTATAAAGTCAGGAGGGGCATGGATAAGATTAACTGACAAGTTCGTTTCCCTGGGGTGGGGGAGTCCAGAACTAGAGGGCGTATGTCCAGGGTGGAGAGGTGAAAGATTCGAAAGGGACTGAAGGGGCAACCTTTTCACACAGAGGGTGTTGTGTGTCCGGAATCAACTGCCAGAGGAAGTGGTGGAGGCTGGTACAATTACAGCATTTAAAAGACATCTGGATGAGTATATGAATAGAAAGGGTTTAGTGCGATACGTGCCGGTAAATGGAACTAGAATGGTTATGATATCTGGTCGGCGTGGACGAATTGGACCGAGAGGTCTGTTTCTCTGCTGTACATCTCTATGACTCTAATTGGTTTTCACTATTCATTTACAGCCTGACATTTCAGTATGTTTCCCGTTTACCTTGGTCAGTTCTCCGCTCAAACTCATGTAATTGGCTTTGTTTCTGATGCTCGGGTGTGCTTTATGGTCATTTGAAAACTTGACAATCTCTTTTAATTCCACTATATTGCATTCTCTTGGAGGATCTCTGTGTGACATCACTCCTTCACTCATCTTCACCACTCAATGGTCGATCTGAAATAGTGACATCCCTAGCCATTTGCACAATATGTTATTCAAAGAAACACTGACAAAAAAACATTCAAAGAGGAGCTCGGATAATATCACTATTGCCTGTGTGACTGCCCAGAACATGTAAGGATTGAAGTCTCCCAAAATTATCATAATGCCAAGGAATTCCTGTTTAATGCAGGAATGAACAATGAAATGCTGCTAGACAGCCTAAACAAAAGTTCTTCTGGTTGGGTTTGTGGCACATGGGACTCAGAATTCACACTCAGGCTGATTCAGCCACATCATATGAGGCCACATGTTTTCTCTGTTTTGCCTTTGTTATTGATTACTGTCAGGGTTACCCATCCTGCACTCCTATTCTGCCTGAGATCCCACAAGGTTGTGCACCATTGAATATTTATGTTCCACCTTTTGTTCACCCTGTAACCACGTGTCTCTGCTGACTACATCCCATTTATCTTTGTGTCACAAGTACATCTACCTTATTGCAGATACTTTGGCAATTCAAAAAAAATCATTACAATTTACTCTTTCCCACAATGTCCTGTCACAAACCGATTAAACTCTGTCTCCTCCTGTTCCTTTCTGCTTGTCTTCAGCAACATTCTCATGCTGTTCTGATGCCTCGCCTTTTCTCTTTGGATTTGGAAAGCTCCTTTCATCTGAACCCTGTCCCTGTATCCTCTCTGTCAGTGTAAAGCCTGTCCATAAACCTACCGACATCATTTGCCAGGACACTGCCTTCCAGCAGTGTGGTTTTTAATTCACTCGTGGGATGTTGCTGTCTCTGGCTGGCCAGCATTTCATGCCCACCCCCGAGCTGCCTTTGAGCTGAGTGCTTTGTGAGACTATTACAGAGGGCAATTTAGAGTCAAAACCATTGGTGTGGGTCTGGAGTCATATGTAGGTCAGACCAGCTGCCTATCACAGATTTCCTTCCTGAAAGGATATTGAGAATTCAGATGGGTATCCCTGCCACTGGTATTAAATTTTGGATGAACAGTCTAGTGAGAGTAACACTAGACCATCGCCTGGCCCACTGATAGCTCCCTCATCCCTGAGTACTGATCCCAGTGCACCATGAATCAAATCACCTTCTTCCTGACCGTGGTTTGATCCTGATACCTTCCTGCACTCTGGTGCTATCACTCAATATATCTTCATGTGGTATCTGTCACTGTGAGGGTCTAATTGCTGCCGGTGACTGCAGCTTTTGTAGTTACTCCAGATCCTGAGCCAACAGAATTCTCCACTCCAGGGAGATGAGGCAACACAGACCAGGGATGGAGACTGGGATTTTCCAGTTTACTGTGGTACTCCGTGCCATTCTCCCTGTGTGACCCTCACTGCATCAGTCTAATTTCCCATTCTGTCTATTTCTCTGTCACCTGCATGTATTCAGGATATTCCTGACTCAATAAACTTCCCAACTGCTGGGTCTTTCATTCATCATCTCATTAAACGCAATTGGTCAGCCAGAGGGCAGGGAGATCTGGAGCCTTCAATAAATCCTGCAGCGAGGTAAGATCACTCAGAGTGAACAGAAGAGAGCGAATTTAAGAGATCGAAGTTTGGTCAAGAGGACCTGACACAGATACAGTGTTGAAGTGTGAACACAGAGCAGGATGGTCCCAGGCTCAAACCCCTTCCTCTTGTTTACTTTCATCTCTGCTGTTCTGAGCCTTCCTCTGACAATTAGGAAGTTAACAGTTATCAATCCAGGCCTGTGCTGTCTTAGTGAGCATCGGGACAACAGAGGCGAAAGCAGACCTCCCTCAAGGAAATAGTATTGAAACCTGGTATCTTTCTATAACATAGAACATAGAACAATACAGCACAGAACAGGCCCTTCGGCCCACGATGTTGTGCCGAACATTTGTCCTCGCTTAAGCACCCATCCATGTACATATCCAATTGCCGCTTAAAGGTCACCATAGATTCTGACTCTACCACTCCCACAGGCAGCGCATTCCATGCCCCCACCACTCTCTGGGTAAAGAACCCACCCCTGACATCTCCCCTATACCTTATACTCTTCACCTTTAATTTATGTCCCCTTGTAACACTCTGTTGCACCTGTTCTATATTCCCCCCGCACACTATCTCTGGTCGTGTGATAGAGTCATACAGCAAGGAAACATGCCTTTCGGTCCAACTCATCTGTGCCAGTATCTTGAATGCTAGTAATTACCAGAAACGTTCATATTTCTGTAACCTTCACCCCACCCAGGATCCTGCCGTATATTTGAAACATACACAAATGCTGACGCCTCTCCTTATGTGTAAATTGCTCCAGTCTCGCTAAAATGCTCAATCTCAATAACCTCATCTTTCACGCAGTAAATAATGTCTATTTCTGGACCACAATGCCCAACTATGTACCTTCCTTAAAACCCCGGGCGAACATGATATCACTGTAAACTTCTGCAGGCCTGATCACATTCCTACGTCTTGTCCAGCAGCACCACACGACCTCTGTACCTATCGCCCATCCCTACCGAGCTCCTTATCTGTATACCACCAGACCTTTTTCCAGCTGCAACATCAATCCCCATCTCTCTGTGCTCCTCCCTGCACCTCAACACCCTCTCTTTGTGTAGCTCTGCAGTTTAGGGTGGCATGGAAATTCAGTGGTGAGCACTGCTGCCTCACAGCGTCAGAGACCCAGATTCGATTCCAGCCTTCGGTGACAGTCTGTATGGAGTTGGCACCCAGTGTCGGCATGGGTTTCCTCTAGGTGCTCCAGTTTCCTTCCACAGTCCAAAGATGTGCAGGTCAGGTGAATTGGTCATTCTAAACTGCCCACAGCATTAGGTACATTAGTCAGAGGGAAATGGGTCTGGGTAGATTAATCTTTGGAAAGTTGGTGTGGACTGGTTGGGCCGAAGTACCGTTTCCATACTACAGGAAACGTAATAAACTCTAAACTCTCCCTCTGCGTTTCATATTACTCAGCCTAAAATATCCATCTAACAATTAAACAGCTCCAAACGTCTCAGTGTCTGTGAACTCCAACAGCTCCAACACCCCTCCTTGTCTGTGTAACCTCTTTCTGAAACCTTCGGAAAATTTGGAGACCCCACAATCCTCCCTATCTGTGTAATCCTTTCAGAGCACTACAATACTCCCAACCTGTAGAACCCAGTCCAATGCCCGTGACTCTCCCAATCCAGTTCCTGGAAGACTCACTATCTGTGTAACATTCTCCCACCGCTATCACCCACCCTGTCATTATAAGCTCCTCTAGTATATCATTCCATCTAATCATCTCTATAACCGTCTCCAGTTCTTGCAGCCCTATCTGTGTAAATGTCACCCTCCCCTACAACCTTCCCTTTGGCAGGAACCTCCTCCAGTTTGTGCCATGCTCCCTATTTGTGTTCGTGTCTTCAGGGCTTGTTGTTGTTCCTGTCTGTAAGCTCTTCCTGACTTCCAGCCTTCCCACATCGATATAACCTCCAGAACCCCAACAGCCAACATCGGCAAATGTCTTCACTGACTACAGCCTTCCATATCTCTGTTCGTTCCTCAATTCTATATAACTCTCTCAATCTCTGCAAATAGCAACATTCCGCAAAATACTCCCTGTCTGCGTAAACTACCCCCATCAGACACTGAGAGGTCTCACTATCCATTTTAGCATCTTTAATCCCTTCGGATCTCCCTGTATCTTTCCTGACTCCATTGCCTACAGATCATCTCATGTTATAACTCCTCTATCTCATATGTTATTCCCCATCTCTGTGATAGTCTTCAGTGTCTGCAATTCTCGTTCTCTATCTCCAAACCTTCCAATCCTCCTGATCGATGTAAGGTTATTGATCGCCTGGAGCATGTTTAATACATGTAGCAGCCTCCAACTCCTCAATACACCTTGTCGCTGTAACCTCCTCAAGTACTACAGCTCACTGTCTTTGTCACATATTCCAACATCTCCAACCCTGTAGATTTCTATAACCTCCTCCAGAACAGCACTCCACATCTCTGTGTAACTGATGGGAATGCTGCAAACCTGCCTTCACAGCCCTCACGAGCTCTCTGAACTCCTGCAGCCAGACAATCCTCAGCATCTCTGGCTCCTCTAATCCCTGCAATTATCACTGGCTCTGACTTGATCAAGCCCCTTCAACCCTGCCTATCTCACTGATTCCTGCAGCTCCAACTACTGTCCATATCAATGTAATCCCCAGACCCAACAATCCTCCCGATCTCTATAAAAACCTGCAGCTCCAACCACCATCCCTATCTGTGTACTCCCCATTCCCGACAAACGTCCCTATTTCTGTAAGTCCTGCAATTCTGACTAACTGTTCTCCGAGCTGGGAATTTGTGTTGCAGACGTTTCGTCCCCTGTCTGGGTGACATCCTCAGTGCTTGGAAGCCTCCTGTGAAGCGCTTCTGTGATACTACCCCATCAGTGTAATTTCTACTCCCGATATTCATCCCTATCTCTGTAACTCCTTCAGGACTGATAACCCCGTAACTCACCTTGACATCGTTCATCCCACTATTTGATCTCTAACCAACAATGTTGATCTCAAACCACCCGAACATCTGTAACATCCTCCAATCTCTCCAACCCAGATTTTCTCTGTAACCTTCTCTAATGCCTGCTTTCTGCTTTATCTCCGATTATAGATCCTTGCTCAGGGTAACAACGTCTCAGTACTGACCCTGTAAGAACACAAGAATGTTCAGTGTATCAATAAATTTGGCTCAATTAAGTTCAATCTTCTCCACCTCTTCTCATCAGTATCCCTCCATTTTGAGGAATAGCCTGGTGAACCTTCTCTGGGCTTCCTCCAATGCAAGAACATTTTCCCTCCAAATAGGTGACCAAACCTGTTTACAGTATTCTCAGTGTGGGTTGACTGGAGTCATCAACAGTTGTTACAAGCCTTCCCTATTTTTATTTTGCATTTCCTTTGGAATCAATGCTAGCATACCATTTGCCTTCTCTATGACATGCTGACCCTGTATGCTACCTTTCTGAGATTTATTCACAAGGATTCCCAAGTTAGTCCGTGGTGTAGCTTTCTGCAGTCAATCTGAAGCCAAGACGTGATGGTAGTAATCAGGAAAGTGCTGGCATGTACGGTAAACAATGTGCAAGAAATGCTAACTGCACACTTACAAACCTATGGAATGAGCACCGTCCGTAAGACCATCATATAGAGGAGTAGAATTAGACCATTTGGTCCATTAAGTCTGCCATACCATTTGATTCTGACTGAATTGTTTCTGAACCCCATTCTCTCGGACCTTCTGGTGACCATCCTCCAAGGCGGACTTCAGGGCAGGCAGCAGCGAAAAGTGGCCGAGCAGAGGCTGATAACTAATTTTGGTACCCATAGGGAGGGCCTCAACCGGGACCTTGGGTTCATGTCACATTACAGGTGACCACCATTGCGCTATATACACACACACACACACACACACTACTATACACACACATACATACATACGGACACACATGTACACAGACACGCACACAGACACTCACACACACCCTTACAAACACACACACTCCCACACTCACACAGGCATCCGCTCAGAGACTTACACCACTCTACACTCATGCACACACATATACACTCTATCTCACTGATACATAACCCCCAACCCCAGATACGCACACACACTCCCTCACTCACACATGCACCCCCTCACAGACTAAAGACACACTGCATCACTACACACACATATACACTCCCTCTCACACTCACAACCCCCAACCCAGACAAACACACACACACAAACAGACAAAGACCCACATGCACACATTTATTTTGTGGGGTAAATTTGTAATTGCAGAGTTACATTGTACTTTGCTCAAAAACTGCATGAATTCATGTAACCCTCTGAGCTCAAAAACTGCATGAATTCATGTAAAACTCTGTTATCTCAGTTTTCAGATTAGAATCAATCTAAACATTATGCTATGCACAGAAAACACAGGGGGCTAACACCTTCAACACATTGACTGGCTAACACTCATTATTCTGGCTAACCTGAGAATGCAACTTTACAACCAAAAGGTTTTGTGATTTACACATGAAAGAAATTAAACTATCATGGTATTTGAATAGATGAAAGACTCAACAGGCAATCAAGGTATTTTTCAATGTATAATTTCAGTTACATCAATCACACTGTAAATTTTTGCTCTAAATTCTGCGCCTGAGAAGTGTGTCCTCCACTATCATCTGATGAAGGAGTGGCACTCCGAAAGCTAAAGTGCTTCCAATTAAACCTGTTGGACTACAGCCTGGTGTTGTGTGATTTTTAACTTTGTACACCCCAATCCAACACCAGCATCTCCAAAGCATGACTGAACAAAACAGGCTCGGTTAACCAGTTCCACACGACACTTTTCATATCATTATAAAATGAATATTTACTGGGTTTGGATGGAATGGATGAGGGTTGCTGGGGCGTGGACTATAAATATTTAAAGTTTGTGAGAAGATTTGTAGCTCGGGTGCTCGTTGTTGTGGTTCTGTTCGCCGAGCTGGAAATGTTTCTTGCAAACGTTTCGTCCCCTGTTTAGGTGACATCCTCAGTGCTTGGGAGCCTCCTGTGAAGCGCTTCTGTGGTGCTTCCTTTGCAATTTATAGTGGCCTGTCCCTGCCGCTTCCGGTTGTCAGTTCCAGCTGTCCGCTGTAGTGGTTGGTATATTGGGTCCTGGTTGATGTGTTTGTTGATGGAGTTTGTGGATGAGTGCCATGCTTCTAGGAATTCCCTGGCTGTTCTTTGTTTGATTTGCCCTATAATGGTAGTGTTGTCCCAGTCGAATTCATGTTGCTTGTTGTCTGCGTGTGTGGCTACTAAGGATAGCTGGTCGTGGCGTTTCGTGGCGAGTTGATGTTCATGGATGCGGATCGTTAGCTGTCTTCCTGTTTGTCCTATATAGTGTTTTGTGCAGACCTTGCATGGGATTTTGTACACTACATTAGTTTTGCTCATACTGGGTATCGGGTCCTTCGTTCTGGTGAGTTGTTGTCTGAGGGTGGCTGTTGGTTTGTGTGCTGTTATAAGTCCTAGTGGTCGCAGTAGTCTGGCTGTCAGTTCCGAAATGCTCCTGATGCATGGTAGTGTGGCTAGTCCTTTGGGTTGCGGCTTGTCCTCGTTCCGTTGTCTTTCTCTTAGGCATCTGTTGATGAAATTGCGCGGGTATCGGTTTTTGGCGAATACCATGTACACAGACCAAGTCCTGAACTATGAAAGCAACCACCCCAACACACACAAACGAAGTTGCATCAAGACACTATTCAAAAGAGCCACAACACACTGCAGCACACCAGAACTACAAAAAGAGGAAGAGGAACACCTGTACAAGGTATTCGCCAAAAACGGATACCCGCGCAATTTCATCAACAGATGCCTAAGAGAAAGACAACGGAACGAGGACATGCTGCAACCCAAAGGACTAGCTACACTACCATGCATTAGGAGCATTTCAGAACTGACAACCAGACTACTGCGACCACTAGGACTTATAACAGCACACAAACCAACAGCCACCCTCAGACAACAACTCACCAGAACGAAGGACCCGATACCCAGTATGAGCAAAACTAATGTAGTGTACAAATTCCCATGCAAGGAGCTGCACAAAACACTATATAGGACAAACAGGAAGACAGCTAACGATCCGCATCCATGAACATCAACTAGCCACGAAGCGCCACGACCAGCTATCCTTAGTAGCCACACACGCAGACGACAAGCAACATGAATTCGACTGGGACAACACTACCATTATAGGGCAAGCCAAACAAAGAACAGCCAGAGAATTCCTAGAAGCATGGCACTCATCTACAAACTCCATCAACAAACACATCGACCTGGACCCAATATACCAACCACTACAGCGGACAGCTGAAACTGACAACCGGAAGCGGCAGGGACAGGCCACTTTTAATGCCGGAGGAAACACCACAGAAGCGCTTCACTGGAGGCTCCCAAGCACTGAGGATGTCACCTAGACAGGGGACGAAACGTTTGCAACAAAAATTTCCAGCTCGGCGAACAGAACCACAATAAATATTTAAATCTTTTTTTAAAACTTGTATATGAGAGTATTAACAGGACACTGCATGGGGTCTGTATGTGTTCCACTCTGTTTATGAAAGGAGACAGATATATAATAAAAAACAGATCGGTTGCATAAAAAAAATTCGGGTGGGCAAGTTTCTTGACACCTTAACCCAAAGTATAATACTTATTGAGAAGTGTGAGGCGACTCCTGGTATTAAGTGCCCTTTTATCAAATCATTTCAAAACCTTGAGACAGAGCATTGAGACTGCTGCTCAGCAACAGGATGAAGCAATTCTGTCCCTATGGGCCTCTTACAGAGGGATAAGAGAAGGCCATTCAGCCCATATTAGCCTGTTACTACTTGAAAAGTTGGAAATCTAGAATATTGGTACATTTTGCCAACAGAATCATTCAAAACAAAGAGGTGTGTCGCTGCAGCTGTATGAGGTGTTACTGAGAGGGCACCTGGAGTACATTGTGTTGTTTGTGCTTCTGTAACTGAGAAGGGATGGAACCTCCATCAGATAAAGTTTACCGGCTGCTCATATTCCACGGGTTGCTGTGTCATTTAATGTCTTGGGTCTGTTAAACAAGGACAGGAGGAGGCCATTCAGCCTTTCCAGTCTATTGCCGAAGGCCACGAGGAGCCCATTCAGCCTCTCGAGCCTGTTACAGAGAGGCAGGAAGTGTTTCTTTAACTTTCTGTAACGCATAAATATTAGTTTAAAATTAGTTTTTGAATAGGGACGACCTGATATAAACATTAAAGTTCTAACTTTGAACAAGGCCAATTTTGAAAGTGTTAGGCGAGTCCTGTAAAAGGCTGATTGGAATATACTATTCGCAGGTAAAGGGATGGTTGAAAAATGCAAGGCCATCAAAACTTGGTTTCAGAGAGTCCAGAGCCAATGTGTTCCCATTAGTGAGAGGGGCAAGGCTGGTGGGTGCAGGGAGTGAAGGATGGTTCTATATATTGATGTTCTGGTCAAGGTAAGGAAGGAGGCATATGTCAGGTAAACAGAGCTGAGATCAAGTGAATCCTGAGAGGTGTGCAAAGGCAGCAGGTGGAGAGTCAACGGGGAAATCGGGCCAGAAAAATGTGGACATGAGATGGCTTTAGAAATACGGTTAACGAGGCATTGAAGAAATTATACAAATCCTTTAATGTCAAAAGATTAACTAGGGAGAGAATAGGGCCCCTTAAAGATCAGTAAGGCGACCTATGTGTGGAACCACAGGAGATGCGAGGGATACTAAACAAGTATTTCTCCTCAGTATTTAATGTGGAGGAGGTTACAAGAGCGAGAGAATGAAGAAATATAGTGATACCTTGAAAGTGTCTATATTACAAGGAGGTGTTGGACATTTTAAAACACATAAAGGTGAACAAATCCCTTGGACCTGAGTAGTTATATCACAGATGTTTGTGGGAAGCTGGAAAAGAGATTGCTCAGCATTTTGGTGATATATTTGTATCATTGATTTCCACAGGTGAGGTGTCAAAAGACTGGAGGTCTGCTAACATAGTGTCATTATTTAAGAAAGTAAGGAATAAACAGGTAACTATAGATCGATGAGCCTGACGTCAATGGTGACTAAATTGTTGGAGGGGATATTGAGGAAAAAGATTGATCTGCATTTGGAAAGACAAGGACTGAAGAGAGTTTGTACATTGGAGATCACATCCCACTGACTCGGTGGAATATTTTGAGGAAGTGATAAAGATGATTGATGACGGCAGGACAGTGGATATTGTATTTATGGAATTCAGGAAGAAAACCAAAATGTTCTACATGGTAGACCGGTTAGCAAGGTTAGACTGCCTGGAATCCAGGGAGAGCTCGCCATTTAGATCCAAAATGTTCTTGAATATTGGAGACAGGGCGTGATCGTGGACATTTGTTCTTTAAACTTGGAGAAGAAAGGATTGCGAGGATGATTCAAGAGAAGAGTGAAAGTAATAGCGTGGTTGTTATGGAGGACTTTAACTTTCCTGATATTGATTGGGAAAGCTATAGCTCAAGTTCGTTAGATGGGTCATTGTTTGTCCAATGTATGCAGGAGGGTTTCCTGACACAATATGTAGATAGGTCAACAAGAGGTGAGGCCATACTGGATTTGGTTCAGGTAATGAACCAGGCCAGGTGTTAGAATTAGAGGTAGGTGAGCACTTTGGGGACAGTGACCACAATTCGGTGACTTTTACTCTAGTGATGGAGAGGGATAAGTGTGCACTACAGGGCAAGAGTTATAGCTGGGGGCAGGGAAATTATGACGCGGTGAGGCATGATTTAGAATGTGTGGCTTGGAAAAGTAAGCTTCAAGGCAAGGGTGGAATTGATATGTGGAGCTTGTTCAAGGAGCAACTATTGAGTGTCCTTGATAAGTATGTACCCGTCAGGCAGGGAGGAAAGGGTTGTGTGAGGGAGCCATGGTTTTATAAGGAATTGGAATCCCTTGTTAAAGGGAAGAGGGCGGTCTATGTAAAGATGAGGCGTGAAGGTTCAATTGGGGCGATTGAGAGTTATAAGGTAGCCAGGAAGGACCTGAAGAGAGAGCTAAGAGCAGCAAGGAGGGGACATGAAAGGTCCTTAGTTGGTAGGATTAGGGAAAACCCTAAGGCTTTCTGTAGGTATGTCAGGAATAAAAAAATGACTCGGGTAGGAATAGGTCCAGTCAAGGATAGTAGTGGGAAGTTGCGTGTGGAGGCTGAAGAGATTGGGGAGACACTGAATGAATACTTTTCGTCAGTATTCAATCAGGTACAGCACATTGTTGTCAATGCGAGTACTGAGTCACAATTAAGTAGAATGGATGGCTTGGAGGTATGTAGAGAAGAGGTGTTGGAAATTCTGGAAAGGGTGAAAATAGATAAGTCCCCTGGGCCTGATGGCATTTATCCTAGGATTCTCTGGGAAGCAAGGGAGGAGATTGCAGAGTCATTGGCCATGATTTTTATGTCCTCGTTGTCTACAGGAGTAGTGCCAGAAGATTGGAGGCTAGCAAATGTGGTTCCCTTGTTCAAGAAGGGGAGTAGGGATAACCCTAGTAACTATAGGCCGGTGAGTCTCACTTCTGTTGTGGGCAAAATCTTAGAGAGAATTGTAAGGGATAGGATTTATGAACATCTGGATAGGAATAATGTGATCAAGGATAGTCAGCATGGTTTTGTGAAGGCCAGGTCGGGCCTCACAAACCTTATTGAATTCTTTGAGAAGGTGACTAAGGAGGTGGATGAGGGGGAAGCGGTAGATGTGGTGTATATGGATTTTAGTAAGGCATTTGATAAGGTTCCCCATGGTAGACTACTGCAAAAAATACGGAGGTATGGCATTGAGGGTGAGTTGGAGGTTTGGATTAGGAGTTGGCTGGCTGGAAGAAGACAGAGGGTAGTAGTTGATGGCAAAGGTTCATCTTGGAGTGCCGTCACTAGCGGTGTTCTGCAAGGATCTGTTTTGGGACCATTGCTGTTTGTCATTTGTATAAATGACCTGGAGGAGGGGTTAGAAGGTTGGGTGAGCAAGTTTGCGGATGATACGAAAGTCGGAGGAGTTGTAGACAGTGAGGAAGGATGTGGCAGGTTACAGCGGGATATAGATAAACTGCAGAACTGGGCAGAAAGGTGGCAAATGGAGTTCAATGTAGCTAAGTGTGAGGTGATTCACTTTGGTAAGAGTAATAAAAAGATGGGGTACTGGGCTAATGGTCGGATACTTGGTAGTGTGGATGAGCAGAGGGATCTTGGTGTCCATGTACACAGATCTTTGAAAGTTGCCACCAAGGTAAATAGTGCGGTGAAGAAGGCATATGGCGTACTGGCTTTTATTGGTAGAGGAATTGAGTTCCGGAGTACTGAGGTCATGTTGCAGTTGTATAAGACTCTGGTGCGGCCGCATCTGGAGTATTGTGTGCAGTTTTGGTCGCCATATTATAGGAAGGCTGTGGAGGCACTGGAACGGGTGCAGAGGAGGTTTACCAGGATGTTGCCTGGTATGGTAGAAAGATCGTATGAGGAAAGGCTGAGGCACTTGGGATTGTTTTCATTGGAGAAAAGAAGGTTTAGGGGTGACTTGATAGAGGTGTACAAGATGATTAGGGGTTTAGATAGGGTCGACAGTGAGAATCTTTTTCCACATATGGAGTCAGCTATTACAAGGGGGCATAGCTTTAAATTAAGGGGGGGGGGGGGGGGGGTTAGGTATAGGACAGATGTTAGGGGTATGTTCTATACTCAGCGAGTCGTGAGTTCATGGAATGCCCTGCCAGTGGCAGTGGTGGACTCTCCCTCATTATGGGCATTTAAGCGGGCACTGGATAGGCATATGGAGGATAGTGGGCTAGTGTAGGTTAGTTGGGCTTGGATCGGTGCAACATCGAGGGCCGAAGGGCCTGTACTGCGCTGTATTCTTCTATGTTCTATGTTCTATGTACCTGTGACCAGTGGCGTGCCGCAAAGATCAATAGTGGGTCCACTGCCTTTTGTCACTTATACAAATCATTTGCATTTTAGTATATGAAGTATGGTCAGTCAGTTTGTAGATAATTCCAAATTTGGTGGTGCAGTCGACAGTGAAAAATGATCTCTCAGACTATAATGGGACTTTGCTGAGGTGAACCGAGGAATGGCAGATGGTGTTTATTTTAGTTAAATATGAGGTTTTGCATTTTGACAAGAAAAATCAAGACAAGATATGTTTTTAGGGTCCTGTCGAAAGCTGCCAATCAAGGAGAACTCCACAGAAATGATCGAATCCCTGCAGTGAGGAAACAGCCTATTCGGCCCATCGAGGCCACACCGAGCCTCTAAATAGTATTCCACTGGACAAACCCCTCCCCTATCACTCTGAGCCTGCATTTCCCCTGGCTAATCCACCTCGCCTTCACATCCTTGGGTACTTTACGCAATTTAGCACGGCCAAACTACCCTTATCTGTATATCTTTGTATATTTGGAGGAAACTCATGCAGACACGGGGAGAATGTACAAACCCCACACAGGCAGTCATTCAAGGATGGAATTAAACCTAGATCGCTGCGCTCTGAAGCAGCAATGCTAGCCACTGAGCTACTGTGTCACCTTGTGGTACAGGTTCTCCGTTCTTTGAAAGTGCCGTCACAGGTAGACAGCGCAGTGAAGATGATTTTCCCTTTTATTGGTGTGTGTTTTGAGTCTAAACATTTTCACGACGTGTTGCATCTGTACAGGACATTGGTTTGGCCACTGTTGTAACATTGCCTTTAATTCTGGTCACACTGCTGTCAGAAAGATGTTGTCAAACGTGAAAGGGTACAAAATAGATTTAAAAGAATGTTGCAGGTGTTGGAGGGTTAGAGGTACAGGGAGAGTTTGAATAGGCTGGGGCTATTTTAAAGTTTTGAGGCTGAGGGGGGAACCTTAAAGAAGTATATAGAATCATGAGGGGAATAGATAAGGTAAAGAGTCAATGTCTGTTCCCAGGATGGCCGAGTCCAAAATTAGAAGACAAAGGTTTAAGGTGAGAGGGGAATGATAAAAAGGGACATGCGGTACAACATTTTCACTCAGAGACTGCTACGTGTATGGATTGAACAGCCAACAGAAGTGGTGGAGACAGGTACAGTTACACAATTTAAAAGGCATTTGGATGGTTACATGCATGAGAGGTATTTAGAGGGAGATGGGCCAAGTGCTGGCAAGGGGGACGAGATTTATTTAGGATATTTGGTCGGCACGGACAACCGGACTGAAAGATATTTTTCTGTGCTGCACATCTCTGAGACTCTATTGCCTCTTGAGTTTAAAGCACAGAAACAGGAGGAAACTATTTAGCTTCTGAATTATGTCAGTCAGCTTGTTTGCTCAATTACTGAGAGTAAAAAACAAAAATACATCATTCAGATGTTGATGGTGATTTACAGAAACAGGAGAATGGCTTTTAGTCAAGAGAAGCTGTAAGGAATGTGAAGAGGCCATTCGGTCCCTCAATTCCATTCCACAGTAGCAGCAGGTGAGCACAGAGCTATTGTAGCCAGTTACACAGGAACAGGAGGAGGACATCTATTTTCACAGACTTGGGATCAGGAGGCAGTCATTCAACTGCTCGAGACTGGGACACAGGAACAGGAGGCAGTCATTCCACTGCTCGAGACTGGGACACAGGAACAGGAGGCAGTCATTCAACTGTTCGAAAGTGCGTCACAGGGAAATCTGGAGGTTAGTGAGGCCCCAGGGTCCTAATACGCAGGAGCAGGAGGAGGTGCCTCAATCCCCACCAGTATGGGACACTGGGAGAGAAGGGGAGTTTGCTTGGGACAAACAGAAATACATGACTATGTTGCATTCGTCGTCCATTCAATCCTGCCCCAACATTCGCTAAGACCACGGCTGATCTGATGGTGATTCCCTCATTCCATTTTACGGAGTCTTTCATCTCTGCAGCCATTGCTCCATTTGTTGGTCATGTTGCACACCCAGATGCTTTAACAACAGTCACCATCACTCATCCAGAGGGTCGGGTCTGCGGATGAGTCAGGATTTGAAGGGTCCAATCACAAGAATGAAAACACAAAATAAAGGAATTGCCAGATGTTTAGTTCTCTAACATTCGCAATCAAACTCACATAACCACCCCATCCATAATACATTCAGCATGTAGCGCTGTGTAGATATGTCGAGCGTACTGCTGAATGCAACCCAGCAATATCCAGAAAGGAACTCTGTGCAGCCCACGCCAATACTTGATCTATAATCCTGGGATAAATGTCCAGCATGGGGAACTGTGCAGACCGCATTGGTTCATTCATATATAAACACAGATTGTTCCATTTTTCGGTAACAGTGTGTTAGATCACTGCCCAGTGTGGGGAAACCTGCAGCCCATGCTGGAAGTGAGAGGATGTGAAGCTCCCATCAAGTTACAGCTCCATATCTCCACTGTACCTTGACAAGGGGTGCTGCAGATGTGAAAATCATTGCAAGGGAGAGATGTAAATGGAAACAGGTGAAATACCAATTGTTGTGATTAACGTGAGTATCACACAAATATTTAAAGTTGAAATAACTGAGATAATACTCTATGAGGTTTTGTGAATCGTGAAACGAAATAAGAGGGGGATGATGATGTTATAGTGGTTGCACTGTAAGCCTCCAAATCATCAATGGGAATAGGAGGAACAATTATGCAGGGAAACTGGTGAGCAATAGGATTGTCATAATAGGTGATTTAAATTTTCCTAACATAGACGAGATGGTTAAAATTTTCGATGGAACATATTTTTTTTAAGTTTGTTCAGGAACGTATCCCAAGCAGTATAAAAAAGGGTCCTACATGGGAAGGGACAAACGCGACCTACTGTTGGGAAATAGGGATGGATAGTTGACGGTGGTAAAGTGGGGGAGCATTTTGGGAAATGTGACTAGCGTTGTATTAATTTTAAAATAGTTATGGGAGGGACAAAAGTGGTCCACAGATTCAAGTTCTAAATTGGGGCAAGGCATATTTTGTTGCAATTCGACAGCAGATTGCAGGGCTTAATTGGAGTAGTTTGTTTTCAGGTAGAAGGATGTTGGGCACGAGGGAGGGCTGTAAAGGTGAGATAGCTCGAGTTCAAAGTTTACACGTTCCTGTGAGGGTGAAGGGAAAGTGAGGCTGGAAGAGAAAACACTGGATGACAAGATATATTGAGGCTCTGACCAGCAAAATGGAGGCGTGGCTCAGGTTCAGGCAGCTGGAATCAAGGGAATCCCTGGAGGTATACAAGGGATACAGGAGTTTACTGAAAAGGAAATGAGCAGGCTGAAAATGGGGTAATGAGATAGCCTTGGCTGAGCAGATCAGGGTGAAAGCAAATTCAGTATCATAAAGAGAAAGAAAAACTAGAGAGAGAATAGGACGTCTTAAAATCCAAAATGGGCATTCATGTGTAAAACCACAAGAGATGTTTGAGGTACTCGATGTCCCCTCTGTGTATACCATGAAGAAAGACATGAAGACCTGTGACCGTTGGGAAGTTGATTGTCATATCTTGGTACAGTCCATATCAGAGTAGAGGTGCTGTTGGAAATATTCGAATGCATAAAGCCAGGTAAATCTCTTGGTCCTGACCAGATATATCTAAGACCACTGCAAGAGGCGAGAGAAGACAGTTCAGGGGCCACGGTCCCGGAAGACAGGCCAGTAGCAAATGTTGAGCCCTTATTCAGAAGGGCTGCAAAGAAAAACAAGGGAAAGAGAGTCTATGAAGCTTCAAATCTGTTTCCGGAAACCACTTGAGAAGGTTCGGAGATATAAGATAAGCATGCATTTGGAAAGACAGAGTTTGACTTGGAGCAGTTCGAATAGTTTTGCGTGTGGAAGATCATGCCTTACAAATTTTGATAGAGCTTTTTGAGGAAGTGACCAGGAAGGTTGACGAGGGCAGGGTGGTGGACATAGTCTATGTGGATTTCAGTAAGGCCTTTGATAAGGTTCCACATGGAAGGCAGCTCTAGAAGGTTAGATAGAATGGACTGCAATGTAAACTGGCAAATTGGCAACACAATTCGCTTGACGTTATGAAGCAAATGGCTATGGTGGAGGGATGCTTGTCGGACTGGTGACTAGTGGAGTGCCTCAGTGATCGGTCCTGGGCCCATTGCTGTTTGTTATCTATATCAATGGTTTGGACCAGAGTGCACAACGCAACGTTAGTAAGTTTGCAGATGACACTAAATTAGGAGGCATCATTTACAGTGAGGAACGTTATCAGAAATTGCAGCAGTACCTTGATCAGCTGGGGAAGTGGGCTGAGAAATAGCAAATAGAGTTTAATATAGATAAATGTGACGTCTTGCATTTTGGAAACTCAAATCCAGGTAGGAGTTTAATGACGAATGATAATGCCTTAAGGCGTGTAGTGGAACAAAAGGACGTTGTAGACCAGGTGCACGGTTGTCTGAAACTTGAGCGATAGATACACAGGACAGTGAAGAAGGCTGTTGGCACACTGGCCTTCATCAGGGCATTGAGTATAGAAGTTGGAATATTATGTTACAGTTGTACAGGATGTTGGTAAGGCTGCAGTTGGAGTATTGGGTTCAGTTTTGTTCAGCATGTTCTGGAAAGGATATTATTGAACAAGAAAGAATGTAGAACAAATTTACAATGAGGTTTGCTGAGCTAAAGTCTCTAAGTTATAGGCAGAGGTTGGACGGGTAAGAACATATTTCTTCACAGCATAGGAAACTGATGGCGTTCTTATAGACGTGTAGCTCTTATAAAATCATGAGTGGCGTGTATGTGGTGAATATTTCAAAATTTTTCCGAAGGTTGGGGAATCGAGGACTAAAGAACACCCATTAATGTTTGGAAAGGATAAAAAATATAAAAAGGAAACTGAGGGGCGACTTTTTTTACACAGAGTGTTGTACGCATATGGACTGAGCAGCCAGTGGGAGTGATTGAGGTGGGTACAATAACAACATTGAAAAGGCATTTGGACAAAGACACAGATAGGAAAGGATTAGAGGGATACAGAGCAAGGGCAGGGAAATGGGGTGAGTGTAGATGGACACTTTGGTTGGCATGGACCAGCTGGGCCAAATCGTCAGTCATACTGGCAGTCTCGTGCAATATGACCGTAAATGAGTGTGTTTTGGGGTGGAGATAGGGTGTATGTGTGTGTGTGGGGGGGGGGGGGGGGGGGGAGTCTGAGAAAAAATGTCATGGAAGGATATGTTCACAGGTTTCAGGACGCTGAAATGAAAAAATTTCGCTAGTATCATGCAACATGAGTCAATATTTCAAAGAATTATGAGTGAAAGGGATATTGCTGTGAGTTCAGGCGATGGTCAGTTTTGGATGAGCATTAGTTCTGCAGCTTTGTAACTGGGAGTGAGGACAGCAGAGTCTTCGACTCACTGGGCTGAATCCAACAAAAAACTGTCTCAGTGACATTTTCATTGAGTGTGACAGAGGGGTTCTCTGCACGAGGCCGAGCTAGTTTCCTGGTGCTATCTTAACAAACTCATCTCATTAACTACACATCCCACTGCATAGTGTCCCTCTCAAACAATGCCAGTCCGATTCTCTCACCCATCGTGTCTGGAGGTACTCACAGTCGCCCGGATGCCCCTGGATATTCCGTGATCCCTGACACTGGTGCCATCTTTAAAAGGCCAATGTGCACACGGTTGCGTTTTCTCAGTTTGGAGCTGCCTTGCACATTTACCCCAAGCATGGCAGCTAAGTGGAAATTGCACCATGGTTTGTCGACAGCAGCATGGAGGTCCTGGTGGATGGGCTCGTAGAAAAGGGGACCATTCACTTCTCAGAGGGGGCCACACTACCAGACGCACCGAGCATGGTCTGAGCTCCTTAGCCAGTTCAGTGCAGTTTCTGGGGTCTGAAGAAATGTCCAGCAAAACAGGACGAGCATCAATAACCTTCCCCACTCTGTCAGGATAAGGGTCACCTCATTCGCCCTGCTCCCTCACACTCACTGTATATCTGTTATAACATCGGCCCCCGAACAAGGCTCATGCTCCACCACTCTCACTACTGCATACAGCACCTTCCCTCTCTCTCTTGCTTTTATAATGCCCCCCACATAGTTATAGAATATTCTGGAGAATTTCAATTATGGAATGTTCCAGATAATGTTCCAACTTATTCCCAGATTCAGGAAAACGGCTGTGCCCCAGTGTGTAACACGAAAGAGGAAGGAGTAGAGATGTACGTTTTTCAAATCACACGCAATTAAAATCCATCATGAGGCCATTCAGTACTTCAAATATGCTCCAATATTCAATACGTTTGGGGCTGATCTGATGGTTTTCTCAGCTCCATGTTACAGGAACTTTCAGTCATTTTACGCCCAGGTCCCTGTTACCTAGCAGACGATTCTCAGACACTTTTTAACCCGGGTTTCTTCTAGCACATGTTCAGAAGGCATTTCCCATGGGGACGGAATCTCCTAACAATATATTTCATCTGCTTTATAAATTCATACAACAGTCAGCATGCTTTCCATAGACCAATCAAAAACATGCACTTATTTTATGGTTATCGATATCCAATCCCAATTAGTCGTTCTGGTTATTTCACTTGTCTCACCTTATTGTCTTCAGCCAAAGAAAGCTTCCAAACACTTGTCTCATTATAAAATACAATTTCTAGCAGAGAACATTTTTATCCTCAGCCGTTATCATGACCGGTATCTCAAATATATTTTTCCTTATTATGAAAGTTTCTTTTGCCCTTTGTCTGTGACTGATTCTGTGTGTAACAGTTACACAGTCTCCCACTCAGTTGGCTGGATGGTTGGTTTGTGATGCAAAGTGAGGCCACCAGAGCAGGTTCAATTCCCCACACTGACTGAGGTTACAATGAAGGGGATGGTCTCTCAACCTCACCCCATCACCTGAGGTGTGGTGACCTTCAGCGTAAACCACCATGACTGGTCTATCTAATGAGAGTTCTTTGGGAGCTATTCTATCAATGTTAGCATTTTAATTTTTTTAACAAAACTTTTTCATTGAAAAATAGATTTTTTATTATTATATTAAGCCAATAACAACACAAATCAAATAACTGAACAAAATTAAACCCGCGTTCATGTGCATACAAAACAAGTTGAAGTCTATAAATGGACAGCAGGTAAACAAAAATAAACAATAAATAATAAATAAATAATACGGATCAGAATAACAAAACGATAGCTCTTGTTCTTCGAGAGCATTAATTGATACACATTCATATGTTCACAATTCTTCATATTTGATTCATTAGACAATATCGTCATGGCTGTATAAAAGCCCTTTATAGATTGGCAGGTAAGCCTGCATCGCGGTAATCCAAAAAGGGCTGCCATATCTTATATAAATCTCCGCTTTTTGGTGCACCATACTGGTGAGAAAGTCCAAAGGGTGACGAGCTTACGACGACCCAACAGACTCGGGGGTGGTGTGTGTGTGTGTGTGTGTGGGGGGGGGGGGGGGGGTGGAGGTGGGGGGTTGTTCAGAAATCCAACACAACAGAACATTGATCCTGGCTCAGGAAGTATGGGGGAGGTACTAAACGAGTATTTTGCATCAGTATTTACTGTGGAAAAGGATATGGAAGATGTAACATGCTGTTGTTGCTTAACATACTGACCTCTGCCCAGCAAAGGCCAAAAGGTAATTCCTCTGACCCCACCTTGGGCCATGACATCACGACTAAACTTCAAGCAGTCGTGAACAAAGTCAACATTGACCTCAGATCCTGCACAGAACCTTTTGCTGAGATATTTGTATCATCGATAGTCACAGGTGAGGTGCCGGAAGACTGGAGATTGGCTAACATTTTGCCACTGTTTAAGAAGGGTGTTAAGTACAAACCAGGGAATTATAGACCGGTGAGCCTGACGTTGGTGGTGAGCAAGTTGTTGGAGGGAATCCTGAGGGACAGGATGTGCATGTTTTTGGAAAGGCAAGGGCTGATTAGGGATAGTCAGCATGGCTTTGTGCGTAAGAAATCATCTCTCACAAACTTGATTGAGTTTTTTGAAGAAGTAACAAAGAGGATTGATGAGGGCAGAAGGTTGGATGTGATCTATATGGACTTCAGTAAGGCGCTCGACAAGGTTCCCCATGGAAGACTGATTAGCAAGGTTAGATCTCATGGAACACAGGGAGAAGTAGCCATTTGGATACAAAACTGGCTCAAAGGTAGAAGACAGAGGGTGGTGGTGGAGGGTTGTTTTTCAGACTGGAGGCCTGTGACCAGTGCAATGCCACAAGGATCAGTGCTGGATTCATTACTTTTTGTCATTCACGTAACTGATTTGGATGCGAGCATAAGATGTACAGTTAGTAAGTTTGCTGATGACACCAAAATTGAAGGAGTAGTGGACAGTGAAGAGAGTCACATCAGATTACAACAGCATCTTGACCAGATGGGCCAATTGGCTGAGACGTGGCAGGTGGAGTTTAATTCAGATAAATGCGAGGTGCCGCATATTGGGAAAGCAAATCTTAGCAGGACTTATGCACTTAATGGTAAGGTCCGAGGGAGTGTTGCTGAACAAAGAGACCTTGGAGTGCAGGTTCATAGCTCCTTGAAAGTGGAGTCGCAGGTAGATAGGATAGTGAACACGGCGTTTGGTATGCTTTCCTTCATGAGTCAGAGTATTGAGTACAGGAGTTAAAAGATCATGTTGCAGCTGTACAGGATATTGGTTCGGCCACTGTTGGAATATTGCGTGCAATTCCGGTCTCCTTCCTATCGGAAATATGTAGTGAAACCTGAAAGGGTTCAGAAAAGATTTACAAGGATGTTGCCAGGGCTGGAGGATTTGAGCTACAGGGAGAGGCTGAACAGGCTGGGGTTGTTTTCCCTGGGGCATCAGAAGCTGCGGGGTGACATCATAGAGGTTTACAAAATTTTGAGGACCGTGGTAAGGTAAATTGGTAAAGTCTTTTCCCTGTGGCCGGGGAATCCAGAAGTGGAGGGCATCGGTTCAGGGTGAGAGGGGAAAGATATAAAAGAGACCTACAAGGCAACTATTTCACACAGAGTGTGGTACGTGTAAGGAATGAGCTGCCAGGTGAAGTGGGGGAGGCTTGTACAAGTGCTCCATTTAAGAGGCAGGGTTTGGAGTGTTATCGGCAGGGTGCTGGCATGTGGAACTAAATTGGTTTGGGATATGTGGTTGGCATGGATGGGTTGGATCGAAGGGTCTGTTTCCATGCAGTACATCTCTATGACTCCATGACATATATTAATCTTTGTTTTTTTGGTTCACCATACTGTTGAGAAAGTCCAAAGGGATATTCTGCATGATGAGCTTACAAAGACCCAACAGACCTGGGGAATGTTCAGACATCCAGCACAACAGAATATTGTTCCTAGCCCAGAAAGTAAGGATTTTTTTTCCCCATGTGCAACTGCATAAGATACTCTGTGCGGGCCCAGGAAAGAGAAACCGGGTCCATCTCCAATTCGGTCCCCGAGACCCACTCTAGCACACCGAACACAGTGCTCAATATATGCGAAACCTGCAGCAGGACCCCATGCAATGAGTAAGAGGGCCTGCAGTCATTCTGCATTTAGGTCATGCTGAAGATAATCCCACCTTCAATTTTGAGAGAAAATCTGGTGTCAGATAGACCCTATGAATAATTTTCAACTGCATGGAATGAATCCTATTACAGACCAAATACTTCGAGCATTTTCACAAATATCCTCCCATGTCTCCGAAAAGATGTACACCCCCAACTCTCTCGCACAGATGTCACGAAGCTGCACAGTCTTGTCTGAAGTGACACTCTCCTACAAATGACAAAGGGTACTGACAGAGAGTGTATTCTTAACAATAAGCATACAATACCGCCTCACAGCCATCCACTCACCGCCCCTCAGCCTGAGACTCACCGCCATCCACACACCGCCCCAAGCCTGACCATCACCGCGGCCTAAAGCCGGCCATAGCCTGAACCTCACCGCCGTCCGCACCACGCCCCCGCCTGACAATTGCCATCATCCACACATCACAGCCAGCTTGACTCTCACTGTCGTCTACTCACCGTTCCCAGCCTGACGCTCACCACCGTCCACACACTGCCCCCAGCCGGACGCTCACTGCCATCAAATACCAACCCCAGCCTAACCCTCACCGCCACCCACACACCGCCTCAAACCTGACGCTAACCGCTGCCCAGACATCACCCCTAGCCTGACCCTCATGGCTATCCACACACCGCCCCCAGCCATCACCCCCCACCATCCACACACCACTGCCCTCCTGACCCTCAGCGCCATTCACACACCGCGCCCAGCCTGACCCTCACCGCCATCTACACCCCGTGCTCAGCCTGACCCTCACCGCCATTCCACACACTGCCCCCAGCCTGACCCTCATCGTCGTTCATACACCGTGCCCAGCCTGACCCTCACCACCATCTACACACCGCGCCCAGCCAGACCCTCAACGCCGTCTACACACCGCCCTCAGCCTAACCCTCACCACTGTCCAACACCGCACCCATCCTGAGCCTCACCGCCATCCACACACTGCCACCAGCCTGACCATCACCTCCGTCCAACACCACCCCCAGCCTGATCTTCGATACAGTCCACACAACGCTCCCAGCTTGACCCTCACTGCCGTCCACACACTGCCTCAGCCGGACGCTCACCACCGTCCACACACCGCCTCAAGCCTGACACTCGCTGCTGCCTTCACACCGCCGATCGCTTGAACCTCACTACCGCCCAACACCGCCCCCAGCCTGACCCAAACGCTGTCCACACATTATCGCCGGTCTGACCCTCACCAGCATCCAATACCTTCCACAGCATGACCCTCACCACCATCCACACACCGCCCCCAGTCTGACCGTCACCGCTGTCCAAAACCGCCCCCAGCCTGACCCTCACCACGGTCCACTCACCGCCCCCAGCCTGATCCTCGATGCCGTCCACAAGACGCCTACAACCTGACCCTCAGTGCTGCCCACACAACGCCCCCAGCCTGACCCTCACCACTGCACACACACTGCAAGAGCCTGATCTTTACTGTCCCCACACACCGACCTCCTGCCTGTCCCTCACTGTCGTACACACACCGCCCCCAGCCTGACCCTCACTGCCCCGCACACACCAGCCTCAGCCTGATCCCAACCACCCAATACTGGCCCAAGCCTGACCTACACCACCATCCAACACCTCCCCCAGACTGACCATCACCGTCGTCCGCTCACCGTCCCCAGCCTGATCCTGAACTTCGTCCAATGCCATCCAGAAACTGACCATCACTAGCGTCCACACACCGCAATGAGCCTGACCCTAACCGCCGTCCACACACTGTCCCATGTCTGACCCTCACCGCCATCCAATACTGCCCACAGCATGACCCTCACCGCAGTCCACGCACCACCCCAGTCTGACCGTCACTGCTGTCCAACACCGCCCCAGCCTGACCCTCACCTCTGCCCACACACCACCCCCAGCCTGATCCTCAATGCCGTCCACAAGACGCCTGCAAACTGACCCTCATCTCTGCCCACACACCGCCCCCAGCCTGTCCCTTCCTGCCGTACACACAGTGCCCCCAGCCTGATCTCTACCGTCCAATCTCGCTCCAAGCATGAACCACACCTCCATCCAACACCACACCCAGACTGACCCTCGCCGTCGTCCAATACCACACACAGCCTAATCATCACCACCATCCACACACTGCAAAGAACCTGACCCTCACCGCCGTCCATACACCGTCACCAGCCTGACTCTAACAACCCTCCACACACCGCCCCCAGTCTGACGATCACCGCCACTAAACACCGCCCCCAGTCGGAACTTCACTGCCATCTTCACACCACCCACTGCCTGTCCCTCACTGCCATACACACTGCCCCGAGCCTGACTCTCACTGCCATCCACACTCCGCCCCCAGCCTGACACTGACCGCCATCCACACACCACCCCGAGCCTGAACCTCACTGCAGTCCAGGCACTGTCCCCAACCTGTCCCTCACTACAGCGCAAAAATCCTCCTCGACTGATCCTAACTGCCGTCCACACACTGCCACCAGCCTGACCCTCATCACCATCCAACATCGCCCCCAGCCTGACACTGACCGCCACCGACACACCGCCCCCTGCCTGGCCCTCACCGCCACCCACACACCGCCCTCAGCTGACCCTCATCACCATCCGCACACCGCCATTATCCTGACCCTCTCCGCCGTCAAACACCGCACCCAGCCTGAACCTCACTGCCGCCCAACACCGTCCCCAGCCTGAACCAAATTTCCGTCCACACACCGTCTCCGGTCTGACCCTCACCAGCATCCAATACCACCCACAGCATGACCCTCACCATCATCCACACACCGCACCAGTCTGACCGTCACTGGTGTCCAACACCGCCCCCAGCCTGATCCTCGATGCCGTCCACAAGACGCCTGCAACCTGACCCTCAGTGCCCCTCAGTGCCGCCCACACAACGCTCCCAGCCTGACCCTCACCACTGCCCACACACTGCAAGAACCTGATCTTCACTGCCCCCACACACCGCCCCCCCGAGCCTGTCCCTCACTGCCATACACACACCGCCCCCAGCCTGACCCTCACTGCCCCCCACACACCGGCCCCAGCCTGATCCCCACCATCCAATACCGCCCCAAGCCTGACCTACACCACCATCCAACACCTTCCCCAGACTGATCATTATCGCCGTCCGCACACCGCCCCCTGCCTGATCCTGACCTGCGTCCAATACCACCCAGAGCCTGACCATCACCAGCGTCCACACACCGCAATGAACCTGACCCTAACCACCATCCACACTCCGTCACCAGCCTGACCCAAACTGCCGTCCACACACTGTCCCCTGGCTGACCCCCACCACCATCCAATACTGCCCACAGCATGGCCCTCACCACCGTCCCCACACCACCCCAGTCTGACCCTCACTGCTGTCCAACACCTACACCAGACAGACCATCATCGCCGTCCTACACAGCCCCAGCCTGACCCTCACCGGCCAAAGCCTGACCCTCACCACCGTCCTCACACCGCCTCGAGCCTGACCCTCACTGCTGCCCAACATTTCCCCCAGCCTGACCTCACCGCTGTCCAACACCGCTCAAAGCCTGACCTTCACTTCCATCCACAAACCGTCGCCAGGATGACCCACAACGCCGTCCACACACCGTCAGTAACCAACCGTAACTAAGGTCTATCTCCTCCCCCAGCCTGACCCTCACCGCAGTCCGCACATCGCCCCCTGCCTGAACGTTACCACTGTCCACAGACCGCTCCTCACCTGACCCTCACTGCCGTCCACACACCACCACCAGCCTGACCCTCATCACCGTCCACACACTGCCCCAGCATGACCCTCACCGCCATCCACACACCGCCCCCTGCCTGAACCTCACTAGTATCCACACACCGCCCCCTGCCTGAACGTCACCACCATCCACAGACCGCGACTCACCTGACCCTCACCGCCATCCACACACCGCGCCAGCCTGACCCTGACTGCCATCCACACACCACCCCCAGCTGACTCTCACCACTGTCCACACACCGCCCTCAGCCTGACCCTCCCGGCTGTCCAACACCACCCCAGACTGACCCTCACCACCATCCAGCACCCCCACCAGCCCGACCCGCACTGCCGTCCACACACCACACCCAGCCTGACCCTCACCTCAGTCCAACACCGCCCCTATCCTGACATTCATCGCCATCCAACACCGCCTCCAGCTCGACCCTGACGCCGTCCACACACTATCCCCAGCCTGACCCTCACCTCCATCCAACACCGACACTACCCTGACTCTCACCGCCGTCCACACACCACCCCAGCCCGACCCACACTGCCCCCAGCATGACCCTCACTGCTACACTCACACCGCCCCCAACTTGACCCTCACCGCAGTCCACTCACCGACCCCAGCCTGACCCTCGCCACTGCACAACACCGCCCACAACCTGACCCTCACCGCCGTCTGCGCACTGCCCCCAGCCTGACCCTCACCACCGTCCAACCACCAACCCAGCTTGACCCTCACTGGCGTCCGCACACCGCCTCGAGCCTGACCCTCACTGCTGTACAACACCTCCCCCAGCCTGACCATCACTGCTGTTCTACACCGCCCCCATCCTGACCATCACCGGCCCCAGCCTGACCCTCACTGCCGTCCACATACCGTCACCAGCCTGACCCTAACCGTCGTACAACACCTCCCCCTGCCTGATCCACACCGCCATCCAACACCGCCCTAACCTGACACTCACTGCCCCCAGCCTGACCCAAACTGCCGTCCACACATCGTCTTCTGTCTGACCCTCACCACCATCCAACACCACCCCAGCCTGACCCTCACCTCTGCCCACACACCACCCCAGCCTGATCCTCGATGCTGTCTACAAGACGCCTGCAACCTGACCCTCACTGCCGCCAACACACTGCCCCAGCCTGACCCTCACCGCCGTCCACACACCACCCCCAGCCTGACCCTCACCACCGTCCACACACCGCCACAGCCTGACCCTCTCCTCTGCCCACACACCGCCCCCAGCCTGACCATCACCGCCATCCACACACCGCCCCAGCCTGATCTTCATTGTCCCCACACTGCCCCCGAGCCTGTCCCTCACTGCCGCCCACACACCGACCCCAGCCTGACCATCACCGCCATCCACACACCGCCCCAGCCTGATCTTCATTGTCCCCACACTGCCCCCGAGCCTGTCCCTCACTGCCGCCCACACACCGCCCCCAGCCTGACCGTCACCGCCGCACACACACTGCCCCCAGCCTAATCTTCACTGCCCCCACACACCGCCCCCCAGCCTGTCCCTCACTGCCGTACACACACCACCCCCAGCCTGATCCTCAATGCCGTCCACAAGACGCCTGCAAACTGACCCTCATCTCTGCCCACACACCGCCCCCAGCCTGTCCCTTCCTGCCGTACACACAGTGCCCCCAGCCTGATCTCTACCGTCCAATCTCGCTCCAAGCATGAACCACACCTCCATCCAACACCACACCCAGACTGACCCTCGCCGTCGTCCAATACCACACACAGCCTAATCATCACCACCATCCACACACTGCAAAGAACCTGACCCTCACCGCCGTCCATACACCGTCACCAGCCTGACTCTAACAACCCTCCACACACCGCCCCCAGTCTGACGATCACCGCCACTAAACACCGCCCCCAGTCGGAACTTCACTGCCATCTTCACACCACCCACTGCCTGTCCCTCACTGCCATACACACTGCCCCGAGCCTGACTCTCACTGCCATCCACACTCCGCCCCCAGCCTGACACTGACCGCCATCCACACACCACCCCGAGCCTGAACCTCACTGCAGTCCAGGCACTGTCCCCAACCTGTCCCTCACTACAGCGCAAAAATCCTCCTCGACTGATCCTAACTGCCGTCCACACACTGCCACCAGCCTGACCCTCATCACCATCCAACATCGCCCCCAGCCTGACACTGACCGCCACCGACACACCGCCCCCTGCCTGGCCCTCACCGCCACCCACACACCGCCCTCAGCTGACCCTCATCACCATCCGCACACCGCCATTATCCTGACCCTCTCCGCCGTCAAACACCGCACCCAGCCTGAACCTCACTGCCGCCCAACACCGTCCCCAGCCTGAACCAAATTTCCGTCCACACACCGTCTCCGGTCTGACCCTCACCAGCATCCAATACCACCCACAGCATGACCCTCACCATCATCCACACACCGCACCAGTCTGACCGTCACTGGTGTCCAACACCGCCCCCAGCCTGATCCTCGATGCCGTCCACAAGACGCCTGCAACCTGACCCTCAGTGCCCCTCAGTGCCGCCCACACAACGCTCCCAGCCTGACCCTCACCACTGCCCACACACTGCAAGAACCTGATCTTCACTGCCCCCACACACCGCCCCCCCGAGCCTGTCCCTCACTGCCATACACACACCGCCCCCAGCCTGACCCTCACTGCCCCCCACACACCGGCCCCAGCCTGATCCCCACCATCCAATACCGCCCCAAGCCTGACCTACACCACCATCCAACACCTTCCCCAGACTGATCATTATCGCCGTCCGCACACCGCCCCCTGCCTGATCCTGACCTGCGTCCAATACCACCCAGAGCCTGACCATCACCAGCGTCCACACACCGCAATGAACCTGACCCTAACCACCATCCACACTCCGTCACCAGCCTGACCCAAACTGCCGTCCACACACTGTCCCCTGGCTGACCCCCACCACCATCCAATACTGCCCACAGCATGGCCCTCACCACCGTCCCCACACCACCCCAGTCTGACCCTCACTGCTGTCCAACACCTACACCAGACAGACCATCATCGCCGTCCTACACAGCCCCAGCCTGACCCTCACCGGCCAAAGCCTGACCCTCACCACCGTCCTCACACCGCCTCGAGCCTGACCCTCACTGCTGCCCAACATTTCCCCCAGCCTGACCTCACCGCTGTCCAACACCGCTCAAAGCCTGACCTTCACTTCCATCCACAAACCGTCGCCAGGATGACCCACAACGCCGTCCACACACCGTCAGTAACCAACCGTAACTAAGGTCTATCTCCTCCCCCAGCCTGACCCTCACCGCAGTCCGCACATCGCCCCCTGCCTGAACGTTACCACTGTCCACAGACCGCTCCTCACCTGACCCTCACTGCCGTCCACACACCACCACCAGCCTGACCCTCATCACCGTCCACACACTGCCCCAGCATGACCCTCACCGCCATCCACACACCGCCCCCTGCCTGAACCTCACTAGTATCCACACACCGCCCCCTGCCTGAACGTCACCACCATCCACAGACCGCGACTCACCTGACCCTCACCGCCATCCACACACCGCGCCAGCCTGACCCTGACTGCCATCCACACACCACCCCCAGCTGACTCTCACCACTGTCCACACACCGCCCTCAGCCTGACCCTCCCGGCTGTCCAACACCACCCCAGACTGACCCTCACCACCATCCAGCACCCCCACCAGCCCGACCCGCACTGCCGTCCACACACCACACCCAGCCTGACCCTCACCTCAGTCCAACACCGCCCCTATCCTGACATTCATCGCCATCCAACACCGCCTCCAGCTCGACCCTGACGCCGTCCACACACTATCCCCAGCCTGACCCTCACCTCCATCCAACACCGACACTACCCTGACTCTCACCGCCGTCCACACACCACCCCAGCCCGACCCACACTGCCCCCAGCATGACCCTCACTGCTACACTCACACCGCCCCCAACTTGACCCTCACCGCAGTCCACTCACCGACCCCAGCCTGACCCTCGCCACTGCACAACACCGCCCACAACCTGACCCTCACCGCCGTCTGCGCACTGCCCCCAGCCTGACCCTCACCACCGTCCAACCACCAACCCAGCTTGACCCTCACTGGCGTCCGCACACCGCCTCGAGCCTGACCCTCACTGCTGTACAACACCTCCCCCAGCCTGACCATCACTGCTGTTCTACACCGCCCCCATCCTGACCATCACCGGCCCCAGCCTGACCCTCACTGCCGTCCACATACCGTCACCAGCCTGACCCTAACCGTCGTACAACACCTCCCCCTGCCTGATCCACACCGCCATCCAACACCGCCCTAACCTGACACTCACTGCCCCCAGCCTGACCCAAACTGCCGTCCACACATCGTCTTCTGTCTGACCCTCACCACCATCCAACACCACCCCAGCCTGACCCTCACCTCTGCCCACACACCACCCCAGCCTGATCCTCGATGCTGTCTACAAGACGCCTGCAACCTGACCCTCACTGCCGCCAACACACTGCCCCAGCCTGACCCTCACCGCCGTCCACACACCACCCCCAGCCTGACCCTCACCACCGTCCACACACCGCCACAGCCTGACCCTCTCCTCTGCCCACACACCGCCCCCAGCCTGACCATCACCGCCATCCACACACCGCCCCAGCCTGATCTTCATTGTCCCCACACTGCCCCCGAGCCTGTCCCTCACTGCCGCCCACACACCGACCCCAGCCTGACCATCACCGCCATCCACACACCGCCCCAGCCTGATCTTCATTGTCCCCACACTGCCCCCGAGCCTGTCCCTCACTGCCGCCCACACACCGCCCCCAGCCTGACCGTCACCGCCGCACACACACTGCCCCCAGCCTAATCTTCACTGCCCCCACACACCGCCCCCCAGCCTGTCCCTCACTGCCGTACACACACCACCCCCAGCCTGACCCTCACTGCCCCCCACACATCGGCCCCAGCCTGATACCCGCCATCCAATATCGCTCCAAGCCTGACCCACACCACCGTCCAACACCACCCCCAGCCTGACCCTCACTGCCATCCACACACTGTCCCCAGCCTGATCCTCACCGTCGTCCAATACCACACAGAGCCTGACCATCACCACCGTCCACTCACCGCAATGAACCTGACCCTCAGCGCAGTCAACACTCCGCCCCAGCCTGACCGTCACCGCTGTCCATACACCATCACCAGCCTGACCCTCTGCCGTCCACACACCGCTCCAGGCCTGACCCTCACCGCTGCCCACACACTGACCCCAGCCTGATTTTCACTGCCGTACACACACCGCACTCAGCTGACCCTCACTGCACCCCACACACTGGTCTCAACCTGACCCACACCACCACCCAACACCACACTCACCCGGACCCTCACCGCCGTCCACACACCACCCCCAACCTGCCGCTCACCGTCGTCCCCAACAGTACCTTTCCACCGACACTTTCATTCGTTTGGCAATACTGGTCCTCACCCTTAAAAATTTCTCCTTTGAATCCTCCCTCTTCCTCCAGACCAAAGGGGTAGCCATGGGCACACGTATGGGCCCCAGCTATGCCTATTTCTTTGTTGGCTACGTAGAGCAGTTGATCTTCCGTAATTACACTGGCACCACTCCCCACCTCTTCTTCCGCTACATTGATGACTGTATTGGCGCCACCTCGTGCTCCCGCGAGGAAGTTGAGCAATTCATCAACTTCACCAAAACATTCCACCCTGACCTTAAATTTACTTGGACCATCTCTGACACCACCCTCCCCTTCCTGGACCTCTTCATCTCCATTAATGACGACTGACTTGACATTGACATGTTTTACAAACCCACCGACTGCCACAGCTACCTGGATTACACCTCTTCCCACCCTACCTCTTGCAAAAATGTCATCCTGTATTCCCAATTCCTCCGCCTCCGCTGTATCTGCTCCCAGGAAGACCAATTCCACCACAGAACATACCAGATGGCCTCCTTCTTTAGAGACCGCAATTTCCCTTCCCCCTTGGTTAAAGATGCCGTCCATGCATCTCGTCCACATCCGTACCTCCGCCCTCAGACCCCACCCCTCCAACCGTAACAAGGACAGAACGCCCCTGGTGCTTACTTTCCATCCTACCAACCTTCGCATAAACCAAATCATCCGCCAATATTTCCACCAGCTCCAAACAGACCCCACCACCAGGGATATATTTCCCTCCCCACCCCTTTCCACCTTCCGCAAAGACCGTTTCCTCCGCGACTACCTTGTCAGGTCCACACCCCGCTACGACCCACCCTGCCATCCTGGCATTTTCCCCTGCCACCGCAGGAACTGTAAAGCCTGCGCCCACACCTCCTCCCTCGCCTCTAAAAGGGCCTTCCGCATCCATCAAAGTTTTACTTGCACATCCACGAATATCATTTATTGTATCCGTTGCTCCCGATGCGGTCTCCTCTACATTGGGGAGACTGGGCGCCTCCTAGCAGAGTGCTATAGGGAACATCTCCGGGACACCCACACCAATCAACCACACCGCCCCGTGACCCAACATTTCAACACCCCCTGCCACTCTGCCAAGGACATGGAGGCCCTGGGCCTCCTGGACCACCGCTCCCTCACCACCAGACGCCTGGAGGAAGAATGCCTCATCTTCCGCCTCGGAACACTTCAACCCCAGGGCATCAATGTGGACTTCAACAGCTTCCTCATTTCCTCTTCCCCACCTCACCCTAGTTCCAAACTTCCAGCTCAGCACTGTCCCCATGACTTGTCCGGACTTGTCCTACCTGCCGATCTCCTTTTCCACCTATCCACTCCACCCTCTCGTCCCTGACCTATCACCTTCATCCCCTCCCCCACTCACATATTGTACTCTATGCTACTTTCTCCCCACCCCCACCCTCCTCTCGCTTATCTCTCCACGCTTCAGGCTCTCTGCCTATATTCCTGATGAAGGGCTTTTGCCCAAAACGTCTATTTCGCTGCACCTTAGATGCTGCCTGAACTGCTGTGCTCTTCCAGCACCACTAATCCAGAATCTAGTTTCCAGCATCTGCAGTCATTGTTTTTACCTCATTCCGACCGTCCACTCACCGCACCTAGCCTGACCCTCACTACCGTCCACACACCGATGCAGACTAACCCTGACCGCCGTCCCACACAGCCCCAGCCTGAACCTCACCGGTCCCAGCCTGACCCTCACTGCCGTCCACACACCGTCACCAACCTGACCCTAAACGTCGTCCAACATCTCCCCCGTCTGAACAACACTGCCATCCAACACCGCCCCCAACCTGACCCTCACTGCCCCCAGCCTGACCCACATTGCTGCCAACATACCGCCCCCAGCTTGATCCTCACCGCAGTCCACTCACTGCCCCCAGCCTGACACTCACTACTGTCTGCACACAGCCCGCAGCCTGACCATGACCACCGTCCACACACCGACCCAGCCTGCCCCTCACCACGGACCACACACCGCCTCTAGCCTGACCCTCACTGCTGCCCAACATTTCCCCCAGCCTGACCTCACCGCCGTCCAACACCGCCCAAAGCCTGACCCTCACGTCTGTCCACATACCATCCCCAGCATGACCCACAACGCCGTCCACACACCATCAGCAGCCAACTGTAACTGCCGCCCATCTCCTCACCCACATGACGCTAACCGCAGTCCGCACATCGCTCCCCTGCCTGAACGTCACTGCTGTCAACAGACCGCCCCTAGCCTGACCCTCACCATGGCCCAAAAACGCTCCTCACCTGACCCTCACCACCGTCCACACACTGCCCCCAGCCTGACCCTCATCACCGCCCACACACTGCCCCGACATGACCCTCACAGCGGTCCAACACCGCCCCCTGCCTGACCCTGACCGCTATCCACACACCACCCCAGCCTCACCCTGACTGCCATCCACACACCGCCCCCCAGCCTGTTCCTCACTGCCTTCAACACACCGCACCCCAGCCTGACCCTCACAGCCGCCCACAGACCGCCCCCCACCTGACCCTCACCGCCATCCACACACTGCCCCCAACTGTCTCGCACCACCATCCACACACCGCCCTCAGCCTGACCCTCCCCACTGTCCAATACCACCCAGATTGACCCTCACCGTTGTCCAACACCACCACCAGCCCGACTCGCACTGCCGTCCACACACCACCCCCAGCCTGACCCTCGCCTCAGTCAAACACCGCCCCCATCCTGACGCTCAGCACAATCCAACACCGCCTCCAGCTCGACCCTCACCGCCGTCCACACACGACCCCCAGCCTGACCCTCAATTCCATCCAACACCGACCCTACCCTTACCCTCACCGCCTTCCACACACCACCCCAGCCTGACCCTCTCTGCCCCCGGCCTGCACTCACTGCTGCACACATCCCGCCCCCAACTTGACCCTCACCGCAGTCCACTCACCGCCCCCAGCCTGAACCTTGCCACCGTACAACACTGCCCCGAGTCTGACTCTCACCACCATGCAACACCGCCCCCAATCTGACCCGCACCGCCGTCTGCACACCGCCCCCAGCCTGACTCTCACCACCGTTCACACATCGGCTCAGCCTGACCTTCACTGCCATCCACACACCACCTCGTGCCTGACTTTCACTGCTGTCCAACACCAGCCTGACATCACCGCCATCCTACACTGTCCACAGCCTGACTCTCACCAGCCCCAGCCTGACCCTCACTGCTGTCCACACACCGTCACCAGCCTGACGCTATTCATCATCCAAAACATTCCCTGCAAGGCCCACACTGCCATCCAACACCGCCCCCATCCTGACCCTCACTGCCTCCAGCCTGACCCCTACTGCTGCCCACACACTGACCCACAGCCTCAACCTTACTGCCGTCGATACACCGTCCCCAGACTGACCCTCCCTGCCATCCACACACCACCCCACAGCCTAACCCTCACCGCCGTCCACACACCGCCCTCAGCCTGACCATCAATGCGGTCCACACACCACCCACAGCCTGACCCTCACCACCGTCCTCACACAGCCCCCAACCTGAGCCTCATCACCGCCCAACACTACCTCCAGCCTGACCCTCACCACCGATCAAAAACCACACCAAGCCTGACCCTCGCCGCCGTCCACACACCAGGCCCAGCCTGACCCACACCACCACTAGCCTGATCCACACTGCCGTCCACACAACGCCCCCAGCCTGACCCTCACCACCGTCTAACTCCGTACAGAGCCCGACCCCAACTGCCATCCATACACCGCCCACAGACTGACGCTCACTGCCGTCCACACACCGCCCGCAGCCTGACACTTACCACCGTCCAAGACCGCCCACAACATGAACCTCAACTCCATCCAACACCGTCCCCAGCTTGAGCCTCACTTCCGTCGAACACTGCCCCCAGCCTGAAACTCACTGCCGTCCACACACCGCCCCAGCCTGACCGTGAACTGCCGTCCAACACTGCCCCCAGCCTGAACCTCACTGCCGTCCACATACTGCCCCCAGCCTGACACTCACCGCCGTCTACGCACGTCCTCATCCTTACCCTCACCTCCGTAAATGGCCCGCGCCCTGCTTGAACCTCACTGCTGTCCACACTCCGCCCCCAGCCTAACACTCACCACTGTTAACACACTACCCACAGCCTTACCCTCACCGCCGTTCAACGCCGCCCCCAGCCTGACCATCACTGCCGTCCAACACCACACCCAGGCCGACCTCAACCGCTATCCACACACGGCCCCCAGCCAGACCATCAATGCTGTCCACAAATCACCTACAGCCTGACTATTACCGCCGTCCACACACCGCCCCCAGCCTGACCATCACCAAAGTCCACACACTGCCCCCAACCTGAGCCTCTCCAACACGCAACACCATCCCCAGCCTGATGCTCACCCCCGTCCAACACCGCCCCCAGCCCAGCTTCACATCCGTCCAACACCGCCCCAGCCTGACCCTCAACTCCGTCAATCACCGTCCCCAGACTTAGCATCACAGCCGTCCAACACCGTACCCAACCTGACGCCTACCGCCGTCAACACATCGACACTAGCCTGACCGTCAATGCCATCCACACACCGCTCCCAGCCTGACCCACACCCCCGTCCACACACCGCTCCTCACCTTAACCTCACCGCCATCCACACACCACCCCCAACCTGCGCCTCACCACCACCCAACAACGCCCCCAGCCTGACCATCACCACCGTCTACACACTGCCCCCAGCCTGACACTCACCACGGTCCACACACCACCCATAGCCTGACCCTGGTCGCCATCCAACACCACCCGCAACCTCACCTCACCTCTATCCAACTTTGCACCCAGCCTGACTCTCACCTCCATCCAACTCCGCCTGCAGTCTGACCCTCATTACCATCCATACACCACCGCTAACCTGACTCCCACTGCCGCCCAGCCCTGCCTCCAGCCTGACCCTCACCGCCGTCCACACACCGCCCCCAGCCTGACCCTCACCACTGTCCAACTTCGCCCTCAGTCTGACTCTCACTGCTGTCCACACACCGCCCCCAGCCTGACCTTCATTGCTGTCCACACACCACCCCCAGCCTGACCCCCATTGCTGTCCACACACCACCGCTTGCCTGACCCCCACTGCCGCCCAGCCATGTCCCCAGCCTGACCCTTACCGCTGCCACACACCATCCCCAGCCTGACCCTCACTTCCATCCACACACCGCCACCAGCCTGACCCTCACCGCCGCCCACCACCACTCCCAGCCTGACCCTAACTGGCGTCCAACAGCGCCCATGGCTGACTCTCACCGCTGTGCAACACTGCCCCAGCCTGACCCTCAATGCCACACACACACCGCCCCCAGCATGACCCTTACTACCGTCGACAAACCGCCCCCAGACTGACCCTCACTTCCGCCCACATACCGCCCCCATCCTGACCCTCACTGCCGCCCACATACCGCCCCCATTCTGACCCTCACTGCCGCCCACATACCGCCCCCATCCTGTCCATGACTGCCATCCACACTCCGCCCCCTTCCTGACCCTCACTGCCGTCCACACACCGCCCCACTGCCTAACCCTCACCGACGTCCACACACCACACATAGCCTAACCCTCAGCGTCGTGCACACACCGCCACCAGCCTGACCGTCAATGCTGTCCACACACCACCAACACAGCCTGACCCTCACTGACGTCCTCACACAGCCCACAACCTGAGCTTCATCGCCGCCCAACACTGCCCCAGCCTGACCCTCACCGCTGAGCGGCACCACATCCAGCCTGACCCTCACCACCGTCCACACACCGACCCCAGCCTGACCCACACCGCTGCGAGCCAGACCTAAATTGCCATCCGCATACCATCCCCAGCCTGACCCTCATCGCTGCCCACACACTGCTTCCAGCCTGACCCTCACCGCCGTCCAACACCGCACACAGCCCAACCCCAACCGCTGTCCTTACACCGCCTCAGCCTGACCCTCACTGCCATCCACAAACCACCCCGAGCCTGACCCTCACCGACGTCCATGCACCGCCCACAGCCTGACACTTACCGCCGTTCAACATCAACCCCAGCTTGACCCTCACCTGTGTCCAACACAGCCCCAGCCTGAACGTCGCTGCCGTCCACACACTGCCACTAGCCTGACAATGACTGCCGCCCAACCTTCCCCCAGCCTGACCCTCACCGCCGTCCATACGCCACCCCCAGCCTGACCCTCACTGCCGTCCACACACAGCCCGCAGCCTGACACTCACCACCGTAGAGCACTGCCCCAGCCTGACCCATACTGCCATCCACACACCACCCCTAGACTGACACTCACCATCGTACAACACCGACACCAGCCTGACCGTCACCGCCGTCCACACACTGCCCCCAGCCTGGCCATCAACGCTGTCCATACACGGTCCACATCCTGACCTTCACTGCCGTCCACACTCCGCCCCCAGACTGATCTTCACCACCGTCCTCACACCGCCCCCAACCTGAGCCTCATCGCCGTCCAACACCACCCCCAGCCTGACCCTCATCGCTGTCCAACACCACTCCCAGCCTGACCCTCACCACCGTCCACACACCGCCCCTAGCATGACCCTCACTGCCATCCACATACCACCCCCTGCCTGACTCGCACCGGTAAACAATACCGCTCCCATCCTGACCCTCACCACAGTCCACACACTGCCCACAGCCTCACCCTCACCACTGTCCAACACTGCCCCAGCCTGACCCTCACTGCTCTCCACACACCACCCTCAGCCTGACGCTGACTGCACCCAACACACCACTCCCAGCTTGACCCACATTGCCGTCCAACCAGCGCCCCAGCCTGAACTTCACTGCTGTCCACACACTATCCCTTATCGCAACCCTTCTATCTCTCTCACGCACTCCTCTCTCTCTCACATCCCTTTCTCTTGAAACACATCTCTGTCTCACCCCCCTCTCTCTTAGCATCTCCCTCTCTCTTGCTCCCCCTTTCTCTCTCTTCGTCTCTCTCTCTCTCTTTCTCCCTCTCTCTCGCCACCTTGCCTCCACTCTCTCCACCCCCTCTCACTCGTAACCCCTCTTTTACTCGACCCTTTCTTTTTACCTCTCTCTCTCTCGACCCCCTCTCTCTCCCTCTTTTGACCCTCTCTGTCTCATTCCACTCTTTGACCCTTTCTCTCTTGTCCCCATCTCTCACCCAGTGTCTCTATCTCACCCCCTCAATCTCTCTCCCTCTGCCCTCTCTCTCACTCTCTTCCCCTATCTCTCGCGTCCCCCTTTCTCTCTCTCCTGACTCCTCTCTCTACTGGCCCTACTTTCTCCTGGCCCCATTCTCTCTAGGTCTTTCGCGCTTTGTCTCTCGCGCTCTCTCACTCCTTATCGCTCCCTCACTCTGTCTCACTCCCTCCCTCAGTCTCGCGGCCTCCATCCGTTTGTCTCACTCCCTCCCTCTGTCTCGCTCCCTCCATTTCCCTTCTTCCATCTCCCCATCCCTCTATCTCGCTCCCTCGCTGCCTCTCTCCGACTCCCCTCCCTCCCTCCGAATCCTATCCCTCTGTCTCCCCTCCCTCCGTCTTCCCTCTCTCCCTCTGTTACCCTCCGTCCCTTTCTCCCCCTGTCTCACTCCCTCCCTCTCTCTCGCTCCCTCCCTCCGTATCTCTCTTGCCTCTCTCTCGACCCTCTCTCGCCCCCTCGCTCATTGCAGTCTCCTGTCTCTCTCTCTCTTCCTTGCCCATTTCTCTCTCTCCGCCTTCTCTCACTCTCGATCCCCTTCCTCTGCATCTCTTACTCCAGACAACCCGATGTTTCTCTTTGACTGAATCTCTCTCCCTCCTCCATCCCTCCCTCTCTGTTTGATACAGTCTGTCTCCCTGGTTCTTCCCTTTCCCTCTGATGTGGTGAGAAAGATAGAGTGTGCAGAGAGAGAGGGAGAGAAATGAGGAGAAAGAGTAGGGGAGAGGAATAGGGGAGGTCAGGCTGCAGTAGAGGGACAGAGGGAATTAAACCAGCTCCTGAGCTCAGGGCACGTTCTCCTCCCCTACCCTTCCCTGAGGACCAGGACTTGGGGCTGAGTCTGTCTCTGTCCAGCTCAGCTTCTCCAACACAAAGACACACAACAACATCGGTCACTCTGCTGCTCGGCACGATTTAATCAACATTTTTATTGTTTACAAATGGAAGTGATGGATACAGTCAGTGGGATGGTGCCTTTTCTCACTGGCCCCTGAGTTGTGAGAAACATTGAAATGTTTCCCTGTAACACCCCTGTGGGATAAGGATAGACAAACCAGCGCTACCCTCAGTCTGTTACCATAGCGACAGGCTGTTCCATCGCTGAAACACTGAACTGAAATGAGAAAATCCCGGATGGATTGATTAATGAGGGAATTTGGTTGATGGATAGATTTGGGTGAAGGGATATTTCAGCACATTCTTCAGCTGCTGCCTGAACTTAGTCTGAGTCACAGCATAAATCGCGGTGTTTGTGCAGCAACTGAGGAGCTGCAGCATGAAGCCCAATTCCAACACAAAGTCATGCAGATACACAGAGTAATACTCCATATTATACATCCGGAACCATATAGAAAACAGCATTAACATTGACCATAACAGTATGAAATTGGCAGAGATCACAAACAGTAATATGATGGATTTTTTTCGGTTTGTCATTTCTGTGTCAGACTGAGCGTCCCCATTGGTGTGAGCGCGGAGTCTCCTGCGGGCTCTGCTGGTCACTAAAATGTGTCTGACGATGAGAACATTGAGCAGCAGAATCAGGAGAAATGGGACACACGGGGTTAGAATGTGGTGGAGGAACTCGATTGTGACCCAGACAATGGAGACTGCAAAAGCGATTGTTACATCACAAAACCAGGGTATGTTCATCAGCCGATACCGAGCCGAGAGCATAAAATACCAGGAAATGTTCTTTAGACAGCTCATCACAGTCACTGCTCCCAGAACCACAGCCGCCGTCTTCTCACTGCAATATTTACTTTTCAGCTTCGGGCAACAGATGGCCACAAACCGATCAAAGGTGAAAGTGACGGTGAACCAGACAGAGCAGTCAGTGGCTGCATAAAGCAGGACGGCGTGGATATTACACACGGGGACGGAGTACACCACGGCATAAAACTGTTCCCAATAAACAATGGGAATGTGTCTCAGGATCAGGTCGAGGATAATAACCTGGAGATCCGCCGCTGCCATGGCCCCCAGGTAACGTCTGACACATGGAGACAATCCACAATCTTTATAAAGCAGGACGTAGGTGGTCACTACGTTAACTGTGAGGAAGGAAAACAAACCCATTATCCATCAGCCTGGAGGCAAAGGGACCCGTTTGAGCGGGGACCCAGTGAGATTTTCAAATGTGTCCCTGTATTCAGGGATTTACTAAAATAATTGGAGCTGGAATAACAAATGGGAAGGTCTGAAGTACTGACAAAAATGTGACATAAACCACAAGATACCCTCCCTCCCCAAACACACAGAGACAGATCCATAAGTACAGATGGTTTCTAGAACATTCCCGCACACTCGATCGAGAGCAGACAGAGGTCACTCCTTCCCACTTCCTATACGGAGGGTGGGGACGTTGCTGTCCTGAAGGATTATCTCCCAGTTTCCTGAAGACAAACGGAGTTTGGGAATTTCTGTATTTTGGTCTAAATTGTGGTCGATCCTCTGTAGTGGAGAAATGTAAACGCAGGGAAAACGTATTCACCCCTTTATCTTCCCGAGTGGCCTTCGGAACAGTGTCTCCTTCTCCCTGGAACAGGATCTCTTCCCTCGGGATCTTATCGTTTGTTCAATTCACTGACGTCCGGCCGTTCGCAAACAATGTCAGGGACAGAACGTTCCGGGGAATGTCAGTTATAGAATGTCGGGGACAGAACGTTCCGGGGAATGTCAGTTATAAAATGTCAGGGACTGAACGTTCCAGGGAATGTCAGTTATAGAATGTCAGGGACAGAACGTTCCGGGGAATGTCAGTTATAGAATGTCGGCGACTGAACGTTCTGGGAGATTTCAGTTATAGAATGTTGGGAACAGAACTTTCCGGGGAATGTCAGTTATAGAATGTCGGGGACAGAACGTTCCGGGAAATGTCAGTTATAGAATGTTAGGGACAGAACGTTCCGGGGAATGTCAGTTATAGAATGTTGGGAACAGAACTTTCCGGGGATGTCAGTTATAGAATGTTTGGAACAGAGGGTTGCGGGGAACCCCTTGACCTGTTCATCACCTTTCCCCCCTACCTACCCCACCAGCATGATGTACTGTGCCTGGACACACTTTAACGTGAATGACCCAGCAATCTGTCCAGATTCATCCATTGCATTGGTCAATACAATCCAGCAATCTGGCCAGAGTGGAACACTGCATAGATCAGATCAGGACATTGATCTATAATCCCAGATCATATATCTGTCCAGCACGGCGAGAAGTGCAGACCACAGCAGTGCATTGGTCTATAAACCCGGACGAGTTATCTGTCCAGCACCGGGAGAAGTGCAGACCACAGCAGTGCATTGATCTATAAACCCGGATTAGATATCTGTCCAGCATGGGGAAAAGTGCAGACCACGGCAGTGCATTGATCTATAAACCCGGATTAGATATCTGTCCAGCATGGGGAGAAGGGCAGTCCACAGCAGTGCATTGATGTATAAACCCGGACGAGATATCTGTCCAGCACCGGGAGAAGTGCAGACCATAGCAGTGCATTGATCTATAAACCCGGACTAGATATCTGTCCAGCACGGAGAGCTGTGCAGACCACGGCAGTGCATTGATCTATAATCCCGGATTAGATATCTGTCCAGCATGGGGAGAAGTGCAGTCCACAGCAGTGCATTGATCTATTATCCCGGACTAGATATCTGTCCAGCATGAGGAGCTGTGCAGACCACAGCAGTGCTTTGATCTATAAACCCAGACAAGATATCTGTCCAGCACCAGGAGAAGTGCAGACCACAGCAGTGCATTGATCTATAAAACCGGAATAGATATCTGTCCAGCACCGGGAGCTGTGCAGACCACAGCAGGGCACTAATGTGTGAACCAGAAACAAATATGTATCCAGCATAAGGAGCTACACAAACCACATCTTTACCTTATCCCAGCATGTAGGACTGTGTACCCTACCCCAGTGCATTGATCTGTCACCCAGTAGTAGTTACCCTCCCAGCATGTAGAACTGTGTACCCCATCCCAGTGCATTGATCTGTAAACCAGGAGCAGTTACCCTCCCAGCATGTAGAGCTGTGTACCCCACCCCAGTGCATTGATCTGTAAACCAGGAGCAGTTACCCTCCCAGCATGTAGAGCTGTGTACCCCATCCCAGTGCAATGATCTTTAAACCAGGAGCAGTTACCCTCCCAGCATGTAGGACAGTGTACCCCACCCCAGTGCATTGAGCTGTAACGCAGGAGCAGTTACCCTCCCAGCATGTAGGACTGTGTACCCCACCCCAGTGCATTGATCTGTAACCCAGGAGTTGTTAACCTCCCAGCATGTAGAATTGTCTACCCCACCCCAGTGCATTGATCTGTAAAACAGGAGCAGTTACCCTCCCAGCATGTAGGACTGTGTACACCACCCCAGTGCATTGATCGGTCAACCAGGAGCAGTTACCCTCCCAGCATGTAGAGCTGTGTACCCCATCCCAGTGCATTGAGCTGTAACCCAGGAGCAGTTACCCTCCCAGCATGTAGGACAGTGTACCCCACCCCAGTGCATTGAGCTGTAACGCAGGAGCAGTTACCCTCCCAGCATGTAGGACTGTGTACCCCACCCCAGTGCATTGATCTGTAACCCAGGAGTTGTTAACCTCCCAGCATGTAGAATTGTCTACCCCACCCCAGTGCATTGATCTGTAAAACAGGAGCAGTTACCCTCCCAGCATGTAGGACTGTGTACACCACCCCAGTGCATTGATCGGTCAACCAGGAGCAGTTACCCTCCCAGCACGTAGGACTGTGTACACCACCCCAGTGCATTGAGCTGTAACCCAGGAGCAGTTACCCTCCCAGCATGTAGGACTGTGTACACCACCCCAGTGCATTGATCTGTAAACCAGGAGCAGTTACCCTTCCAGAATGTAGAGCTGTGTACCCCACCCCAGTGCATTCCTCAGTAACACGGTGTTAGATCACTGCCCAGCACGGGGAAACTTGCAGCCCGTGCTGGAAGTGACAGTATGTGCAGCTCCCACTCACTTACAGCTCCATATCTCCATTGTGCCATGTGGGTGTGAACATCACTGCCAGAGAGAGATGGCGGGGGAATCAGTTTAATTATCACCACATGGGAGGTTTTTGGGAAATAGACAGAGAGGGGGAGACTGAGAGACAGTATCATGGAAGAATGTTCCCAGGTTTCGGAATGCTGAAATGTAGACACTTCGATAGCATCCTATAACATGAGCCTGTCTTCCCAGGAAAGATGGGAAAAAGTGATATTGGTATGACGTCAGATGATGGAGAGTTTTGGATGAGCATTTGTTCTACAGCTTTGTAAATGGGAGTCCTTCATGGCTGGAAGTACTCACCATCGCCCAGGTGCCCTTGGATATTCCGTGATCCCTGGCACTGGTGTCATCTTCAAAAGGCCATTGGGCACACGGTTGAGCTTTCTCTGTTTGAAGCTGCCCTGCACAGTTTACCCCGAGCATGGCAGATAAGGGGCAATTACACCACGGTTTGTCAACAGGGGCACGGAGGTCCTGGTGATTGGGCTAGTACAGAGGGGAGCCATTCTCTCACCAGAGGGGGCCACACCACCGGACCCACCGAGCATGGTCTGAGCTCACCACCTACCTCAGTATAGTATCTGTGGTCTGAAGAAATGTCCAGAAATACAGGACAAGTATTAATAACCTTCCCCGCTCTTTCAGGATAAGGGTCACCATATTCTCTCTGCTCCCTCAGACTCACTGTATGTCTGTTATAGCACCAACCACCAAACAAGGCTCATGCTAGACCACTCTCACTGCTGCATGCAGCACCTTCCCCCCCACCTTCCCTCCACTTTACCCCATCCACACACTAATAACACTGCATGGATACAGCACTGTGGACTGACTCCCTCCGGACACCTCACCATGACACCGTCAACCACCTACACCAGCACGAACAACAGGGCCACCCACTCCCACCCTCCCTCTCTCCCTCCCTTTCTCCCATTCCAGGAGAAACAGCCTGGAATAGGACAGAAAGTGTCAAGCCGGGTGGTGGAGTGCCCGATATCCGTTCCCTCACAACCCTCCCCCTGCCATGTGCGGAGGACCCTGGTAGGAGTCAGAGAGGACTGGGACGCCTCGTGTGGAGATTCTGAAAAATCCGCGTTCCACCGACCGAGTTCGGAGCAATGTTCAGTGAAGGGCAATTCTCACTTTAAACCCACTGGCAGCTCCGTTTCTCCCCCCCCCCCGCCCCCCCCGGCACAACCTAGAAGCCGTGGCCCTGTTTCCATCTCACTTTTGTGTTGAGCTGGTACAAATGGAATCCCCACGGTCTCGGTGGGCAGGAGGGTGGGCTCACAACACATCATCACCACCACCTCCCAGGAAGGGAGCACGGAGACTCCATCCTACACCTCCCCCTGCAGACAGCTCAGGTACTGAAACTAATCTGTGATAGTTACTGCCCTCCCCATTTGTCCTGCTATCTTCAATAATCTGTGCTCACATACACCCAGCGCTCCCTGTTCGTTCACTCCCTTTACAACGGTATCCCCATCTGCCATACACCTGAACACTATACCAACGTGTGATTGTCCTGTTAGAATTCCACACTGTCCTCCATAGACTTCAGAGTTCTTCCAGGTTTGGTGCCATCTACAAACATTGACATTGTTATAGCGTCACAGTCCCCATGAAGCAACTGAAATCCTGCCCCACTCACGAATGTGAGCAAGTGAAATACTGATATATTCCCATGGACAGAGTCGAATAATGACATGCTGACAATGGAAAAACAAAAATCCTGACACATACGAGACAGAGCTCACAGCACCATCCAAACGGTTGTCTTATCCATGTATGGATCTAAATGTACTTTAACCATTGTAACTGTCCCTGCTTTCACCACTTCCTCTGGAAGTTCACCCCACACACAAGCCAGATTCTGTCTAGAATATTTACCTCTCATGAGTTTTGTAAATAATTTTCCTCGCACCTTAAAATATCCCTCAGTTTTGAACCCCCAACTCTGTGGAAAAGACATGAACCCTTCAGCTTATCTGTACCCCTCATTATTTTATAAACCCCGGTTATGTTACCCCTTAATCTAATACTCTCCAGTGAAAAAAGTCCCAGAATACCCATCCCCTGTTCAATCCATTCATTCCCAGCAACATCCAGGTTAATCTCTTCTGAAACCTCTCCAGCTTAAAAATATCAAGGTCAAAAATATCAAAGTGAGCAGTCATGGTATTTTCTAAGGGTTTGGGAGTCCAAAATTAGAGGACATAGGGTTAAGATGAGAGGGGAAACATTTAAAAGTGACCTAAGGGGCAGCTGTTTCACCCAGAGGGTGGTGTGCCTATGGGATGAGCGGGCAGGATGACCAAACTGGACACAGTATTCCAGAAGGGGTCTCACAAATGTCCTGTATAACCACAACATGACATCCCAATTCCGATACTCAAAGGTCTGTCCTATGAAGACAAGTGTGCTAAATACCTCCTTAACCACGCTATCTGTATGAGATGCAAATTTTAAAGAATTATACCTGACGGCCTAGGTTTCTGTACTACAACACTGCCAAAGACCATACTTTTAATTGCATAGGTCCTGCTGTTGTTTGACTTACCAAACCCAATACCTCGCATTAATCCAAACTAGACTCCATTTGCCACCCCTCAGCCCAGTGTGTGATATTACCACCTCCTCACCTTCCCCGTTTAATTTTACAATACCCTCCCCATCTCCATTAGGCCTGCACACCCCGGCCTTGATTTTCACAAAGACACTGAGCTTGATTTGCCTTGTGTGGTTAGGGGAAGGAGGAACAGATTGCCGACAAAGTCAGTGGGATGGGGAGGCTGGACAGTAATCAGCTGCCTGGTATCATTTCATGGTTTTAGGAAGCGGGCAGTCACACATGAGAATTGGGTAATACTGATCGGTGCACTGTGGGTAGAAATTATGGTCTTTCTCTGTCTCTGGTGTTCAATAATATGAGTTGGGATAGCTGGTCGGCATGGACGGGTTGGACCGAAGAGTCTGTACATGCTGTACATCTCTATGACTCTATGACTCTACGACCGTTCATTGGGCAGACTGTGTCTGCAGGATTTCTTTCCGTAGTATTGCAGACTACAGATAATAGCGATTAAAGATGTTCATAGTTAACTTCGATAGCATAGCACGTACCTTCAATATCCTACAGTTGCGACAAATATCTTGCATTTGTTTAACAATACAAAGTGTTTTGTGTCGTTCCGTAATGGTAACCTGATTATAATAAATCCACACCAAGCTGAAAGCGGGCACTAAAATATGATCCAAAATCTGGGTATGATAGTGTAGTGGGTAGGGTCCCTGCCTTTGCACCAGTGCTCTGGATTTGATTCCAATTCCTGAACTTGTGTGGTAGTGTTCCTAGCTCTGGACTAGAAGGTCTGGATTCAAGTCCTGCCTGTAGCAGAGATATGTCACAGCATGTCAAAACAGGCTGATGAAGAAACACACAGGAGAATGCTGGTACAGATTTATGGGTATTGCTGAGTGATGCTAGTGTCCCTATCTCGGGGAAAAAGGTCTCGGTGTACAGCCCACAGAAGTGTCTCATAATACATTTGAACAAACTGATTAAAATGGATTTAGAATTGTGACCACATGGAGAAAGAAGAGGTGTTAGTATTGAATTTCAGAATTTAGGCTTGGTATAACTAAAAGCACAGCTATTCGTGATTGGAGTCACATTTTCCAGTAGTAAACGTTTATAAAATCAAAATGCTCATGGATAGGGTGAGTAGTCAGGGTTTTTCCCCAGGTTAGGGATATACAAAACTAGAGGGCATGGCTTGAAAGTGAGAGGGGAAAGGTTTTGATGAGGTCTAAAAGACACTTTTTCATGCAGAGGGTAGTGTGCGTATGGAATGAGCTGCCCGAAAAAGTGGTGGTGGCTGGTACAACCACAGCATGTAAAAGGCATCTGGATGCTGTCAGACCTGCTGAGCTTTTCCACCAATTTCTGTATTTCTTAAAAAATGCATTCATTTTAACACAGGTATTCTGAATAAATTAAACATTTTGTTTTTTTAATAACGCAGGGCCATGTAAACATATTTTAAATTGACCGAGACTATAATCTGCGAAGGGTATGGCTCTGTGTATGATAGCAGCAATGTTGCACCTACATGGAACAGGGAATGTGATAGAGGCATAGTTTGGACAATGTACAAGGAGACCTCACATGGTCCAGTTTGGGAGAGGATGACATTACTGTGTGATTCAGTTCAGAGAGGGAGAAAATGTAATCTGCCTGAGAAGAAACGACCTATTGCACTCTCTCTCCTTCATTATTCCTCATCACAGCAATGTGTGCGAACTAAAACAAAAAAGCTCTATAGTCATCGTTACCATTCTTGTTTTTATAGAATCCTTGCAGTGTTCAAACAGGCCCTTCAGCTCAACACGTCCACACCAACCTTCCCAGACCCGTTCCCCAACATTTACCCCTGACAAATGCATCTAACCGAGAAGCCCCTGAACACTACGGACAATTTAGCATGACCAATCCACCTAATCTACACAGTGTGAGGAAACTGGAGCTACCATTAGAAGCTCACGCAGACATGGGGAGAATGTGCAAACTCCACACAGACAGTCACCCGAGGCTGGAATCGAACCGACGTCCCTGGTGCTGTGAGGCAGCAGTGCTAACCACTGAGCCACTGTGCCACCTTTTGGATGACCCCTGACCCGAATTCATTGGAACGCCTCACTGCCTTATGCAAAGGGAATTCCGCCAAATCCAAATGTTCCAGGATGAAATCCCATTGCTAGCAGCTTGTGTGAGTAGAATAACTTCATAAGCAGAATAACATTTTGGACAATCTCTCAATTTTATCTTTTTGTCATGAGTTACACTAATATCTGGACAAGGTTCTTTCAAGCAAAAATTGCAGAGATTTCGTTTATTGGTGTGTGTGTGTGTGTGTGTGTGTGTGTGGTAACATTCCTCTGGGTCATACATGTGCTATTTTAGATGATTAAAGAAACTAGCCTGACTTGTTCCTAAAACTGATCCATACCCAGTCTGAGACAGATATCATCGGCCATATCACAAACTTAGTTACATTTAACATTTTTTGTGAGCAGTGGAGGAGTGGGACTAGAAAAGGAAACAGTGACCCAAAAAGCCGGGAACTATAGACTGATGAGCTTGATGTCAGTGGTGGGTAAGTTGTTGGAGGGGATTCTGAGGGATAGCATTTACATACATTTGGGAAGGCAAGGGCTGATCGGGGTAGTCAACGTGGCTTTCTGCATGGGAAATCATGGCTCATTAATTTGGTTGAGTTTTTTGAAGAGGTGACAAAGAATATCGATGAAGGCAATTTGGTAGACATTGTCCATATGGACTTCAGCAAGGTGTTCATTGAAAGAACAAAGAACAAAGAAAATTTACAGCTCAGGAACAGGCCCTTCGTCCTCCAAGCCTGAGCCGATCCAAGTGCACTGTCTGCATCTGTCGGTCAATTCCTAAGCATCTGTATCCCTCTGCTCCCCACCTACTCAAACATCTGTCCAGACGCATCTTAAATGAATCTGCCGTGCCTGCCTCTACCAGCTCTGCTGGCAACGTGTTCCAAATGCCCACCACCCTCTGTGTGAAGTACTTACCGCGTGTATCCCCTTAAACTTTCCACCTCTCACTTTGAATGCACGCCCTCTCGTTATTGAATCCTTCACCCTGGGAAAAAACTTGTCTCTATCCACCCTGTCTATACCCTTCATGATTTTGCAAACCTCAATCAGGTCCCCCCTCAATCTCCTTTTTTCTACTGAAAATAAACCTAACCGACTCAGCCATTCTTCATAGCTAGTATTTCATTCTGATTGGTAGACAGATTAGTAAGTTTCAGATACAGAAGAAGCTAGTCATAATTGGCTTGAAGGAAGAGGGATATTTTTCAGACTGGAGGCTTGTCAGCAGCAGTGTTCTGTAAGAATCAGTACTGAGATCACTGCATTTCATCATTTATGTAAAGGATTTAGATGTGAATATTGGGGCCATAGTTAGTAAGTTTACAGATGACATCAGAAAGGTGGTGTAGTAGATTATCTCAGAGTACAACGAGACCACAATTAGATGGGACAAAGAGACAAGGAGTGACAGATGAAGTTTAATTTAGATAAATACGAGGTTTTGTATTTTGGGAAGGCAAATCAGGGCAGGAATTATACACTTAATGGTAAGGTCCTGGGGCTTGTTGTGGAACAAAGGGACCGAGGGCTACAGGTACATTGTTCCTTGAAAGTGGTTCGCAGGTAGACAGTGGAGACGAATACATTAGGCACATTTGCCTTAATCAGTCAGAGCATTGAGTATAGGAGTTGTGGTGGCATGTTGTATCTGTACAGGATGTTGGTGAGGCCACTTTAAGAATACTGTGTACAACTTGGTTGTCTGTAGAAATGACTTACACAGATGTTCCAGGACTGGAGGTTTGAGCTTTAGGGAGAGGCTGATTAGGTTGAGGTGTTTGTACCTGGTGTGTCAAAGGCTGAGGGGTGACATTATAGAGGTTTATAAAATCATCAGGGGCATGGATATTCTGAAAAGCAACGCTCTGATCCCCAGGATAGGGGAGTCCAGAACAGGAGAGCATCGGTTGAAGGCGAGAGGACGAATGATTTAGAAGAGACCTGAAGGTAAATGTTTCACACAGAGAGTGCTGTGTGTATGGAAAGTGCTGTCCGAAGAAGTGCTGAAGGCGGTTACAATCGCACATTTAGAAAGTATTTGAGAGGAGGGATATTGACCAAATCCTGGCAAATGGGACTGGATCAGATCTGATATCTGATCGGAGTGAACAGATTGGAGTAACGGGTCTGTTTCCGTTCTGCATGACTCTCTGATTTTATAAGAGGGATGATGAAAAATTCTGAAAGGACCTTTCAAGTGGGAATTCTCTTCACTGAAAGTTTATCATGCCTCTATGTTCACATTGATTGAAAGCTGCGTTAGTTAAATATTTGACAGAGAAGTGAGTCACGGACAATGGGATACAGAGAGGAAAGTGGAGTTGAGACCCTAACTTGATCAGCCACAATCTTAGTGCCTGGTGGAGAAGGCTCAAAGTATCTAATGACCCACTCCTGCTCCTCAGTCCCATGTTTCTGTGTTCCATTCAACCCCTCAAACCTGTTGGACAGGAGCAGTTGGAGGCTACTTACTGCCCTTACCTGGTTCACAGCAACAAAGGAGACCATTCGGCCCCTCAAGACTGTCCCACACGCTTTGAGGTGATTTGGGAAATGTAATTGGAAAACCCAGGTTGGATATGCAAGAGGCCCCTCATCTCTCTTTACAGAGCTTCCCCTCTCTGCAACTTGTGCTCTATTTCTTGGTCATGTTATAGACCAAGATTCACTGTGAATTCAGCCCCCATACCTCACACAGAGATGGCTCACAAAATCCTCTGGTGTCTCTGACTGCAACATTCAATAACAGACATTCATGAAAATAACACCCAGTAACTTTCCAGTAACAGAATGGGAGTACATCAGAAACAGGGGCAGGTCGTTCACTCCCCAAGCCTGCTTTGCCCTTCACTAAGATCGTGACTGATCTGCTTTCGGTCTGAAATCCTCTGTAATGCCCAATTCCTCAGAGACCTCACCTCTCTGATAGGACAATATCCATCTACCTCCTCTTCAAATGCTTTCAGTCACCTAGCTCCTCGACACTCTTGAGAAGAGAAATACTGACATTCAACACCACGTGTTTGAAGAAAACACTTGCTACTCCTCTATCATGGCTAATTGATATGAACAAAAGAGGTTGACACAAGGGTTCAGGTAAAAATGATTGGCCCTGATATCAAGGCAGTGGTTGACTTCTGTTGACATCAAGGAGCTGGACTTCATGGGAATCAGAGTAAACTCTCCAGTGTTTGGAATCAAACATGGCACAAAGGAAGATGTTTTTCATCTCAGTCCTGGGTCACCTCTGTGGGAGATCCTCAGGGTCGCTTCCTCTTCACAAATAACTTCAGCTGATTCATCAATGTCTCACCGCCCCCAACCCCACCCCCACCCCCACCACCATAAGATCAGAAGTGGGGATGGTCACTGAAGATTCTACAATGTTAAGAACATTTTATCCCCCGTCAGCTCAGAAACTGGTCTGTGTCCATGTGCAGCAAGACCCACACTCCATTGAGACGAGTGCTCTTAACGTGTCTGTAACATTAATCTAACAGCACTGCCTATTGCCACAAGAAAACAAGAGTTTATTCAGCACCTAACGCTGGTTTCACAGGAATATGAGGAAACCATTAAGCCCATTGACACGATTGGAGAAGAATAGGGACAGCCCATTCAGTGCCTCCAGCGTATTACTCAGGACGAGAAGGAGTCCAATGTGATGGATCACACTAGAGCCTCTCGAAAATGTTTGAAAGCAGTAATCTAGACTCTAATGTTCAAAGTTTGGGAGAAGATTTGTAGCTCTGGACTCGTAGTTGTGGTTCTGTTCGCCGAGCTCGGAATTTGTGTTGCAGACGTTTCGTCCCTCTCTAGGTGACATCCTCAGTGCTTGGGAGCCTCCTGTGAAGCGCTGCTGTAATGTTTCCTCCGGCATTTATAGTGATTTGTATCTGCCGCTTCCGGTTGTCAGTTCCACCTGTCCACTGCACTGGGTATATTGGGTCCAGGTCGATGTGCTTATTGATTGAATCTGTGGATGAGTGCCATGACTCTAGGAATTCCCTGGCTGTTCTCTATTTGGCTTGTCCTATAACAGTAGTGTTTTCCCAGTCGAACTCATGTTGCTTGTCATCTGCGTGTGTGGCTACTAAGGATAGCTGGTCGTGTCGTTTCGTGGCCAGTTGGTGTTCATGGATGCGGATCACAAATTCCCAGCTCGGCGAACAGAACTCAAATATAGACACTAATGTTTACTTATTGTAAAGGAAATGTAAAATGTCTGTTACAGATGCAATGTGACTGGTCAAGCTATTCCGTGGTTAGCAAAACACCATTTTTTCAACACGAAAGATGAAATTAAACCAAAGAAAGTGGAATTTAGAATAATTCTATTGGATAACTAAACAGAATGATAGACCGAGGGGCTATTACTCATGAACTAGTCCAACATAGGAAATTCCCATAAACACAGCCCTTGGCAAAAAGGAAAATTCATGAATTGAAAATAGCATCAAGAGAAAAAAACAGAGAGAGGAGCAGCGAAGAGACGTTCCCTGAAGCGTCCAACTCTGTGGAGACCCTGATAGTTTTTGATGTTACTGAGAAACCAAAACCCAGTGATCTTAATTTGTGAGAGCTGGTCACACCCATTCAGGCTGCATTAAAATAAACCTAAGGTCTCGCTCGCTGTTTACTCAAGTGATCTTAACTAACCAGCCTAGCAACAATCGTTCAATCTCACTCTTAAAAGAAACCAGGGAAAAAAAACCTCTTAAAGCTACAGCATCATCACACTTGTCAGCACATCGAGCTGTTAAACAGGAACCAAGGGTAACCCAATCAGGCCCTTGGCCCTGTCCAATCGGATGAGGAAGAAGCCAGTCAGTCCCTTGAGCCACTTATACAGGAACAGGAGAAGGCTATTACCACCTCAATGCACTTACACGGGGGCAGAATGAGGTAATTGATGCTGATTCCTGATGAATCTCTGATGCCCAAAACGTCGATTCTCCTGCGCCTCGGATGCTGCCTGACCTTCTGTGCTTTCCCAGCAATCGACTCTTTACTGTGATCTCCAGCATTGGCAGTCTTAAGTGTCTCCGGATTGATGCTCTAACATGATGAATAAGTGGAGCAGAGGCTGCACAGACAGACTGCTCCACATTGTTCCTCGTGCCTCCGTTGCTTATGATACACATGTGGGACTTTAACGTGGTTTTCTAGTGGTGAGCAGGGAAGCCATGTGTCTTGTGTGAAGTCTCAAGAAGGTACATTTCATCTCCGAGAAGACAGCCTGGTGTTTTCTATGTAGGGCGGAAGTGGGTGGGAATGGCTACCTGTTTCAGATGGAAGGTATTGTGGCTGCTGTTGGGGATAGTGAGCAACCTGACGTTCAGTGCAGGGTTCACTCGCCGACTGCACAATAACATGGGGAGAGTTAATTTAGGCATATAAACTATTAGGAAAGTCACGTTAGACTGATGAATGGACTCTCTAAGTTCAAATAATGCTGGTCTTGCTCATGTTGATCTTGTCTAGTGCACGTCCTGTTCAGTGTAACCTGTATGCCTTACTCTGTCCAAGTCTATTTCCACCCTATGATCTGCCTGGCCATGCTTACTCTGATTTGCCTCCACTGCTCATAAATAAAGTGTTTCCCTGTACTGACGTACACGTGGCAATAAATCAAACCAATCAATCCTGGGTAAAGTATGGAATTTCTCTCCCTATCAATGCATCTTTTAGAAATGAGTGATCGCTGCCACTCCGCATGTTTCAGCATCACCATTTCTTCGTCTCTCACCGCTCTATAGATTAAATACTCAGCTTCTTCACTCTATACTCATGTTACCATCACCTGTGTCTGTGGTAAGGAGATCGTTCCTTACAAAGGAGATCAAATCTGTACAGAGTGCCCCGAATGCTCTTCAGCAAGGCTCTACAACAGCAGGAAGATGGCTTTACTTATGTACTCGAATCATCATAAAATGAAGGACAGCATACCATTGTCTGCACCTATTACTTACACAGGGTTTGATTCGGAGCAGTCAACATAGACTTGTGAGTGGGCGATCATGCTTCCCAAATTTGTTAGAGTTCTTTGATGAAGTGACCAGGAAGGTTGACGAGGACAGAGGGGTAGACGTCGTCTCCATGGATTTCAGTAAGGCCTTTGTTAAGGTTCGACACGGCAGGCTGCTCTGGAAGGTTACGTCACGTGAAATGCTGGGGCAACAGGCCAATTGGATACACAGTTGGCTTGATGGTAGGAAGCAGAGTGTTTAGTGGAAGGATGCTTGTCAGACCGGAGGCTGGGTCCATTGCTGTTGGTTATCTATGATTATCTATGACTGCAGACACATAGACATGTGATAAAACTTTTCAATGGTCTCTGAATCGGCCAAGCAAGACATTCTATTGTATCAAACTGCTCCGAGGTCTTAAAGGATAAACCCAGACAGAACACCCGGCCCCAGCCTCAGTGTCGGAAAAAGGGAACGGCAAACACAGTCCTGTTGACACTGCAGAGACCTCCTTCCTAACATCTGAGAACTTGTGACAGAGCGTTCCTACAGACTGCACAGAAACATCAGGAATGGACTGTGCCATACAACCCAATGAGCTTCCACATTGCCGTTCTTGTTCAAATATCTCCGCAATGCACTTATCCCACACAATAAATATATACGTTAATATGAGTAACCTTGGGAAGTTATAAAATAGGAAGTGCAGTAGTCCCTTTAGTCCATCGAGTTTGCTACACAATTCAATACAATGATGGCTTGCGCTTTATTTCACATCATTCTCCTGCTCTCCCACCATCCCTTTACTGTCTCGAAATCCTTAATTATATTGAGTGCGTTGGCTTCCTGGTTCCAGCGCATTCCCCAGGTTCACCAGTCTCTGAAGGCAGACATTTATTGTCATCTCAATGCAGAATGGCCTGTCTGTATCTAATACTGTGGCCCCTTGTTTTAGACACCACAGCCTGGGGAACCATCATCCCTGCTTCCAATCTGTCTCGCCGTGTCAGAGTTTTATATATCTCACTGAGATCTCCACACCATTTTCCTAAAACCCATGCAACACGGGCCCAGTCACCCCAAATTCTGCTCCCACAACAAATCTGTCATCACAAAGATCAGTCTGGTCATTCTTCACTGCTCTCCCTCAATATCAGGTTTGTGGTTTGTTAGTACAGAGACCAAAACTTCACACAATACTGCACAATGTTCGAGATGGGGTCTCACTAAGGCCCTGTACAGCTGCAGTAAGATACCCTTACTCCTGGACACAAATCCCCCTGAAATGAATGTCAACACCCTATTTACCTTCCTAACTGCTTTCTGCTCCTGCAATATTGCTTTCAGTGACTGGTCTACAGGGAGATCCAGATCCTTTGCAATGTTATAGCTCCCCACTATGTTCACTGGGCAATGTGCCAATGACATTCCCAGTATTGACTTCTGGGAACAGAACTCACTGCGCTGCAGGGACCTCGGAGGGCTGCACAGAAGGAAACAACAAAAAGGAGCACACGTCCCTTTGTAAATCAACACGTTTCATACAATCCCTTTTCAAATTATAGGCTTCCAATCTATTGTTCCCACCAAAGGGCACACCGTCACCTCTACCTACATTGCTCTCCATCTGCCACGTATTTGCCCATTCACTCCACTTGTCTTAGTCATCTTGAAGCTTTTTTGCAACCTCCTCACCCACTCACAAGCCAACATCTTTTAGTTCTGTCAGCAGGTTGGGATATATTGTATTTGATTCCCGCAACCAAATGTTTAGTGGGTATTATGAACAGCAGGGGCCCGAGCACCGATCTCTGTGATATCTCAGCAACATTCCTCTGTTATTTTTGTGAAAATAATATTTATTTCCTGAATCTGGGTGTGACTGGCTGGGCCAGAATTTATTGCCTGTCACGAGGTGCCCTTGAGAGGGTGGTGGTGAGCTGCCTTGTTGAACCGCTGCAGCCCACTGTGGATTTAGTAACACCATTGAATACCAAGGGACAGTGTTTAGATTGGATATTAGTGGTGATGGTCACGGTCTGGCATTTGTGTGGCATGAATATTATTTGCCACTTGTCAGCCTGGATGCTGTCCAAATCTTGTCGCATTTGGGCATGGATTGCTTCAGTATCTGAGGAGCCACTAATGTTACTGAACATGGTGCAATCATTGGCGACCATCTCCACTTCTGACCTTAAAATGGAGGAAAGCAAATTGATGAAGCAGCTGAAGATGTTTGGGACTCGGCCACTGCCCGAGGGACTCCTACAGACTTGTCCTGGAGCTGGGTTGACTGACCTTTATCAACCATAACAATCTTCCTACATGTCAAGTATGATTCTAACCAGTGGGGAGTTTGCACCTGATACCCATTGATTCCTGTTTTACTAACACCCCCTTGATGCCACATTTGGTCAAAGGCAGCCTTGTTTTAAAGTGCTGTCACTCTCACCCACCTCTGGTTTCAGCTCTTTTGTCCATGTTTGAACGAAGGTAATGAGGTCGGGAGCTGAGTGGCCCTGGTGGGGCCCAAACTGAACGTCATTGACCAGGTTATTGCTGAGCAGGTCCTTCTTGAATGCACTGACACCTTCCATCACTTCACTGCTGATCGAAAGTAGACTGATGGGGTGGTAATTGATTGGATTGGATTTGTTCTGCTCTTTTACATATGAGGACACTTAGGTAATTTTCCATGTAATCGGGGAAATGTTGTTGTAACGATACTGGAACAGTTTAGCTTGGTCAGTGACAAGGTCTGCAGTACACGTTTTCAGTACTATTGCCAGAATGTTGTCATGGCATGTACCTTTTGGAGTTTCCAGTGTCTCCAACTGTTTCTGGATATCGCGTGGACTGAATCGAATTAGCTGATGACTGGTAACTGAATTGCTGAGGATCACTGGAGGAGGCTGAGGTGGATCATCCGCTCAACATTTTTGACTGAAGATGTCCTTTTCTGAAGAATGCATCAACCTTATATTTTGCACTGAAGTGCTGGGCTATTCCATCATTAAGGATGGGGATACTTGTGGAATCTCCTCCTCCAATGACTTGTTTAATTATCCATAACTATTCTTGACGAGAAGTGGATGGACTGCAGAACTTAGATTTGAACCGTTGCTTGTGGGATCACTAAGCTCTGTCTATCACTTATGCTGTTTGGCACACACGTTGTCCTGTTTAGTGGCTTCACCAGGCTGATACCTCATTGTCAGTTATGCCTGGTGTTGCTCCTGCCCTCCTGCACACTCCATTGAACCAAGGTTTATCCTCTGGCTTGATGGGTAATTGCTGTGAGGGGGATATGCCAGGCCATGAGGTTGCACTGGAGTACAATTCTGCTGCTATTGCTGACCCACAGCACTTTATGGAAACGCAGACTTGAGCAGCTAGCTGTGTTTGAAGTTGGTCTTATTTAGCACAGTAATAGTACCACTCAAAATGATGGATGTTATTCTCAATGTGAAGGTGGGACTTTATCTTCACAATGACTCTGCGGTGGTCAGTCTTACCGATACTGTCATGGGCAGATACTTCTACACCTGTCAGATTAGTAAGGATGTGGTCAAGTATGTAATTTCCTCTTGTTGGTTCGTTCATGAGCAATTCCCCAGAGCAATTCTTTTCCAACTGTATCCCATTGTGTAGCCATATCTGCTGTGTCTGCCCTGCTGGTGATACAGGAGATATCTGGGGAAGGACGTGGGGTGTCTGGGACATACTCATACTCACAGAATCATACCTTACAGACAATGTCAGGCTGTTGCTTGACGAGTCTGTTTATTTCTAATCACTGTTTCCTGCCAGCTGTCCCATTCTAGAAACATGGCCATATATTTGCCCCAATCCACTCAGATTTGATTTTGCAGACTGGGCTTGGAGCTTTACCAATTGTTTTCAGAAAACCAACATGTATTACCTCTTTTGCTTCTCTTTCATTTGTCTCCCAGTCTGTTTCTCAAACATAATTCCCATTTCATAAATCTATGTTAGTTGTCTGCTGTGGTTCTGTTCGCCGAGCTGGAAGTTTTTGTTGCAAACGTTTCGTCCCCTGTCTAGGTGACATCCTCAGTGCTTGGGAGCCTCCTGTGAAGCGCTTCTGTGGTGTTTCCTCCGGCATTTATAGTGGCGTATCCCAGCCGCTTCAGGTTGTCAGTTTCAGCTGTCCGCTGTAGTGGCCAGTATATTGGGTCCAGGTCGATGTGTTTGTTGATGGAGTTTGTGGATGAGTGCCATGCTTCTAGGAATTCCCTGGATATTCTTTGTTTCGCTTGCCCTATAATGGTAGTGTTGTCCCAGTCAAATTCATGTTGCTTGTCGTCTGCATGTGTGGCTACGAGGGATAGCTGGTCGTGTCGTTTCGTGGTAGTTGGATGCGGATCGTTAGCTGTCTTCCTGTTTGTCCTTTCTAGTGTTTTGTACAGTCCTTGCACGGGAATTTGTACACTACATTGGTTTTGCTCATGCTGGGTATCGGGTCCTTCGTTCTGGTGAGTTGTTGTCTGAGTGTGGCTGTTGGTTTTTGTGCTGTTATGAGTCCTAGTGGTCGCAGTAGTCTGGCTGTCATTTCAGAGATGTTCTTGATGTATGGTAGTGTGTCTAGTCCTTTGGGTTGCGACATGTCCTTGTCCCGTTGTCTTTCCCTTAGGCATCTGTTGATGAAATTGCGAGGATATCCGTTTTTGGCGAATACCTTGTATAGGTGTTCCTCTTCCTCTTTTTGCAGTTCTGGTGTGTTAGTTTTGCAGTTAGTTGTCTATGACCATTATTTTCAGTCCCAATAATTTATCCTAAACCATTTACTTACTATGTTCTATGTTCCATGTACTATATCGTTTCCCCACACCAGACTTGGTTTTCCTGGTATTGTTAGAAAGTTTTGTGAAGACAGAACTGAAGTAGTGGCTTCATAGTTCTGCCATTTCCATCCTCCATTCTCTAGTTTCTGTTTGTAAGGAAGCTGCACTTGTTTTCTAATATTTCTTACATTAACATGATGTAACAAGTTATTACAGATCACTCTTCTAACCCTTGTGAATATACTCTTCAGAAACTCACCAATTCCTGCCTTAACCTGATCAATAATTGACGTTCCACACCATACACTCACAGGAGCATAGACTCTGTGCCAACAGAAATACAGCACGATCTATATTAGTCCCACTTTCCTAAAGCAGGCCCATAGACGGAATGCTTTGACACTTCCAAGTGCTCGTCCAAGTACATTTTAACGATTGTGAGGTTACACGTGATAATTCCCCTCTCAGGAAGTAATCCCAAAACCCAACACCCTCTTGTTAAAAAAAAACAAGTTTAAATCCTCTCTGAACCTCAAACCCTTTACTTTAAATGTGTGGTCCTTTGTTCTTGACTCTCCGACTAAACGGAACAGCCCCTGTCCGTGTCGCTGATAATCTTATCCTTCTAAATCACGGACCCCTCTGCTTTCTCTGCTTCAAAGTAAAATATCCGAGCTTATCCAGCCTCTCTCCATAGCTGATATACTCCATACCAGGGAACATCCTGGTGAATCTCCTCTGCATCCTCTGCAGTACAATCACATCCTTCCTGGAATGTTGTTCCCTCAACGACACACAGTACTCCATTTTGGCCGAACCAAAGCCCTGTATTGCTCTTATAATCTACGCCCTGATTAGTAAACACAACATCCAAGGTCCAATTCTTAACTAGTCCATTAATCTATCCAGTCACATTCAGGGATGTATGGAGAAGCACACTCTGAGGTTCCCAGTGTGCTGCCATTTATTGAGTCCTCCTCTGCCTGGTTCCTTCTCCCAAAATGCATCACCTCATATTCATCAGGGTTACATTCCATCTGCCATTGATCTGCCCATCTGACCATTCCTTCTGCATCTAACTTAAGACCTTCCTCCATACTGCTAACCACTCAGTCAATCTTTATGTCAAACATACACTTGCTTATAACACCTCCCCCACTCTCCAACTAGCCTCCTCCACAGTCACATTTTTTTTATGAATAACACAAACAATAAGGGACACATCACTGATCCCTGTGGTACACCACCTTCCTCCATACTGCTAACCACCCAGTCAATCTTTATGTCAAACATACACTTACTTATCACACCTCCCCCACTCTCCAACTAGCCCCCTCCACAGTCACATCTTTTTTTTATGAATAACACAAACAATAAGGGACACATCACTGATCCCTGTGGTACACCACCTTCCTCCATACTGCTAACCACCCAGTCAATCTGTATGTCAAACATACACTTACTTATCACACCTCCCCCACTTTCCAACTAGCCCCCTCCACAGTCACATCTTTTTTTTATGAATAACACAAACAATAAGGGACACATCATTGATCCCTGTGGTACACCAGGGGACACTGGTCTCCAGTCGCTCAAACAGCCTTCTCTCACCACTCTCTGCGTCCTGCCACTAAGGAAATTTTCGTTGTAACTTGTCAAGTTATCGTACATATTGTGAGATTTTACTTTATTTTCCAGTTTCTCAGGTGGAAATTTTTTCAAACGCCTTCTTACAAAACAAAACAATCGACCTCCTCAAACTAATTCAATCAAACCCATTGGATGTGACTTCCTTCTGATAAAGTTATGATAATTATCCCTGATCAAACCTTGTGACTCTGATTGGAGTTCAATTTTCTCCTTCTCTATTTTCACCAGTTGTTTCCTTAACAGTGATCGAATACTCACTCGTCTATAGTTCCCTGGTCTATCTCTCCCACCCTTACTGTGAAGTGGAATTATATTAGCTATTCTCCAGTTCTCTGGCACCTCCACTCTGGTCAGATTCTAGATAAAATATTCAGTCAGGGTCTTTCCTCCCTTGATCCCAACAGCCGCCTGTGATACGACTCTTTCAGACATGGAGATTGGTCCAAACGTATACAGAACAAAACCTCAAATCCCTGCTCATATTTTACATCAATCTGTTCAAGAGCTTCCCAGTCCATCTTCTTGAATTCTGTCCCTGCATCCTCCTTCTCCCAAGTAAAATAGATGTGAAGGGCTCATGTAACAATCCATCAATGTTCTCCAGCTTGACACACAGATTGTCCCTTTGGTTTCTAATGGGCACTAACTGTTTGCTGATTATTCTGTTCTACTTGTCCGTGTAGAATATCGTGGGTTTCTCCCTTATCTCGCCTACTTGTACTTCTCCATGTCCTTCTGTTATTCAGTCCCCTTATGTTTCTAAGTTTTACTGCAATCACCTCTCATGTTTTGAAACTCGAGATCACAGGCTGAGTTTCCACATCAGACAATCTTGCCATTTTAGGGATTAATCTGGATAATCATTTTAGGGATTAATCTGGATGATACCATTTGCAGTTCCTCTATAGTCAGCATATTCTTTCTGCGATTGGGACTCCGAACGATACACAATACTCTAAATTTAGTCTCACCAACACTCGATGCAACTGGTTCACTACATCCTCAATATTCCAATTACATTCACAAAAACGTCAACTTAAGTTTTACTTGCCCATTTCCATATGTTCTTCCTAATACCTCTCGCTTTAATTTTTCTTATGAGCTTACTGTGTGAGTTCTTTAAAAAGAGATCCTGAATATCCAACTCCACGTTATCCATTGGTTCTTCATTGCCTCAGTCTCCAAGAATCATCTTCAAATCATTCCAAAAAATATTTGCCACTCCTGGTTTTCCTTTCATCGATACATTATCATAGTCCCCAGTTATGTTATTACCTTCTATATATATAGTAGCATGTTCTTTGTAATCGAGTCCAACAGATACCCGACAGCGGATGACAAGGTAACTGGTCTGTAGTTCACCACTCTCCACCTCCAAACGTTCTTAAACTGTTGGATAATATTTATAACCTTTGCTTTATCCAAATTGGCTAAATGCCTTTCGGGAATGTGTCGTAAAATAAAGTGAAAATCCGCAATGCAATCAACATGTCTATTGCTGCTTCCTCTGAAATTCTTGTATGAAGTACATCTAGTCTGTCAGATTTATAAATACTCAATCCAGCTTTCTTTTCAAAGATGACCTCAACATTGATAAGAATGATCTTAGACTTTACTTACACAAGTCCCATTGTCACTTGGTATTTCTGGAAGAATTTCTGGACATTCTTCCGTGAAGATAGACACAAATAAACTGTTTCTTTTCCCTGTGATTTCTCTGTTCTCTGCAATAAATTATCCTGAACGCACACCAACTGGTCCACATTTGACCTTGTTTTTTTTTTATACATTGATAGACGCTTTTTAGCAGTCTTTATATTTTTCTTTCGTTTGAAGGCTTTTTCTCTTTTTGATTTTCTTCTCAGTTTCTTGTTCATCCTTTGTTGAGTCGTACATTTCTCTGAATCCATTGGCTTACTGCAACACTTGGCATTTTTCTAAGCTGCCTCCTTTCATCTGATAGAAAGATGAAGGTGAGGTTGAAAGTGATAGTCGGAGAGGAGGGTGGACCAGATTGATAGGAAGGAAGGTGGACACATAGGAACGTTCAAAACGGCGGTGCTGACTTGGAAGGTTGGAGTAGGATAAGGTGGGATTAGGGGAAATGGAGAAATGGGGAGATCCACTATGATCCCCTGTGGTTGGAGGGTCCCAAGGCAGAAGAGGAGGCTTTCTTCCTCCAGACTTCTGGTGGCTCTGGTTTGGCGATGGAGCAGGCCCAGGGCCCTCATGTCCTTGGCAGAGTGGGAAGGGGAATTAAAGTGCTCAGCAACAACGCAATGGAGTTGTTCAATGTGGCTGTCCCAGAGATGTTCTCTGAAATAATCCACAAGTTGACCTCCTGCCGCTCCAATGTAGAGAAGACCACATTGGTTCAATGGATGCAGTAGATGAGGCTTTCTGTCTCCCTTCATCACCTATCACTTTCAACCCCACCTTCATCTACCTATCACAATTCCAGCTACCTCCCCCCTGCCGCACCATCTTCTCATTTATCTCTCAGCCCCCTTGGCCCATAAGGTTCATTCCTGATGAAGGGCTTATGCCCGAAACATCGATTTATCTGCTCTTAGTATGCTGTCTGACTGTGCTTTTCCAGCACAGCACTCTTCTACTCTGATCTCCAGCATCTGTAGTCCCCACTTTCTCCTCACACCTTCATGGCTTGCATGACTCAGATTTATAACGGTTACTTCAAATAAAACAAAAACTGTCGTGTACTCAAACAGCATAAAAGAAAACCAATGCATTGTGGTCACTGTTCCCAAAAGGTCTTTTCCAGCAAAATTTTCAATTAGCTCTTCTGATCACTCAACACCAATTCCTAAATAACCCTGATCTCAAGCTCAGTGCTCGACATAATGTTCATGTAAACCATCTCACACGTGGTCATGCAATCCATTTTTCCCAGCATTAGCATTCAATTAGGTTAACACAATTTGGATATAGTTTAAACAGTACATTATTACTGCAGTACTCACAAATGTGTATATCTCATTTCATGTTTTATAACATGTCCAGATTTGTATTGTAGCTTTAACTTTGATATATAATTCCCATCAATTTTTGCCCCACCTTACTAGATTCTGTGGAATCTGAGCGACGTGGGCTCTGGGGAGATTAATTGTAGAGATCATCTCGCCACATCATTTATGATCTTCTCAAACTTTAATTTCTCCAGATCTCCCGTTATGGTGATGGAGTAAAGAAGGACAATGATCTTCCAACAATGTTCTGTATTCCCCCAGAGAGCTGAGACTGCTCTAACCTGGGTGGGAACCTTACAACAGGCTGATAAAGTGTTGCTGCTGTACATGGTCTCAGTGAGATCACATGTGGAGTAGTGTGTACAGATTTAATCTCTTCAATGAAGAAAGGGTGATGTTATATTTGAAGCTGCTCAGAGATGGTTCCCTCAACTGATTCCTGCAATGAAGGTGCTAGCTTATAACGAAAGGATGATCAGGTTGACCCAGTAAACATTGGAGTTCACAAAAAATTAAAGATGATCTTATTTGAACATAGATGACAAAAGGAGTCAACAAGTGAAGCGAATTACACAGATAGTGGAGGAATCCTTTCCGTTCTCCAGCCTGTTACACAGGAACGACAGAAGGATATTCAGGCCTTCGAGCCTGTTACACCAGAATAGGACGAGGCTATTCAGCCCCTGGAGCCTGATATACATTTACAGAAGGAGGCCAATCAGCCACTCGAGCATATAACAGTAGGGCATGCTGCACCAGTATCCTGTTAAACAGCAACAGGATCAGTCCATTCAGTCTCTTCAAGTCTGTAACATAGGAACTGGAAGAAGTCACACAGTGACTGGAAATTGTTACACTGGGATAACAGGAGGCCATTAAGATCCACCAACCCTATTGCAAGGGAATTGGATAAGGATAGAAACTATCTGAGACTTCTTTTATGAGAAAGGAAGAGGTAATTTAGACACGTTTCTGTTGTATGGGCGGCACGGTGGCTCAGTGGTTAGCACTGCTGCCTCACAGCGCCAGAGACCCGGGTTCAATTTCCGACTCAGGCGACTGACTGTGTGGAGTTTGCACATTCTCCCCGTGTCTGCGTGGGTTTCCTCCGGGTACTCCGGTTTCCTCCCAAAGTCACAAAGATGTGCGGGTCAGGTGAATTGGCCATGCTAAATTGACCGTAGTGTTAGGTTAAAGGGGTAAATGTAGGGGTATGGGTGGGTTGCGCTTCGGCGGGTCGGTGTTGACTTATTGGGCCGAAGGGCCTGTTTCCACACTGTAAGTAATCTAATCTAATCCATTCAAGGAGAAGACCAATCAATCTCTTGGTCCCATCTCCGGGATACATGACGAGACCGTTCAGCATATCCACTTGTTATGGAGAAGTATGAGAAGACCCATCAGCCACGCAAAATGTTCGACAGCAACAGTAAGATTCTATAATCTCCCAATTCTCTAAAGCATCAGCAGGAGGAGGTCATTCTGGCCTTGGAGATAGAAACATGGGAACACCAGAAAGACGTTAGCTCATCAAGTTTGTACACCAGCAGGATGATGAGTCCATTCAGCCACACATACCCCTTACACAGCAATTGGAGCAGATCTCTTAAAGCCTTGTGCCCATTTAATAGGGATTCAAAGAAAACGTAAAGGTTTTCAAAAGGGAAGAACTTATAATAATGGTATAGCTAAGGGACAAAAGTGTAACAATAAACTATTGTAATTTCAGGCAAATTGATAGAGTCCATTGTTCAGGACAGTTGCAAACTTAAGCCACAATTCGTCAGAGTCAACATGGTTTTACGAAGGCTAAATCGTGTTTGAATTGTTTTCTTAAGTTATTTGAAGATGTCACAAACAAGTTGGATAGTGGGAATCCAGGAGATGGAACATATCTGGTCTTCCTGAAGGCATCGGATATGTTGCTTCTCCAAAGAGTAAGTGGTAAGACCAGACAACATGGGTTTAGGAGTAATCTATTAGCTTGATTGGAGGATTGGTTAACCAACAAAATGTCGTCAGATGGATTAAATGTGTAATTTCCTTTTGGCAAATGCAATTTGTGGGGTGACATTGATTTCAGTACTCATGCCGCAATCATTTGCGATCGATGGTATTACTGAACTCAGTTGACGGGATAGAAAATAAGATGCCATATTTTCAAATGACACTCACATCGGTGGGAAATTACTTCGGAATGATGATGCAAGAGATTTTAAAACTATATGGATAGGTTGGGTGAATAGGTCAACATTTGGCAAGGAAAATTAATGTGAATAAATATGGGGCTTTTAGGGTGTAGGTTTGCTTGCTGAGCTGTAGGTTTGAGATCCAGACGTTTTGTTACCTGGCTAGGTAACATCATCAGTGGCGACCTCCAAGTGAAGCGAGCAAACCTACATTCTAAATATCAACCTGAGCTACAAACCTTCACAAACCTTGGAAACAAAAATATGGTGCTATTTAAGTTGGCCAGTATAATGGAAAGACAAATTATTATCGAAATGGCGAGAAAGTTCAAAGTGCTTAGGTGCAGAGGGATCTGGGTGTCTGCTTGCATGTTACAAAAAACCTGCATACGGGTACTGCAAGTAATGAGAAATGCAAGCATAATTTCAGTGTCTCCTGCTTTCTATTTATATATTTCTCATGGATGGGGTTCCTGGGGTTTGTGGTGAACCCCAGGAACCCCATCTCGGAGAAAGATATAAATAGAAAGCAGGAGACAACAGCTTTGCTTCACTTGGAAGTCGCCACTGATGATGTTACCTAGCCAGGTAACGAAACATCTCGATGTCAAACCTACAGCTCAGCGAGCAAACCTACACCTTAAAAGCGCCATATTTATTCACTTTAATTTTCCTTGCCGAATGTTGGCTATCAGGATTCATAGCAGAAGCAGTAATGCAAAGATGAGAACAAACAGCCCTACCAACCATCAAACCAAAATTCTGGGCCCGCTACGGAGATGACACATTTGTCATCACAAAACGAAACAAGATAGAAGAGACATTTAACATAATTAACAACACCCTCACAGGCATAAAGATCACCAAGGAGGAAGAAACTGACAACAAACTCGCATTCCTGGATGTCACAGTCGAAAGAAAGGACAAGGGAGAACTACAAACCTGCATATACAGAAAACCGACAAACACTGACCAATACTTAACTACACCAGTAACCATCCCAACACACACAAACGAAGCTGCATCAGAACATTATTCCAACGAGCCACCACACACTGCAGCACAGGCGAACTTCAGAAAACAGAGGAGAGCCACCTTTTCAACGTAGTCAAGGAGAACGGATTCTCAAAAAATACAGTGCGCAGATTCCTTAAGATCAAGCCATAACAAGCAGACCAAACACAGCCAGATACCCTAAACACCTTACCATACATCAAAGAAGTTTCAGAAATAACAGCCAGACTACTGAGACCCCTCGGAATCCTAGTAGCACACAAACCCACCAACACTCTCAAACATAAACGAACAAACTTAAAAGACCCAGTACATCCCGTGGACAAAGCCAACGTCATCTACAAAATTCCATACAAGGAATGCCACAAACACTACATAGGACAAACAAGAAGAACGATAACCACCAGGATAGACGAACACGAGCTAGCCACAAAACGTCACGACCCTCTCTCCCTCGTAGCCCTGCACACGGATGAAAAAAGCCACCATTTTGACTGGGACAACACAGCTATCCTGGGACAGGCGAAGCAGAGGTATGCCAGAGAATTCCTACAGGCCTGGAACTCCAACCAAAACGCCATAAACAAACACATAGATCTAGATGCCATCTATCAACCCCTCAGAAAACGAACAGGAAATGACATCACCACAAACCCCAGGAGCCCCATCCAGGAGAAAGATATAAATAGAAAGCAGGACACAACAGCTTCGCTTCACTTGGAGGTCGCCAATGATGATGTTACCTAGCCAGGTAAGGAGACGTCTGGATATCAAACCTACAGCGCAGCGAGCAAACCTACATTCTAAATATCAACCTGAGCTACAAACCTTCACAAACCTTGGAAACAAAAATACGGTGCTATTTAAGTTGGCCAGTATAATGGAAAGACAAATTATTATCATAATGGCGAGAAAGTTCAAAGTATTTACGTGCAGAGGGATCTGGGTGTCTGCTTGCATGTTACAGAAAACCTGCATGCAGGTACTGCAAGTAATGAGAAATGCAAGCATAATTTCAGTGTTTATTTATAAAAGGATAGAGTAGGGAGTGTTGGTGTAGCTATGCAACGCATATGTGAGGACGGAACTGGAGTACAGTTTGGGTGTCCTGCAGAATGAGGTATTTCCATTGGAGGCAATTCAGAAGAGCTTCATTAGATTGATTCCATATTTGAAGTTTTTGTCTTATGAAGAGAATTTGAGCAGTTTAGGCCTATACTCTAGAGTTTATAAGAATGAAAGGAGATCTCATTGAGGTCTGTAAAATGCTAAAAGTAATTGAAAGTGTAGATGTGGAGTGGATTTTTTCATGTGACGCAATCTTAAACAAGAGACTCGAGTTTTAGGATGCAGAGATGACAGGAAAGTGGAACAGAGGCCGCGTTGACATCAGCCTCATCGAGGAGTTGGATTCCTCACAGATGCTCCTTGTTCTTATTCAACTCTTCGACTGTGTTGCACAGGAATGGGGGAGGACTGGGTATCATACAGGAGCAGGCACTCAGGATAAATCAGTCTCAATCAGTTAGAGAGAACGTAACCAGTCGAGTCACAGAGAGACCAGCGCTGGGTTCTCAAATATTTCCAATCTATATTAATGATCTGAACAGATATGCAGATGCTGAGTTTGTGGATGTCGCTGTGGTAATCAAGAGATTAAATTATCAAGAGAAGGTGGAGAGTCTGCAAAAAGATTCAGAGAGGTAAAGGCAATAGATAATAGTTTGGCAGGTAGAATTTAACATGATATAACCTGTCATTTCATTTACAGGAATAATGGAAAGCAATACTTTACTGAAATGGAGAGGGATTACAGGACTTAATGATACTCTGTACTGGGGGGGGGGGGGGGGCGGGGGGTTCACTAAGATCAGTTCGGACATGGGAGGTTTTGCTCTATCCCTGATCGTCAGCTCCCAGACACTCCAAGTGACGCCATTGCTCTCCATACACATGGAATACTTTGATGTGGTTGGTTGGTGGTAGGGATGGTGTTTTGAAACGTGCATCAATGGGACGGCCTTTATCCAAGATATATTCATTTCTTTCTACGTGGAGACCCGATGACGATGGGAATGGCTGACTGATTCTGAATGAAGAGGCCGTGACTGCTGCCAGTACAGTAGGTATTCACCAACATGATGTACTGTGCATGGACACACTGTAACATTGATAGAGAGAGAGCTCCTTCAGTTCCTCTACATCTCCTCATTGACATGGGTACTCTGCAGATGCCATGTACACCATCGGGAATCCCATTGGATACACCCGGCAGCTCCCTGCTGTGGGAGAAACAATGTATTTACCTCATCCACCAGATATATCCTCCATCACCGAATGGTGACATTGATGTTGAGATACTTGGAAATGATGGATATGTCACCCACTCCTGCCTAGAAAGTTCTGGATCATAGAAGCTGAATGAAACTGTGACCCTAATAGCCACTGGCAGCACCGTCCTCCCCCTGGTGTGAAGCTACAGGTCGAAGGAGGTGACACCTCTCTGTGACAAGCTCCTTGTTCAATCAGTGTACCCTCACACTCTGCTCCTGGGTGAAGTGAAGCTTGGGAAGCTGTTCCTGGAAAACCCGAGATGGATACAGCAGATCCCTTTCCCCACACACACTCACTGCGTGGTTTCAGAGCTTCTCCTCTCTGTAGCTTCTGCTCCATTTGTTGTTCACGTTGCAGGTTCAGATCCTGTAGCTACAGTCCCCATACTCCATACAGAGTTGGGTTTTCAAATCCTCAGGTCTCACTGAATGTCTGAGGCAGCTTACAGCACAACCTCCAGCAAACCATCCCCAATCCCTCCACTAAATGTCCAATTACAGGAGTCACTCAAACACACCTCGGCTACAAGTGTTGTAGACCAGTCCAGATCCCTCCAAAATATTTTAAGAAGGCCGCTTAGACCCAAACCTTTCCTTATTTTGAATAGAGATGTGAAGTGTGCATTCCAGATATGTTGTGACTGGTCACTCGACATTAAGCAAAATATAATCTATTCAAAGTCTTTAGTTAAAATACAATCAAAAAGAATATTTTTGGATAGCAAATACGTTGGAACACTTACACAAACAATCGTTATCGTTCCTTCTTGGTTTAAAACGCTTGGCATAAAGGTATATTCAAATACAGATCCTTACAGCAGTTTTCCAATCCAAGAGGAAACAACGTCAACAGAAATATCAGAGAGAAAAGCAGCTATGGATCATGTGTTGAAAGTTCCAACCCTTCTGGGATCTCCAGCAGCTACTGAAAGGTGCAGCTAAAAACAAAACGCAGAAACCTGGTCTGGGAGAGCTGGCCACTGCGCTTCCATTGTTACCACCGTTTTAATGACACCTAAAGGCTTTCTCAGTTATTTGCTTAAACTATTTTCAGACAGCAGTTCTGCACCTCTGCCTTTAAAACCTCACTTCAAAAAAAAAAACCAAGAGAAAATAACCTTTTTACAGTGATAGTATCCTCACGACTCCACCTTTAATAAAATAACCAATCAATATACAACAATGGATTCATTTTAGACCTCCTAGTCTTCCACTGTTAGTAGTCTGCAAAGCATATATATATATTACATTTCTCTGATTATACAATTGTTCACAACTAGTTTCGATTTCAGTCATTTTACTCCTGCCACAGAATGCCTTTGTCTTTCTTCATCCAAGTCTCCCCAACGTGTCAAAACTTATGATTTCTCACCCTGTCACCTGCAAAATTTCAAATTGAATGGCAGAAATAATAAGCTCAATCGAAACAGACTGGTAATACTCACCCTAAACTTCTCCGAAAACGTTAAGGTGTCACGATCAGTTAAAAAGATTTGGCTCATGTATGTTATTCGCAATTTAAATGCTGAAATGTTGTAACGCCATCATCAAGCTCAAGGCCTCCTTCCCCAACGTGTAATAAATCTGTTGGTGTTTCCACTGGACACTCCAACCACACGTTACATAATGAAGCACTTCTCATCTCTCCAATAGTCCTTCTCAAAGACATAGCTCCTCATGTCTCAGCATAAAAGAATTACATGCTTCTGTCCCTCTTAATGCTGTAACCCCTTTACCTGCTACTCCTGGCCTATGCCAATAAACCTTACTCTCACAGGGATATGTTTTACGAAGATCTCACACATTTTTCTCAATCTGTCGCAGAACCCAAACTTTGATTTCTGAACCCAATCATCATCATCAGCCAATTCAGCTTCTAATCTTGCCATTGTTACTCTCTGCTCTTCCACACGAGTTCGCACAACTGCAGGCAGTGAATTGTTGAACTTCTCCAAACTAAGAATCTCTTAACAGTGTCATAGCTTTGCTCTGTTTTTAATACCTTGCCCCACCTTTCAAAATGACTTTGTTTTATCCTTTCAAAATCAATGTGCGTTTAACCAGGGACCCTTTTTTAAATTGCTGAAACGCTGTCTGTCAGCTTCTGGCACAAGCTCATATATACTTCAGATGGCTTTCTTCATCACCCCATACTGGCCAGATACCTCCTCCGATAGGGATGCAAATACCAATCAGCTTTGTTTGGATCAACTAAATCCACATGGTCACTGGTCACTGGATGTGTTTAGCCACTTTCTCAAATGAATTTCAAAAGGTTTCCCCATCCTTCTCATCAAATTTAGATAATGCCTGGGTGTATTTAAACAGAACCCCATTAGGCCATTGATTACAATGGGGTTGTTCAATCTCACTATCCTCCTCATCCAGCCGACCGTCTGCCTTCATCTCAGCCTTCTGTGTCAACTTTGAAGTTGTTCAACTTTCCTCTCGAATTGCTAACTGTTTAAGTTGAAACTTTCTGCTTTTCTTCTCTCCTTTTCTCTCTTTCTTTCTTCATTTCCTTTTCTTTTATTTCTGCTTTTCATCATAATTCAAATTGCTTCAATTCATTCTCATGTTCAAAGTCCCTCATTTGAAATTGAATTAGATTAGATTAGATTACAGTGTGGAAACAGGCCCTTCGGCCCAACAAGTCCACTCCGACCCGCCGAAGCGAAACCCACCCATACCCCTACATTTACCCCTTACCTAACACTACGGGCAATTTAGTATGGCCAATTCACCTGACCCTGCACATCTTTGGACTGTGGGAGGAAACCGGAGCACCCGGAGGAAACCCACGCAGACACGGGGAGAACGTGCAAACTCCACACAGTCAGTCGCCTGAGGCGGGAATTGAACCCGGGTCTCTGGCGCTGTGAGGCAGCAGTGCTAACCACTGTGCCACCGTGCCGCCCACCAATTCTAGCCATTTCCAAAGAGTCTGATGGCGGTTCAACAAAATGTAATTGCTGAGCTATAGCTGTAATTATCTCTCATTTTCTCACAGACAAACACAACCCCAACTCCAGCTTGTCTGCCAATTCCTACAGCTTTGCCTTCATTACCTTTTGTAAAACCCCCAACTTCACTTCTTCCACAACCAGAGAACACTTAATGACTGAAATAATCTTTATTCACAAAACACTGTTTAAACCAACCGAATTCAATATCCGCAACAAAAGACACTAACAACTACCATACACGACCTTTGAACCCAATAGTCTCCGGGTGCATACTCTCCAGTGTCTGCATGAACTTATTCTAGATACTCTGGTTTCCTCACACAATACAAAGGTGTGCATGTCAGGTGAATTGGCCATGCTAAATTGTTCGTAGTTTTTAGAGATGTGTGGGCTAGATCCTTTGTCGGAGTAAATGTGCAATATTAGTGTAGAAGGATGGGTCTGGGTAGGTTACTCCTCGGAGTGTCGGTGTGGACTTGTTGAATCGAATGGACTGTTCGCACACTGTAGGGATTGTAATTCTAAACCCAATTTGGTGTTACCGATTTCGAACCAGACAAGAGTCCCCAATTTGCTATAGACCATCCAGACTGCCTCAAACTAGTTTAAGAAGGTAGCTTGGATGCCAACCGTTTCTTATTTTAAAGGTAGATGTGAAGTGGGAGTTCCAGATGTGATGCCAATAGTCAAACCACTCACCATTAAACAAAACACAATATATTTAAACACTCAAAGTTTGTTAGAAGATTTGTAGCTCGGGTGGAGGTTGTTGTGGTTCTGTTCGCCGAGCTGGGAATTTGCAACACAAATTCCCAGCTTGGCGAACAGAACCACAACATAATTAAACACTCTAATGAAAATCCATACACAATGAAGAGGAATTTAGAATAATTTAACTATTGGAATCCTTAACCGAATAATGGATACAGTATCTTCTACAAATGAACTGCTCCAATATACTAACAACCCATAAACAAACCCCTTGGCAAAAAGGAACATTGAGACATACATTCTTGCATACAGTTCACCAAATCCAGGAGGAAACAGCATCAAGTCAGGTTTCAGAGAGAGTAGCAGCTGGGGATAAGTAACTAGGCCGTTGTTACGACTATTTATTAAAAACACTAAAAGCATCGTAAGTTATTTACTTGAACCGTTTTCAGGAGACAGGTTGGCCTTCAAGATCTCTTATTTAAAGAAAGGCGAAAAGAATCTTTTTTTTAAGTGACAGCATTTTCACACAATTTCGATGCCTTGTCTTTTACTTAAGGGGCTTCCTCGTGTTACTGATCGCAAGGTCACCTGAGAGGGACAAATACAGGCACAGACCAAGTTACAAGGATGTGTCTCATAACCTCTGAAACACCCCTGTCCGTGGACCATCACGTGGGACGTGAACAACAGGCTGACACACACCATTTCACTGTTTCTGAGCTTCACACTGCCAGCACTCGATACACTAGGGAGCCAAAAGCTAAGCACAGGGAAAGATGCAGAGGGACAGAAAGATTCACATTGAAGACAGAAACAGACAGTTAATTAATTGAAAAATGTTGTGGAAATATGGGGAAAAAGACAGGGCAGTGTGACTAACTGGAGAAGTGAGATCTTCGAGAGTAAAATTACAAGAATGAGAACATTGAATAAGGGCATTGTCAGATCAGCTGAAATGGTTTGTTACATCATATTCTGAATCTGCTTCACAGAACATCACAAATACCATAAACTGGGACAAGGTGACAGCCCATCATGGAGAGCTGTGCAGACCTTCCAATGTGTTGCTCAGTAAACTGCACTATCTGCCCAGCATGGAGAGTATTGCAAACTTTACTATCATATGCAAACTATACTCGCATCAGTTTACTGTCTACTATGGGAAGATTTTCTGCGTGTGTGTGTGCGTGAGTGTTAATCAGAAACTGAGGGAGAGTGCGTGTGTGTGCGCGATTGGAGTGGTTGAACGTGAAACTCATTGTTTGAGAAGGAACGCACATGGAGGAACCTATTTTAAATAAGAACAACTAGCCGACTTTTTGTTAATCGACAGAGAGAGAACGAGAGAAGTTTCATGGACAGATGAGATAAAGTGTTTGAGAATGTCAAAATAAAGGCATTGCCAGACACAACAGCAATATACATCGGCGTGCACATGAATGACAGATGGATGGGAGTTTGGTGTGAGGTCGAGTCAGATTTGCTACGGCAGGCGTGAAGCCAGGAGCGTCAGCAGCAGATTATTGGCTTCTTTAAGACTGTATTTCATAGCTCAAGGTTCAAACAGCGGATGGAATAAACGAGTGAGATATATTCTGAAGTGAGCATTTCAAGTTAGAAATGGTGTCAGGAATCAGCTTATGGTCAAAGGGATCTCCCACAGTTGTGACTTGTCTGCTTCAGTCGCAGATATTGGCCAGGGATGAGATGGAAACAGTGGAAGGAAGTGGAGTTTGTAACCAGAACAGTAGAAAGTGGCCTCCATGCTGTAAATATTTAAATAACAAAGGCAATGATACAATACATTTTAGTTCTCCGCTGAAACTGAGTAGGTCAACATAGAGACCCGTGAGTAATACTGCCAGAGCAGAGAAGGAGACAGTAATTGAACACATTCATTGATGTAGTGGTCTGTGGAGTGATATATCGATTGAGAGTTTCACCAGGAAAATAATAGTGACAAGAAGTGTAGACTATATGAAAGAACAGTAATACAGTCATAACTGGTTTATAGAAAAAGGAAAAGCTGGGCAGTGACACTTACCAGGAACACCAACGATAGCCAGGAAGGGATAATGAAAATATTGAATAATGAACAGAGCGTAATAGATCCGCAATGATAATGACCAACAATAAAATGCAGAAAGATACCAAACATAATCGGATACACTCCTGTCTATTGTTGGAACATGCCAGTCTAATGTTCCCAGATTTTGATACATTTTTGGAACATTCCAGTCTAATGTCCTCTGGTTCTGATCAATTGTTGGAACATTCCAGTCTAATGTTCTCAGATTCTGATCTCTCCTCCCCCTCTCTCTGGATTTGCGGATCCCTGTCAGTGCTGTCGGTGATGCTCCTGCTCATATTATGGGATAACACATTGAACGGCGCCCATTTATCATTAAAAGATGGAAACCCTCCACTGGGCTAATGAGAATCCATGGAGATTGGCATTAAGCACAGTCACTGAACAAACACTGAGAAACTGAGCAATGGCTGCGACAACGGATGAACAATCAACAGACAGGAGGGTTCCCTCCCAGTTGGGGAACACCTCTGTGGTCCCGGACATTCAGCCTCGGACCTTCTGGTGACCATCCTTCAAGGCGGACTTCAGGACAGGCAGCAGCGAACAGTGGCCGAGCAGATGTTGAGAACTAATTTCGGTACCGATAGGGAGTGCCTCAACCGGGACATTGGGCTCATGTCACATTACAAATGACAACCATTGCGCTATACACACACACACACTCACACACAGGAACTGCTATACACACACATACATACGGACACACGTACACAGACACGCACACAAACACTCACACACCCCCGTACAGACACCCACTCTCACACAAGCATCCGCTCAGAGACGTAAACCACTCTACACTCATGCACACATATATACACTCTCTCTCACTGATACTCAAAAAAACACCACCCCAGACATGCACACACACTCCCACACTCACACATGCACCCCCTCATATTCTTAAGACACTCTGCATCACTACACACACATATACAATCCCTCTCAAACTCACAACCTCTAACCCAGAAAAACACACACACAAACAAAGACGAACATGTACACATATACTTTGTGGGGTGAATTTGTACTTGAAGAGTTACATTGTACTTTGCTCAAAAACTGCATGAATTCATGTAAACTCTGTTATCTCACTTTTCAGATTGGAATCAATCTAAACATCATGGCAGAGAAAGAGAACACAGGTGGCTAACACCTTCAACATATTGTCTAGCTAACACTCATTGTTACTGCTAAACTGAGAATGCAACTTTAAAAGAAAAAGGTTTTGTGATTTACACATGAAAGAAATGAAACTGTCATGGTATTCAAACAGATGAAAGACTCAACAGACAATCAAGGTATTTTTCAATGTATAATTTCAGTTACATCACACTATAAAATTTTTGCTATAAATTCTGTGCCTGAGAAATGTGTCCTCCACTATCACCTGATGAAGGAGCGGCACCCCGAAAGCTAGTGTGCTTCCAATTAAACCTGTTGGACTATAACCTGGTGTTGTGTGATTTTTAACTTTGTACAAACAGGTTCAGTTAACCTGTACTTTGATAAATGGGCGCCGTTCAATGTGTTATCCCATAATATGAACAAACAGGCTCAGTTAACCAATTCAACACATCACTTTTCATTTCACTGTGAATGGGAACATTCACTGGGTTTGGATGGAATGGATGAGGGTTGCTGAGGGATGGACCATAAATCTTTAAATCTTTTAAATCTTTTTTAAACTTGTATATGCAGGGGTCTATATATGTTCCACTCTGTTTATGAAAGGAGACAATTATAAAATAACAGATCGGTTGCTTGAAAAAAAGTCGGTTGTGCAAGTTTCTAGATACCTGAACCCAAAGTATAATACTTACTGACCAGTGTGGGGTTACTCCTGGTTTTAAGTGCCCAGTTATCAAACCCTTACATAACCTTGAGACAGAGCATTGAGACTGCTGCTCAGCAACAGGCCGAAGCAATTATGTCCCTATGGGCCTGTTACAGAGGGATAAGAGAAAGCCATTCAACCCATGTTAGTCGGTTGCTACTTGAAAAGGTGGAAATCTAGAATATTGGCACATATTGCCAACATAATTTAAGGAAAAAACAGGTAACCATAGATTGGTGAGCCTGACGTCAATGGTAACTAAATTGTTGGAGGGGTTCAGAGGGAAAGGATGTATATATATTCGGAAAGACAAGTACTGAAGAGGGCTTTGTACATTGGCAATCACGTCTCACTGAGTCGGTGAAATTTTTTGAGGAAGTGATGAAGATAATTGATGAAAGCAGGTCAGTGGATGATTTTTTTTATGGAATTCAGTAAGAAAACCAAAATGTTCTACCTGGTAGACTGGTTAACAAGGTTGGCTGCTGGCCAACCTTGAAAGACATGTGTTGCCGCAGCTGTATGAGGTGTTACTGAGAGGGAACCTGGAGTATATTGTGTTGTTTGTGCTTCTGTAACTGGGAAGGGATGGACCTCCATCAGATACAGTTTAACGGATGCTAATAATCCACGAGTTGCTGTCAGGAGGAGGCCATGCAGCCTTTCCAGTCTATTACAGAGGGCCATGAGGAGCCCATTAGGCCTTTCGAACCTGTTACAGAGGGGCAGGAAGTGTTTATTTACCTGTCAAGTCTGTTACGCATAAATATTAGTTTTAAATTAGTTTTGGAATAGGAAAGACCTGATGTAAATATTAAAGTTCTAACTTTGAACAAGGCCAATTTTGAAAGTGTTAGGCGAGTCCTGTGAAAGGCTATTTGGAAAACCCTATTCACAGGTAAAGGGATGGTTGGAAAATGCAAGGCCATCAAAACGTGGTTTCAGAGAGTCCAGAGCCAACGTGTTCCCATTAGTGAGAGGGACAAGGCTGGTGCGTGCAGGGAGTGCTGGATGGCTAGATATATTGATGCTCTGGTCAAGGTAAGGAAGGAGGCATATGTCAGGTAAACAGAGCTGAGATCAAGTGAATCCCGAGAGGTGTATAAGGGCAGCAAATGTATAGTTAGTGGGGAATCGGGCCAGGAAAATGTGGACATGAGATGGCTTTAGAAATACGGTTAACGAGGCATTGAATAAATTATACAAATCCTTTAATGGCAAACTAGGGAGAGAATAGGGCACGTTAAAGGTCTGTCGGGCGACCTATGTGTGGAACCACATAAGATTGGAGGGATATGAAATAGGTATTTCTTCTCAGTATTTAATTTGGAGGAGGTCACAAGAGCGAGAAAATGAAGAAATATATAGTGATACCTTGAAAAGTGTCTATATTTCAAGGAAGTGTTGGATATTTCAAAACACAAAAAGATGAACAAATCACTGGGATCTGATCAGTTGTATCCTAAACGTTTGTGGGAATCTAGGAAAGAGGCTGTTCAGCATTTTGCTGATATATTTATATCATTGATTTCCACAGGTGAGGTGTCAAAAGAATTGAGGTCTGCTAACATTGTGTTATTATTTAAGAAAGTAAAGAAAAAACAGATAACCATAAATCAGTGTACCTGACGTCAATGGTGACTAAATTGTTGGAGGGAATTTTGAGGGAAAGGATGGATTTGCATTTGGAAAGACAAGGAATGAAGAGTGCTTTGTACATTGGAGATCACGTCTCACTGACTCGGTGTAATTGTTTGAGGAAGTGATGAAGATGATTGATGCAGACAGGACAGTGGATGTTGTCTTTATGGAATTCAGTAAGAAAACCAAAATGTTCTACATGGTAGACTGGTTAGCAAGGTTTGACTGCCTTGAACCCAGGGAGAGCTCGCCATTTAGATTCAAAATTTTCTTGAATATTGTAGACAGGACGTGATCGTGGACATGTGTTCATTAAATTTGGAGACCTGTGACCAGTTGCCTGCCGCAAAGATCAATAGTGGGTCCACTGCCTTTTGTTACTTGTACAAATCGTTTGCGTTTGTGGAAATGAAGGATGGTCAGTACATTTGTCGATAATAACAAATTTGGTGGTGCAGTCGACAGTGAAGAATGATCTCTCAGACTATAATGGGACTTTGCTTAGGTGAACCGAAGAGTGGCAGATGGAGTTTATTTTAGTTAAATGTGAGATGTTGCATTTTGGCAAGAAAAATCAAGGCAAGACATGTAGGTAGGGTCCTGTCGAAAGTTGCCAATCAAGGAGAACTCCATCGAAATTATCGAATCCCTGCAGTCAGGAAACAGGCTATTCGGCCCATCGAGGCCACACTGAACCTCTAAACAGTATCCAACTGAACAAACTCCTACCCTATCCCTCTGAGCCTGCATTGCCCATGGCTAATCCACCTTGCCTACACATCCCTGGGTACTATATCCAATTTAGCATGGCCAATCTACCCTTATCTGTATATCTTTACACTGCCGGAGGAAAACATAACATCTGGAGGAAACTCACACAGACACGAGGAGAATGTGCAAACACCACACAGGCAGTCATTCAAGGATGGAATTAAACCCAGATTGCCGCGCTCTGAAGCAGCAATGCTAGCCACTGAGCTACTCTGTCACCTTGTGGTGCAGGTTCTCCGTTCCTTGAAAGTGCTGTCACAGGTAGACAGCGCAGTGAAGAAGGAATTTGGTGATCTTCCTTTTATTGGTGCGCGCTTTACGTCTAAACATTTGCGTGACATGTTGCATTGTTTGGCTACTTTTGTAATATTGCCTTTAATTCTGGTCACCCTGCTGTCAGAAAGATGTCCTCAAACTTGAAAGGATGCAGAAGAGATTTAAAAGAGTGTTGTAGGTATTGGAGGGTTAGAGGTACAGGGAGAGTTTGAATATACTGGGACTATTTTCAAGTGTTGAGGCTGAGAGGTGACGTTAAAGACGTTTATAAAATCATGAGGGGCATAGATAAGGTAAATAGCCAATGTCTTTTCCCCAGGATTGGCGTGTCAAAAATTAGAAGACACAGGTTTAAGGTGAGGGGGGAAAGATTTAAATAGGGACATTTTCACACAGAGACTGCTGTGTGTATGGATTGAACAGCCAGAAAAGGTAGTGGAGGCAGGTACAGTTACACCATTTAAAATGAATTTGGACGGATACATGCATGGGAAGTGTTTAGAGGGAGATGGGCCAAGTGCTGGCAAGGGAGACGAGATTTATTTAGGATATTTGGTCAGTATGGATGATCAGATCGAAAGGTCTTTTTCTGTGCTGTAGATCTCTGAGACTCTATTGCATCTTCAGTGTATAACACAGGAACAGGAGGAGGCTATTCACTTCTGAATTCTGTCAGTCAGCTTGTTTGCTAAATTGCTGAGAGTAAAATACAAAAATACATCATTCAGATTTTGATGTGTATTTTACAGCAACAGGAGAAAGGCTTTTAGTCTAGAGAAGCTGTAAGAAATAAGAAGAGGCCATTCAGGTTCTCGACTCCATTCCACAGGAGCAGCAGGTGAGCACAGAGCTTTTGGAGCCTGTTAGTCAGTGGCAGGAGGAGGACATGTATTTTAACAAACCTTGGATCAGGAGGCAGTCACGCAACTGCTCGAGACTGTGACACAGAAATAGGAGGCAGTCATTCAACTGCTTGATACTGGGACACAGGGGCAGGAGGGTGTCACTCAGTGCTCGAAACTGGGGAACAGGGAAATCTGGAGGTAAGTGAGGCCACAGGATCCTGTTACACAAGGACAACAGGAGGTGACTCACTCCCCACCAGTATGGGACACTGGGAGAGAAGGGGTGTTTGCTTGTTACTAACAGGAATATATAAATAAGTTGCATTAGTGGTCCATTCAATGGTGCCCCACCATTCACTAAGACCATGGCTGATCTGATTGTGACTCCCTCATTCCATTTTACTGAGCCTGTCCTCTCTGAAGCCTCTGCTCCATTTCTTGGTCATGTTACCGACCCAGATGCAGAAACAACAGTCACCATGACTCATCCAGAGGGATGGGTGTAACCGGATGAGTCAGGATTTGAAGGATCAAATCACAAGAATGAAAACACAAAATAAAGGCATTGCCAGATGTTTAGTTCTCTCAAATTCGCAGTCCAACTCACAAAACCAGCCCATCCATTATGCGTTCAGGATGGAGCACTGTGTAGATCCAACTCGCATTCAGCTGCATGCAATCCGGTAATGTCCAGAGTGGAACGCTGTGCAACCCACACCCATACTTGATGAATAATCCTGGGCTAAATGTCCAGCGTGGAGAGCTGTGCAGACCGCACTGGTTCATTCATATATAAACCCAGGCTGTTGCATTGCTCGGTAGCACTGTGTTAGATCACTGCCCAGTGTGGGGAAACTTGCAGCCAAATGATGGAAGTGACAGGATGTGCAGCTCCCATCCATTTACAGCTGCATATCTCCACTGTAACTTGACAAGGGGTGCTTCCGACGTGAACATCACTGCGAGGACGAGATATAAATGGAAACAATTTAAACACCAATTGTTCTGATTCAGGCGAGTAACACTCCAGTATTGAAAGATGAAATAACTGAAATAATATCCGATGAGGTTTTGTGGATGGTGCAAACAAGTAAGAGGAGGTTGGTGATGTTATAGTGGTTGCACTATAAGCCTTAAAATCATCAATGGGAATTGGAGGAACAAATATGCAAGGAGACTGGGGAGACTTGCAGTAGCAATAGGTTGTCATAATAGGTTATTTTAATTTTCCTAACATAGACTGGGCTCTCCAGAGGGTTAAGGACTTAGATGGAATGAAATTTGTCAAGTGTGTTCAGGAACATTTCCACAAGCAGTATATAGAGGTTCCTACTCAGGAAGGGACAAACTCGACCTACTGTTTGCAAATGGGGCAGAATAGGTGACGGAGGTAAAGTGGAGAAGCATTTTGGGAAAAGTGACGAAAGTTGTACTAATTTTAAAATCGTTATGGGCGGCACAAAATTGGTCGACACATTCAAGTTCTAAATTGGGGCAAGGCGAACTTTATTGGAATTCGACAGGGACTTGCAGGTATACGGATCTCGGGCAAGTGGGAGGCAGTTAAAAGTGAGATAACCCCAGTTCAAGGTTTATATGTTCCTTTGAAGGTGAAGCCAAAGTGAGTCTGGGAGAGAGAACCCTAAATGACAAGAGATAGTGGGGCTCTGACCAGTGAAAAAGGAGGCGTAGCTCAGGTTCATGCAGCTGGAATCAAGGGAATCCCTGAAAGTACACAGGGGATACAGGAGTTTACTGAAGAAGAAAATCACCAAAGCGAAAAGTGGGCATGAGGTAGCCTTGGCTGAGAAGATTATGTTGAATCCAAAGATGTTGTTTCAGTATAGTAAAGAAAAAGAACAACGAGAGGGAAACTAGGACGCCTTAAAATCCAAAATGGGCATGCGTATGTAAAACTGCAAGAGATGGGCGAGGTCTCAATTTACACTTTTCTTTCCATGAAGAAAGCCATGAAGACCTGTGTCCTTTGGTGGGGTGCGGGTGGGGGTGTTGGGGGGTTAATTGTCATATCTTGGTACAGTCCATATCACAGTGGACGTGCTGCTGGACATATTAGAATGCATTAAGTCAGATAAATCTCTTGGTTCTGACCAGATATATCCAGAAAGGGAGTGAAGAAAGTTCAGGGGCCAAAGTACCGGAAGATTGGGCAGTAGAAAATGTTGTGCCCTTATTCAAGAAAGTCTGCAAAGAAAAGCCTGGGAAATATAGACCAGTAAGCTTCACATCTGTTTTCGGTAAACCACTTGGGAAGTGTCTGAGAGATAAGATTACATACATTTGGAAAACAGAGTTTTACTTTGAGCAGTCAGCATAGCTTTGTGCATGGCAGACCATGCCTTGCAAATTTTGTTAAAGTTTTTGGCTGCTCTAATAGGTTAGATCGCATGTAATATCAGGTGAAATGGCAAATTGGCGACACAATTGGCTTAATGTTAGCAAGCAAATGACTATGGTGGACGGATGCTTGTCGGACTGGAGGCCTGTGACTAGTGGAATGCTTCAGGGGTCGGTTTTGGGACCATTGTTGATTGTTATCTCTATCAATGATTGGACGAGAGTGCACAACGCAAGGTTAGTAAGTCTGAAAATGGCACTAAAATAGGAGACATCGTTTACAGTGAGGAACATTATCAGAATTTGCAGCAGCATCTTGACCAGCTAGGTAAGTGGGCTGAGAAATAACAAATGGAGTTTAACAGAGGTGAGTGTGACGTCTTGCATTTTGGAAAGTCAAATTCAGGTGGGAGTTTAATGATGAATGAGAATGTCTTAAGGAGTGTAGTGGAACAAAATCATGTAGGGGACCAGGTGCACGGTTGTCTGAAATTTTTGTCACAGATATACAGAACAGTGAAGAAGGCTCTTAGCACACTGGCCTTCATCAGGGCATTGAGTATAGAGGTTGGGATGTTATGTTGCAGTTGTACAGGATGTTGGTAAGGCTGCAGTTGGAGTATTGTGTTCAGTTTTGTTCACCTTGCTCTGGAAAGGATATTATCGAACTAGAAAGGATGTAGAATAAATTTACAAAGATGTTTCCTGGGTTAAAGGTTCGAAGTTATAGGCAGACGTTGGATAGGTTAGAACTTATTTCTTTACAGCATAGGAAACTGAGAGGGTTCTTATAGAACTGCAACTCTTATAAAATCAAGAGAGGCGTGCATAGGGGTGAATACTTCAAAATTTTTCCCAAGGTTGGGCAATTGAGTACTAGAGGACATCTATTAATGTTTGGAAAGGAAAAAAATATATAAAAAGCAACCTGAGGGGCAACTTTTTTACACAGAGTGTGGTTCGCATATGGACTGAGCTTCCAGTGGAAGTGATTAAGGTGGATACAATAACAAAACTGAAAAGGCATTCGTACAAATACAGAGATAGGAAAGGATTAGAGGGATACAGAGCAAAGGCGTTGGGAAGTGGACTGAGAAATAACGAATGGAGGTTGGAAAATCAAATCTAGGTAGGAGTTTAATGATGAAAGAGAGGGCCTTAAAGTGTTTAGTGGGGAAAAAAAGGAAGTTGGAGATCAGGCGCACGGTTTTCTGAAATTTGAGTCACAGATACACAGGACAATGAAGAAGGCTTTTAGCACACTGGCCTCCATCAGGGCATTGAGTATAGAAGTTGGGACGTAATGTTGCAGTTGTACAGGATGTTGGTAAGGCTGCAGTTGGAGTATTGTGTTCAATTGTATTCACCTTGCTCTAGAAAGGATATTATTGAACTGGAAAGATTGTAGAAGAAATTTACAAAAATGTTTCCTGGGCCAAAGGTTCTAAGTTGTAGGGAGAGGTTGGATAGATTAGAACCTATTTCTTTACAGCGTGGGAAATGTGTGTGTGGGGTGGGGGGGTGAGGGGTGGCATCGTACAGAAGTGTAGATCTTATCAAATCATGAGAGGCGTGCATAGGGGTGAATATTTCAAATTCGTTCCTAGGGTTGGGGAATCAAGTACTAGAGGGCATCCGCTAATGTTTGGAGAGCAGAAAAATAAAGAAGAACCTGAGAGTCAACGTTTTACACAGACTGTGGAACGCATATGGACTAAGCTGCCAGTGGAAGTGATTGAGGTGGGTACAATAACAACATTAAAAAAGTATTTGGACCAATACATGAAAAGGAAAGGATTAGAGGGATACAGAACAAGGGCAAAGAAATGGTGTGTGTGTGGGTGGACATTTTGGTTGGCACGGACCAGCTGCACCGAATGGCCTGTTACCGTGCAGTATGGCTGTAAATGAGTGTGTTTTGGAGTTGAGAGAGACAGGGGGAAACTGAGAAAAAAATGTCATGGAAGGGCATGTTCACAGCTTTCAGAATGCTGAAATGAAGCCATTTCGATAGTACCATGCAAGGCGGGTCAGTGTTAATGAGGATTATGAGTGAATGGGATATTGCTGTGAGTTCAGGTGATGGAGAGTTTTGGATGAGCATTTGTTCTGCAGCTTTGTAACTCGGAGTGAGGACAGCCTCATTGGGCTGAATCTAACAAATATAAATCTCAGTGTTATTTTCATTGAGTGTGACAGAGCAAATGTCTGCACGAGGCTGAGCTAGTTTCCTGGTGCTATCTTATCAAATTCACTTCATTGACGATCCATCCCACTCTATGATGTCTTTCTCATGCAATGCTAGCCCGATTCTCACACCCATCATGGCTGGAGGTACTCACAGTCGTCCGGCTGCATCTTGATGGTGCTATCTTTAAAAGGCCAATGGGCACACGGTTGAGCTTTCTCAGTTTGGAGCTGCCCTGAACAGATTGCCCCGAGCATGGCAGATAAGGGTCAATCACACCACGGTTTATTGACAGGGGCACGGAGGTCCTGGTGGATGGGCAAGTAGAGGAGGGGACCATTCTATTCCCAGAGGGATCACACCACCAGACACACTGAGGCTGGTCTGAGCTCACCACCCACCTCAGTGCAGTATCTGCGGTCTGAAGAAATGTCCAGCAATACAGGACAAGCATCAATAAACTTCATCGCTCTGTCAGGATAAGGGTCACCATAATCTCTCTGCTCCCTCATGCTCACTGTATATCTGTTATATCACCTACCCCCGAACAAGATTCCTGCTCCACCACTCTCACTGCTGCATGCAGCACCTTTCCTCTCTCTCTCTCCAAGTGAACTCCAAGCTTTCAATTTTTAAATAGCAAGGGCAATGATACATACCTGATTCATACCTGAAACTGAGTAGGTAAATCCACAAGGCACAGTGTCAGAACGAAAGAGGGAGAGGAAGAAAGAACAAGTTCTCTGTTGTTCGTAGTGGTTTGGAGAGTGAATGTTTACAGAGTATAGTAAATTAAAAGAACAGTATACAGTCGCACATGGTCAATGCAAATAATAAATGGATAGTGAAACTTACCAGGGGCACCAACAATAGCCAGGATAGGATAATAAAAATATTGAATGAGGCGAAGTACATATAGGATCCGCGTTGGTAATGACAACCAATAATATGTAGAAAGAAACCTAACGTAATCGGATAAGCCCCTGTTCATTGTTGGAACATTCCAGTCTAATGTTCTTAGATTCTGATATCTCCGTCCCCTCTCTCTGCTGCTGCTGATCCCTGTTGGTACCGTCGGTGATGCTCCCGCCCATGCTATGGGAGAACACATTGAACAGAGCCCATTTATCATTAAAATATGGACTCCCTCCACTGGGATAATTAGAATCCACGCAGACTGACATTAATCACAGTCAGCAAACAAACAGATTCAGTTAACCAGTTCCATACATCATTTTACATATCACAACAAAGGGGAACATTTACTTAGTTTGAATGGAATGGATGGGGTTGTTGAAGGATAAACTATATATCTTAAAATCTATTTTTATCTTTCTTCCCTGTATGTGGGAGTATTGCTGGAACACTGCTGGGTTGCGTATGTTTTGCCATGTTTCTATAGGGTCAGGGATAAAATAACAGACCGCCTGCAAAAAATGTCTGATGGGAAAGTGTTTAGATACCTTTCTGAAATGGTGCTCCTTGTTTGAAATGGCATGCTATCACGTTCTTTCATAACTTTGAGACAGCAGTTAGAGCATTGAAACTGCTGCTCAGGAACAGGCAGAAACAGGAGGCAGTCACAGAGACTGGGACACAGGAACAGGAGGCAGTCATTCAATTGCTCCAAACTGGGACAACAGGACAGGACGGAGTCATTCAAATGTTCGAGACTCGGATACAAGAAAAGGGAGGAGTTATTCTACTACTCGAGACTGGGACACAGGGATTGAAGGCCGTCACTCAACTCTCAAGACTGGTACACAGGAACAGGAGGCAGTCACTCACTGCTCGAGACTGGGACACAGGAACAGGATGCAGTCCATTCAACTATTCAAGACTGAGACACCAGGACAGGAGGGTGTCATTCAACTGCTCAAGACAGGGACACAATTACAGGAGGCAGTCACTCAACTGCTTGAGACTGGGACACCTGGACAGGAAGGTGTCATTCAACAGCTCGAGAATGGGACACAGGAAAACGAGACAGTCATTCAATTGCTCGCGACTGAGACACCGGGACAGGAGGGAGTCATTCAACTGCTCGAGACTGGGACACAGGAACAGGAGGCAGTCACTCACCTGCTCCAGACTGGAACATGGGGATGTCTGGGGTCAAGTGAGGCTGCAGATTTCTGTTCCCCAGGAACAGGAGGAGGTGACTCACTCCCCACCACTCTGAGACGCTGGAAGAGAAGAGGAATTGGCTTGTCACTAACAGAAATATCTGAATACGTTGAATGAGCGAATCATTCAATCCTGCTCCAACATTTTCCCAAACCATTGCTGATCTGATTTTGATTCCCTCATTCCATTTTACAGAGATTCCCCTCTCTGCAGTCTCTGTTCTATTTGTTGGTCATGTTGTAGACCCAGATGCTGTAACTACAGTCATCGTGACTCATCCAGAGTGGGTCACCAAAACATCTGGCCTTCCTGAATTTCCACAGCAGCTTAAAACACAGCCTCCAGGAAACCATCCCCAGCATTTCCACGAACGTACCAAAACTAGAATTACGACAAATGCAAGTGATAATTCTGGTCTGAATCAGTAAGAGTAGAGGGTATTCCTTATATTAATGAGCACATGATCAGCAGAGAGTGATTAACACAGGCGATCAATGGATAGGCAGAGAGCAAGTTACCAAGTTGTGCCTCAAAACTGAAACTCCACTTTCCAACAGGGAGCACAGGGCAGGACACTGGGAAGTCAAAGAAAACGCAAGCTATGCTTTCAGAATATTGTTTCTAGGCTTTTGTATTTTGGAAGCTGATGCTCTCGGGTAAGCAACATTCAAGGCCAGAGAAAGATATGGGACAGTTATTCACATTAAAATTGGATTATTAAAACTGGATGTCAGGGTTTAAATACCAACAGTTTAAATACCAACAAATGGGAGGGATTTCGGAAATAGACAGTGGACAGAGACTCAGAGTCGGTATTATGGAAGAATGCTTTTGCAAGTTTCAGAATGCTGAAGTGAAGATATATCGATGGCATCTAGTTACATAGGCTGGTATTTCCGGGATTGATTAAATAATATGATATTGGTGTGAGATCAGACAGAATCATCGATTTTCGGAGATGTACAGCACGAAGCAGATGCTTCAGTTCAACTCGTCCATGCTGATGAGATATCCCAAAATAAGCCAATACCATTTGCCAGCATTTGGCCCACAGCGATGTAAACCCTTCCCCTTCATGTACCCATCCAAATGCCTTTTAAATGTTGTAAACATAACAGCCTCCATCACCATCTCTGGCAGCTCATTCCACACACGCACCATTCTCTGTGGAAAGAGTTGTTCCTTAGGTCATTTTTAAGTTGTTCCCCTCTCACCTGAAATCCATGCTCTCTAGTTTTGGCGAAAAGGACTTCGCTATTCACCCTATACATGCCATTCTCGCTCCAGGAAAAATCAGCCCAACCTACTCACCCTTGCCCTATAGCTGAAATCCTGGCAACATCCTTTTAAATCTGTTCTGACTCCCTTTAAGTTTCACAATATCTTTCCAATAGGAGGGAAACGAGAATTAAATGCAGTACTCCAAAAGTCGCTAAAATAATGTGCTGCGCAGCAGCAACGTGACCTCCCAATTCATATAGTCAAACCACTGACAAATAAAGGCAAACATACCAAATACATTTTTCACTATCTTATATACCTGCGACTCTCCTTTCAAGGAATAATGAACCCGCATTCTTAGGTGTCTTTGTTCATCATCACCACCACACCCCACCCTGGACCATACAATTAAGTGTATTCGTCCTGCCCTGATTTGCATTTCCAAAATGCAGCATCTCACATTTATCTAGATTAAACACCATCTGCTACTCTTCAGCCCATCTGCCCATCTGATCAAGATCCCATTGTACTCTGAGGTAAACCTTCTTCGCTGACCACTCCACCATCAATTTTGCTGTCATCTGCAAACGTACTAACCATCACTGCTATGTTCAAATCCAAATAATTTCTATTAATAATGAAAAGCAGTTGACCCAGCAGCGATCCTTGTAGTACACCATTGAATACAGCCCTTCTGTTCGAAAAGCAATCAACCACCACCACTCTCTGTCTCCTACCTTGGAACTAATTCTGTATCCACATGGCTAGTTCGCCCTGCATTACATGTGAACAAACCTTGCTAACCGGTCTACCATGCGGAAAGTTGTCAACATGAAGTCCATGTCAACAATGTACACCTCTCTGCCTCAATGAATCCTCATAGTCACTTCTTCAAAAAAAAACTTAGTCAATTTAGTGAGACACAATTTTCCACGCCTCGAGCCATATTGCCTATCCATTATCAGTCCTTGCCTTTCAAAATACATGCAAACTTGTGCCTCAGAATCCTCTCCAACAACTTGCCCACCACTGACGTCAGGCTCCCCAACATTTCTTTACCATCCTTCCTAAAGGTTGTAAGTAATTGCACAATGTTAGAAAGCCTCCTATCTTCCAGCACCTCACCTATGACAATTGACGATACATATATCTCAGCAAGGGGCTCAGGAATCACTTCCCTAGCTTCCCACACACTTCTCGGGTACACCTGATCAGGTCACGGGGATTTTTCTCCCTTTACAGGCTTTACAAACTCCAGCACCTCCTCCTCTGTGATACAGACACTTTTCACGATGTTATGATTTATTTCAGAGGTTCTTTAACTTGCAAAATGTTTGTTTACTATCGCCTCTATCTCCTGCTGTTCTGTACATCGGCAGCCTTGCTGATCTTGAAGTGGCCCAACACTCTCCCGAGTTACTCTTTTGTTCTTAAAGTATGTGTCGAGTCCCTTTAGATTCTCCTTAACACTATTTGCCAAAACTATCTCATCTCCCCTTTATGGCCTCCGGATTTCTCTCTTAAGTGTATTCCGACTGGCTTGAGATTCTTCTAGACAATCACTTTAAATCTGGAATGTAGAGGCTGATGCCGATGATGAATCCATTTCGGATTGTTGGAAAAACCCATCTGGTTCACTGATATCCTTGAAGGAAACAAACAACCATCCTTACCTGGTCTGGGTTACATGTGACTCCAGACCGACAATAATGTGATTGATTCTTAACTACCCTCTAGGCAATTAGTGATCGGGGATAAATGCAGGCCCAACCAGTGGTATCGTAATGCCGTGAATAAATACTGAAAGAAAACCATTCATTCCTGCTGTCTCTACCTGACATATGCGTTCTTCTTATCCGTGACCAGACTCTCAATTTCTTCAATCCTCCAGCATTCTTTACACCTGCCAGCCATACCCTTCACCCGAACAGTGACATCCTGTCTCTGTGCTCTTGACATCTCATTTTTGAAGGCTTTCCTCTTCTCAAATAGTCCCTTATCTGCAAAATCCACTTTGGAAGGCTTGACTAATATCACCAAAATTGGCCCTTCCATTTAGAATATTAACTTTTAGATCGTAATTCCTTTTCCATTCTAATTCAAAACTAAGAGAATTATGATTACTTGTCCCAAAGTGCTTTCCCCACCGAAACCTCGGTCTCCTGCCCTACCTTATTTCCCAAGAGTATGTCACATTTAGCTCCTTCTCTGTGATGGGGAGCTTTGGACAACCAGCTGCAGCTTTGTATCTGTTAGTGTGGTCAGCCGAGTCTTCGATTCTTTGGACTGAATCTAACAGTAATTTTTCTCAGTGCCATTTTCATTGAGTGGGACATTGGGATTGTCTGCACCAAGCAGATGTAGTTTCCTGGTGACGTTTTATCGAATTCACCTCATTAACTACGCACCTACCCCGTGATGACCCTCTCATTCAATGCCAATCCGATTCTCCCACTCATCATGGCTGGAGGTACTCACTATCGCGCGGATGTCCCTGGATATTCCGTTATCCCTGGCATTGGTGCCATCTTATAAAGTCTGAGCTTTCTCAGGTTGGAGCTGCCCTGCACAGTTTACCCGGGGCATGGCAGATTACGGGCAATTGCACCACGTTTTGTCGACAGGGGCACGGAAGTCCTAGTGGATGGGCTAGTACAGAGGGTAACCCTTCTCTTCCCAGAGTGGGCCTCACCACCAGACCCACCGAGCATCGTCTGAGCTCACCACCCAGCTCAGTGCTGTATCTGTGGTCTGTTGAAATGTCCATTAATACAGGACAAGCATCAATAACCTTTCCCACTCTGTAGCGATAAGGGTCACCGTATTCTCTCTGCTCCCTCACACTCACTGTATATCTGTTATAACACCGAACCCCGAACAAGGCTCATGCACCACCACTCTCACGACTGCATGCAGCACCTTCACACTCTTTACAATTCTTCCAGGTCGGTATCTGCGAAAATTGAAATTGTCCTGCAGTCACAATCCACACGAAAATGCTGAATCACCCATTGGTGTGAGCAAGTGCAATACTAACACAATCCCTGAAGACAGACTGAAATGCTGATGCACACCAGACAGAGCGTGGGAAACATTGACAATGTTGTCATGGCGCAAGGGAAATGCTGACAGACACTCCATGTCTGTATTAGTTCCCTGTATTAGTGAATATCTCTGTATCTCTGTATTAGTGTGCGTATGTGTGTATCAGCGTGGGACAAGTCTGACAGTCTTTGTGGTGTTTAAAGTGACATAATATCCCCCTGACACGAGCTCTGAGGAAAGGTCCTTTCATTTCTGTCCATTCTGTTGCAGTCAGTCACTGCTGATCTCTTCCCACCATTGTACAGGTGGAAATGGAGGGTGAAAACCATCAGGGATTCAGTGTACGAGGGACAAAGGGAGGGAAGTAAGTCAAAGCACCATCCAAACTGAGAACACAATCAACATACATAGGCACACACACACACACACACACACCTGCAGGGGATCTTTAGGGTAGCTTCCTCAGCCCAGGAAGCTCCAGTTTACCATCATCGAATCCTTACAGTGTGGAAGAAGGCTATTCAGCCCATTTAGTCCAAAAGAACAGAAGTGAGGATACTCACTGAAGTGTACATAATGTTCAGAACAACTAGTCAATGTCCATGTGCAACAAGAACGAGACACCATTCAAGATCGTACTGTATAAGTCTGGGTAACATTCACGCAATAGCACTGCTAGACACTGCACATTTCGACAATAAAAGGTGCTGCTCAATCAGCATCTCAATCTGGGTTCACAAGAAGATGAGGAAGTCATTCAGCCCCTCAAACGTTTGGACAAGACGTATGATCGCGCATTTAGTACCTACTGCCAATTACATGGGAAGAGAAGGAATCTGCCCACTCCACACATTACTTACACGGAATCCAAAAGAGACTATTTCACACACGGAATCACTTACAGAGGAAGACGAAGAGGTCATTCAGCTTCTCAGGTTACTAACACAGGGACAGGAAAGTCTGAGAAATGCTCTAACATCACAAACAAATGGAGCAGGAAATTAACAGATCAACTGCTCCAAATTGATCTACGTGGCTTAATTATTCATAGTACATAAATAAGTGTCCATCCATAACCATTAAATTTCAACTTAGTTATTCTTTCACAACGCTACAGTTTGAACACACAGTTACTGCACTCTCTCCTCGTGGTACCATCATGCCAGGGTTTAGTCTGGTGAAACTCTTTTGCACTGCCTCGATAACAAAGAGATCATTATTTATAAAGCAGTCCAAATCTGTACACAATGCACCAAATACTCCCTTCCACAAAACACCACCATTGGGAAAGATATAGTAACTCTGATACTTCATTCAATTTGTATGAAAAGCCGCATATCATTTAATTCCTGCCACGTAAGAATTCTGTTAGTGACTTTTGACCAAGGTCATCCAGGTCCTTTTCAAGAAAAGCACTCGCCAACGTCTCACCAACGTCTCTGAATGATGATATTTGTTGTTCCCATCTGATTCAGTTTGTATGCCTCGTGAATAACTATTGCCAAACACTGATCCTTCTGTTACTCCACAAGCCTTCAGTCCAGAGATAAACATTACTCTTCTCATATCTCCATTCCCCAATTTTTAATCCATATGGTATATATCCAAATCAACCTACACATAGATTCTAACATTCCGCACGCACCTGTATTCAACCGTGTCAAATATCTGCTGAAAATCCAAATACTCCATTCACATTGGTTTTCAATTGTCTATGTCACAATGGACAATTCTCACAAACTCCAGCAGGTTTATCAAAGATCATTTCTCTTTCCTGAATCGCGGCCGAATCTACCATATCAGATCATTGTTCTCCAAGTGTTTAGTTGTTACATTCGAATAAAAGATTACAATGATTTACTCACAGCTGACATCAAGCTATTTAGTTTTCTTTTTTCCCTCTCCCTGTTTTGAATGTTTAAGTTTACAATAGCTGCTTTCCAGACTGCAGGATACTTTCCAGAATCTAAACAGCTTCGAAGAATAGACAGGAATTCTTTCACTAGCTCTGTTGCCACCTCTAAAACCTCTGGGATGTAACTCATCAGATGCAGCAACTTATGAAACTTTAATTAAATTAGATTTTCAAAAGCATACACTTCATTAATTTTAATTTCCTGCAGTTGCTCATTTTTAACAGTTTCCCGTTTCCTACTATTTCTGGAAGTTAGTTTCTGTACCTTCCCCTGGATGGAACCAATGTATTCCTCTCAGCAGGCAGATGGCTTCTGTCAGTTTGTAAATAGATCGGAGGACTGCACTTCAGAGATGGTGGATATATAACCCACTCCTGCCTGGAAACTTTCAGAATTGAAACAGTTCACTTCATGGTGCGTGTCAGCACAGTCCTGGTGTGAGTGTGTAGGTTATACTGAAGGAGGGGACACAGCTCAGTGACCACCTCAATTTTGAAACAAGCTGGTTTCACCCTTTACACATGAATGGGTCCAGAAAATGTTCCTGGAAATTATGGAAAGTGCAATGTCTTGCTCCACCCTGCTTACAAGAGCTTGCCTTCTGTCTCGCCTCGGTACCATTTGATGCCATGGACCAAGACCCCTCTCTGTAAATACAGTGTCCAGAGTAGGGTTACCAGACCCTCGGCTCTCCCTGAATGATCCCAGCAGCTGACAACACAACCCTGAGAACACCATCTACAGAAACTCTACTGACTTTTTAATGACAAAAGCAAGTCAGTTCCCCACACACATGGTGCACCCATTCAGTGTTGAAAATGGCTCCCTTTCCTCAGTTTCTCTTCCTGGCTGAGAAAGCCGTTGCATCACTGCACAGTCCCGCAGTAACAGTTCTTGTGTCTAAAGAAGCAGTTGACAATGTAATATTACGTTTCTCTGTATCTCGGCTACTATAACGCCAGCGCCGGTATTGCCGATGGAGTTGATCACCACATTCAGAGAAAAGAGTCAGAGCTAACATAACTCTCTTCAAGTAGGGACATCTCGAAATGAGTGTGATATTCAGGAACATGGTAAAAGGGGAAATGTTATAATAACTTCCCATTATATTTTCCTTCTAGTCTTTCATCAGCAATCATTTTGCTTGCTTTTCCTCTCTCTCTCTCTCTTTCTCTCTCTCTCTCTCTTGCTGGACATTTCTCCATCCATTCAACACTCACCTCCCAGTCACCATTCCAACCATTCCTGATATGAATAATATTAGTTTCTCAGTTGCATTCAGTTTTGATAGTCACTGAACTCGATACGTTATCTGTGTTTCTCCCGACAGACTGCCATATTTGCTGACATTCTCCAACATTTTTTCAGATGATAGAAAATTGCATTTCAGATATCCAGCATCCGCAGTTCCTTGGTTTATTTCACCTTTAATGTTGTTATTTCGCGGGATTTCAACATGAATGACAAGGGCAGCATTTGTTGTCCATCACTAATGGCCCTTGACCACGCGGCCATTTGTCAAGAGAATATGGAGCCAACTACATTGTTGTGGGTCTGAAATCACACTTAGTCCACACTGGGCAAAAATGTTAAGTTTCTTTATCAAAGGCTCCCAGCGAAATAACAAAATAAATCCTGATGTTTTATCGTTGCTTTAAGAGAAATTAGGTTTCAATCCAATTTTTGTCATTCGAATTCGTAACTCATTTGTAATTCGTAAGTCTCACGTCTGTCGTCTGCAAGGTGTTAGAAAGGATTCTGAGGGATAGAATTTATGACCATCTGGAAGAGCATGACTTGATTAAAAGCAGTCAACACGGCTTCGTGAGGGACAGATCATGCCTCACAAACCTTATTGAATTCTTTGAGGATGTGACTAGAAACGTTGATGAGGGCCGAGCTGTGGATGTGGTGTATATGGACTTCACCAAGGCATTTGACAAGGTTCCCCATGGTAGGCTCATTCAGAAGTTCAGGAGGAATGGGATTCAGGGGAACATAGCTGTCTAGATACAGAATTGGCTGGCCAACAGAACACAGCGAGTGGTAGTAGAAGGAAAATATTCTGCCTGGAAGTCTGTGGTGAATGGTGTTCCACAGGGCTCTGTCCTTGGGCCTCTATTGTTTGTAATTTTTATTAATGACTTGGTTGAGGGGATTGAAGGATGGGTCAGCAAGTTTGCAGATGACACAAAGATTGGAGGTGTCGTTGACAGTATAGAGGGCTGTTGTAAGCTGCAGCGGGAGATTGACAGCATGCAGAGATGGGCTGAGAGGTGGCAGATGGTGTTCAACCTGGATAAATGCGAGGTGATGCATTTTGGAAGGTCGAATTTGAAAGCTGAGTTCAGGATTAAGGATAGGATTCTTGGCAGTGTGGAGGAACAGAGGGATCTTGGTGTGCAGGTACATAGATCCCTTAAAATGGCCACCCAAGTGAACAGGGTTGTTAAGAAAGCATATGGTGTTTTGGCTTTCTTTAAAAGGGGTATTGAGTTTAAGCGTCGTGAGATCTTATGGAAGCTCTATAAAACTTTGGTTAGACCGCACTTGGAATACTGCGTCCAGTTCTGGTCGCCCTATTATAAGAAAGATGTGGATGTTTTGGAGCGGGTTCAGAGGAGGATTACCAGGATGCTGCCTGGACTGGAGGGCTTACCTTATGAGGAGAGGTTGACTGAGCTCGGAATTTTTTCCCATTGGAGAAAAGGAGGAGAAGAGGGGACCTAACTGAGGTATACAAGATAATGAGAGGCATAGACAGAGTCGATTGCCAGAGACTATTTCCCAGGGCAGAAATGACTAACACGAGGGGTCATAGTTTTAAGCTGGTTGTAAGAAAGTGGAGAGGGGATGTCAGAGGCGGATTCCTTACACAGAGAGTCGTGAGAGCATGGAATGCGTTGCCAGCAACAGTTGTGGAGACAGGGTCATTGGGGACATTTAAGAGACTCCTGGACATGCATATGGTCACAGAAATGTGAGGGTGCATACATGAGGATCAATGGTCGGCACAACATCGTTGGCTGAAGGGCCTGTTCTGTGCTGTACTGTTCTATGTTCTATGAATTAAGTTTAGTAATCAGCTGTGGTAGAATTTCAAACAATGCTTTGAGAGTCATAACCTGTGCCATTGAATGATATGGGTCAGTGACATTATTACTCTTATACCGAGTGCCTGTTGTGAAGTAACTGCAGATACAAGAACAAGTTTGTGGTCAAAATATTTGTAACTGGAAGAGAGGTCAGAAGTGAACTGGAGCTATATAATCTATCGTTAACGAAGAGGTAGATGATGGCAATTCAGCAACAGCACTGCGGCAGAGCTGCAGACTGGATGTCGACAGAGTTGATTACAGAGAGAATGCGGAAAATAAAACAGTCTAGGGTAAAAAGGAGATCAAGGTTCCAAACAGTCTTCTTCCTTGTGACATGTTTATGGGTACATAGTTTGGAAATGCATGAAAAGAAAGTGGAGTTTGAGACTGATAGTTTATGTATTTGCGAAACGTAATTAACCGGATTAGAAATAACCTTCAGCATCGTTTATAGAATTGATAGATATAGGCTTACCAGGAACACCGATAATAGAGAGGATGGGATAGCGCCTACTTGAATAATAATCAATACAGCTTGTATCCGCAACTCTAACCATGTCCAATCCTCAGAAAGATAGTAAAGACCCAAGGGTAAACTCCTGTCTAAAGTTGGAACATCCCAGTTCAATGTTCTCAGATTCTGATCCATTGTTGGATCATTCCAGTCTAATGTTCTCCAAATTCTGATCTCTCCCTCTCTCTGTAGCTGCTGATCCGAATCTTGTTGAGGTTGAATCTGCGCCGAATACTATGGCATAATAAGTTGAAAGAAGCCCATAATTATTGAAAAGGGAAACCTTCCAATGACACAGTTAGGTCCAGGAAGCCTGATATTAAACGCAGTCATTGAACAAACAGCTCTAGCAAACCCCTTTCATAACAACGCTCATATGTCACAATAGTACTTGGTGCAGGTGGGATGTTGATATTGCTGACTATTGGGTTACTGACACATCTCCAACTATAAAGATAGGGGTGAGGGAGAGAGATGATGCTTTCTGTTCACAAGCTCGATTATTCTATTGTGTTTTGGCAGGGTAGGAATTGCTGGGCTCCTGAGACCGTCTGTGTCTGATGGCCAAGCCTGCTGTATCCTTTTGTTTTATTTATTTATGTTTCACTTTGACATTTATCTGACAGTCATTTAACGGTTTAGGTGGGGTTAGGCATTTTTGCCAAGTTCCTACAGCACCATAGACTGTGTAGATACAGTCCATTCCTTGTTGTCCTTGCAGCTGCGGCCTCGTCCTGTGATGTGATAGTCGAATTCTCCTCGAAACAGGATACTTAGTTTTACCTTTCGCCAGTTATTGCTGGGGTCGCAGCAGAGCTGGAAGGCGGTAAATCTCTCCAGGTTTCTACACTCTTTCTGAGATTTCGCTCAGAATTGTCTTTTGATGCTTTTTTCCTCCTGGACTGGAGAATGGCATGTCAGAAAATTTGTTTCCTGAACTTATTTTTTGACAAGTTTGTACTTATAGGATGTTGCCAAATTGGAGCTGTTACTGTTTAGTAGTTAAGTAACCTATTATTCTGTTAAGTTTTTCAACAGAATTAATATATTCCAAGTTCCACTTCCTTTTGTTGTATTTTGTCAGCAGTGTTTGAACAAATTGTGCTTTGCTTAATGTTGAATATTTTGACCAAGCGAATCGTATCTGAAACACAGCACCTCACATTTACCTTTAAAATATAACAAAAAGCACGTTCGGTCCGAGGGGATGTGTGTATTTTGAGGGGGTGCTTTGGTCCATAACAAGGGCGACAGAGATTCAGATTTTACTTGGGTAATTACTTAATGGACAACATGCTGCAGACATATGGGGTTAAACAGCGGAATGGGCCGAGATGTAGGAATGATATTTATGTAAGGAGTTATGTCGGATACTCATTCCACCTCACAGATCCAGCCCGGACACATATAAGCCAATATGAGATATCTATTTATCATGAAGAACTGCGAAGACCAAGCTAGTGTACCTCTCAGCAATCCGTCCAGGATCGAACACTGTTCAGGGATCACCAGTCCACTACATATCTGTCGATAAGTGCACTGAGTTATAAACCTGGGCTAAATAATCTGTTCCGCACAGGGCGCTGTGCAGAACACACAAGTGCATTGATCTCTAAATGCGGACTGGGTATCTGTCCAGCATGGGAAAGTGTGCAGTGAATAGCAGTGAAGTTATCTGTTAATCTGGAGCAGTTACCTTCCCAGCATATACAACTGTGTGCAACAACCACCGCATTGCTGAGTAACACTGTGTTAGATCACTGTCCAGTGTGGGGAGACTTGCGGGCGGCTCATGCTGGAAGTGACAGGCTGTGCAGCTCCCGTCCATTTACACTGTACCTTGACAAGGGGGTGATGTGGATGTGAAAATCACTGCCAGAGAGAGGCCATGAATCCGTTGAAATACCACCAAATGGGAGGAGCTTGGTTAAAAAAGACGGGGAGTTTGCGAGACAATTTCAGAGAAGGACCTGATCGTAGGTTTAAAAATTGTGAAATGAAAACATCTTGCAAAAAAGGCGACTGTTTCCAGGAATGATTGGTGAACAGGATATTTATAAAATGTTGGAGAGTTAAGATGATAGAGAGTTTTGGATAGCATTTGTTCTGCAGTTTTTTTTTAACTGGAAGCAGGGTCAGCAGAGTCTTTGACTCATTGGGCTGAATCAAACAATAATTTGGGTCAGTACTATTTTCATTGAGTGTGACAGAGGGATTCTCTGCACGAGGCCGAGCTAGTTTCCTGGTGTTATCTTATCGAACTCACCTCATTAACTACCCACCCCACCCCAAGGTGTCCCTCTCATTCAATACCAGCCAGATTCTCCCACCCATCATGGCTGCAGGTACTCGCCATTGCCCGGATGCCCCTGGGTATTCCGTGATTCCCTGGTTCAATATTTAAACGGCCAATGGTCACACAGGTAAGCTTTCTCAGCTTGGTGTTGCCCTGCACAGTTTACCCTGTGCATGGAGATAAGTGGAAATTACACCACGGTTTGTAGACAGGGTCACGGACGTCCTGATGAATGGGCTAGTATAGAGGAGGGCCATTCTCTTCCCAGAGGTGGCCACACCACCAGACCCACCGAGGATGGTCTGAGCTCACCACCCAGTTCAGTGCAGTATCTGCAGTCTGAAGAAATGTTCAGCAATACAGGACAAGCACCAATTACCTTCCCGCTCTGTCAGGATAAGGGTCACCATATTCTCTCTGCTCCCTCACACTCACTGTATATCTGTTCCAGCGCCTTCTCCAGAATGAGGCTCCATCACTCTCAGTACTGCATGCAGCAAATTCTCCCTCTCTCACCTACGCAATACCCCCACATTATTATAAAATGGCCTGTTGATTGCTGTTTCTAGAATTATCTAAACGAAGTCGTTTGTACAATGTTCCAAATATTTCCCAAGTTCAGGAAAATGTTCGTTCCCCAGTGTGCAACAAATCAGGGGAACGTGCAGAGTTTTATTTTCTTTAAATCACTCAGAATGAAAGTGCGTCATGAGGCCATTAGGCCTCTCAAATATACTCCAAAATTCAGACAAAGGGAGCACCTAAACTCTTGAAGACTCACTCTCATCTTGAAGATAGGCACCACATTGGAGGGTCTCCAGTTTTGCTGGAACACTTCTGTAATCTGGAGAGTTGTGGAATATTTCACACAGTACCAACAGAACTCCGTAACAACTTCTATTAAAACCAGCTATGAATAGCTGATGACCTGTTTACCATTGGTCATATCTGTTTGAGAAAAGCCTTTTTCGTTTTGTTAGAGACATTGCAAGAAATTTCATCTGACTACAATTTTGATTATATTATTGAAACGCTTTGTGACTTCCCCTGTGATGAACGATGTAAAATACTGTTTTAAATTCTCTGCCTGTTCTCTGAAACCAATTCCCCAGTCACATCCTCCAGGTGTTCCACATATACTTTCCTGCCTTTGTTCCAAAGTCTCACACACACATCATGAACGTTTTTTTTTTAATCGATATGGTAAAGGTCTTGTGGTTAGATTGTTTTTTATATTTCTTGTCAGTTTTGGAATATTATTCTTTGTATCTTGCTTTATACAATCTGCTTCTGGTTCCAAAAATACACATTTCAAAGTTGGCCGACACGAGTGTTCCCGAATCTGAGTTCTATCGTTTGTGATTGATTAGGATCCTTCAGAGCGTTTGTGCATCATGGGTGGTTCATCTTCACATCGTCATATCATCTTCTTTCTGACCAGAGTCAATCATTGCAGAGCATTATGAAATATGTGCTTACATTTCTACACCACATATCTACTGATCTTCACCTGGGTCCATTTTCACATTTCGTTTTATAACAGATATAAGGCATAAATCTGCAACTGAAATACCTGGCTCATTTCAATCACTCGGGGGAACCTGCATATGTGTAAGAACACATCATCAGCTGCGGGTGACTCCATCCTCACAGTTTCTCTGGCTCTGTGATTTCTGTTTGATGATGCCACATTCCAGTAGAAAGATTCCTGCATGATCACCTTTTCTGTCAACTGAGGAATCCGCTAACTCGGGTGGACTGAGCCTTCAGTTGTAACTGCCCCATCTCCCTCACTTCTGCCCTCACTCGATCCACTCCTTCCCACAACAATGATAGATCTCCCCTTGTCCTCACTTCCTAGTGCACTAGAATCTACATTCACAGAATCATCCTCCGCCACTTCCAACACCTCCAGCAGGACAGCACCATCAAACACATCTGGGGCGGCACGGTGGCACAGTGGTTAGCACTGCTGCCTCGCAGCGCCAGAGATCCGGGTTCAATTCCCGCCTCAGGCGACTGACTGTGTGGAGTTTGCACATTCTCCCCGTGTCTGCGTGGGTTTCCTCCGGGTGCTCCGGTTTCCTCCCACAGGCCAAAGATGTGCAGGTCAGGTGAATTGGCCATGCTAAATTGCCCATAGTGTTAGGTAAGGGGTAAATGTAGGGTTAGGGGTATGGATGGTTTGCGCTTCGGCGGGGCGGTGTGGACTTGTTGGGCCGAAGGGCCTGTTTTCACACTGTAAAGTAATCTAATCTTCCCCTCCCGTCCACTGTCAGTATTTCACAGGGACAATCCCCTCTGTGACACCCTCCATCACCTCGTACACTTCCCCACTCCCCCATGACACCTTTCCATGTGATTTCAGAAGCTGCAACACTTGGTCATTCACCTCTTCCCTCCTCACTGACCAAGGCACCAATCACACCTTCCAGGTGGAGCAGCATTTCACTTTTACGCTTTCAATCCAGTCTCCTGTCTTTGCTGCTCAAAATGCAGTCTCCTTTACATTAGCGGACAAAAAAAAAACTGTTTTGAGGAACATTTCCATTCTGTCTGTAGGAATGACCCTGAAATTCTGAACCCCCCCCCCCACCCACCTCCCATTTCGATAATCTACCTTGCTTACAAGCTAATGAGAATTCTTTGAGGAGGTAACAAGTAGGTTAGATCAAGGAAAGCCAATGGGAGTTATCGATGTGGACTTCCAGAAGGCCTGTGATAAGGTTCTGCACAGGAGACTGCAGAGCAAATTAAGGACCCATGTTGTTATCGGTCAGGTATTAACATGGATAAAAGGTTGGCTGTCTATGAGGAGGCAGAGCGAGGATAAAATGGTCCTTCAGGATGGCAGCCAGTGACTTGTATTGTTCCACAAGGGTCAGTGCTGGGACCACGACATTTCACTTTATTAGTTAATGATCTGGATGGCAGAACTGAGGGCATTCTGGCTACGTTTACAGATGATGCAAAAATAGGTGTAGGGGCAGGTAGTATTGAGGAAGCAGGGAGCCTACTGAAAAATTTCGACAGTTTAGGAGAGTGGGAAAAAGAGTTGTGGATGAAATATAATGTGGGAGAGTGTGAGGTCATGCACTTTGGTATGAAGAATAAAGGCATGGACTATTACTAACTGGGATGGAAATTCAGAAATCTGAAGTGCAAAGGGACTTATGATTCCAAGTCCAGGATTCGCCGAAGGGAAACTTGCCGGTTGAGTCAGTCGTTAAAAGGCTAATACGAAGTTGCCATTCATCTCGAGAGGACTAGAGTATAAATGTGGGGACTCTAATGCTTTCTACAGCTCTGGTCAGACCACATTTTCAATGTTTTGTGGCTCATATCTCAGGAAGCATGCATTGGCATTGGTGGGTGTCGAGAGGTGGTTCACGAGAATAATCCCAGAAATGAAAAGCTTAACAAAAGAGGAATGTTTGAGGAATCTGGGTTTATACTCGATGGAGATTAGAAGGATGAGGGGTTTCTGATTGAAACTGACAGAATACTGAATAGCCTGGACACAGAGGAAATTGGGAGGACGTTTGCACTGGCAGGAGAGACAAGGACCTGAGGGCACTGGCTTAGAGCAAAGGAAAGACCCTTTCGATTGGATATAAGATGGAACTTCTTTAGCCAGAGAGTGGTGAAACTGTGGAATTCCTTACCACCAAAGGCTGTGGAAAACAGATCGTTGAGTATATTCAAAACAGAGACAGCTAATTTCTTGATTGCCAAGGGGATCAAAGGTTACGAAAAGCTAGCAGGAAAATGAGGTTGAAAAATCTATCAGTCATGATCGAATGGTGGAGCAGGGTCGATGGACCGAATGGCTTCATTTCTGCACGTATAGTCTTGTGGCCTTATAATATCTCGGTCCTGGGCGGCACGTTTGCTCAGTGGTTAACACTGCTGTCTCACAGCAGCAGGGACTGGGGTCGATTACAGCTTCGGGAGACTGCCTGCGTGGAGTTTGCACATTCTCGCCGTGTCTGCGTGGATTTCCTCTGGGTGCTCCGGTTTCCTCCCACAGTTCAAAGTTGTGCAGATTAGGTGAATTGTCCATGCTAAGTTGCCCTTGGTGCTCAGAGATGTGGAGGTTTGGTGCAATAGTCAAGGGTCAATGTACCATAGGGAAGAGAATGAGTTTGGTTTGCATAGACTTTAGAGGGTCAGTATGGGCCTGTTTCCACACTGTAGGGATTCTAAGAAAATGCAGGCTGTTGAAATATTCCAGTGAAGCACAACCCAAGATCAAGTAACACCACACTTTCCATTTTGGTATGTTGCAGCCTGTAGTAGTTAATATTCAATTCCATAACTTCACAACCTGACCCCATTATGGCTGTTCTCCATTTTCATACAGCCTCCTGGGCTCCCTACGACTGTTTTTGTTTATCTTGCAGTCAACAGACAAAATCAATTTATAATATTTACACATTAATTTACACCCATTTTACATCTGTGTCTCTTCCACCACAATTTAAAGCTCATTTGGCTTTTGCACTGGGCCTGCAAACACTCATCCCCACTTCTGCCAAGATACTAAAATGCTCACTTTACAATACTTTACTCTTCCGAAGAAGTTTTACACTGGACTTGAAACATTAACATTGTTTCTCTGTCTCTGCAGATGTTGCCAGACCCACGAAGTATCTTCAAAAATGAAAAGTCACAGAACACATTTTCAATATAGCAAAGATCATTGGATACATGAAATCTGAAACGAAAGCAAAAAATGTTGCAGACACTAGGAGCTTTGAAGAACAATCACAGGCCCTGAACGATTAACTCAGCTTTCACTCCACAGATGCTGCCAGACCTGCTCAGTATTTCAAATATGTTTCTCAAAGCTGCTCACACGCGTCGGGAAGTGAACAATAACGCAATGGGCACAAATTCATTTGTTCTGAAACTACGTAAGGCTGGCATCACTGACACTACGGAGCTCTTAATCATGGTCAGGGAGAGAAACAGAGGGAAACACAATCATTTCAAGCAGAAGATGGTATTACTGGAGGGGAAAAGATTCAGATGAAAACGTTACATCGTTTTGAGGAATGTAATAAATTGCATCATGACATCATTAAGAGACCCTAACAGGATGAACAAAGTGTTCCTACATCAGAATCGATGGTGGGGGTCACTGTGTATAGGGGTGATGGGTGAACGGGTCCCGGTATGAAATGGGGACAGGCAGCAGAATTGTATTGCAGATATTGCGGTGCAAACTGGGCATTCATGTGATGCTGCAAATCATAACAGAAGCAGCAGCAGTAGAATTATATTCAACCACAATCTGTAACTTTTTCCCAGGATAATCCTGCAATCTACCATTACCATGAAGCTGATCTATGGTTCAGTGACGAGCGTGGGTGAACATGCCAGGGTCAGAACCATGTGTAACAATAACTGATGACAACCCATTAAAGCTACTGCACTTACCGCTTACTTAAAGAAACAGCAGAACTAACATCTGATAGACGGGGAGCAATGATCCCAAGACTGTGACCACTTCTTTTAAAACAAACTCAGAATTGCTGCTGAATTGTCTACCCTTACTCTTATCTGCTTTTTAGAAACCTGGTTCCTTTCATTAGGCATGGTTCAAGAACTTCCTTCCGATTACCATTCTGTCTATATCATTGATATACTAACAGTGCCTTCCCCTGTGAGGAATGATGTAAAATACTGGTGTAAATTATCTGCCTGTTCCCTTGAGCCAATTTCCCAGTCACATCCTCCAAATGTCCTCAATATACCTTCCTGACTTCATTTCTACTAAAGGTCACACACGCATCTTGAACTGTTTTTATATACACAGGAAAGTTTATAATGCGTGTTTTTATGTTTTCTGCCAATGTGCTTACATCAAATCTTTTCTTCCCTTTTCACTGCTTTCTAGATTCATGCAGTCATATCGAATACGAACATACCATTTGCTCCAACCTGTCCATGCTGACCAGTTTTTTTCAAACTAACCTCGTCATATCTGATTGCATTTGTTCCATATGCCTCTAAACGTTTCCCATTCATATGTTTGTCCAAACGTCTTTGAAATGTTGGAGCTGTACTTGCTTCTACCACTCTTCCTCTGGCAGCTTATTTCATACACACATCACTGTCTGTGTGAAAATGTTGCTGCTTCGTCCGTTTTAAATCTTCCCCATTTCACCTTAAAGCTATGTCCTCTATGTATCAATTCTCCCTTCCTGTCGAAAATACCTTGGCTATTCACCATATTCATGCCTCTCATGATTTTACAAACTTCTATAATGTCAACCCTCAACCTCCTGCACTCCATCTGATACCAATTTCAAGAACAAGCATTTAAACATAAGCACTACAAATTTGAAACAATATTCAAAATGACAAGTAAACAACACTCAGCCCAAACTTCATAATATGATTTGTTTTTCTCCATGTTACAATACTGAGGCAGCATGGAACTCTTACTTGTGCCAATAAGAAGTCAAACACCTGAATTCCTTCGTCTGTATTGGGTGATGATCTCTCCAGTGAAAATGCATCTCTGCCCAGATCGATGTCAGAAAGGGAATTCTTATACCATACGGGCAGCATGCAGTTACCTTTAGCACACTGAGATGAAGGCTAAGTTTACTTTTTTGAAATTTGGATCACAGTGTGAACTCAGTGCATGGGGGAGAGGTATTTTCAATAAGGTTTACTACAAGAAGAAAACTTTCCGGAGTGAGATGTAAGTGGGAGGTGTAAAACAGCATGAATGAAGAGGCTGAGCCAGACAGAGACCAGAGGCAAAATGGCAGCACAAAACGTAACTTGATGCTAGTGCAGGGAAGGTAGACTCGATCAAAGAGCTTTAGTTGAAGTGTGTAGGGACGATAAGGTGAGAATGTGCTCTGTAATTGCAGAGGGAGAACCTGAAATCAGGAAGGGGAGACAAGCAGGGAAGAGAATGGAACAGCAATGGCAGGGTTTTCTGGGCGGTAATTCAGGAAACACAGCTGAAATTCATTCCGAGCATCTGCTTATGGTCTCTGAAATAAGCATAATAAATCTGGCCGTACACTCATGCTCATCAATAGTAAACTTGACAGCTTTTGTCAACCATGGGTGGTTCACCTTCTTATCGAGTCCTTCTTTTTGAGCAGAAACAATAATTGCTCAGCTTTATGGGTTATCTGTTTGAATGTCTTCCTGTGTATACCCACTGACCTTCCTCTGGATCTATATCCACATCATGCTTCAGACCAGATGCCAGACATAAAATCTCAATTTAGATGTTTGGTTCTTTTCAATCGTTCAGGGGGAGCTTCTGCATGTGGCTGAGCACATGATCAGCGGAGACTGACTCCATTCTCCCAGTTTCTCCATCTCCACCATTTCTGTTCGATGATGCCACATTCCAGTGAGCGGCCTCTGATGTGACCTCCTTTCCCCTCAAACCAGAAATCCCCTAACTCTGGTGGTCAGGGCATTCAGCTGTGACGGCCCCATCTCCCACGCTGCTGCCTTCACTCCGTTCCCCCCTTCACTTGTACTGCTTCAATCCAGTCTCCTGTCATTCCTGCTGTCAATGCAATCTCCCTTACACCGAGGAGAACAAACAGAGACTGCTTTGAGGAACACTTCTACTCTGTCTATCGGAATAAACCTGACCTTCTCATTGAGTCCCATTTGAATAACAAACCTTGCTCTCATGCTAACATTTCGGTCCTGCGCTGCTGCAATGTTCCAATGAAGCACAACCCAAGATCGAGTAACACCTCACTTTACACTTTGGTACGTTACAGCCTGTAGGAGTTAATATTCAATTCCATAGCCTGACACCGTTTTGGACACCATTCTCCATTTCTCATACATTCTCCCTCCTGGTCTCGCCATGACCTTGTGTGTTTGTATCTTCTTTATTTCCACTAAATAGAGAGAATCCCTTTCCCCCATTCGCATTTTAATTTAAAGACATTTTACATCATCTTCTAGTTCACCATTACTAAAAGCCCGTTTATCTTTTGCCACGCGTTCTTTTCCCTGTCACCCATCCCCCAACTCTGGCAAGGGATTAAAAATCTCAGTTTCCAATCCTTCTCAATTCTGAAAAAGTGTCACACTGGACTTGAAACGCTAACTCTGTTTCTCTGTCTCTGCAGATGCATCCACACCTGTTGAATTTCTCCATAACTGCACAGGCACAGCACAAATTTTCAATTAAACAAATAATTGCGGATACTGGAAATAAAAACACAAATATTTTTGGAGAAACTCGAAGCATTGTATAAGGGTCACTGGACCCGAAAGATTAATTCTACTTTCATGCCAAAATGCTGCCAGACCTGCTTAGTTTCTTCAGCTATTTCTGTTTTTGTACAAGTACCACAAGTATGTATCAAAGTTGCTCAAATGCCATGTCCAACATGGAAAACCATACACAGAGAAGTGAACGATAACACATTTATTTGTTCTACAGCTGCATAAGGCTGGCATCACTGACACTACAAAGCTGTTAATCAAGGTCAGGGAGAGAAACAGAGGGAAACACATTCAGATCAAACACAGATGACGACATTGCGGCAATGGAAAGTATTCAGATGAATATGTTAAAGAGTTTGGGTAATGTATTAAATTGGAGGTGTGACACCAGGGAGAGAAACTAATAGAATGAGAGTATGAAAATGAATGTGTTCCCACATCAGAAACCAAGGTTACGTCACTGAGTACAGGGATGGTGGGTGAATGGGTCTCGGTGTGAACTAGGGGAGAGTCAGTATAATTGAATTTTAGATATTGCAGCTCAAACTAGTCATTCATGTGATGCCGTAGATCACAGCAGCAGCAGCTGCTGCAGAAATGCATTTAATCACAACCTGTAGCTTTTTTTTCCTGGGACAACTCCCTAGTCTACCAATGCCATCAAGCCGATCTATGGTTCAGTGACTAGTGTGGGTGAACATGCCAGGGTCAGAACCATGTCTACCTGAACCTGATAGCAACTAATTAAAGCTTCTGAACTTGACTAGTTATATTCTAAACAGCAGAACTAATATCTAACAAGACCAACAGATCAGATCTAAATTCTGCAGTCCCGCCACATCCAGTTATCAATGTCAATGGACGATTAAGCAACTCACTGGAGAAGAGGACGCCACAAATGTCTTCATCCCAATAATGGAACAGCCCTGTACATCAGTGTAAAAGATAAGGATGTAGTATCTGCACCATCCTCAGCCAGAGGTGTTGAGTGGATGATCCACATTACCCTCAACATGATGCCCACAGAATCACATATTCAAGTTTTCAACCAATTTGATTCGCTGCACGTGACATGAATAAACAGCTGAACACAGTAGATACGACAAAGGCTTTTGGGCCCTGACGCCATTCCTGCAATAGGACTGAAGACTTGTGCTGCACAACAAGTTGTGCTCCTGGAGAAGCTGTTTCATTCCCTGGCAATATGGAAACTTACTCAGCTAAGACCAGTCCCCTAAGAGGGGAATATTACAATCTGACAAATTACCATTCCCTCAATCCCATCACAAAAGTCAAATTGGTGGGAGTTCCTTTTGACAGCGCTGTCAAGCAGCGCAGAAATAACCAGCTCACTGTAATTTCTGATAGGTCCCCACGTGGAGATGGTGCTGTTGTAGAAATATCACTGGATTAATAATCCAGACCAGGCTAATGTTCTGGCAGCTTGTGGAAGTTAAAAAAACATTTAATAAAGTATCGAGATCTAAAACCTGGTGTGAGTAACAGTGACCTTGAAGTCAATGTCGATTGTAAACATCAATTTCCTTCCCCAATGTACTTGCAAGAAGAAAATCTCCCGTGCTTTCCTGGTCTGGACTAAAAGTGACTCCAGATACACAGACATGTGATAAACACTTCAGTGATCTCTGAAACGGCCAAGCAAGACACCCTATTGTATCAAACTGCTCCGAGGTCTTATAGGATAAACCCAGACCAAACACACGACACCTGCCTCGATATCGGAAAAAGGGAGAGGGAAACTCAATCCTGCAGAGGTCTTCTTCCGAATATCTGAGAGCTTGTGACAGCTTTTACAGAGCTTTCCACAGGCTATACAGAAATATACAGAAATAAGTAGGCCTTAGACACATTGAGCCTTCCCCATTCTCATTCGTGAAGAAACCCTCTTCAATGCAGTTTTCCCCAAAGTGTTCATATCCCTTAACATGTTTTAACATCGACACATAAATAATAGGAACTGGTGTAGTCCCTTTGGTTCATCAATTTTGCTCCTCCATTCAATATATAGGCAGTTTTCTGATAACGGGTATCATATTAAACATGATTTTGTTACCATATGATTTGTGAATTGCGCACCTTTATTTATAAAGAAAGTTCCCATTCACTGTGACACGATTCCATTCCCAGCAATAGCTGAAGAGCAAATCTCAACCTCAGGATCCTCTGTCTGCAAAATGGCCCTTCAGTGTGTTCAGATAAAACAGGAATGTAATCCACTCCGAAAGCCTTAAAACAACGCCTGAAACTGGGAATTGTACTCTCCAGTTAGAAGGAACTTTATTTCAAACCAGGGGGAGAATCTTGAGGAGAACAGGAATCCCGCTTTGGCATCACGTGGTCAGTCAGCTCTGCACGCTTTCTGGTGAAGAGCTTGGTGAAATTTGCAGTGCTGTAGTCACTCACTGTAATGTTAAAGCATTACATTTACTGAACTATTTCATGGCACTGTATGATTTGAAGATTTACACACACTGTGCTATAGTTTGTGTTAGACTGACTATTAGTTTTGTTTTGATTTTTCCTGATTTTATTGGGGATTCGGCCCTTATTCTCTTTTTCCCCTAGGCCCCATTATTTACATTGCAACGTTTTCTACAATACGGTGTTTCATCGGACACAGCTGCTGCAATATTGCAGAATTACCTGTAATGATCGCCGATTCTCCAACTCCTCTCCATACTCTTCTCTCTCCCCATATCTTTTGTGTCTTGAAATCTTTATTTATATTATGTGGTAGAGAATTCCCCATGTTCACCAGAGTCTGAGTGCAGACATTTATTTTCATCTCAATGCAGAGTGGCCTGCCTGTACCTAATAATGTGTCCCCTTGTTTGAGACTTCCCACCTGGAGAAATATAATCTGCGCTTCCAATCTGTCTCACGCTGTCAGTGTTTTATATATCTCACTGACATCTCCACTCATTTTCCTAAAGCCCATGGAATACAGGCCTGGTCGCCCCAAACTCTGCTCCCACAACAAGCCTGTCATCCCAGAGATCAGTCTGGTCATCCTTTGCTGCTCTCCCTCAATGTCAGGTTTGTCCTTTAATTTGTCAGCAAACTAAAACTGAACACAATACTGCACAATGTTCGAGATGATGTCTCACCAAGGTTCTGTACAGATGCAGTCAGGCACACTTACTCCAGGACTCAAATCCCCCGGAAATGAAGTTCAACATACCATTTATCTCCCTAACTGCTTTCAGCATCCACCATCAAACAATTGCAGAAGCAAAGACTCTTTACCTTCAGAAAAGCAGCACGATCTACATTCGTTCCACTGTCTGAGATGAGATGCGAAGCCATAAATGTTAATGATACTCTAAGTGCTGGCCCAATTAGTTTTTAACAGTTGTGAAGTTTCCCGTTTTTACTCCCCTCTGAGGGCATTTATTCCTGACCACAACACCCTCTGGGTGAAAATCCATCTTCAAATCCTCTGCAAATCTCAAACTTTCACTTTAAAAGTCTGCTGTCTTGTTTCTGACCCTTTGACTAAAAGGAACAGCTGCTGTCTATCCACCCTGTCCATGCTCCTCGCAATCTTATCCTTCTGAATCACATCCCCCTTAGCCTTCCCTGCTCCAAAATAAAGAACCTGATCTTATCCAGCCTCTCTCCACAGCAGGTATGCTCCATTCCAGGGAACATCCTGGTGAATCTCCTCTGCACCCCGTCCAGTGCAAACATATCCTTCCTGCAATGTGACTCCCAGAACTTCGCACAGTATTCCATCCTGGTCAAACCAAAGTCATGTATAGCTATAATAATCTATGTTTCGATGAGTAAACACTATGCTTACTATCCACAGTGCTTTCTCAACTAACCTATTACACTGTCCAGTCACATTCAGGGATGTGTGGAGAAGCACTCTCTGAGCTTCCTGCTAGTCACTGAGTCCTCCCCTGTCTGGGTCCTTCTTCCAAAGTGCATCACCTCATATTTATCAGGGTTACATTCCATTTGCTATTGATCTGTCCATCTGACCAATCCATCTGTATCTACCTTTAACATAAGGCCTTCCTCCTCACTGCCAACCATCCAGCCAATCTCTGTATCAAACACAATCTTATTTTTTACAACCCCCACCCCCACCCCTCCACATTCACATCTACATCATTTATATATACCACAAATAATAAGGAACGGTGGAGCTTCTCGTCAAAAAGAAAAAAGATAGCTGACATAAGGTGGAGGAAGCTAGGGTCAAGCTCAGCTCTACAGGATTACAGGCAGTCAAGGAAGGAGCTTAAAAATGGTCTGAGGAGAGCCAGGAGGGGGCACGAGAAAGGCTTGGCAGAACGGATTAGGGAGAATGCAAAGGCATTTTACACTTATGTGAGGAATAAGAAAATGGTCAAAGAAAGAGTAGGGCCGATCAGGGATAGCATAGGGAATTTGTGTGTGGAGTCTGAGGAGGTAGTGGAAGTCCTAAATGAGTTTTTTGCTTCTGTCTTTACGAAAGAAAGAAACTTTGTAGTGAATGAAACCATTGAAGAGCTGGTGTGCATGCTGAAATGGATAGAGATAGAGGAAGCTGATGTGATGAAACTTTTGTCAAAATTAAGATTGACAAGTCGCCAGGCCCGGACCAGATTTGTCCTCGGCTGCTTTGGGAAACAAGAAATGTAATTGCTTCGCCACTTGCGAGCATCTTTTTCTCCTCGCTCTCCACTGGAGTCGTACCTGAGGACTGGAGAGAGGCAACTGTAATTCCTCTCTTCAAGAAGGGAAAAAGGGAAATCCCCAGCAATTACAGACCAGGTCTGTCGTCTGCAAGGTGTTAGAAAGGATTCTGAGGTATAGGATTTATGACCCTCTGGAAGAGCATGGCTTGATTAAATGCAGTCAACACGGCTTTGTGAGGGTCAGGTAATGCCTCACAAACCTTATCGAGTTATTTGAGGATGCGACTAGAAAGGTTGATGAGGGTCGAGCTGTCGATGTGGTGTATATGGACTTCTTTATTGCTGGAACAGCACAGCAGGTCAGGCAGCATCCAGGGAACAGGAGATTCGACGTTTCGGGCACAGGCCCTTCTTCAGGAATGATTCCTGAAGAAGGGCCTGTGCCCGAAACGTCGAATCTCCTGTTCCCTGGATGCTGCCTGACCTGCTGTGCTGTTCCAGCAATAAAGTTTCAACTTTGATCTCCAGCATCTGCAGACCTCACTTTCTCCTGTATATGGACTTCAGCAAGGCATTTGAAGAAGGGCTTATGCCCGAAACGTCGATTCTCCTGTTCCTTGGATGCTGCCTGACCTGCTGCGCTTTTCCAGCAACACATATTCAGATTTGATAAGGTTCCCCATGGTAGGCTCATTCAGAAGGTCAGGAGGAATGGGGTTCAGGGGAACATAGCTGTCTGGATACAGAATTGGCTGGCCAACAGAAGACAGCGAGAGATAGTAGAAGGAAAATATTCTGCCTGGAAGTCTGTGGTGAGTGGTGTTCCACAGGGCTCTGTCCTTGGGCCTCTACTGTTTGCAATTTTTATTAATGACTTGGATGAGGGGATTGAATGATGGGTCAACAAGTTTGCAGATGACACAAAGGTTGGAGATGTCGTTGACAGTGTAGAGGGCTGTTGTAGTCTGTAGCGGGACATTGACAGGATGCAGAGATTGGCTGAGAGGTGGCAGATGGAGTTCAACCTGGATAAATGCGAGGTGATGCGTTTTGGAATATCGAATTTGAAAGCTGAGTACAGGATGAAGGATAGGATTTTTGGAGGAACAGAGGGATCTTGGGGTGCAGGTACATAGATCCCTTAAAATGGCTACCCAAGTGGACAGGGTTGTTACGAAAACATATGGTGTTTTTGCTTTCATTAACAGTGGTATTGAGTTTAAGAGTCGTGAGATCTTCTTGCAGCTCTATAAAACTTTGTTTAGACCGCATGTGGATGCTTTGGAGAGTGTTCAGAGGAGGCTTAACAGGATGCTGCCTGGACTGGAGGGCTTATCTTATGAGGAGAGGTTGACTGAGCTCGGACCTTTTTCATTGGAGAAAAGAAGGAGGAGAGGGGACCTAATTCAGGTATACAAGATAATGAGAGGCATAGATAGACTCCATAAGACCATAAGACCATAAGACATAGGAGTGGAAGTAAGGCCATTCGGCCCATCGAGTCCACTCCGCCATTCAATCATGGCTGATGCGCATTTCAGCTCCACTTACCAGCGTTCTCCCCGTAGCCTTTAATTCCTCTAGACAACAAGAATCTATCAATCTCGGCCTTGAAGACATTTAGCGTCCCGGCTTCCACTGCACTCCGTGGCAATGAATTCCAAAGGCCCACCACTCTCTGGCTGAAGAAATGTCTCCGCATTTCTGTTCTGACATTACCCCCTCTAATTCTAAGGCTGTGTCCACGGGTCCTAGTCTCCTCGTTTAACTGAAACAATTTCCTAGCATCCACCTTTTTCAAGCCATGTATTATTTTGTACGTCTCTATTAAGTCTCCCCTTAATCTTCTAAACTCCAACGAATACAATCCCAGTATCCTCAGCCGTTCCTCATATGCTAGACCTGTCATTCCAGGGATCATCCGTGTGAATCTCCGCTGGACACGTTCCAGTGCCAGTATGTCCTTCCTGAGGTGTGGGGACCAAAACTGGACACAGTACTCCAAATGGGGCCTAACCAGAGCTTTATAAAGTCTTAGTAGTACATCTCTGCTTTTATATTCCAACCCTCTTGAGATAAGAGACAACATTGCATTCGCTAGCCAGAGACTATTTCCCACGGCAGAAATGACGAATATGAGGGGTCATAGTTTTTAGCTGGTTGGAGGAAAGTATGGAGGGAATGTCAGAGGTGGATTCTTTACACAGAGAGTTGTGAGAGCATGGAATGCGTTGCCAGCAGCAGTTATGGAGGCAGGATCATTGGGGACATTTAAAAAACTCCTGGACATGCATATGGTCACAGATATTTAAGGGTGCATACATGAGGATCAGTGGTCGGCACAACATCGTGGGCTGAAGGGCCTGTTCTGTGATGTAATGTTCTATGTTCTATGAACACAGAATTGATCCCTGGGGTACACCCGGGAATATTGGTCTCAAGTCACACAAACAGGCTGCTACCACCACCCTATGTCTCCTGCCACTAAAATAATTTGAATGTCACTTAGCAAGCAACCCTTAGCAAGTACTTTCTTTATCAGTTTCGCACGTGGGGCTTTATCAAAGGCCTGACTGAAAAACCACATAAATGACCTCTTCGAAAAAAGTCAATAAAATTCGTTTGGTACGAGTGCCCCCTAATGACTTCATGCTGACTACCCCGATCAAAATTGCATCTCTAAATGAAGATCAATTTTCTCCTTCCCTATTTTCTCCAATAGTTTCCCTGACACTGTTCTGATATTCACTGATCTACAGTTCCCTGGTCTATCTCCACCCACATTCCGGTAAAGCGTGCCCCCCGCGCCCCTCCCCCCAGTCCTTTGGCACTTCCCGTGTGACGAGATTCTACTTAAACATTTGAGTTATTGCCTTTCCTACCTTTTTTCCAACAGCAGTAGGTATACAACTCATCCAGACGTGTGGACTTGTCCAATTTTATACCAGACAAAATCTTCATCTCCTGCTCACATCTTGCATCAATCCGCTCATGAACATCCCAGTCCATCTTCTTGTATTCTATACTTGTCTACTCCTTCTCCCAAGTAAAACAGATGTGAAGTTCTCATGTAGCAATCTGTCAATGTTTCCCAGCGTCACAAACAAATTGCCCCCTTGGTATCTAATGGGCCCTGATTATTCCCTGGTTGTTCTGTTCTGCTTGATGTCCTTGTAGAATATCTTGAAATTCTCGATAAATTTGCTCGCACTTTTCCATGTCCCTATTTTCTTCAGACCCCTCATTTATTTTAAGTTTCACTGCGATCACCTATCATTCTCTGAAACTCTCGAGAACACAGGCTGAGTTTCCTCAGCAGCTAATCTTGTCATATGATGGATTATTATGGCGAATGTCCATTCAGTATTCAGTATGTTTTACTTAGATTAGGACATCAAACCTGTACACAATACTCTAGGTACAGACTCACCACCACTCTGTGCAACTGGTGCAGAACATCTTTACTTCTAGTAGGAGCAAATTACTGCAGAACCTGGAGTTTGTACTATAACCAATACATGCTGGAGATCACAGTGAGTCAGACAGCATCCATGGAGAGAGAGCATGGAGGTATACACCGTCTACGTACTGATTCCCTTTAAATGAATACAAACCTAACTTCTACCTTACCTCATTTACATATGTTCCTCCCACTTTGCTTTATTTTTTCTCTGCTAACATCCGTATGAATTCCTAAAATTCCTCCTGAATATCCAACTATAGCATATCCACTGGTTCTCCATCGTTTATACCTATAAGGAAAATCTCAAAGCAAAAAGTTGGTAAATTTTGGTTTCCTTTTCAGAAATCTGGAATCATTCTATTGATCTTTGCTATTACTTTTTAAGTATCCAATATCACATTCTTAACTATCAATTCCAGCAGATTCCTTGCTGTGAATGACAAGTTAACTGTTCGGTATTTCTCCACTCTCCCTCTTCTTCCCTTCTTAAATCCTTGGAATGCATTCATAAGTTTCCAAATTGAATATGGAAAAACACAGTTATCCTCAATGCAACCAATCTGTCTATTGCTGCTTTCTCTGAAATTCTGATATGACGTACATCTGATCCGTCAGATGTATCAATGATCAATCCAGCTGTGTTTTGAAATAATGCTTCATTACGGATATGAATGATTTTAGTCTTAATTATGCAAGTCCACGGTCACTTGATTTTTCAGCGAGATTTTCGGGATCTTCCTCCATGAAGACAGACATAAAGTAACTGTTTAGTTTCCTGTCAGTTTTCTGTTCTCTCCAACAAATTATCCTGTCTGCACAATTACTTTACCACATTTGACCTTTCTTTTCCTGTCAAATATTGATAGAGGATTTTCGTCTCTCTTTTTATTTCTGATTAGTTTCTATTTCTGATTAGTGGTGGGCGGCACGGTGGCACAGTGGTTAGCACTGCTGCCTCACAGCGCCTGAGACCCGGGTTCAATTCCCGCCTCAGGCGACTGACTGTGTGGAGTTTGCACGTTCTCCCCGTGTCTGCGTGGGTTTCCTCCGGGTGCTCCGGTTTCCTCCCACAGTCCAAAAGATGTGCAGGGTCAGGTGAATTGGCCATGCTAAAATGCCCGTAGTGTTAGGTAAGGGGTAAATGTAGGGGTATGGGTGGGTTTCGCTTCGGCGGGTCGGTGTGGACTTGTTGGGCCGAAGGGCCTGTTTCCACACTGTAATGTAATCTAATCTAATCTAATCTATTCTTGTTCTCTTTTTGATTAACTTATCAGTTTGTTAGTCCTCTTTTTCGAGTCCTAAATTTCAGAGAATCCACAATATCTGGCATTTTTCTGAGCCAGTTTATTTGATATAATACATTTTGAACTTCTTTTGTTAACCATGGTTGAGTCACCTTTCTCTTTTGCTATTTATACCTTGGAGGGACCTGCGCATCTTGTACGCCTTACAGTGTTTCTATAACTAACAAACGTTGCCTATCTTTCATTAAATCTTTTTCATGGACTTTTCAAATTCACTGAAGCCAACTTATTCCCCATGGCTTGTATGACTCAGGAATATACACGTAAATTAAGAAAAAAAATGTTTTGTATTGAAACATCATGTAAATTTCAATATATCAAGAATACTATTCCCAAAAGCTCCATTACATCCAATATTAATGGTAGATTCATATGAGATATTTGGTGAGGCATATCTCAACATTGATATCATCTTAGCACATCTTCCCTCTTCTTCTCAAGCATCATTATGACATTTTCACTAGATCTCCCGTTATGCTCGGAGAGTAGAGAAAGACAATGGTCTTTCAGCATTGCTGTGTATTACCCCAGACAGCTGAGACTGCTCTAACCTGGGTGGGAACCTTACAGCAGGCTGGTAAAGTGTTGCAGCTGCTGTATAGGGTCTTAGTGAGATCACATCTGGGGTAGTGTGCACCGATTTAGTATCATCACTGAGGAAAGGATATTTTAATTAACTCAGAGATTATTCCCTGAACTGATTCTGCAACAAACTGTTAATCATCGTATACCTTCAGTGTGGAATTTAGCCATTTGACCCAGCAACAACACACTGATCCTCTAAAGACCATCCTGAACAAATCCTACCTTCCCCACCCCCCTCCACCCCCCCCCCCCGCCGTGCCCCCCACCCCAACCCAACCCCTGTAACCTGGTATTTCTCATGACTGATGCACCTAGCCTACACATACCTGGCTATTGCGGGTAATTTAGCTTGGCCAATCCACCTAACCTGCACATCTTGGGCTGTGGGATGAAATTGGAGTACACACCGGAAACCCATGCGGACAGGGGGAGAACGTGCGAACTCCACACAATCACCAGAAGCTGGAATTGAACTCGTATGAGGCAGCAGTGCTAACCACTGAGCTACCCGTGTGGGCAACTCAACTTGCCTGCACAATTCAGCCCTCAAAATGTGATATAACGGCAGTGTGATTCCATAAATCCCCCAACCTGTCATTGAGCAACAGGAGGAGGACATTGAGATCTTGAACGGCTTGGTCGGGAACAGGAGCAGGACATACAAACAATCGAGACTATAATGTGGGAACACCAGGAGGACGTTCAGCTCTTTGAGACTATAATGTAGGAACACCAGAGCAACATTTAGTCCATCGAGATTATAATGTAGGAACACCAGCACGACATTCAGCCCATTGAGACAATGATGTGGGAACACCAGGAGGTCATTCAGAGCATTGAATGTGTAACCAAGAACAGAATGAGTTCAATGAGCCACTCATGCCTCTTACGCAATGATTGGAGCAGATCTTTTATTGCTTTGTGCCTGTTACACAGGAATTGAAAGGGAATGTAGAGGATATAGAAAGGGAAGAAGTTAGAATTCAAAGTCAGTGAGAAGATTTGTAGGTCGGGTGTGCGTTGTTGTGGTTCTGTTCGCCGAACTAGGAATTTGTGTTGGAGACGTTTAATCCCCTGTCTAGGTGATATCCTCAGTGCTTGGGAGCCTCCTGTGAAGCGCTTCTGTGATGTTTCCTCCGGCATTTATAATGGCCTGTCCCTGCTGCTTCCAGTTGTCAGTTCCAGCTGTCCGCTGCAGTGGTCAGTATATTGGGTCCAGGTCGATGTGCTTATTGATTGAATCTGTGGATCAGTGCCATGCCTCGAGGAATTCCCTGGCTGTTCTCTGTTTGGCTTGTCCTATAATAGTAGTGTTGTCCCAGTCGAATTCATGTTACTTGTCATCTGCGTGTGTGGCTACTAAGTATAGCTGGTCGTGTCGTTTCGTGGCCATTTGGTGTTCATGGATAGGGATCGTTAGCTGTCTTCCTGTTTGTCCTACGTCGTGTTTTGTGCAGTCCTTGCATGGGATTTAGTACGCTACATTGGTTTTGCTCATGCTGGGTATTGGGTCCTTCGTTCTGGTGAGTTGTTGTCTGAGATTAGCTGTTGGTTTGTGTGCTGTTATGAGTCCTAATGGTCACAGTAGTCTGGCTGTCAGTTCGGAAATGCTCTTGATGTATGGTAGTGTGGCTAGTCCTTTGGGTTGCGGCATGTCCTCATTCCGTTGGCTTTCCCTTCGGCATCTGTTAATGAAATTGCATGGGCATCCATTTTTGGCGAACACATTGTACAGGTGTTCTTCTTCCTCTTTTTGCAGTTCTGGTGTACTGCAGTGTGTTGTGGCCCTTTTGAATAGTGTCTTGATGCAACTTCTTTTGTGGAACGCAGGACTCAATACCCAGCATGAGAAAAACCAATGTAGTGTACAAAATCCACTGCAAGGATTGCACAAAACACTACATAGGACAAATAGGAAGACAGCTAATGATCCGCATCTGTCAGCAAAATCCATCTGGTTCACAAATTTCCTTTAAGGAAACAATCTGCCATCCCTACCTGGTTTATCCTACATGTGACTCAGTATGCACTGGTATAACCGGTCAGGAATGAGCAACCTGTGAGCAAGTGAAGTGATTGCCTTGTAGTATTATTGCTAGAGCATGTATCAAAAATTTCAGCTAATGTTCAGGGGAGACAGGTTTGAATTCCACCATCAGAATTGGGGGCATTTTAAATCAATAATCAAAAAAAGACTTGCAATTAACAATTCATGAATAAGTGTGAAACCATTGCTGATGTCCAAAATAATCTTTGTTCGTCAAACATTACGATCGACAATTCTCCAGTCCCAGACCAGATTTGTCCTCGGCTGCTTTGTGAAAAGAGAAATGCAATTGCGAGGATCTTTGCATCCTCGCTCTTCACCGAAGGCGTACCTGAGGACTGGAGAGAGGCAACTGTAATTCCTCTCTTCAAGAAAGGAAATAGGGAAATCTCCAGCAATTACAGACCAGTAATTCTCACTTCTGTCGTCTGCAGGATGTTAGAAAGGATTCTGAGGGATAGGACTTATGGCCATCTAGAAGAGCATGGTTTGATTAAATGCAGTCAACGTGGCTTTGTGAGGGGCAGGTCATGCCTCACAAACCTTATCGAGTTATTTGAGGATGTGACTAGAAAGGTTGATGAGGGTCGAGCTGTGGATGTGGTGTATATGGACTTCACCAAGGCATTTGATAAGGTTCCCCATGGTAAGCTCATTCAGAAGGTCAGGAGGAATGAGGTTCAGGGGACCTTAGCTGTCTAGGTACAGAATTGGCTGGCCAACAGAAGACAGCGAGTGGTAGTAGAAGGAAAATATTCTGCCTGGAAGTGTGTGGTGAGTAGTGTTCCACAGGGCTCTCTCCTTGGGCCTCTAGTCTTTGTAATTTTTATAATGACTTGGATGAGGGGATTGAAGGATGGATCAGCACGTTTGCAGATGAGACAAAGGTTGGAGGTGTCGTTGACAGGCTGTTGTAGGCTGTAGCGGGACATTGACAGGATTCAGAGTTAGGCTGAGAGGTGGCAGATGGAGTTCAACCTGGGTAAATGCGAGGTGATGCATTTTGGAATGTCGAATTTGAAAGCTGATTACAGGATTAAGGATAGGATTCTTGACAGTGTGGAGGAACAGAGGGATCTTGGTGTGCAGGTACATAGATCCCTTCAAATGGCTACCTATGTGGACAGGGTTGTTAAGAAAGCATATGGTGTTTTGGCTTTCATTAGCAGGAGGATTGAGTTTAAGAGTCGTGAGATATTGTTGCAGCTCTATAAAACTTTTGTTAGACCGCTCTTGGAATACTGCAGCCAGTTCTGGTCGCCCTATTATAAGAAAGATGTGGATGCTTTGGAGAGGGTTCAGAGGAGGTTTACCAGGATGCTGCCTGGACTGGAGGGCTTATCGTATGAAGAGAGGTTGACTGAGCTCGCACTTTTTTCATTGGAAAAAAGGAGGAGGAGCGGGGACCTAATTGAGGTATACAAGGTAAGGAGAGGCATAGATAGAGTCGATGGCCAGAGATTATTTCCCAGGGCAGAAATGGCTAACACGAGGGGTCATAGTTTCAAGCTGTTTGGAGGAAAGAATAGAGGGGATGTCAGAGGCGGGTTCTTTACACAGAGATTTGAGAGAGCATGGAATGCGTTGCCAGCAGCAGTTGTGGAAGCAAGGTCACTGGGGACATTTAAAAGACTGATGGACATGCATATGGTCACAGAAATGTGAGGGTGCATACATGAGGATCAATGGTCGGCACAACATCGTGGGCTGAAGGGCCTGTTCTGTGCTGTACTGTTCTATGTTCTAAAAAGACACTGGTCCTTTAGAGAAAGACATCTGGCTCATCCTCATGTGGTCTGCACGAAGTAACCACAGCAAAGTGCTTGCCTCTCAATTACTCTCTGAAATGGCCGAACAAGTTACTCAGCTCAAGGACAGCTAGAGCTGGGCAAGAAAGGCTGGTCAGCAAGAGTCACCCACATCCCACAAGTAAATAAAAACAATCCCATTGCACTGGGCCCCAATGGAACAATGATGGGAGGATGCAGGAACAGGGTTCAGGTGAAAGGAGATTTCCAAATCCATAGAGAAAAGGTGGAGCATCAGAACAGCATGGGAATGTGGCTGAAGACTAGCGGAAAGGAACAGGAAGGGACAGAATTTAACTAAAACTGTACGTCAGTGAACAGGTTTGTGACAGGAGATTGTGGGAAAGAATAATATTTTTTTGGAATGGACAAAGTCTCATGAATAAGGTCGATGGATTTGTGATGCAGAGCTAAGTGGGATTTAGACACCAGGGAGACATGGTTACAGGGTGATCAAAAGGTGGAACATTAATATTCAATAGTTCACAACCTTGCGGGGTCAAAGGCAGAATGGGAAAGCATGTTGGGTAACGCTGACAGTAATGGGTAACAAAGGCATTACAGAGAAAGCATTTGGCCTGAGATAATGAGGTAGAGTCAGTCTAAATTTTAATACTGGCTACAACTTGCCAAGGACACAAGCAGCAGAGCAGTTTGAGCCACCGAACAGCATTTCATTGCTCATCACTACCTTAAACAGTAACTCGTTTGAATTTTTAATAAAGGCATTGTGATAATTTTGGGAAACTTCAATATTCGCATAATCTGAGACAATCACACGAACAACAGTGATATTCGAAGAGGACTTCGGAGAACTTTTTTCCCCCTCAGTGTTTCTTTGAATAATACATTGTGCAACTGGCGAGGGACCTTTATCTGATGAAACTGAGTGAATGAGTAATGTCGCACTGAGAGATCCTCCGAGACATTGAGATAAAGTAACATTTAATTAATTATAAAGCTTTAACATGAATCACAGAATGGACAAGACACAACGTGAAACAAATTAGCCCATTTACATGCATTTGAGAGGAGACCTGACCAAGGGTTAACAGGATGAACAGTCTGAAATGTGTGTCTGTAAACTAACAGTTGAAAACACATGAAGAACTGTGTAAAACACACAACAAAAGGACATTCCATTGAAACAGTCAAAACCTCAGCAAGAAATTCCCACCTGTCCCTCATTCAGGACAAAATTGACCAGATTAGATTATCAGGCTTAGAAGATCTCCAAAAAGTCCGAACAATTCTAAAGCGAGAGAGTGTTTATGCAGTTAGTGCTAGAGAGATTGCGAACTGTCTGCTAGCAGGAGGAGGGCAGTGGGAAAGAGAATCACTGACAGGGTTTAATGTCACAATAGGAACAGAAGATGCTGGAGGTGGTGAGAGTGTTACAGAGAGTGGTCAGAGCCTGAATACTGTTACAAAGCTAGTATGGATTGCTGCAGCTGGAGGGGTTTGCAGAGGTAGGGAGGGACATATGCATTTTTATTTATTCATTCATAGGATGTGGGTGTCTCTAAATGGACCAGCATTCTTTGCTGCCACTCCTAATTACGAAGAGGGCAGCTCAGAGTCTGCCATACTGCTGTGTATTGGAGTCACATGTTAGCCAGACCAGGTTTGAATGTCAGCTGTCCTTCCCTAAAGAACGTAAGTGAACCAGATGAGTTTTTCCTACTGATCAACAATGCTTTTATGGTGACCTCACCAATGTCCATCACAACATGACATCCCAACTCCCAATCTCAATTCTCAAACCAATGAAGGTAAGCATTAGAAACGCCTGCTTCACCAGCCTGTCTGCCTGTGACACCACTTTCAAAGAACTGTGTACCTGCATCCCTCGGTCACTGACTGACAACACGACCCAGGGCACGAACATTTAACTGTACAAGTCCCACCCTGGTTTGTTTCACAAAAATGGAACACTTCACATTTATTTAATTAGACTCCATCTGCTATTCTTCAGCCCACTATCCCAGCCGTACTGTTCATCCTGTTGTATCACAGATAATCTTCTTAACTGTCCACTTTCCCACCAATTTCAGTAGCATCCAAAAAACTTACTTACCAGGAAACCAATACCCCCGTCCAAACCATTTATCCAAATGACAAACAACAGGGGACCCACTACACCGCTGGTCACATGCCTCCAGTCAGAAAAACAAAATGTCTCCCATCACCCTCTGTCTCCGAGCAGCAAGCCAATTCTGTACCCTGTTGACTAGCTCCTCCTGAATGCCATATCCTTTTACATTGATCTGAGCTTATTACCCAGTTTACCATACAGAACGTAGAACACAGAATAGTACAGCACAGGACCCTTTGGCCATGATGTCACGCCAATTTTCTTTTCGACTGTATGATCAAACTAATCTATGTACCCTTCATTTTACTATCACCCATGTGCCGAGAAGTATAAAAAACGTTCCAAGTGCATCTAATTTTAATGCCACCACTGGAAGTATATTCCACTCACCCACCACTCTATATGTAACGAAACTATCTCCGAAATCTCCCCTTAACCACCCCCTTGCAATTGTTATTTATATCAGGGCAAGAAATCTCGCTCACTATTCACTGTCTCTGCCTCTCGTCATCTTGTTCACCTCTACCAAGTCGCCCCTTACCCTTCTTCACTCCAGTGAGAAAAGCCTTACCTCCCTCAACCTTTCTTCATAAGACATGCTCTCCAGTACAGGCAGCATCCTGGTAAATCTCCTCTTTACCCTCTCTAAAGCTTCCACATCCATCCTGTAATGGGGGGACCAGAACTGAACACAATATTCCAAGTGTAGTCTAACCAGGGTTCTATAGAGCTGCAGCATAACCTCACAGCTTTAAAACCCAATCCCTTAGCAATTGAAAACCAACACAACATATTCTTTCATAACAAACCTATAAGCTTGATGGCAACTTTGAGGGATCGATGTCCATGGAACACAAGACCCGATGTTCCACAACACTACCAAGTGTTATGCCTTTAACCGTGTATTCTGCATTCAAGTTCGATCTTCCAAAATGAATCATTTCACACTTTTCCAGATTGAACTCCATCTGCCACTTCTCAGCCCAGCTCCGCATCCTGTCAATATCCTGCTGTAACCTACAACAGCCCTCCACACTATCCACCAGTCCTCCAACCTCCATGTCATTGGCAAAATTACTAACCCATTCTTTCACAACCACATCCAAGTCATTTATTAAAAAATTCACAAAGAGCAGCGGTCCTGGAACCGATCCCTGCAGAACACCACTGGTTACCGAGCTCCAGGCTGAATGCTTCCCATCTATCATCACCCTCTGTCTTCTATGAGAAATTCTTTATCCAGACAGACAGGTTTCCTGTATCCCATGCCTCTGTACTTTCTTAATGAGCCATAAAGGTGTTTTATCACATTCTCAAATGATTCAATAAGATTTGTGAGGTACGACCTGTCCCTACAGAGCCATGCTGACGATCTTTAACCAAACTATGGTTTTCCAAAAATCATAAGTCCTGTCTCTCCGAGTCCTCTCCAATAATTTGCATACCACAGACATAAGAAAGTGAGGCCTGTAATTCCCAGATTTATCCCTATTCCATTTCTTGAACAAGGGAGTAATATTTTCCTGCCTCCAACCATCTAATAACTCCAGTGGACAGTGAGGGTACAAAGGTCATCGCCAAAGGCGCAACAATCCCTTCCATCGCCTCCTGTAGTAACTTTGGGTACATCCCGTCTAGGCCAACACACTTATCCATCCTTATGTTTTACACAATACTCAGCACATCCTCCTTCTTAACATCAACCTGTTCACATATATTAGTCCTTTTCATGCTGTCCTCACAAATAACAAGGCCCCTCTCAGGAGTGAATACAGAAGCACAGTATGTATTAAGGACCTCCCCTACCTCCTGTGACTCCAGGCACATGTTCGCTCTACTATCCTTGACCGGCCCTACCCTCACTCTGGACATCCTCTTGTTCCTCAAATAAGTGGAGCATGCCTTAAGGTTTTCCTCAATCCTTCCCAACAAAGCTTCTCCATGTCCCCTTCGAGCTGTCCGAAATCCATTCTTCAGTTCCTTCCTGACTACGATCAGACAGTCTCCAGAGTGTGGAAACAGGCCATTTGGCTCAACAACTCCATAAGGACAGTCTGAACAGCATTCCACCCAGAACCATTCCCCCACACTATTACTCTCCATTTACCCTGACTGATGTGTCAATCCTACACACCCTGAACACTAAAGGTAATTTAGCATGGCTGATTCACCTATTCTGCACATCTTTGGACGGTGGGTGGAAACTGGAGCATCTGGAGGATCCCCATGAAGACACCGGGAGAACGTGTAAACTCCACACAGACAGTCGCCCTGGACTGGAATCGAAATCGGGTTCCTGGTGCTATAAGGCAGCTGTGCTAAATACTGAGCCACCGTGCTGCACCCATATAAACCTATAGAGGTCTAAAGATCCTAACATCCTCAACCTTAAGTAACCTTCCTTCTTCCTCTTGACCAGGCGTTCTGCATCCCTTGGAATCTTGTCAAATGCTCTGCTGAAGTCCATGGAGACAATGTTGACTGTTCTGCATTCATCCATCGCTTGGTCACTTCCTCAAAGAAACACAGTTTTCCACTCACAAAGCCATGCTGACCTCCTGCAATCTGTCCTTGCCTTTCCAAATATACGTAGCTCCTTTCTCACACAATCTCCCCCAACAACGTACCCATCACTGGGCTGTAACTTCCTGCACTTTCCCTGCAATCCTTAAGTGACGAAACAGCATGATCCTCCCCCCAGTCTATCGGCACCTCACTGCGTCTGTTGATAATATAAATATCTCTGTTTGGGACACTGCAACCTCTTCCCTAGCTCCACACAATATTCTAGGTTAGACCTAAGTTAGACCTAATAAGCTACTGAAGATTGATCTACCTTTATTTGTTTTAAGATTCCAGCGTTTTCTCTTCTCTGTTGAGGATTCTTTCCAAGACATCACCATTTATTTCCCCAAGTACCCGAGCTTCCATGTCTTTCTACATAGCAAATTCAGACAAGATTATTTTGTTTAATATTTCACCCATCTCCTCTGGTTCCACACATAGGCGTCCTCATTGATATATAAGGAACCCTATTCTCTACCAAATTGTTCCTTTACCCTTATTAAAACTTGCATAAAGGCTTCTGAAAATTCAAATAAACCAAATCCCCCGTACCAACACCTCCTCCTACACCCTTATCTATTCTGCCATTTATATTTACACCAACAAATAAAATACAACAGGCTCAAAAATAAATTCTCTTGCATAAGATGCGTTTCTAAACATCCAGTTATTGTATATTGACATATTTCAGCATGCTCCCGACTTACTGTCAGGCTAACATCGTTTGGTTTGAGACTGTCAGCAGAAAGGGTTGTGGGATTTCTTGTTTATCAATCTGAAAAAGTTAGCGTACAGTGTCAGCAGGCAATAGAGAAGGAAAATCAAATGCTGGCATTTATTATAAAGAGAATGGAGTCGAAAAATAGGGAGGTCTTGCTAAGAGTATATAAGATACGAGTCAGATCACACCCAGAATACTATGAACAGTGTGAGTGCCCGAAGGAAAGACATTCTTCTATTGGAGGCAGGTCAGAGAAGGGTCATTCAGTTGATCCTGGGAATGGGTGAATTTTCTAATAAGAGTTGGGGTAGATTGAGGTTGAACGCATTGAAGTTTAAAAAAAAATGAGATAGAAATCGAATGTAACATCAACGATTCGGAAGGGCTTTGATCAGGTAGATGCTGGGAAGTTAGAAATTAGAACAGTACAGCACAGCAATAGGCCCTTCGGCCCACCATGGCTGTGCTGTCTATGATGCTATTCTCAACTCATCCCATCTGCACATAGTCCATATCCCTCTATTCTCTGCCTGTTCATGTTTCTGTCTAAATTCCACTTCAATATTTTACTCACATTTTTGTTTCTACGATCTCCCTGGGTAACATGCACACTTTATGTAAAAAGAACTTGTCTCACACATCTTGTTTAAACTTTCTCTGTCTCACCTTAAACCTATACGCTCTAGTATTTGAAACTTATACATTGGAAAAGAGATTCCAACAACCCACATTTTCTGTCCCTGTACTAATGTTATATTCCTGTACCTGGCCGCCTGTCAGCCTCTGATACCCTCGCAAAACAATCCAAATTTATTTAATTTCCTCTTACACATAACACACCCTTTAAAACCCAGCACAGGCAACGTGCTAATAAACTCCTTTTGCACCATTTTCAAAGCCTCCACATTCGTCCTATTGTGTGGAGATGAGAACTGCACACAGTATTCTAAATGTGGACAAATAAAAGTTTCATACAATTACAACATCAGATGCCAAGCACAATAACCAATGTTGTGACCGATGAAGACCAGTGTTCCATTTGTTTTCTTTCTCATCTGAAACACTTGTGTTGCCATTTTCAGGAAGTCACTGACTTGCACCAAGATCCTTCTGTATATCAATGTCCCTCAGTATCCTAACTTTCTTCTTGAATTTGACATCCTAAACTCCATCATCTGACACTTGTTCAAATTAAACTCAATTTGCCACATCATCGAACATCTTTGCAACTGATTAGTAAATTCCTGCAACCTTGGATATCCATGCTTATGAACCTCAACTCCACCAATTTACATGTCTTCTGCAATAATTATCTTTGTCACTTCCTTCCTTTTCAATTGTGTGAGAATCTGGAACCGGAGGGCATAAAATCCCTGCAATGGCTCACACGTTTAAGATGGAGAGGAGGAGGAATGTCTTCACTCAGAGGGTAGGGACTCTGTGGGAACTCCTGACTGCAAGGGGCTGTCGAGTTTGGGTCTTTAAGAAGATTTACAGCAAAGATGGTCAGATTTTAATGAATCAGGGAAACAAGCGTTTTGTGGAAAAGGCAGAAAAGTAGAGTTGAAGAGTATCAGGTCAGCCATGAACTGATTGAAGGGCAGAGCATCCTCAATGGGCCAAATGGCCTCATTCTACTCCTACATCTCATGGTCTGAACTCAAACTCAGTATTGACATGAAAACATTATGAGTCTCCGCGCACAAAACCTCTTGAAATTGGGATTATTAGATATTTAATATTACACAGGATTTCATTGACAATAGACAATTCTGTTGACGGCTCCTTGATATAATGTTATAAAAAACCATCTCGTATATAATCCACGAATCCATCCATTTCAGCCCTGATACTCATTTGTTATCCAGTCGGGATGGAGACTACTGTCACACACAGTTACTGTCCTTCCCTTGCTACAAGTATATTCAGTGTCCTGACTGTAACCAGAATGACATTACCATCACTGTCTGGTGCCTACAAAAGAATTCCTGCTAACGGTTGCTGCTGCTTGCTTATTCTCAGCTCCAGCCAAATAGCCTCTAAAGTTTGGACTTCAGTTCCACATGTCTGTCTCATTAATGCACTAACCTCATCCTTTCCTCACAACTTGTTGTCTGCCTCGATCCCAACAAACCTTCAATATTCCCTTCCCAGCGATGTTCATTCAGCAGCTACATCTCCGGAATGACAGTTCCATCACATCTGTTCACTTTCATTCCATCTGCTTTTTGCCGAATGAAGGGAGTTATTCCTCAGTAGTGGGAGGTTGAACAGATGGATAGAGGTTACAGAGATAGGGAGGCTTATAGGGGTTCGAGGATGTTAGAGTTAAACAGAGTTACATCTGGTCAAGAATGTCAGTGGGACAAAAGGGTTTGGGGATTGGAGGAATTTACAGAGATAGACGGAGCCGGATTATACTCCGGAGATAGGGAAAGGGATGGATGTAGGGAGATGTAGGCAGGCTGAGAGGCACAGACAGGAGGTATTTCAGCGAGAAATGTATTGTATATACTAACAGAGATATGGAACACTGTAGTGACTGATGACGTTTACATATATAAGGCGGTTTCTAGGTTCTGGAGGCTACATAGATTGGAAGGCAATGGAGAATGCCAGGTTACTGGGTTGGAGACAGTTACACAGATGGGGAAGGCTGCACAAACTGAAAGAGGCTCCTGTGATCAGGGGGATTGGGGGGCGATTTAAATAGATTAAGATCGAAGAATTGGTGAAGAAAAATGAGGTTACAGATGGATGTAGGGATTGGTAGGGCTGGCATTGAAAGTGAGTCTTATGGGAACTGGAGGAGAAAGTGAGGTCTGCAGATGCTGGAGATCAAAGTTGAAACTTTATTGCTGGAACAGCACAGCAGGTCAGGCAGCATCCAGGGAAAAGGAGATTCGACGTTTCGGGCACAGGCCTGAAGAAGGGCCTGTGCCCGAAACGTCGAATCTCCTGTTCCCTGGATGCTGCCTGACCTGCTGTGCTGTTCCAGCAATAAAGTTTCAACTTATGGGAACTGGAGAACCACAAAGATCGGGGTTAGTGCTGAGATTGGGAAATCGGCAGGGGCTTCAAGTGATTACTCAACAAGGGAAGATTAAAGGGGCTCCATAGATTGGGGTGTTGTCAGGACTGGAAGAGGTTACACAGAAAACGCGGGTTTTCGGGGCAGTAGATGTTTATGGAGGTAGTGGCGGGACTGGAGCAGTTTGCAGAGACATGGAAACTTTAGGATAGTACTAAGATACACAGGCTTTAGTTAATGCAAGAATGTGAAGCTTAATGGGACTGGAGGAGTGAAGAAAGGTACAGACAGTGCTGGTGGCTGCAGATGTTAATGGATTATAGAGAGACTTGCAGGTTAGAGAGAGGGTGGGTTTCAGATTCTGACAGACATTGTAGGAACCGGAGTAGTCTTGGCAAATGGGCACTTTGCAGTTATATAAGGTGCTGAAGGGGCTGGAAGTGGAAAAAGATGCAGAACATAGAACAATACAGCGCAGAACAGGCCCTTCGGCCCTCGATGTTGCGCTGACCGGTGAACTATTCTCAGCCTATTCCCCCACACTATCCCAAAATCATCCATGTGCTTATCTAAGAATTATTTAAATCTTCGTAATGTGGATGAGGTGACTACATTAGCAGGTAGGGCATTCCACATCCTTATCACTGTCTGCGTAAAGAACCTGCCTCTGACATCTGTCTTAAATCTATCACCCCTCAATTTGTAGTTATGGCCTCTCGTACAAGCTGACGTCATCAACCTAGGAAAGAAGACTTTCACTGTCTACCCTATCTAACCCTCTGATCATCTTGTATGTCTCTATCAAATCCCTTCTTTGCCTTCTTATTTCCAATGAGAACAGACCCAAGTCTCTCAGCCTTTCCTGATAAGACCTTCCCTCCAGGCCAGGCAACGACCTGGTAAGTCTCCTCTGCACCTTTTCCAAAGCTTCCACATCCTTCCTGTCATGGGGTGACTAGAACTGTACACAATATTCCAAGTATGGCCGCACCAGCGTTTTGTATAGTTGCAGCATGATGTTGCGGCTCCAGAACTCCATCCCTCTACCAATGAAACCCAACACAAGGTTTGCCTTCTTAACAGCACTATCCACCTGGGTGGCAACTTTCAGGGATCTATGTACATGGACTCAAAGATCCCTCTGCACATCCACACTACCAAGAATCTTTCCTTTGACCCAGTATTTTGCCTTCCTGTTATTCTTCCCAAAGTGCATCATCTCACATTTAGCTGCATTGAACTCCATTTGCCAACTCTCAGCCCAATTCTGCAGTTTATCCAAGTCGTCCTGCAACCTGTAACAATCTTCCACACTGTTCACTATTCCATCGACTTTAATGTCGTCTGCAAATTTACTAATCCATCCACCTATGCCTGCGTCGAAGTCATTTATAGAAATGACAAACAGGAGTGGTCACAAAACAGATCTTTGTGGCACACCATTAGTAACTGGACTCCAGACTGAATATTTTCCATCAACCACCATTCGCTGCATTTTACCAGAAAGCCAGTTTCTAATCCAAATTGCTAAATCGCCCTGAATTCCATGCCTCTGCATTTTCTCCAACATGTAGGGAGGGTTGTGGAGGCAGATGATGGTGAGAGAAAGGAGGGCTGCAGAGAAAGCTGGGGGTCATACAGATGAAGGTTTCTAAGAGCAGGGGAAAGTAGCAGAAATAGAGTAAGTGCAGTGCCTGAAGAGGGTTCAGAAATCAGGAGGTTTCAAGGTGCAGGACAATGTTACAAAGACTGGGACAGTTGTCGGGATTGGAGGAGCATACAAAGAGAGGGAGGGCTTTCAACACGGAGGATATAATATAACAGAGATGGGGAGAGTTTCACAACTAAAGGAAGTTAGAAAGATCAGGAGGATTTGAGATTATGGGAGCAGCTTTGACAGTAGAGTTTTTGCAGAGATAAGGGGAGTTGTGGAGGTTGGAACAGCTTACATAGATTGGGTGGGTTTTAAGAATATGGAGGACTTTTCAGAGAAATGGAGAGATCTCGGAATGGGACATGGTGAGAGTCACAGTGAGAATTACGGCAGCTCATGAAATTAACGGATATAAATTTGTAGTCATATGGGGAGGAAGTTAAAGGTATAAAGATGTGGAGTAACTGAAGGCGATTACATGCTCAGGGAGAATAGTAGGGACCAACAGAGTTCACAGAGATTGAATCTGTTTTAGACAGGAAAGGTTTATCGTCATTATTAGGATTGTAAAGACTAAATTCGATAATAGGGGCGGTAGAACTGGATGGTATCCACAGCCATGGAGGATGTTGACAGGTGGAGGGGGTTCCTAAGGTCAGGGGTTCCTTGGGAGCTTACACAAGGAGTGAGATTCTCAGGTAGGAGCCTGACATAGTTACAAAGACAGGGAGGTATTTCAGGACTGGAAGAGATTACACAGAAGCGGAAAACTCAATGGATTGAAGAATTTTTCACCGATAAGGTAGGTTTGTAGGAGCTGGAGACGTTTACCCAGATAGGGACGGATGGAGAGGTTAAAGGGAAATACATCGACATGGAGGGTGGCATTGGTAGGAGGAGCTTACAGGGATTGTCAGGACTGTCAGAATATACAAGGCTGAAGGAATTTAGCATCGACTGGAGAAGTTTAGGAATTAGGGTGTTCGGGATTGGAGACCCTGACAGTGACAGAGAGCATTGTGTGCACTAAAGGAGATTCCAAACAGAGGAAGAGTTATCGGGACTGGAGGATATCACAGAGATCACTAATACAGCATGAGCTAGGAATGATGCCTGGGATCCCCTGTGCTCTCTCAGTGAACATCAAGACAGCGGTGATGAATGCAGGACCTTCACCAGATGGTAGGAATGAAGCCTAGAATGTTGCTGTTCCTTTTCCAGTAGTGTAACTATGCTCTGTCTTCCAGGTCTGAAAACAGAAGGTCACTGCCTCCACCCTTTGCTGTTTACTGTGAGTGATCTTACCAGTTGCAGGATTTACTGAAGGCTCCAGATCTCCCCCTCCATCTCTCTTTGGCTGATGTGGTTATGGACGAGACAAGAGTTAAGAATTGGGCTGAGTCAGAAACATCCTGATATCTGCATGAGACAGCGAAATAGGCGAAATGGGAAATTAGACTAATGCAGTGAGGATGACTCATGTACAGTAGCACTTACTCCAACAGAGACCTGGAAACCCGTAGCTTCCATCACTGGCCAGTGCTGCTGCCTCTCTCTGGAGCAGAGAATTCTGTTGATCTGGGATCCTGAGCCAGTCGTCAGAACGACAGGCGCTGACAGAGGCATCAATTAGCCTAGGAAGACTAAGCATTGTCAGGGTTTAATGATATGATAGGTACAGGGAGCGGTGAAGGTGCTGGAGGTTCTGAGAGTGTTACAGAGAGTGCCCAGGGCCTGACCAATGTTACAAAGCCTATACGGATTGCTACAGCTGGAGGGGTTTGCAGAGGTAGGGATGGACATACGTATTTTATTTATTCATTCATTTGATAAGGATGTCACTGATTGAGTCATCATTATTTGCCCCACTGCTAATTACCCAGAGAACATCTCAGAGTCAGCCATATTGCCGTGGGTCTGGAGTCACATGTGAGGTAGACCAGGTAACAATGTCAGATATCCTTCTCTCAAGGACATACATGAACTCGTTGGATTTTTCCAGATAATCAACAATGTTCTTATGATGGCCTCACTAATGTTCTGTACAGCAAAAACATGACATCCCAACTACTATTCTCAGTGCTGTGACCAATGAAGGCAAGCATCGCAAACGCCTGCTTCACCAGCCTGTTTGCCTGTGACACCACTTTCAAAGAACTGTGTACCTACATCCCTACGTCTCTGATTGACAACACAATCCAGAGCCCGAACATTAACTGTACAAGTCCAGCCCTGGTCTGCTTTACCAGAGTGCAACACTGTGCATTTTTCTACTTGCTATTCCTAACCTCACTGGCCCACTCACAGATAATTCTCTTTACGGTCCACTTTACCACCAATTTCAGTCTCACCCACAAACTTGCTAACCATGACTCCTGTATTATCATCCAAACCGTTTATATAAATGATGCACAACAGTGACCCAGCACCGAACCCCATGGCACACCGTTGGTCAAAGGCCTGTAGTTTGAGCAGCAACCTCTGTGAGCACGCTCTGTCTCTTACTGGCAATCCTATTTTGGATCCAGTTGGTGAGTGCTCCCTGGTTATGTATGATCTAAACTTACTAACCATTCTGCCATGCAGAATCTTGTCAAAGGCATTGCTGAAGTTCATGCGGACATTGTCTACTGCTCTGCCTTGATCTATCGCTTTTCTACTTCCACAACACTTGTGAGACATGATTTTCCACGCACAAAGACACGCTGACTATCGGTAATCCATCCTTGCCTTTCCAAATGCATGATGATGGTTTATCTCAGAATCTCCTCGAACATCTTACCCACCACTGCCATCAGTCTCACTGGCCTGTAGTGGCTGTCGATGACACAAATATCTCTGGGAGAGGCCCTGTAATTTCCTCCCGAGCTTCTCACAAGGCGCTGGGATACCACTGATCGTGTCCAAAGGTTTTATGTAACTTTTTGCATTTTTAGGCATCCAGTACCTCCTGTTCTCCAATGTGAACTCTGTTCACGATATCACTATGTATTTTCCCAAGTTCCCGAGCTTCCATGTCTTTCTCCACAGTAAATTCTAACGCAAAATATTACTGCGCCCATCAGCAGTGATTCCACATAGACAGCCTCATTGACCTTTCACGGGCCCTATTCTCTCCCTCGCTAATCTTTAGCCCTTGATGGAACTTGTCAAAATGTTTCTGAAATTTCAAATATCTCTCCACCACTACTCGCCTCCCCTACCCTTATCTATTCTGCCATTTATGGTCACACCAAAATATAGAATCCAAGGGATTTAAAAATATTCCCCTTTTATAAAACCACAGTCGCCCATTGCACAAACCGGGAGTATGGAACGCAGTGGAGGAGATCACACTGATCGGGATACTTTTAGAGACTAAACAATGTTAAGAAATAATGGCGGTTGCAATGCTGAGAATGTGTTTCAGCAAGTTGGAGGATATAGACCTTAAGGAGGTTATACACGTAGCGATGGCTTTAGGATCTGGTGGATGCCACACAGTAAATGGGTTGTAATGACTGGAGGCATTTACACAGATAAAGAGAGTACCAGTGGTAGGCAGAATTCTCAAAAACAGTGAGGATTGTAGGGTCTGCAGGACACTACAGACTTGACAAGAGTTGTATCAACTTGATGATTGACACAGGCAGGAAGGTTTGAGAGGTTTGGAGCAGCTCACCATGATCGACAGGGGCATGGAGACTGGAGACGCTATCGAACTGCGGAAGTTTCAAATTACTGCAGGAAGTCAGAGATTGTAAAGGAGTTACAAGGTCTGCAGGAGGTTCCAGAGATCGGGAGGATTGCAAGGATTTGATGATGTTGTACATGGAAGTAGGATTGTAAGGACTGAAGCTGGAAACAGAGATCGAGGGATCACCAGGGGATTACAGAGATACGGAAGCTAGTGGTCTCTGATGGAAGTTCCACATAGAGGTATGTTTTGTGGAACTGCAGGACCTTGCAGAGATTGGCAGATGTGAAGGGGCTGGAGCGGTTTGTAGAGGCCTGGAAAAATGTAGTGACTGGAGGACACAGAGATGGTGATGGCTGTAGGAGATGGAATAATTTGGATGGACTGGAGAAGCTGGAGGGGTTTACACAGACCAGGAGAATTGTAGGAAAATGAGGATTTACAGAGATAGGGAGATTGGAGCATTCTCAGTAATTATTTGGTTGGAGCACTTTCCAGACTGGGGGAGGGTTCACAATAATGGGGGGATAGAGCAAAAGGAAATGGTTGCAGAAAATAGAGAACATAAACTTCGATGCTGTGCCAATCAGGGTCATCAGGAGGACAGTTGTCCTTATTAATATGTACAGATCCTCAAGGGAATGGACAGGGTGGATGCTGAAAGGATGCTTCTTTCCCCTTATGGGAGAGAGACAAACAAGCAGACTCTGTTTGACAAAAAATGGAGAAGGGAGTTATCTTTCCTTCACTGGCCCAAACCTTTGTTCCCTCAAAGCAATGCAATGGATAACAAAGAGCAAGGTGGTTTGGGATTTCAGGAGATACGAGACGAAGGCCAGGTTGGAAGGGCTGGAGGGATTGAGAGAGAAGGGAGATGTTCAACAGCTGGAAGGGTTTACAGGGAGTGGACACTGTCAGGACTGGAGAACATGACACGCTCACTCATGAGAGGGAGATAACGATATGGCACAAGGTCAAACACAGCAGGAGGATCCCAAGCTCCGTACCTGTCATTTACTCAGGGAGCTGCTCTCACCCAGTCTGGTGCCAAGCCCCACATACAAACAGCATGAGGTTACTCAGTTGCTGGTGCTCAGGTCCCGTGCACTCACCCCTGAACCATTCAGTGAGGTATTTAAATAGTGAAACATTCTCCAGAAACACGGTGTCCTAGCCGACATAAACTGGTAAATTCACACTCTCCCAAGCAAAGACCATCTACACTCAGATTCCCTGGTGATACGATACTCTGAGTGACAGTCTGCAGACAACAACATAATCCACGAAACTCCATTGCATAGGTCAGGGTTAAATGTAAAAAAATCATTCTCTCAAAACGGATACTCCCCAATTACTGCCTCTCATGAAACAGTCACTTTAAAAAAAAAACTTTAAAAATTTCCAAATGATGCTTTGACGAGGTGAGCTCTGGTCCGTCGTATAGACCTGGAGGTTACCAGTTGCAGGATAGTATTTTCTACCAGAGCAGCACCAGGTCACTGTCAGGCACACAGACAGAATGGGCAAATAGATTGACATCTGAATCTCACATCTCCCAGCCTGGCAATCTGAAGGTGCGCTCACCCATTCTAGTAAAGATCTCCAGAATTAGGCCATCAAGATCAGCCGAATGGTCGATCAAAAAATCTGTTGTTCAAATTGCAACATCCTTTAGGATACACAACCCGCTCTCGGTCCGATCCTGCAGTTTCTCTGAATCCCGCTACATCTAATCTCCTGTAGAATCCACGTCCCTTCGTCCATTTAGATTAAATTACTTACAGTGTGGAAACAGGCCCTTCGGCCCAACAAGTCCACACCGACCCTCCGAAGAGCAACCCACCCAGACCCATTCCCCTACATTTACCCCTTCACCTAACACTATGGGCAATTTGGCATGACCTAACCTGCACATTTTTTGGGGATTGTGGAAGGAAACCGGTAGACACGGGGAAAATGTGCAAACTCCACACAGTCAGTCGCCTGAGGCGGGAATTGAACCCAGGTCTCTGGCGCTATGAGGCAACAATGCTAACCACTGTGCCACTGAGCCACCCGTCCGCCAGGTACCGCAGCCCTTCTAACCTCTGTAATGTGGCCCAGACTCTATTACTCTTCCTTCCTCTGCAATATTCCCCAAAAGGGCACTGGAGAGTAGCGGGACTTGCAGAGATCTGGAGGGATATCAAGACAGGAAGATTTTGCAGATATTAGGAAAATTGCAGTAGCAAAAAAGAGGCTTCAGTAATTTTGAGAGTTGATACTAATAAAGGAGGTTACAGCGCTAAGGAGGATTGGGGGGCTTGAAGAGGTTTCACAGTTTGAGTGTGGTAGGTACTGGAGGAATTTACCAAACAGGGAGGGTTTAAGACTGGAGGATTCTGCAGAAAACCTTTACAGGATTAAAAGCACGATTCTTGGCAGTATTCAAGAACAGAGGGATCATGGTTCCACGTCCATAGATCCCTTAAGTTGATAGGGCTGTTGAAAAAGCATATGACGTATTGGCTTTCATTAGCAGGACATTGAGTGGAAGTGCTGCAGATCTATAGAGACCTGGTTGGACCACATTTGGAATATTGTCTTCAGTTCTGTTTGCCACAATATACAAAGGATGTGGAAGCTTTTGAAAGGCTGCAGAGGAGATATACCAGGATGTTGCCTGGACTGGCGGGCATGCTATATGAAGGGAAGGAAGGGGGAGCGAGGGCTTTTCTCATTGGAGCAAAGAAGAATGGTGATTTGATAGAGGTGCACAAGGTAATGAGAGGCATAGATAGAGTGGATAGCCATCTTCTTCTCATGGCAGAAATGGCTATCGCAAGGGGACAGAATTTGAAGGGAATTGGAGGAAGGTTTAGGGGAGATGTCAGAGGTATCTGCTTTACACAGAGAGTGGTGGGTGCGTGGAATACACTGTCAGCGGTGCTACTTGAGTCAGATACATTTGGGGCATTTAACCAACTCTGGATAGGCACACAGATGATAGGAAAGGGAAGAGTGTGTAGGTTAGTTTAATCTTAGAGTAGGATAAAAGGTCAGCAGAACATCGATGGCTGAAGGGCCTGTTCCGTGTTGTACTGTTCTGTGTTATAAATAGAGATAGTTACAATGACAGGAAGAGGTTTTGGAAAGCTGGAGTGGATGTGGTCTGAATGAAGATATACAAATAGGAAGGGTTGCTCGGATTGTCAGAGGTAACAGAGACAGCAATGGTCTGATCTGGAGCAGATGACCCAGACTGGGAGGGCTGTGGGGACTGCAGTTGGTTTCATAGGGAGCGCATAGAGCCACAAGAGGTTACAGAAATGTGGAGAGCTATAGGGCCTGCAGGAGTTCATAGGGATGGGGAGGTTGGGGGTGGGATGGAGCAGTTTACAGGGATAAGGATATTGATAGGACAGGGCTGGTTTGTACAGACAAGGACTATTTAGGGAATGGAGCAGATTACAGAGATAATGTGTGTTGTACAGACTGGAAGAACAAACACACATATGGAGTCAAGTCGAGCGTAAACAAGTTTATAGATATCGAAAGGTTTAGTTTTGGGGGTGATTTAGACATGGAGGGTGTGGAATCGGACAGATTTTCCAGGAGATAGGAACAGCAATTTTGGTTGGAGCCAGTTTCACAGGTAAAGGAGCATTAGTAACCTCCCCCTGTTGGGTCAAAGTGGGAAGGGTTGTAGGGGAGGGTGACATTTACACAGATAGGGGTGTAAGAGCTGGAGAAGATTTTAGAGATGGGTGAATGGATGGAGAGACGGGAGGAGTTTACATTGAGAGGGTGTGTGCTGGCGACAGGAGGATGTCACATAGTTGGAGAGTCTTATAGGAACTGGATTGGGAGAGTCACAGGCATTGGAGCGGGTTCTACAGATTGGAATGCTGCAGGGACCTGAGAGAATTGTAGGGTCTTCACAGATTGATTGTGTCAATCAGTCTGGTGAGGTAAGTAAGGTAGATATGTAAAGCTTAAATCCAATGTATACCATTTTCATTTTCCAGACCAAAACCTCAATATTACCCATCAGCCATAAATCCCTGAACCTGCCCGCTTTTCCCTTCACCCGAACAGGGACATATTTGCCCTGGATTCTTGAGATCACACTTTTAAAACCCTCCCGTTTGCCAGTCATTCCATTTCCTTCAAACAGACTCACCCAATTGATGGGAGCATGATGTGGAGGATCTGGTGTTGGGCTGGGATGGACAATGTTAAAAATCACACAATACCAATTTACAGTCCAACACGTTTATTTGGAAGCACTAGGTTTCAGAGCACTGCTTCATCACGTGGTTGTGGAGCACAATCATAAGGCACAAAAGTGCTCTCTGACTGATACTTCAGTCACTTGCCCGACCTCATTTTCTGAGGGGAGGTCCAATGTTGCACCCGCCTGAGTAGAGTTAGGCCTTGTTAGAGTTGCATCTTGATTTAGGAAACGTTCTTTGACACATTTGACAAACTGTACTCCGTCCAAACCTTTTACTGTCTGGGTGACCCAGTCAATATTTGGAAAATTAAAGTCTCCAACCAATACTACTCTATTATTCCGACTGTTATCGCCAATCTCTCTACACCTCTGCTCCTCCACTTGCCGCTGGCTATTTGGGGGTCTATACTACAGTCCCAACAGAGTTATCACCCCTGTTTTGTTTCTAAGTTCTAACCATGTGCCCTCATTTGATTACTCTTTAACGATATCCTCTCTAAGCACTGCTGTTATGTCCTCCCATATCTAAAGGACAACTCCCTCTCCTCACTGTTAGGTCAGTCACACCTGTAGCTTTTGTATCGTGGAACACTGAGCTGCCAGTCCTGCCCTTCTCTCAGCCATGTCTTTGTTATGTCTATAATATCCCAGTCCCCAGAGCCAATCCCTGCTCTGAGCGCATCTGCCTTACCAGTCAGGCCTCATGCATTGAAATAAATGAACTTTAATCCAGAAGTCTTTTCCCTCCCTTTTCTGTGTCCCTGGATACACGGAATAGGAAACTTGCTCTTGATGACTGATGTATTTTCCCCGAATTTTCGATGGTCCCTCTCTTATTCAGAATCCTAACCTCCTGCCAAACTAGTTTATACATACCAGGGTAAAACTAGCAAATCTTCCCCCATGGATACTGGTGCCCCTTTGGTTCATGTCCAACCCATCCCCTTGTACAGGTCACCGCTACCCCAGAAAAGATCTGAATGTTCTAAGAACTGAAAACGCTGCCCCCTCCACCAGCTCCTCAGCCACACTTCCACCGGTCTATCTTTCCATGTCTATCCTCACTGGCATGTGGGACTGGGAGTAATCTGGAGATCACTACCCTTGAGGTCCTGCTTTTCAACTTCTTACCTAACACCTGATACTCATTTCACAGGACCCCATCCCTTTGTCTACCTCTGTCATGTGGACCGATGTGCACAGTGACCTCTGGCTGTTCACCCCCCCCCCCCACCCCCTCAGAATGTTCAGTAACCGCTCAGAGCCATCTTTGACCCTGGTACCTGGGAGGCAGCACACCATCCTGGTGTCAAATATCCTTGTCAGATACGATAAAGGAAAAGCCACAAGGAACTTTAACAGTATAGATGGAATAAGAGGGTAACTGAGGAAAGTGTGGGGCCTGATAGAAACCAAAGGGCCAATCTGTGCATGGAGCCAGAGGAAGTAGGTGAGGTCTTCAATGAATACTTCCCATCTGCATTCACACAGGAGAAAGGCATTGTAGCCAGTGATTTCAGTCGGGATGGTGAGGTTCTGTAACATGTTAAGTTCAATAAGGAGGAGGCATTAAATATTTTCACAGGTATAAAGGTGGAGAAATCCCCAGTGCCCAATTAAATGTATCCCAGGCTGCTATGGAATGTAAAAAAGGAGATTGCTTGGGCCCTGGCGGATATATTTCATAGTTTGCTGGCCACAGGTGAAGTGCTGAATGACTGGAGGATCGCGAATGTGTTTCCTTTGTTCAAGAAGGGCAGAAGGGATAGGCCAGGTAATTACAGAGCAGATAGTCTGACAGCAGGGGGAGGGAAATTATTGGATACCACTCTGAGGATGAATGCAAAGGATCAACTCGGATTAGTTATAACGGATTTGGTAAAGTAAGATACTGTCTGAGGAATTCAGTTTAGTTTTTTGAAATGGTGTCTAAAAATACTGAAGAAGGCAGTGCAGATGATATGGGTTACATGGAGTTCATTAAGGCCTTTTACAAGGTCCCACATGGAAGACTGGTCCAAAAGGAAAGAGCCTATGGGATCCAAGGCAAGTTGGTAATTTGGATACAAAATTGGTGGATAGTCTTCTTTGTGTTTGAAACTCATTCACCAGTGAGTGTGCCACAGGGATCTGTACAGGAACCGTCGTTGGTTATTCTGTGGAATAATAACTCTGTTGTGAAAGCATAAGATATCATTAGTCGGTTTGCAGATGACATGAAAGGTGGGAATGTTGTTTACAGTGAGGGTGATAGTCTCTATCTACAGTCTGATAACGTTAAGACGATAATCTGAGCAGAGTTCAGTTCTGATCAATGTGAGGTAATACCCTGTGGGAGGTATGATAAGCGAAGGACAGCCATAATGAATGGTTGGTCGCTGCGGAGTACTGAGGAACACAGGGACCTGAGTGGACAATCCAAATATCCCTGAAGGTGTCTGCACAGATGGACCGGATGGAGAAGGCACCTGAACTGGGAGTGGGAGGGGGACCCATATCCTGGTGGGGCGAATTGTTAAAGCTGCCTGAGAGGATATAAACTAGTCTGGCAAGGTGTTGCACCTTAAACAGTCGTAAGGTAAGAAAGAAGATTGAGGCTGGTACACAAGTTAAACAGAGCAATTTCAACAGATAAGGTAGCCAAGAACATAGCAGGGAATGGGGGAAAACTGATGATTAAACTGCATTTATTTCAATGCAAGGGGCCTGACAGCTAAGGAAGATGAAATCAGGGCATGGATTGGAACATGAGACTGGGATATTACCGTTATTACAGAAACACAGCTGAGGGAGGGGCAGGACAGGCAGCTCATTGTTTCAAGGTAGACAGACTGCAGGAAGCATCGAAGAGCAGGCAAGAGAGGACGTGTGGTGGTGGGTTTTGATTGCATGAATTATCACAGGAGTACTTAGAGAGGGTATTCCTGTGGGATTGCCCAGTGAAGCTATGTTAATGGAACTGACAAATAAGAATGGGTCATCACTATGATACGAGTGTCCTACTGACCCCGAATAATCCGTGGTAGATTGAGGAACAAATATGTCGGGAGATGTCAAATATCAATCATAGTGATAGGGCTGTTATGGTAGGGGTTTTTAATCTTTCTAAACCTAGACTGGGACTGCAAGAGTTCAGCATTTCCAAGTGAGGAATTTGGTAATTGGGTTCCAGAAAACTCCCAATCAATATGTAAATGGACTGAAAAGAGAAAGGGGCAAAACCTGACCTCCTCTTGGGAAACAAGTTAGGGAAAGGGACTGAGGTGTTAGTGGGATAGCATTTTGCCAAAGTGACCACAGTACTATTAGTTTGAAAATAGCTATGGAAAAGGACAGGCCTGGTCCATAAGTTCAAGTTATGAAATGGGGCCAGAACAATCTTGATCGTATTAGCCAGGAACTTTGTTGTGTCATATAAGATCAATACCATTGTTGTGTCATATAAGATCAAAGCGAGAACCTCATGGCCATTTCCACTGGAAACATCAGAACACATAAGGTTATGGACCAAAGCTGGAAACTGGGAATGGAATAGACGAATGTCTTTAAACCAGACTGCACCATGGGCCAAATGGGCTTTTCCATTCGGCAAAATTTGAAGACGAGTAGAAAACAAGCTGCAGTGAAACTGATCAGAAATGAAAGGGAAAAGCCATTTCATTGAGAATAAGTGCAAGAGCGTCTGTCTTCATTCAGTGTAATCTCGTAGGTAGGATTTGGAACTAGAACTGCCATGACATTAGTTCTATTTTCGGACAGGGAATGAATGTTTTATTGTGCAAGTATATCGTGGTACCAGTATTTCTGACCACTGGTCCGAACCTAGTAATGCTTGGTATTGTGCCAGGTTATCTTAAATAAAAAAGATGCAGGTTTTGGAAAGCTGAACTAAAAACGAGAATTGATAGAGAAACCCGCTATACCTGGCAACATCTGTGGAGAGAAACAGATTTTTTTTTAGATGGACAGGAAACAGGTTAGTTATAGATTTCTAGATTATACTTTTGGGAAAATGATAATCTTACCTGTCGAATCAGGATATTTATCAAAATCACTCTTGAGCTTAAAAACGTCGAATTTACAATCTTAAAAGGACTTAATCAGCTGTCACGCTACTTTCATTTTCCTGAGCTGGTGGAAGGCTATGTTTTAATGGCTACATTTCCTTTTGCTTTCTGTTATTTGGCAGTCACGCCGAATGGAGAATTGTTTCTTTCAGTGTCTGCTTCAATATGTGTCTTCGTTTTTTCCCATTCACCACGTTAATACACACGCAGAGATTTTCAAACCAAGATGAACAGGCTCATTGTTGTGAATTGACAGCAGTGGTGTGTGAGTCATTGCGAACAGTGAGAAATAAATGCTGAACCAATAGCACTGACACTGAGCCTTGCACCATCAGGTCCACACTCACATCTTGTGTCATGTCTCCTCGGCATCAGTGCATTTGACTTTAATTATTCTACCCTGCACCTCTCCTCAAATTATTCCCGACCGCTTGCAGTGTCGAATTAGTACATGCAATTATTAGAAATGCATTTCTGGGACACAGTTGTCTTTCAATGAGATAAGATTCACTGCCCATCCCTAATTATCCCAAAGATGTAGGGGACGAGTTACTTCTGTCAACTCCTCAAAAACGCCACTCCTGACGCCACTCTGTCAATGTAACTCACTGAGGGAAGAGCAAACTGACGCCACTCAGTCAGTGTTACTCATCCAGGGAAGGGCAGACTGACCCCACACTCTCAGTGTAACTCAGCAGACTGATCCCACACTGTCAATATAAGTCATTCTCTGAAGAGCAGTCTGACCCCACTCTATAAATATAATTCCCTCAGGGAAGAGCAGACTGATCCGATTCTGTCTATGGCACTCACCCAATGAATGAACACTAAACCCACACTACCAATGTAACTCGCCAGGGAAGAGCAGACGGAAGCCAGACTGTCAACATAAATTATCGAGGGAAGATAATACTGACCCCGCTCTTTCTATTTCACTCAGGCAGGGAAGAGCAGACTGTCACCACTCTGTGAAAGAAATTCGCCCAGGGAAGGGCAGACTGACCCTACTGTATCTGCGTGACTGACACAGGTAAGAGCAACTAACCCAACTCTGTCAACGTATCTCCCTCAGGGAAGAAGACCCTGACCCCTCTCTATCTATGTAGCTCACCCAGAAAACAGCAGACTAACCCCATTCTGTCCATTTAAGTTCACAAAAATCCATTGAAGTACGTCCTATCCAGACACTCCTATTACAGAGACATCAGTGTCTCTGTAACCGTGTGCGTTCAATGGCGATTCCAAATAACCTGCAAATGTTTAGAATGTGGCAGCAAACCAGAGAAACCACACAGAAATTGGGTGAATGTGCAAACTTCCATCAGGCTGTCACCTAAGCCTGGAATGGAAACCAAACCCGACAGCAGTCGTGATTATAAAATGGCAGAACAGAAACCTAGCAAAAAGAATTGCGTCCCTGTGTGTTGCAACGATTCTGAGTATTAATTCAGCCCCCCTTACTGTAGTTAATTACCATTTTCATCACTGCCAACCTTCTTCAAAGCAAAGCACGCACTTGCTTTTTTCAGACTTCCTATATCCCGCTCTCATCCCGCTTTTTACCGAATCAGATTTCTGACTTTCCAAACTACGTCATAACAGGTTGACAACTGCAGAATGAGCAGTTGTCAACCTGTTATGACGTAGTTTGTAAAGTCAGACAGCCATGATGAATAATTGGCATTTGGTTCATCCGTTCTCCACTGATGTTGATGGTAGTAATCCGGCATATTCGAGTAGGACTTGAGGCACTTGCGGGTGGTGTATTCGCGGCATTTTGGCATCTTTTTTTCATTTTCGGTCTACTATTTCGAGTTCATTGCGCAGACTTCTGAAGAAGACTTTTTGGAGTCGAAATGGTAACTGTGTTTTCTCTCGAAAGACAGACGTAGCTTTATTTCTGTTCTCTTATAAATTGATCTTCTTCTGATCTTTGCAAATGTAGTAGGGCGCATTACTATTGCTCGGTTTGAGTTTTAAAATCAAGAGAAACATGAAGGAGAGAATATCAAAGAACACAAAGTTCTGAGTTGTTAACATAATTTTTGCAGCAATGGTGGACATGAAGGTCAAATTAAGATAACGGTTCAAGAACACCGTTAGTCTGTGGAAGTGGTATGTGACTTTAGTTCCAAATATATGTTTCCGTTCTTCCAGTACATCTTTTTGACTCCCAGAAAACATTGATTGTTTTCTGTATTCACTTTGTTTCGCGACATCTGTCTTCTGGTCGACCAGGGACAACTTGAATTTGCGTCTGCATTGAATAAGATTTCGCTCTTTCTTTCGAGAAGCAAACCTGTGCATTATGTACCACTTACCATGCTGATGGCTAAGAAGTTCAAAATGAATTACGGTTTACGGATCGTGAGCAAGAATGAAGTGATCCACTTGCGAACAGATGTCACCACGCCCTATTCCTACATCGGGCCTGAACGGTCTATTGGCAGAGTCTGCAGACAGGAAATGTCGAAGTGACTAGTCCTTTGTTCAGTTTGATTTGATACCAATGGTAGTGCTGTTCTGGTGCAGAAATGTGTCAACATCTCTGACGTTAGAGTCAATATTTAAGTCACATCTACTCCATGGAGTGTCTTCTCATATCTGAACATGCTGATACTAAAACATCTAGCTCCGATAGCAAAACTTTTTTTCATTAAACTGGGAGTATGTTTAACTAAGCAATTCAGACAGCCATGATGAATAATTGGCATTTGGTTCTTCAAGCTGACCTCTCCACACCAACTGCTCCAACGAAGGCCGTGGATAAGTTCCCCATCGATTATTTTGGTCAATTTTAGCCTCAACAACAACCAATTGTTCTGAACAATGCTACACCACAAACAGAGGGCTAAGTCTGATTTTCATCGTTAATTTTCAATTTCAGTTCTTAATGCACAGTTTCTTACGAATGTGGACAGCAGAAGACCGTTAACATTCCATTTCTAATATTTCCAGAAAATTCTACTCTGCTGATATCGCCTTGCCTTTTCACATCGCAAGCCAGGAACCTGAATCAGTCGAGTTCCTTTCCACACATGGAATTGCTTTTTTCTAAATCATTGACTGCTGATATAATAGATTATTGGCCTTGAGAGTCAGCTGTAAATTAGGTTGAACTTTCTCAGCTTGACTTTCAACTGATCCTGAAAAAGATGTCATCACCTGCAGGTAAATGTATTGCATTGCTTCTTGTTTTGCTGAATTCCACCCCCCGAACATCCAAATTTCATGATAGTTCGACAAATGTGTTGACACTGATTCGTGTTGAAAGTTGGTGGTTTTTTGTGTCTCGACACATAATTTATTCAATTAGATGACTGGGTCAGTCTTGAAATTACTTCGGATTCTTCACAGTTGAAAATTTACTTTCGATTGAATGCAAAGCTCAAGCTCCACGAAATTCAAATTCTGCAAATGAATTAATGACTTTTAAAAGATTCCACGCTGTGAACAGGATTCGAACCTGCGCAGGGCGACCCCATTGGATTTCAAGTCCAACGCCTTAACCTCTCGGCCATCACAGCTGCGGCACGCCTGTTAATTTTCATAGTAAAATAACTGAATTCATTTGTTGGAAGAACAAATTGTCAAGACCCAAAGATTTCGCCAAATCCTTTGCAGATGCCCAGACGAACGGTACCTTCGCAGATTGACAGGCTTTCACCGCAAACTAGATTCTGACACAGCTGAAGTTATGGGAATGATTCTTCGTAGAATTATAGAGTCACGGATGTACACCACACGAAGAGAGGATCATTGTGTCACTGCGTCCGATCGATTTTGACTCAATTGCTCATCATCTGGTGCCAAATTAGATATGCTGTTGTGTTTTAATATTCATCGAAATATGGTATTAGAAATATTGATGCTAAGTCCATAAACACTAGCTACATTCGTAAAAACAATATCGGAATTAGAAAGAATGCAGAACCAATTTACATGAATGGATCCAGCAACTAATCCGTAAGTTCTGACATCAGGTAATGAATTTGTGAGCGCAAAAGGGGAAGATTAACCAAAGATTTGGAACTTGAAATCGTCTTGACGGAATTATTTGCAAAGTTTTTGCGGTTGTTCTAGAGTCATCAAGTCCTTGAACAATACAACACGGAAAGTGGTCCTTCTTTCCAACTTGACCATGGTGGACAGTTATCCTAAATTAATAGGTCCCATTTGCCAACATTTGGCCCACATCCCTCAAAACCTTGTTACTCTATATCCATCCAGATGCCATTAAATGTTACAGTTGTACCAGTCTACAACAATTTCTCTGGCAGCTCATTCTGGACACGACTGAAAAAGTTGCCCCTGACGTCCCTTTTAAATCCTTACCCTCTAAATGTAAACCGATGTTTTCTAAATTTTGACTTCCTCACCAGCCGGAAAACACCGTGACGAGTCAACCTATCCATGTCCCTCATGATCTAATAAATAGCAACGATTTGACTTTATCATACTTGTCAGGAGGGAGATGTGTGGAGATTATTTGTCGAAGGTTTGAAGTAGAAAGTCTGATGTACAGATGTTTAGAAATGCATCTTGGAGAAGTTTTTAATAAGTCATTGCAGTCTAGTAGCCGTTGTAGAAGTCTGTTGTGAAAGCTGCAGAAGGATTTCAGGGCACGAGAACGAAGCATTATTTCCAATGTATGGTGGCTCAGTTCGACCGCACTTGGACGACAGTATGAGGAATTACAATCCTCAATTTAGGAAAGATACTGATGCCATATGAGGAATACCACGAATGGTGTTTCGCCTTGATATCATGGATGAACGTTAGTCCTCTGAATTTTAATTGGGCAAATCCGGCCTTTTTTTAACAGTTTCAAAGCAAGAGAGGTAATCTCATTGAGAGTTGCAAAATATTTGAAGAGATAAACAGGGTGGTGCAATTAAATTTTGTTCCCTCATTGGTGAATCTAGAAGCAGGAGAGGAGAATTTTAAAATGAAGCATTGTGATTTATGACCAGGATGAGAACTATTGATTTTTGTCTTAGCCTTGAGAAATCTCACTAATCAGCGCTACAGTGAGCCTTGGATATTTGGTCTTTGAATGCATCACTATCAGCCTGACCCGCCGACACTTACTGCATCACTATAGACCTGACCCCTCATACTTACCGCCTTAATATCAGCGTGAACCCCTCAAACTTACTACATCACTATCCATCTGGCGCCCTCACATTTACTGCGCCACTTTCACTTCGAGACCATCATTTTGACTGCGTCACTATCAGCCTGACTGCCAAGCACTTACTTTGTCACTATCAGTCACACCCTTACACTTCCTATGTTACTATCACCCTGACTCCTTACACTTACTGTGTCACTATCAGCCTGACTCCATCACACTTATTATGTAAGTATCAGACTGACGCCTCACACTTACGGTGTCACTACAACACTGCCTCCTCAAACTAACTATGTCACTATCATCTTGACCCTCTCACATTTACTGCCTCACAATCACACTGACCACCTCACACCTTCTGCTTCACTATGAGCTTCAACACTCACACGTACAGCATCACTACCAGCCTGACTCACTCACACTTATCACCTGACAAGCAGAATTACTCTCTCAAATTTATTTCATCATTATTAGGCTGAGGCACTCACACTGACAGCGTCACTAACAGCCTGACACCCTCATGCTTACTGCGTTGGTATCTCCCTGATCCCCTCAGAATTACTGCGTCACAATCACTCTGACCCCCTCATACTTGATGCATCACTATACTTCTGGCACCCTCATACTTCCTGCATCACTCACACCCTGACACATGCGCACCTACTGCATCCCTATCAGCCAAACCCCACTCACTCACGGCGTCACTCTCTCTCTAACCTGCTCACACTTCATGCGTCACCATCACCTTGATACCCTCTCACTTAGTGCATCAATATCAGCCTGACCCCCTCACGCTTACTGCATCACTCCCAGCCTGATCCCTTCAAATGTACTGTGTCACTATCAGACTGACCCACTCATACTTACAGCATCACTATCACCTTGAGCCCCCAAACTTAGTGCGTCCAGATCACCCTGAACCTTTCACTCTTCTTGCGTCACCTTCAGCCAGACCCTGCACACTATCACTCTAACCTCCTCATACTTGCTGCATCAATATAACTCTATCCCACTCACACCGTGTGTGTGTCACTATCACCCTGACAACTCATACTCACTGCACCACTATTATCCTGACTCCATCACAATTAATATATCATTATCAGCCTGACCTCTTACACTTACTGTGTCACTATCAACCTGTCCCCTCACATTTCCTGTGTCACTTTCAATCTGACACCCTCAATGTGTCTGTGTCTCTTTCAACCTGAACACGTCACACTTACTGCATGGGTGTCTACCTGAAACCTCGCACATGTTGTGACACTATCATCCTGAGCGGCTCACACTTACTGCGTCACTAGCACACCAACACTCTCACCTTCACTGCATCACTATTAGCCTGACCCGCTCACACGTTTTGCGTCACTACTACCCTGACCTCCTCACAATTGCTGTGTCGCTATCAGCCTGAGCCCCTCACTATCACGCTGACCAAGCTCACAATTACAGCATCACTATCAAACTCACCACCTCACACTTCCTCTGTCATTATCACCCTGACCCTCTCACACGTAATGCGTCACTGTCACACTGAGACACTCACATTCTCTGCGTCGTTATCAGCCAGACCCGCCGGCACACAGCGTCACTATCAACCTAGCCCCTCACACTTGCATGCCTCAATATCAGCGTGAACCCCTCACACTTACTGCGTCACTGTCCATCTGCCTTCCTCACACTTACTGCACCAGTTCCACCTTGACATCCTCATTTTTACTGCGTCACTATCAGCCTGACAGCCCCACAAATATTGCGTCACTATCAGTTACTTCCTCGCAATTCCTATGTTAATATCACCCTCACTCCTAAAACCTACTGCGTCACTATCAGCCTGCCTCCATCACACTTTTTGCGTCAGTATCAGACTGACGCCACACGTTTACCATGTTACTAAAACTCTGCCCCATCACACTGACTGCGTCACTATCACTCTGAACCACTCACACTTTTTGTATCAGTTTCAGTCTGACGCCTTGCACTTACTGTGTAACTAAAACTCTCTCCCCTCACACTGACTGTGTCACTATCAGCTTGACCCCTTCACACTTAGTGCGTCAATATCAGTCTGACCCCTCAGACTTACTGCGTCACTCTCACTCTGATCCTCTCTCATTTACTGCGTCACTTTCACCCTGACCTCCTCACATTTACTGCGTCACTATCACCTTGACCCACTCACACAGTCTTTGCCATTTTCACCTTGTCGGCCTTATTTTTACTGCGTCACCATCAGCCTAACCACCACACACTTATTGCGTCACTTTCAGTCACGCCCTCACACTTCCCATGTACTATCACCCTGAATCCTTACTCTTATTGTGTCACTATCTGTCTGACTCCTCACACTTACTGTATCACTATCAGCCTGACTCAATCACATTTATTGTGTCAGTATCAGACTGACGCCTCACACTTATCTTGTCACTAAAACACTGCCCCGTCACATTGACTGTGTCACTATCAGCCTGACCCCCTCACACTTACTGCTTCACTATCGCAATGCCCCTCTCTCACTTACGACGTCATTTACACCCTGACACCCCACACTTGCTGTGGCACTATCACACTGAGGGCCTACAACTTACACTTACTACGTTACTATCACACTGGTATCTCACACCCACTGTGTCACTATCATCCTGAGCCGCTTACACCTATTGCGTCACTATCATTTTGACCCCAACTGCGTCAGTCTGATACTGACACAATAAATGTGATGGAGTCAGGCTGATAGTGACACAGTAAGTGTGAGGGGTCAGACTGCATCAATATCAGCCTGACCATCTCACACATACTGCGCCACTTCCAGGCTGACTCCCTCACATTTACTGCGTCACTATAAGACTTACCCACTCATGCTTACTGCGTCACTATCACCCTGACTCGCCACTCTTGCTGCATCAAGATCATTGTGCCCCCATACACTTACAGCGTAACTATCATCCTGACAATGTCATACATACTTCGTCAAGGTCAGACTGATCCCCTTAAACTTAATGCGTCAGTATCAGCTTCAACACTCACATTTACTGCGTCACTTCTAGCACTACCCCTGCACTCTTACTGCAACCTTATCCACCTTACCCCGTCGCATTTACTTCATCACTATCAGCCTGAGACACTCACACTTACAGCTTTACGACCACCTGGCCCTGTGAGTGCATTTACATCACTGTCACCCTGACCCCTTGCCCATACTGCGTCACTATAAGCCTGGCCCCTCAAATGTTCTGCGTCACTATCACACTGACATCTCACACTCACTGCGTCACTGTCACCCTGACCCCATCACACTTGCCATGTCACCATCACAATGACACATTCACACAGTCTGTTTCACTGTCATCCTGACACCTCACACTCACTGGATCACTACCATCCTCCCCCTCATACTGACCTGTCACTGTCATCCAGAGCCGCTCACACTTATTGCGTTCCTATCACTCTGCTCCCAACACACTTACTGCGTCACTATCAGCCTGACACTCGCACACTTCCTGCATCACTATCAGCCTGACCCCTCACAATTTCACCGTGTCTATCAGTCTGACTCCTCACATTTCCTGCATCACTGCCACCCTGTCACTTAACACTTACTGGCCAGTATTAGCCTGACGCCCTCAACATACTGCATCAATATCAGCCTGAACACTCACACTTACTCCGTCACCATCACGCTGACCCCCTCATACTCACTGCGTCACTATCACCCTATTCCCTCACATTTCCTGCATTAGGATCACTCTGACTCACGGACATTTACTGCATCACTATCAGCCTGACCCCGCACACATACTGTGACACTATCAGCCTGACCCCACCACACTTACTGCTTCACTATCAGACTGACCCCTCACACTTAACGCATCACTAACAGCCTGACACCTCACACTTACTGCGTCACTATTCCCCTAACACCTCACTTTTATTGGCCACTATCAGCCTGATGCTCACAACTTACTGTGTCACTGCCAGCCTGAACGCACACACCCTATCACCCTGACTGTCTCACACTCACTGCGACAGTCTCTGCCTGACCCCTGCACACTTACTGCGTCACTATCACCCTGTCCTCTCCCACGTTATGCGTCAGGATTAGCCTGACATAGTAACACTTACTGCATCCCTATCAGCCTGATCTCTCTCCAATTACTGTATCACTATCAAACTGACCACTCACTCTTACTGCCTCACTCTCACACTGACCCCTCGCACGAAGTGCTTCACTATCACCCTGACCACCTCACACTTACTGCGTCACTATCGGTCTGATCCCTCAGACTTACTGCATCACAATCACTCTGACCCCCCCAAACTGCGTACATATCGGCCTGATCCACTCACATAGTCTGCATCACTACCACGCTGACACCTCACCCTCATTGTGTCACTGTCATCCTCACTCCATCACACTTATTCAGTCACTGTCAGCCTGATCCCCTGTAATGGAAAATTATCATTTCTTGTGAAATCGGTTTGAAACAAAGAAGTATGGACCTAACTTTGCAAAAAGACCGAAAAAATGTAAAGTTCAACCTAATTTTCAGCTGACTCTCAAGGCCAATAATCTATTATATCTGCAGTCCCTGAAGTAGAAAAAGCAACTCCATGTGTGGAAAGGAACTCGACTGATCCAGGTTCCTGGCTTGAGGTGTGATAAGGCAAGGCGATATATAGTATAAAGGGAATATGTGAAAACCGTCAGGCGTCCATTTTATGAGGCGTCTTGCAAATGTGTCGGGTCCACTCTGCAAATTTCAAAATTAAACTTTTCCTTTGCTCTTGGTAGCATTTGAGTCGAATCGATTGAAATCCCACGGCAGTAAACTTGGGGGCTCGCCTGGGACCCTGCGACTGGGTAAGATTTTGAAGATTCCCAGGAGGTGTACGCGCCACTGCCTTGAAGGTCTTTCACTCCATCTCGAGCACTGAATTGGCCCCTTTGCATGAGAGAACTGGGGATAAGTGGATCGCTCCAGAGTCGCGTTCCGAATCGAATAGGGTCAGGGTAAGAGTTGTGGCTAAAGTAATCCGACATGGAGACTCGTTCGAAGAGAATAAATGAACCAGGAAGCGGGACCAGTGAACTCTCACGCGATATTCAAGTAAAACTCAAGTGAAAGGATTGCCGTCTCGAGAGAGTTTAAGAGACAGCAAGATTAACGTCGGTATAGACTTGAAGCCACCATGTGCCACGTTGGAGTCGCCAAAGCTGTACCGGTTTCGTGGGTTCTTGGTTTGTGAAAACCAAGGCAATGAGGCGGTCGCAACCAATGAGAGGGGACCTCGGCAGGTAAAAACAAGTTATATTGGCAAAGAGAAGATTATGGTATCGTGAGAGAGAGAGACAGACAGACAGACAGACAGAGAGAGATGTTCACTTTTCCAATATCCATGAAAATCGGCTCCAACAAGAGCGAACAAAAAGAGGGTCGACAGACAACTCGGAATGGTCAAGAAAAAATACAATATATGATAAATAATTATGGCCCAGTTTCTGTAAAGCAGTTAAAAATGTAAATCAAGGAATGTGGATTTCTGGAGGAAGGAAGTTTTAGTAACATGCAGTTGCAAATGCTGAGGTCACCGTTGGAGGAGAGAGAGAAGGAGAAACGGAAGGGTAAAATAGAACCTGTGAATTGGAGTGCTTATAACATGTTGAAGGCTGAGCCTGATTTCAGGGAAAGAAAATCTCGAATAAAGGATAGATCAAGTACACGTACAAACACCAACGCACATGCACACACACACGGAAAACAACCTAATGAAGCTGTACAGTGTCTTAAGACTGGATCAGATCCAAGTCAACGGTCGCCGCCTCAGGGTCTTCTGAATCACCAATAGCATATGGTACCCACAATCAATTGAAGCAAGAATCCCTAAAGAAGTTGAGACAATGTCCCAGTACCTTAAGCGCCTCACGAAAGTCGATGACGTCTATTGTGGACTGATACCACCCAAGGACATAGCGACGGCAGACATCACACCATATGAGGCAGACCTGAGGAGCAGCTTCATCAATGGAATGAAGTACGAAACAACAAAATAGGTAAAATATACGGGTATTACCGGGGACACGGGAAAGCTGAATTAGATAGAACAATACGTGATACATGCTGAAAAATTGCTGGCTCAAGAGAACCATAACCGGAAATTAAAGATGCAACAGCAATCGCATAAACCTCAGCTTATTATGATGCAAATGGTCGTTCAGCCGTTGGAGTGAGGAACTGCGGGAAAAGAGAGAGGCAAAGGTGGAGTTCGCAAAAGAGGAAGGGATCGCGGAAGTGTGCTTGCAGAGATAGATCTGGCTAGTGCTTTGTTTGAGGAGCAATGGACCACTAGTCGAGACAGTGCCCGCACAGACAGCCTCAATCGGTCCTGGAGGCTGGACGGCATAGTGACTGACAGGGTACGACTGAGGTTGAGGTGGGCAGGCCACAAGGTACAGGTAAGCCTCTTTCCTTTATATTTGGCTAAGAAGAATCCCTTATGCTAATCACTTCTACTAACCTAACGGGCACTGAGATGTATCCCAACTCTATATTGAATATTGAGATTGCGGAGTGTGGACAATATATTCAATAAACCAATGATGCGTTTATGTCGATGCCTATCTCTATGTTATACGTGGAAGGTACACCAGTTACCTTTTTGGTAGATACATGGCCAGCACATTCACTTCTCAAATCAAGACAGTTCAGAGAGTTGACGCCAATAAAGATGAGTGGGTTGTTTCTGAACTCAATGGAGGCATCAGGCTTCGTGATATGAGAGCGTTTTACCGCACCCATATTGTGTGAAATCAGTAATGTGCATACATTCTAATTCTCAATTTTGTTAGCGGAATTCTGTCCTTTACATTTGATGGCTCGGGATCTCATAGTGAGACTGGGGTTGTATTTGCTCAGTACTCCGACGGGCTTGCAGGTAATTCAAAGGGAAGATTCACAAGTGTAAACTGTAAAATACAACCCACGACCCCTTCTGTATGTCTATGAGTGGCGATTAAGCCGGAGAGCAATGAGTTCAATAAGCAATTCACTCGCCCTGGAAGCAGGTAACCATGTTAATCATATCAACATCGATTTTTTTTTGCGGGAATATGCTGCACTGCACAGCACACATACACCAGGATGGCCCTGTGCACCCATAAGAGAAGTATTGGTTCAGGAGATTGGTTAAACCAGGTCAGTTGTTATTGTGCGAATTTTATTGAAGGGATGACAGATGTGCAGTCAGTGTGAATTTATGTAAAGTACCTGTGACGGCAAGTAAATTCTATATTTTTGATGTGGAAGGCTGCGCTCCTCGCGTGTCACTGGCAAAGGTGTCCAGTGACAATTGGCAGGATTTGGGGCCATGGGTACTAAAGGCATAAAGAACGAAATGCTGAGTGTTCTGGGACGATGTGGGTATGTGGTTCAATGCAGATGTGCGGACATATAGGAAGAAATTAATTTATCTAACTCAGGCAATAGAACAGTCGAGGTAACCCCCGCGAGCCCTGAAGAGCCTAGAAGGCCTGCCTGGCGTTTCCCTAACATAAACTTCTCAGACCCAAGATTAATAACGGTCCCTACTGAATTATGGGTAAAAGGCAAACATGATGTGGGGCTTATACGAGGTTGTGAACCAATACGAGTAACCACGAAGTCGGAGTATCGTCCTTGCAGTGCACAATTCCCAGTTAAAACCCGAGGCCATAGAAGTAGTTACTCTAGTTTTTCTATCCTTCCTAAAGGCTAGAAGATAATCCCCTGTGTAAACTCACTTGTGAGAACTCCCATTTTTCTGATCAAAAAGGCAACAAAAATTCCAAGTGAACCGGAGGAATGCAGGTTTGTTCAAGACCTGCAGGCAGTCAATAACAGTGTTGTCCCGCGCGCATCAAGTGTTCCCAAACCCTATACTGTATTAGTTCCATTTCCACCGGACAGTAAATGGTTCCCTGCTGTGGATTTAGCAAATACATTCTTTAGTGTGACGGTGCATCCAGATAGTCAATTCTGGTTCGCTTTTTAATTCAAAGGGAAATCTTATGAGTTCACATGACTTTGTCAATGTTACTGTGAGTGACCCACCATATATAATGAGGCTCTCCGCAGGAGACTGGAGACTCTTGTTTTAACCCCTGGGTCTGCGCTTCTGCAATCTGTAGACGATTGCTGAATAGTAGCACCGACAGAGGAACGATGTGAGAAGGATTCCCTTGCATTACACGAGCGAAGGGCACAAAGTCAGTCTCGCAAAGCTTCGATTTATGCAACAACAGGTGAAGTTCTTCAGTCACTTCATATCTGAACAAGGGAAGGCCATTTGTCAAGACAGAGTGCAAGTCATTCAGCAAATTCCAAGGCCTCACATGAAGAAACAATTGCTATCCTTTTTGGGCATACGCCCCTACTGAAGAACTTTTATCCCACATTACACAAATCTTGAGGCGCCCTGAAGTGACATGGCCCATGAAAAGGGGAGCAGAACCATGGTCCGTTGCAATGGATCCCAGCAGCCGAGTTGAATTGAAAAAGACGTTTCAAAGTACACCGACACTGGGGATTCCGAATCTAAACAAGCCTTCTGTCAAACGGCAGATGAGAAACATGGCTGCATGACATCTGTGTTGTTGCAGGATCATGGGGGAAAATTCAGGCTGGCAGCTTATTTTTCGGCTAAGCTAGACCTCGTAGCGGCAGGATTGCGTATCAGATTGCCTGTGAGCTGTGGTTGCAGTGTCCAGGGAATATAATCGGCTATGGCGACTTAACCAAACTGATCACACATGCAGTATCCTTACTGCTTTCCGAGCAAAAGACAGTACATACGTCGGCAGCGCGTTGACTCAGATACAATACTGTGTTATTGGAGAAGCCTAACATTGCAATAAAACGATGTAACGTCCTTAATACTGCTAATTCTCTCATTAGAGAAGGAGACGGAGACCCACATTATTGTATCGCTGTAATTAATGAATTGTGCTGCCGAGACAAGACTTGCAGAATTCACCAATTCAGAATCTAAATATGGCGTTTTTTTTGTGTGGATGGGACAGCATTCAGGTGCAAGGAGATAGGTCAGAATTTTATTGGGCATGCTCTAGTAACTACCCATGAGGTATTCAAAGCGGGATCACTCGCTTCTCAACTGTCAGCGCAAGCAGCGGAGCTGATCGCCTTGACTGAGGCATGTAAATTGGCTAAGGGAAACACAGTGAATATTTAACCAATAGCAGATACGGATTCGGAGTTGCACACGATGTTGGAATCCTGTGGAAATACAGGGACTTCTTGACCTTCACCGGAAAGCCCATCACACACCCGTGATCAGATTTCTGATCTCTTGGAAGTGGTCGTATTGCCTAAATCAATCGCTGTGTGTAAATATGATGCCTACACGAAAAATAATGATTCCGTTTCTCAAGGAAATGCAAGGGCAGACTCAGCGGCAAAGACGGCAGCCCAGCAGCCGGTAAATGATCAGTTTGACATGGGAATGACAAAAATCCTTTCCCAAATAGCAGACGTACGGGAGTCACAGTCGATGTCCAGGCTGGAAGACACGTTTGAGTGGGAAAAAGCAGAGTGCAATTTGAGGTAAGGGGTATGGTTTGGCCCCAATGCTAAACCTTTTCTACCACGACCATTATTAAATTCTATGCCAAACTGACACACGGTAAGGAACATGTGTCAAAAGAAAGGAGATATGACAGTATTTCAGCACAGTGGTACATTGAGGGATTTACTCATTACTTCCAGAAATATTGTGAACGACGTCTTATCTGTGCCACAATAATGTGGGGAGGGGAATACAGATGAGTTATGTAGCATTTCCGAAATCCCAAAAACAATTTGAACATTTATAACTGGATTTAAGCGAACTAACACCCTGCAAAGGGAAAAGGTATTGTCTGGTAATAGTTGATATGTTTTCAAAATGGGTGCAAGCGTTCCCCACGGCAAAACAGATTGCCAGTGCCGTTACCAAAGTCTTCCTAACTGAAATAATTCCGAGATGGAGCATCCCTGAGAGGCTTAGTAGTCCTAAGGTTTGTGAACGTTTATAGCTCCGGTCGAGGTTTAGGGTGTAGGTTTGCTCGCTGAGCTGTACGTTTATTATCCAGACGTTTCATTACCTGGCTAGGTAACATCATCAGTGGCGACCTCCAAGTGAAGCGAATATGTTGTCTCCTGCTTTCTATTTATATGTTTGTCCTGGATGGGGTTCCTGGGGTTTTAGATTAGATTAGATTACTTACAGTGTAGAAACAGGCCCTTCGGCCCAACAAGTCCACACCACACCGCCCCGCCGAAGCGCAACCCACCCATACCCCTACATTTACCTCTTACCTAACACTACGGACAATTTAGCATGGCCAATTCACCTGACCTGCACATCTTTGTGAGTGTGGGAGGAAACCGGAGCACCCGGAGGAAACCCACGCAGACACGGGGAGAACGTGCAAACTCCACACAGTCAGTCGCCTGAGGCGGGTATTGAACCCGGATCTCTGGCGCTGCGAGGCAGCAGTGCTCACCGCTGTGCCACCGTGCCACCCACAAATTGAAAAACGTTGATAACAACGACAAGAGTGGGATTCGAGGTTTGTGGTGATGTCATTTCCTATTCGTTTTCTGAGGGGTTGACAGATGGTAAATCGATCAATGTGTTTGTTTATGGCGTTGTGATTGGAGTGTGAGGCCTCTCGGAATTCTCTGGTGTGTCTGCATATACAGCAAACCGACAAACACTGACCAAATACGTAACTACACCAGCAACTATTCCAACACGCAAAAAGGAAGCTGTATCAGAACACTATTCCAACGAAGCACCACACATTTCAACACAGACGAACTTCGGAAAACAGAGGAGAAGCACCTATACAACGTATTCAAGAAGAACGGATACTTAAAAAATACAGTCCACAGATTCCTCAGGAACAAACCACGACAAGTAGACCTAACACAGCCAGAAACCCTATCGACCTTTCAATACATCACTGAAGTCTCAAACGTGGCAGCCAGACAAATATGACCCCTCGGAATCCCACCAAAAGTCTCAAACAAAACCAACAAATTTAAAAGACCCAGTGCAACCCATGGATAAAACCAACGTCATATACAAAATTCCATGCAAGGACTGCCACAAACACTGCGTAGGACAAACAGGAAGAAAGTTAGCTACCAGGATACAGAACACCAGCTAGCCACAAAAAGACACGACCCTCTCTCCCTCGTAGCCCTTCGCATGGATGAAACAAAAACACCATTTCGACTGGGACAACACATCTATCCTGGGACAGGCTAAGCAAAGACATGCCAGAAAATTCCTTGAGGCCTAGCACTCCAACCGCAACGCCATAAAAAAAGACATATATATCTAGATAGCATCTATCAACCCCTCAGAAAACAAACAGGAAATGGCATCGCCACAAACCCCACGAACTCCATCCTGGACAAACATTTCACTAGAAAGCAGGAGACAACGGTTTCTCTTCACTTGGAGTTCGTCACTGATGATGTTACCTAGAACAAAGATCATAGAATAATACAGCGCAGTACAGGCCCTTTTGCTCTCGATGTTGCACCGATCCAAGCCCACCTAACCTACACTCGCCCCCTAACCTCCATTAGCCAGGTAATGAAACATCTGGATATCAAATCTACAGCTCAGCGAGCAAACCTACACTCGAGGCTTAGTAGTGACAGTGGGACACCATTTCTCCATAATGCCCAACAGCATATTAGTGAGTATTTAAGAAGAAACATGAGATAACACTGTGCCGACCACCAAACGAGCGGTAGGGCAGCGGAAAGAGAAAATTCTACCTTAAAAATAAATTGACAAAATGCTGTGAGGAACTAGGGGTGGCATGGACAAAGGCACTTCCAATTATGCTAATGTATATGAGATCTAGGAGGAGAGGGAGAGCTAATCTTAGTCCGTTTGAGATTTTGTTTGGTAGGCAGCCAAACACAGGAATTGTCCCGAGACGTCAGGGAAGCCAGAATACAGGCCACTGTGAGGATGAGATGTTGTGTTACTGCATGAAACTCTCTACAATTCTGTCCAAATACAGAATCAAGCGAAGACAGCACTACCCCAATCAGCAGAAGGGAAGATGTACGATCTATAACCAGGAGCCTGAATAGTGGCAAAAGACTTCAGGAGGGAAAGCAGGAAGGCAAAGAGGTGGCGGTGACCGTTTCAAGTACGCTTTACAGCACAGACAGCTGTTAAGATCGCCGGAACAGCCACGTGGATACTCGCCAGCCATTACAAACGTGCAGCTGGGACTGAGGAGACATCGCACAACACCAAAACCAATTTAGTATTTATGAGAAGACTTAAGCAAATGTGGGGCTGCCCCAAGTTAACACTGTTGACAAGCGCCCTGGTCGGACTATTCATAAGGGCAGGAGCGTCTGGGATGTCGCAGCTGACAGTTAACTTAACTGATAGGACGAAGTGGATCTTTACATGCGACGCTTAGCCGTTCAGTAACAAGGACGACTATAAATTCGATAATTAAGATTAATGCAGGGATCCATGCCGCGCCAGTGACTTGCACTTAGTAGTAGCCACCACGGCAAAAGGGGCACCTGACATGGGAAATAGATATTCTATGAGCAAAGTAAGACTCAGAAGAGCAATGAGGGAGTCTCGTGGTGTGGAATAGAAAGATCCTTCTCCGACATCTGTAGACAGGTGAATATAGTGGTGCAGTCGCCCCACTCCCGCCCTGCGAGATGCAATGCAGAATGTAGTACAGATGATAGGAGCCCTGGGGCATGGCAACCAATCAAACCAGATCATGGACCTAACCCCAAGCCGGGCAAAGGTCATTAATGACACACCCGAACCCCGAAGGGAGACGGCCGTGTCTAGAGAGCGAAGTTAAAGCAGGAGGGGAATTTGCCTGCTGGAGATAAATGGCGTAAATGCGACGCCAGTATGTTGGGAGCTGCGAAGGGCCATTGCTAGATGTGAAGGGAACAGAGCATTTGCTTTGTTCATTAGACAAAATGAGAGATTAGATGTTGGCTACACTTGTTATATATGTTTGCACACAGCCCAGAGGTAGTCTGCCCAGCAAATTACTGAGAGCCTGGCGAGAAATGCCAGCTGTCTGCTTCCGCGGGAGGCGACTAGCCTGACCCTGATAGTGGGGGGGCAATTTGGGCAAATCTCGTGTCACCACCCGAACTCCAGGCTAACTACAGCCCCAAGCCTGACACGCTACCGACCACAGCATTCCAGATCGTGGATTGCAGGGGAGAAAAGTGTATATGCACCAATCGGGGGAGACTCATTTTGGGTATCTCCCAGTGTACCTTGATGCTGTACTTGAACAATGACTCTTGTACAGCAACATACGCAAATGATACACTCAGTCTGTTCTTCCCTGGGTGAGCTACGTTAAGAGAGTGGTGTCAGTCTGCTCCTCCATGGGCGTGTTACTTTCTCAAAGTCGTGACAGTCTGCTCTTCTCTGTCTGAGTTTAACAGCAAGTGTGGTTTCATTACTGTCTTCGCTGGATGATTCACATAGACAGAATGGAATAAGTCTTCTCTTCTCTGAGTGAGTTACTTTGACAGAGTGGAGTCAGGCTCGTCTCCCTGCTTGTGTTTCATTGACAGAATCAGACCAGCCTGCTCTTTCTTGGATGAGTGACAGAGACAGAATGGGTACAGCCTGCTCTTCTCTGAGTGAGTTACGTTGACAGAGTGGCATCAGTCTGCTCTTTCTTGGGTAAATTATACTGACTGAGTCGTGTTAGTCTGCCATTTGCTGGGTGGGTTACATATAAAGTGTTGGGTCAGTCTGCTATTCGCTGGATGACTAACATTGACAGAGTGGCGTCAGTCTCCTCTTCCCTGGGTGAGTTACATTAACAGAGTGCAGTCAGGCCATAATTACCTCGTTGAGTTACATTGATCGTGTGATGTCAGACTTCTGTCCCCTGGTTGAGTTACATTGACAGAGTGGGGTCCATCTGCTCTTCCCTGGGTGAGTTACGTGAGCAGATTGGGGTCGGTCTGCTTTCCACAATCCAGGAACTCCATCTCTAGCGGTTTCTTGTCAGTACCTCCATACTAAGGATTTGAGGAGTTAACAAAAGTAACTCGTCCCCTACATCTTTGGGATAATTAGGGATGGGCAGTGAATTTTATCTATTGAAAGACAAATGTGTCCCAGAAATGCATTTCTAATAATTGCATGCACTAATTCGACACTGCAAGCGGTCGGGAATAATTTGAGGAGAGGTGCAGGGTAGAATAATTAAAGTCAAATGCTCTGATGCCGAGGAGACATGACACAAGATGTGAGTGTGGAACTGATGGTGCAAGGCTCAATGTCAGTGCTATTGGTTCAGCATTTATTTCTCACTGTTCGCAATGACTCACACACCATTGCTGTCAATGCTGCCAATGAGCCTGTTCATCTTGGTTTGAAATTCCCTGCGTGTGTATTAACGTGGTTAATGGGACGCGAGATGAGATGAGCACATCCTCTTTATTCTATCAGTTTAAACAGATGAAAATATCTGTTGGATGCCAAGGCAAGAGAATACTGTCTTTTTCTGTGCCTTTTCAGTGGGGCATGCTCAGCATTGAAATGTCTGCTTTTGCACAAGCAGAGTTTGATTGCCATTCATACTGAGCAACGCTAACACAGAAAACGCGTTTTCGAATTCCTGTGATCAAGTGGTTCAGACATTGCACATATGGACGACAAATCTGGCTTTTAACGTGGCGCCGTGGCTTAGCTGGTGAAAGCACCTCCCATCACACTGATGCCTGCTCATTGTATTGAAAGCTCGTTATTTCTCGCAAGTATTGTGTTGCTCATCGAGAAACTCAGTGTCCTGTTTGAATTGCTGTATATTTTGATTTCGCGTTCCGGCTTCATTTTCCAGGTTTAAATCCAGTAGTGTATGTTGCTCTTTTTAACTACTATTTTAACCTGGAGATTCTTCCCGCAGTTCCACAAGCACGTCTGCTTCTCATCCTCTTATTCTCATTCCTTCATTCCCAGTTTTGTGGAAATTAATTGGTGAGGCAGGAAACAGTGCAGCATTCCCGGGGAATGTTGTTGTAATGGCACTGACACCACGACGTGATCACCCTCATTCTCTGCTGTCACCATTCATTCGTTGTACACCAACAGTAAATGCATCCTTGTTCTTCTTCAACTATCAGTTGGATAAGGAATTCAACTTTAACTTCGAAAGGGGCTTTAGATTTTGAGGAAGAAATGTCTCCTTGCCTCAGGTCGAAGTGACAGGCGCATTATCCAGAGAATGTGAGACAACTTCGACCGACTCCAGCCAGGAGTCAGAAAGCCTCTCAGCAGCACGAATCTCAAACTGTCTCTGAATGTCAGGCTTTTCATGAGCAGAAATGGGAAATGAGGGATATGGAGAGCCAGAGAGTCGGAGAATGTGAAAAAGGCCCAGGAGGATACAGAGACACGTATAGAAAAAAACAAAGACACATATTGAGGTAGACACTGAAAGAAACAATTCTCCATTCGGCGTGACTGCTAAATAACAGAAAGCAAAAGGAAATGTAGCCATTAAAACATAGCCTTCCACCACCTCAGGAAAATGAAAGTAGCATGACAGCTGATTAAGTCCTTTTAAGATTGTAAATTCGACGTTTGTAAGCTCAAGAGTGATTTTGATAAATATCCTAATTCGACAGGTAAAATTATCATTTTCCCAACAGTATAATCTAGAAATCTATAACTAACTTGTTTCCTGTCCATCTAAAAAGAAAATCGGCTTTTCTGCACAGATGTTGCCAAGTGTAGCGGGTTTTTCTATCAATTCTCGTTTTTAGTTCAGATTTCCAAAACCTGCATCTTTTTGATTTTTGATAACGTAGCACAAAACCCAGCATTACCAGGTACGGACCAGTGGTAAGAAATACTGGTACCACGATATATGTGCACAATAAAACGTTTATTCCCTGTCCGAGAATAGAACCAACACTATGGCGGTTAGAGTTCCAAATCCTAACTATGAAATTACACGGAATGAAGACAGACGCTCTTGCACTTACTCTCAATGAAATGGCTTTTCCCTTTCATTTCTGATCAGTTTCACTGCAGATTGTTTTCTACTCGTCTTCAAGTTTTGCAGTATGGAAAATCCCATTTGGCCCATGGTGCAGTCTGGTTGAAAGACATTCATCTATTCTATTCCCAGTTTCCAGCTTTGGTCCATAACCTTATGTCTTCTGATGTTTCCAGTGCAAATGGCAGTGAGGTTCTCGCTTTGATCTTAGATGACACAACAATGGGATTGAAGTTTGACATAGTCACACATTATTACCCACGTCGTGTCTCCCACAGAAAGAGACACACAGACACATTCCCCGAGAGTGGCAGAGTTCTCAGGATTTGACCAGCTCCTTGTGCTTCACTTCAGCTGTCCGCTCCAACATGCAAGTTCAACCGCCAAAAGGCAGATTTTGGTTAAACCAAAGCCAGTTCTACAGACAAAGAGAGACGTTGCTCTGAGCTAGAATTTGAAGTGGACGAAAGAAACTGCAAATTCAACAAAACCAAACCCTTCCTTTCCTGACAGACAACAGGAATGGACTAGCACGCTGCATCCTCGTGATTTTAAATGCGAACCGACAATCCCCTAACTCGATGTCAGGCGTGTTACCAATTCCGTCACTGACCCAAAGACCAGGTTTCGCGCTGTGACAGTTTGTCTATAGGTAATGTAAACGTCCACATCAGGGAAACAGCATTCACATGGTGAAAAATCAGCAAACACAATTGCTGCTCTGTTTCACTTGGAATTCCCCACTCTGTGAACCATTTCCTTTCACTGTACTTTCATATTTGAAGTCTTTTACATTCCAGAGCTTGAACTAATTCAGCGAGAAACCACTGGTCATTTCGAGCCCGTCATCCGGAATGAGGCGAGTTTAACGATGCCTTTCTTGCTGCCACAACATCAGCACAGCTCAAAACGAGCTCGTGTTAGCATCAGTCTTTACTTAACTTGCTGCAGTATATCTGCTGGACAACATCAGATTATCAAGCATTGCCTTCTTTACATTGAAACCCAGGATGATAATATGAACCGACTTGGAAACTTGGAGAGAGACACACTGCTGACGAAGACGATTATGACGTGAAGAGCAGGCACAAGAATTTGTACAGGTCAGGTCCCAAATCCGACTTCAGTATCAATGGACATCCCTGCATACGGGTCTGAGTTTAAGTTGCCCAGAACAGGCTTTAATTTCCAGTCAGGAAGTGAAGATTTAATTCTCTTCTTGAGAATTATCCGAATGAAAACTAAATCCTGGTTGCACACAGAACACACACACGGATCCTGCCAGAACAATTCAGTGATCGATCAGCATCTGTCTGGAAGGACAATGGCACCAAATACCCGTGAATGCTATCACCGCAATGACCCCTCCAAGGATCTAGCGTTTCACACTTGAAAATATCTCGCGGTTCCTTCAATGTCACTAGGCCTAAATCCTTGCCTCATGGCATCATGCCTGTACCCCGGTACTGAGGATATCCATGGTTCTGCGGAGTAACTCAAAATCTCAATCTCTCGGGTAATTAGGGATTGATGGTGCATCCCATCACATTGAGTAATGACTTTATCCCAGTAATACGTTTCCTAAAGCTGAAGTTTCTAAGGGAACACTTGCAAACGGTCGGGAATAAATTGAGAAGTGGAACGGACGAGGGGAAAATGTGAAAGGCAATGATGACTGGGAGGCATGAGACAGCAAGTGAGTGAGGAGCTGGTGTTGCAACGTTCAATGTTAGTGTCAGTATTTACTGACCGCTATTCACTCAGAAGCACTCACCACTCCTTAACAATTCACCACAATGAGCCCATTACTCTTAGTGTGAGTTTACCTTTGCGGATATTAACGCGATTAAAGGTGCCCAAGAGGATGGATGGATCCGCGTTATCCTGTCAGTTTGAAGAGGCTAAGTTATCAGTTCGAAGCAAAAGCAATAAGACATTGCCTCTTCCTGTGCATTTTCAGTGGAGAATATCCAGCTTTGAACTCTTCTGCATAACCAGAGGTTGTTTTAAATTTACACCGAGTAACTGTGAAACACACAAAAATGAGTCCGAGTTCCTGTGTTCGAATAGTCAAGTAACTGCACGCATAGTTTTGAATCGTTGAGCTTGAGCAGTCCCTCAGCCTTAGTTAATGAAAGTTCCTGTCAAAAAACAGCCTAATATGAGATCAAATCCTGACATCTCAATGTTTATAGGTCTTTCATGAAAAACAGAGTTCTCGACTTCACCTGTGGTTCTGGTCGTGGTGGGAATTCAAATCAATGACTAGATTGAGGTTATAGTTTAAAGACAGCTCCTTGAACACCTCTGCCACGCTGCCACACAAACCCCCGTAACCACGTTTTTCATGATTAGTGTTTCGGCATCGCCTCACTTCAGGTACTTACCCATACGCCCGTTCAATCGCGAACTTGGCGTAAGTTCAATAATATTTATGAGGATGTTGCAAGGCTTATAGTGTTTGGACTGTAGCGTAAAGCTGAATTGGATGTGAAAATTTTCCATGGAGCTTGGGAGCTGAGGGATGGGCTTACAGAGGTTTATATCAATATGAAGGAGACGGTAGAGTAAATGGTCAATGAACATTTCTTCCCAAGGCAGGCAAGTTCAAAACAAGGGAACAATGTTTTAAGGGGAGAGTGGTAAAACTTAAAAGGGATCTGAAGGACATTGTTTTGCGTGTTTGGAATGAATTGTCAGATTTAGTATTGGAGTCTGGTATACTCTCAACATTTCAAAGGCATATTGATCTGTATACAGACAGGAAAGTTGAAAAAGAATAAACGTGAAAATTTGGCAAATAGAGCGGTTGTTTACGGGCTCAGACCCTCTGAGATGCTGCAGTGGCGATCACCAGTTTGAATAGGCACTCATCACTTGGTCAGGGCGTTGGGCTGGTTTTCTGGAACATGGTTAGATTAGATTCCCTACAGTATGGAAACAGGCCCTTTAGCGCAACTAGTCCACACCGACCCTCCAAAGAGTAACCCACCCAGACAAATTTCCCACCAACTAATGCACCGATCATTATGGGCAAATTAGCATGTCAAATTCACCTGCCTTGCACATCTTTGGAGTGTGGGAAGAAACCCACGCAGATGCAGGGAGAATGTGCAAACTACGCACAGGAATCAAGCATGGAACACTCGTGCTGTGAGGCGGCAGTGCAAACCACTGAGCCACGGTACCGCCATAAAAGGGGATGGAGAACGGAGCTAGCAACTCCGCAATCTTTCGCATGCAAAGTCAGTACTCTCCCATTTGAGATAACTCCCTCAGGCTGCTTCGTTTAAAACTAGCAACGAATCATTTTTTTCTGGTCTTAGGCTGCCAATGACCATTCTTCTTGACACATTCCCAACTTCTCAGTGGGAGATTTTGGCTGTGGAAAATACTCACAAATCATGTTGCCCCTGCAGCTCTCCAGCGAAACCGAAAACTGACAACTCATGAACAGAAGCAGAACTGACAAAGAGAACCTATTTTCAGACACACGGACTCATGAATGCTGCCTGTGAGGCAGAGCAAGTCGTCTGGGTCATGAGCTGCTCACACAAATTGCAGCGAGGCAATTCCAAATGGTGCTTTCAATGCACTCGTGCCTTAGTGCATCAATACTCCCAGGAAAGTGCTCAAGTAACATGAATCAGAACTGACTAACAATGAACCATGAAAAGTGAAGATTACCAATTACAGTCTCGATTAGATGAGGTTAACAATTGGGCTGATGTCTCCACCGGATCGAGAGGACCAATCACCAGCCTCTCTCATCAGGACAGAAATTATGGAAATTAGGGAAAAGTAACCAAGTTTCATATCGCAATTTTCCTCCTTTTCGCAACAACAACAGAAAACTGCGAGCAGATTCAATGTAGAACCTAATTTCACATCAACAGGAAAATAAATATCTCCATTCACTTTCAGAGAAACGGTGAAAAATGCAAATTGTCTGGAATATGAAAGATTGGCACAGCCTGCTTTTGAGTCGCGTATTATGCTGGTGGACTTTCGAGCTGGAGGGGAACATGACAACTACAGCAGAAGGGGAAAACATGTGCAGTGACATGTTGGTTGTTTTCTGCTGTGCCACATCACAGCCGGGTTAGAAGAAATGACTGCTTTTTTTCTGTTCAACTTTAACAAAACTCATTCCTGCAAAACGTTGCCAGCTTGATCCATTAGCACACGTGGCCGCACAAGGATGCAAACACAAGCCTTCTTAAGAAGTGGAATCTGAAATCAGAGTCTCAGGTTGCTCAGCCACGCGAGCACACAGGCCAAAACCGGAAACCTAAGAGCATGTATCTGATGATACCCTGCAGCATACTCACAGCAACTGCACCAGTTCTGCAGAATAAGCGGTGGGAAGGAATTGCTCTATCTCAGCGGTCGTGCTTGTTGTTCTCATTAGCAAATCTGGCTTTGAATTTACTAGCCCATATCTGCTACCATGCTGAAACGGAATGCAATTCCGATCAATCGCTGTGTGAAACGTTGTGCATTTTCTCTCCTCAGATAAAGTGATCACTGGAGATGATGAATTCTGCTCCTGCCAGAAACGAAGACTCTCCTGCTGCTCGGATGAACTGAAAAACTGGTTTAGCACTGGAATCCGAGAATGGCAGAACACGTAGCAAGATTATTCGAAACCCAGAGCCAATAAGAGTTCCAACTTTCCTTTTCTTTCTCCATAATAGTGCATTATCCAGCAGAGCCATGAGCAACTGCCACCTGGCTGCAAGCTGAGTTGGAAATCTATGTGGGAATCAAGGACATGCGACGAACTTATTGTCGGTAAATCAAACAGTTCTCACTTTGAGGTGTTCAAAAATTAGTTTTTATACATTTTCAGGGAAGGCCAAAGGCGATCTGAGATGTCAAAGAGGTGGTCACTCTTCGTGATTGCTCTTTGTTCAAGTTGTGAAAAGGTTTCCCGCTTCAGTCGCCTTCACGTTTCTTGTTGATGACTGAATCAGACAGAAGGTGTTTCACCAGAGCTGCACTTGACTTGCATTCCTCTCCCTCGCTGTCATAATTTCCTGGAACTGTGTGAGAACAAGAAAACAAAATACATACTGCGTCATTCGGCAGCCTGTCTGTGATTTCCTCATTTTCAGTTACAACATGGCTTAGACTTCACGCCACACGGTAATATTAGTAACAGTCTGAGAACAAGAGTCGATAGTACATCTGTGCCTGTAAATCTTTTCATTCCTGTTGTTGACTGAATGAACTGTATCCGTGTCTGCTGCTTCGAAACTCGAATATGTGAACTGCTCCGAACTATGATTGAGGATTTCTGGTTTTGGTTGACACACGTTGAGAAACGCCAGACAGCGTTCAAATGAAGCTTTCAGAGCACATTTTCGGATGCATTTGACAGAGACTAACATCATGAATCCAGTGTTCGCTGTGACAGATGGAAATTAATGCTCTCCATGTTACTGATCCAGGCCACCTTCGCATGTCAAGCAAATGCGTTACTGTTGTTACATAAAGGATCAGTGCCCGGTAACTGTGTCCATAAAGAGGATATGATTGAAAAAAAAAGAATACCATGTTGAAATATCCAGGACATATTGCCTGAAAAGGCACAGACAATTTTCCCTGCCGCGCCAAGACAGAGGAACATATGCAACGGCACTCTTAAAATGGATGGCCAGCACTGATATAGAAATCGCCACATATGAAGGACCACTGCGAATAGAAATTTGAAAATGAATTTCACGCAACAGGTATTCGGAATTATATTCTTTTCACCGCTACAGTAGTATCGGGCGAGTAAATTCAAAACAAGGTTTGCTGATGAGAATGCAATAAAACCCCATCGATCTGATATGAAAGACTGTCGCCCAGAAAGAGGGAACAACAATGTTTCTTCTAAAGTTTGGACTGGGCCACTTTCGCACAAACTGATACTGCTACTCTCCAGAAAAGGTCAGGGCCCGCGGCATGCACTCTTAGAAATGTTGACCATCAGTGCTGGAAACATCCCTGCATATTCAAAACAAGGAAGAATAAAATAAAACATATCAAATAAAAGCGTAGATGGCAATTAATTGGACTTGTATTCCCTTTCACCACGACAGCTAGAATGTGCGGGGATATACAGAGTAAGTTTTACTGACCAGGTCAGAAAGCAATTGCCTCCACATATGTTGACACACAAGCCTATCTTTCTTTCTGTCCGTTTTTTTTTGAAGCGCCGATAATTTCCGTAGGAGATGAAGATGATTACTGCTCCCCCGCAGGATCACAGTGGAGCCAGAGACCCGATCGAGCTGCTCAGAACAGTTCGTGTTTGCCGAGAATCACTGAAACTGAGAGTGATGACACGTAGACACGGTGTAACAGCTGCCAACACATGTGGAGGGTTTTGGGACGGATTAGGACCCACTCTGGCAAAAAGACTGGATCCTAAGACTGGGGAGTAAGTGTTCAGGTAGAGGACTGGAGAATGGGGTTAAGAACGATATTAGCCAAGATCGAATTCTGAAAGTGCTAACCGCTCCTATGTTTTGCAATCTCTGGCCATCTGGTATCGAAGGAAATAGAAACAGAGTTATTTGTTCAGATGGAAGTCCTGGGCAAAATGAGAGATAGAACAAGCATGATACAATTTTAGAGACTGGGAAAATGTTTGGAGAGGAAGCAATAAAAGTGAAGCTGAATATAAAGTTTGAAGTCAGGACATATTCAATAAAAAGGAAGTTTGTAGAAAGGCAGAGGGACATGAAGATGGAAATGAAGTGTCACCAGTCCCGAAATCTCATTCGGTTTTCATTTTCAAGATGCGACCGGACCTGCTGAGATTTTCCATGAATTTCATTTGTTGATTCTGAAGCTGAAGATGGGAGTGATCCTGGACCAATCAGCTCTCTCGTGTTCTGGGAATATTTGACTTACCCGGTCGATCAGATCACGTCTGTCCCACACTGAAACCTCAGAATCCTTCCCCACCCCCACCCTCGTTACTGGCAATAAACTGTTCATTACATAAACTTACATGAGCACACAACAAGAACATTTGCAACATGTACAGGGAGAGCTCCGTTCCGTTCCATCAGCACATTCTGAATCAGTTAATTTTTGTTCAGGACCCATGAGACATTAAGCCGTCTCTGTCAGACCACTAACAAATGGCCATTCGCGTTCTGTGTCTTTGAACACTTTGGTTGGTGCACGGATGAAGTGGAATCTCACGTTTTGAAATGGACATAATACATAGTATTTTCATCTGCACTTATAAAGTTATATCTGGCGCTTCCAGTAAAGTGCAGACAGTTTTCACTCAGTAACCGACATGTGATCAAAGCAGGAGGACATATGTGTCAGCGAAAACAACAAGAATGCTCCACCAGCGTTGGCTTGCAATTCTGCATGTGGAAAGAAGATCTGGAACTCTATTAAACAGTGAAAACGACTATTATGGGGCTTGGACGCACGACTCTTTGATTAAACAACTCACATTGCACCGAACTGAGATATCCAGGGTTGGCACACGATGCATTAGTTTGCTATTTCATTCTGTGCATAATTCACCTGGCACAGCAATTTGCAAAGATCCAGCTCATTCCTCCCAATCATAAATAAAATAATTCACATCCTTCACTTTTGTTATTTGTTCAAAACATTACAAAGTTGGAAGTCAGGAGACATTCAATAAAAAGGAAGAGTGTGCAAAAGCAGGTGGAGATGCACATGGAAAAGAAGTATCACTAATCCCGAAGTCTTAAATCGATTTATATTTCCAAGATGCTAACAGATCTGCTGAGATTTTCCAGTAATTTCATTTGTTGGTTTAGAAACAGAAGATGACAGTGATCCTGGACCAAACAGTTCTCCCGTGCTCTTGGGATACTTGACTTACTGTGTCTATGTCCCACACTGAAACCTCACGATCCTGCCGCACCTCCACCCTCGTTACTGACAATATACTGTTCATTACGTTAAACACAAGAAGAACAATTGCAAAACGTTGAGGGAGAGTTCCCTTCGGTTTCCATCAGAACAATCTGAATCACTGAAGATTGGTTCAGGACCCATGTGACATTGATCTGTCTCTGTCAGACCCCTAGCAAGTGGCCATTTGCTTTCCGTGCCTTTGAACACTTTGGGTGGTGCACGGTTGGTTTGGAACCTTACGTTTTGAAATGGACATCATTCATTGTATTTTCGGCTGCACTGATAAAGTTGTCTCTGGCGCCTCCAGTAAAATGGACACAGTGTTCACTCAGAAACCGACGTGTGATCAAAAGCAGGCGGACAATGAAAGCAGCAAGAACATTCCCCTGCGAAGGGTTTCAATACTGCACGTGGAACGAAGAGCCGGAATTGTATTAAGCGGTGAAAGCGCACATTGTGAGACTTGCACCCACCACCCTCATACTAAGCATCTCACACTGCACCGACTGAGCTAGCCAAGCACGGTGCACTGTGGATTAGTTTGCTATTACATTGCGAGCATAATTCATCAGCATTTTTTTCAGATCCAGTTCATTCCCCCTAATCACAAAAATAGCATTCACAACTTTCACTTCAGTTATTCCTTCAAAGCATTACAATCTATTCAGCACTTGTCCCGGGATTTAAGGTTCAGCCTTAATATCTTCATATTTTTACCCTCACCTTTATGTCGCTGATGTGATTTCCAATCACTCTGGCAGACAGTAAATCAGTCGGGAAATTACCTAAGGAAACCCAATCATTTCCGTTTACAGTGTTGGGCATTTCCCATCTGCTGACGAGACAGAGTCGGCTCAATCAACACTTACTTTGTTCTTTCTGCCGAAAACCTTTACCACTTCTTATTTTCACGTCAGGAGTTTTATTTACAACACGTTCCAAGGACTGGAGCAACATTCCAATGTCCAGAAGCCCTTTCCAATTTAAAGCGAAAGGTTTGCTCCTTTCACACGGAAAGAGCTGTTACTAAGGAAGGAGTTTCCACGAGTTGTTTCCCATGGCTTGGCAGAAAGTCGCTGATTGAAGCTGCAGTGGCCGCTTTCTGTTGGCATCGGGAGCTTGGAGAAGGTGATGTCGTATTCTGCTGCGTGTAAACGTCTCACTCCCTGCGGACTTGGGGTGAATCATGGATGAGTTTTCCCAGTTACAATGTCAATATATGGTCGGGGTAAATGCTTATACTGAAATATTTGATGCTTATTCCCTGGGTGGGGTCGAACCACCAACATTTCAGCCAACTGCGCTGACCATTTGAGATACAGAAACTGGCAACGCAGATATCCAAAACCAATGTTATCGACGGTATATGAGGATACGTCGGACAGCAGGAACTTGCGTTGTTTTCAGAGACGGTCGCTAATATTATGACCGAGAGGGTAAGCAGACTGAGGAGCTGCAAATACTCAAATTAAAAGGCATCCACGCATGCGCACTCCGCTCACATACATCTCCACATAGTAGCTCACTTAGGCTGCTTTTATTTGAAGCCACGATTCGATAGAAACTGAAGCTGAAACTCCAGCATATTAGACCGCTCGACCACGCTACCACACAAAAGCCATCACTCAGATTTGTTTTGACTAGTGTTTCAGCATCGATTCACTTCAGGCACTTAGACCTCGCAAATTTTGTAAAAAAATTGGCGTAATTTAAGAAGAAAGACTAAAGAAAATGTACAGACAAGGAACAGGGCCTTCATCCATTCAAGCCTGAGCCGATCCAAATCTACTGTTTAAATCTGTCACCCAATTCCTAAGCATCTGTATCCCTCTGCTCCCCACCTACTCATGCATCTGTCCAGACGTATCTTAAATGTATCTACCGTGATTACCTCTCCCGTCTCTGATGACAACGCGTTCCAGACACCCAACACCCACTGTGTCAAGTAGTTGCCGCGTGTATCCCTCTTAAACTTTTCACCTCTCACCTTGAAAGCGTGACCTCTCGGTATTTAATCCTTCAATCTGGGAAATAAAACTTTTCTCTATCTACCCTGTCTGTACCTTCATGATTTTGTAAACCTCATAAAGGACCCCCTCAAACTCCTTTTTTCTAATGAAAACAAACCTAACCTACTCAACCTCTCTTCCTAGATTGCACCTTCCATACGAGGCAACATCCGCTTAAACCTTTTACGTGCCCTCTCCAAAGCGTCCACATCCTTTTGGTAATGTGGCGACCAGAAATTTACACAGTATTCTAAGTGTGGCCAGACCAATGTATTGTTCAATTTTAACATGACTTGCCAGCCATTTTATTCAATACCCCATCCAATGAAGCCACGCATACTATATGCCTGCTTGCCTACTCTATCCACGTGTGCAGCAACCTTCAGTGTATAATGGACCTGCACTCACAGATCTCTCTGTCCATCAACTTCCCAAAGCTCTTCCGTTCATTGTATAACTCCAGCTAGAATTAGACTGACCGAAATGCGTCACCTCACAGTTGTCTGTTTTGAACTCCAGCTGCCACTTTTCCGCCCAACTTTCCAGTATATCTCTATCCTCCTGTATTCTTAAACAGTCACTTATACTTTCTGCTAGTCCAGAAAACTTCGTGTCATCTGCAAACTTTCTGATCATTCCAACAGTGCTCTCTTCCAGATCATTTATGTATATCACAAACAACAGTGGCCTCAACACTGACCCCTGTGGAGCACTACTGGTCATCTTTCTCCATTTCCAGAAACTCCATTCAACTGCCATTCTCTGTCTCCTATTGCTCAACTAATTCTTTATCCACCTGTCTAGAACACCCTGCACACCATGTTACTTTACGTTCTGTATTTGGTTACCATGGGGAACCTTATCTAACTCCATACTGTAGTGCATGTATATGACATCAACAGCCTTTCCTTCATCTATCAACTTGGGCACTTCCCCGATAAACTCTGTGCCTCTCACTGATATGCACATTATTTTCTAAATATGAATAGATCCTATACTTCAGTACCTTCTCCAGCAACCTTCCCAACACTGATGTTAGGCCCATTGTTCTGTAGTTATCCAGAATATCCCTACTGTCCTTCTTGGACAGGGGACAATATGAGCAACGTTCTAGTCGGCCAGAACCTCACCTGTGCTGAAGCATGCCACGAATATATCTGTCAGGGCTCCAGCTATTTCCTCTTCCACCTCGCTCAGGAACCAGGGATAGATCCCATCCGTTCCTGGGGATTTGTCCACATTAATTACCCCTAGCCTGCCCAACACAGCTTCCCTACTTATGTCAACATGATCCAGACTAATCAAATGTTTTACTCTAGACTCATCATTCATCATGTTCCTCTCCTCAGTCAACACTGATGCAAAATAATCATTCAGAATCATACCCACTCTCTCAGATTCGACATACAGCCTTCCTTCATTTTCCTTCAGTGGACCAATCCTTTCTCTGGTTACCCGTTTGCTTCTTATATATGAAAATTAGGCTTTAGGATTCTCCTCAATTTTGCTAGCGTGAAGTTGTTTCAGGACCCCTTTTAACCCCCTTCATTCCTCGTTTAAGACTTGTCCTAATCTTCTCATGTTCCTCCAGGGACCATTATGTTCTTAGCTGCCGGGGCGTTATGTATGCTTCCCTTTTCCTCTTGGCGAGTCATCACCAGTTCACGAATATTGCCTTTCACATCCTTTGCCTTCAACGGGACATGCCTATCCTGCACTATATTTAACCTACCTTTGAAAGCCTACCACATATGAACTGTGCTCAACCCTGCTCCACTGTCTGTAGTCATGGCCGAGTGGTTAAGGCGATGGATTAGAAATCCATTGGGGTTTCCCCACGTAGGTTCGAATCCTGCTGACTACGTTATGAATGCTTTCCTGCTGGAACAATTCTCGCTCAAAGTTCAGAAAAGCTATTTTGTGAACCAGGCCGGTAATTTGATTAGACTTGGGAAACTCGAGTTCTTCATCTGAAATGACCCATATTTAAAACATTATCTCTGTTTCTCTTTCCAGATACACTGCTCGATACATCGGGTTTCTGCAGTTGTTATTGAACGTCCTAAGCAGAAGTGCTGCTTTTCATTAGATTCCTTTAATCCCTGTCCTCTGTTCTCTGACTCGGGTCAGTGGCAACACTTCCTCCTGCTCGTCAAAGTGCTCATTCCCCACCGCTCCCTCTCCCATCATTACAAACAACCGCAGAAAATTGCCACTTAACCATCTTTGTTCCAAAGTGAAACTCACCAGCCTCGGGAATCTCTCCACCAAACGGGATTTCTCATCCCTGGACATGGTGCAAGCTAGATGATTCTGAAGAGATACTGTAAAAATATTGTCAGTTGGCAGTTGGAAAAATGTTTAAGAAGCAAACCATATAATTTAGGCTCCAGCTTTGGAAATCTTGAGAAACTCTTTGGGAAATCGAATCAGAGGAGGATGAAGAAGTGTGAACTTTCGGACCGAGTAGAGGACGGGACATTGACTCTGATGTTCTCGGGACAGGAACTGATCTGAGACATTGAAAGAATTATCGCTCACGTACGTGAGGAATGCAAACTTCATCTGGACTCTGGGACAATGAAAAACTCTGGAACACTCAAGACAAAATCCAAATATTGACTGGGATCACGACAGTACGAGTACTATAGATGGGTCAGTTTTTGCCCAGTGTGTGAAGGAGGGCTTCCTGACACAGTATGTCGACATGCCTTCAAGGGACGAAGCCACTTTCGATTTAGTACTGGGTAACGAGCCTGGCTAATTTTAGATTCGGGAGTAGGTGAGCACTTTGGAGACAGCGATCACAATTCTCTCAGGTTTACTTTCGTGATTGAAAGGGATAGGTGTACTCCACGGAGCAAGAGGTTCAGCTGGTGGAAGGGAAATTACGATGCAATGAGGTAAGATTTTGGAAGGGTAGAATGTGGTAGGAAACTGCAGGGGGTGAGCACATTAAAATGTGGAGCTTATTCAAGGAAAAGCTCCTGTGTGTCCTAGATAAGTATGTATCTGTCAGACAGGGAGGAAGATATAGAACGCGTGAGCCGCGGTTTACTAAGGGAGTGGAATCCCTGGTCAAGAAGAACAAGAAGTCTTATGTTAGGACAAAATGTGAAAACTCAGTTAGAGCGCTCGAGGGTTCCAACGATATCAGGAAAGACCTAAAAAGAGAGCTGAGAAGAGCCAGGAGGAGACATGAGAAGTTGTTGGCAGATAGGATCAGGGTTGACCCAAAGGCTTTCCATAGGTATGTCAGGAATAAAAGAATGACGAGAGTTAAGTTTGGGACAATCAAGGAGAATAGTGGGAAGTTGTGCGTGGAGTCAGAGGAGATGGGGGAAGCACTAAATAAATATTTTTCGAAAGTGTTCGCTATAGAAAATGAAAATGTTGGCGAGGAAGATACAGAGATACTTGCATGTAGACTAGAAGAGATTGAGGTTCACAAGGAAGAGCTATTAGAAATACTGCAGAGTGTGAAAATAGATAAGTCAGCTGGGCCGGATGGGATCTGTCCTAGGATCCTCTGGGAAGCAAGGGAAGAGATTGATGACCCTTTTGGCATCGATCGTCAAATCATCGTTGTCTACAGGAATAGTGCCTGTGGAATGGAGCATAGCATATGTTGTTCCCGTGTTCAAAAATTGTCGTAGAGACAACCCTGGTAATTACAGACTAGTGAGTCTCACTGCAGTTGTTGGTAACGTGTTGGAAAAGGTTATTATAGATAGGATTTATGACCATCTAGAAAAGAGTAATCTGATCAGGGACAGTCAGCACGGTTTTGTGATGGGTAGTCCTTGCCGAACGAATCTTATTGACTTTTTTGACAAAGTGACCAAACAGGGAGATGACAGTAAACCGGTTGACGTGGTGTATATGGGTTTCAGAAAGTTGTTCGATAAGGTTCCCCACAATAGGGTATTATACAAAATGCTGTGGAATGGAATTGTGGGAGAGATTGCAGCTTTGATCAGTAATTGGCTTGCCAATAGAAAACAGTGTTGTAGTTGATGGAACATGTTCTTCTTGGTGTCCAGGTACTGGCGGCGTACTACGAGGGTCGATGTTAGGTCCACTGCTGTTACATGAGATCTAACCTTGCCAATCAGTCTCCCATGGGGAACATTGTTGAACGCTTTACTGAAGTCCATATAGATCACAGTTACTGCTCTGCCCTCATCAATCTTCTTTGTTACTTCTTCAAAAAAATTTGTGAGACATGATTTCCCACGCACAAAGCCATGTTAACTAACCTTGCCAATCAGTCTCCCATGGGGAACATTGTTGAACGCTTTACTGAAGTCCATATAGATCACAGTTACTGCTCTGCCCTCATCAATCTTCTTTGTTACTTCTTCAAAAAAATTTGTGAGACATGATTTCCCACGCACAAAGCCATGTTAACTGTCCCGAATCAGTCCTTGCCTTTCCAAATACATGTACATTCTGTTCCTCAGGATTCCCTCCAACAATTGGAGTATTCTTGGCAGATGCAGTTTCATGTCGGGAATGCGAGGTCATATACTTTGTTGGGAAGAATCAAAAGACACGCTACTATTAAAATCGATAGAAACGCAAAAGATGTGCACTGCAGATGAGTCTCAGTGTTCTTATACATGAAACGAACAAAGATTAATCACATATTTATTTCTTGCTGGCAAATAAAAAGCCTTTTCTGATGCTCACAATTCAAGAGATGGTTTCCAAGAAAATAGCAAAATTAAGTCACCAGTAGAGTAATCAATTACCAAGATATTCCTTCGTGATGTTTTATGGGACATGTGGGATTTTTTTGATGATGGTTCTCCAAACGTTTTTACAATGGAACGGAGAGTTTTAGATGGGAAGTTAAGATCACGCATGATTATTGCCATTTTTGTCACTCACACACAATTGTTTTTCCTTGTATGATTTATTTCGCTTTGTGGTTACTGCGAGTGGGCTTGTAAACTGCACATGCTTGTGAGTTCATTCCTCACTCTTCCTCAACTCCAGCCAAACAGAGTTTACATCCTTCTTTCCTGAATCAAGGTAATCTCTAACCATTGCATAGATGTCATTAACACTTCGGTATTTCACAGGCCTCTGTATATCATCTTACAATATTAATTGATCCTTTACTGTGTTGCAGTTGTGCATAAGAAGAGAAAAATAGAATAGAGAATGGTGGACCTCCGCTTCACACACCCGTTATTGAAGCGAAAATACAGATTACTGCCCATAATACGATCGTGGAAGCATGTGCCAAACCCTCAGGAAACACAGAATAAGTGCAGTGCCACAGGGCATGTCTGGTACAGCACCACAAAGACAACAGAAATGCTTATCTGAGCTTCTATTTTGGATGTATTTCTAAATGAGCAATAGAGTGTTACGTATGTTCCATTAGGAGTTACCTCACACAAGGAAGTAACCAGTGTTGCAGACGGTCATATCATCCGAGTTCCAAGCCCTGGAATCAGAGACATTCAATATTCTGTGCATAACTGCAAGGAACAGCTGTCCGAGCCGTTTACAGTCCAGATGAAATTATGAATGCAGCTCTCTAGCTGTCAGCCTCTTTCTCCTTTGTCGTGTTTCGTGCAGTCCCTGCGTGGAATCTCGTCAACCACGCTTGACCTGCACATGATGCGGATTGGGCCTTGTTTTCTCGTGAGTTGTTGTCTGCGTGAGGTTCTCGGTTTCTATGCTGTCATACGTCCGAGTGTTCGGAGGAGTCTGGATATCGTTTTCCAGAATTTGTTTTTAATACAGGGAAGCATGATTTAAAAATTACCTCAAAGCATATCCTCGCTGCGAACTTTGTGTGCCATGCATTTGCGAATGAAGGTGTGTGGATATTGGTTCTTGGTAAAGAATTTGTGTGGGCGTCAGTCCAGCAGTCCCTAGTAGCAATACGTACAAACGGCAAGGGCCACACATTCGACTAGAATAGCACAACAATAATAGGACAGGGCAAGCAGAAGACAGCCAGACAATTCCTGGAAGCAGGGCACTCATCCACGGATTCCATCCGTTGGACCCAATCTGCAATCGCAACAAGCGGAAGCAGCGGTAATGAAACCAAATAAATTCGTACCAAAACGTGAGAGCCGCGTTTCACAGGAACCTCTGCAGCGCTGAGAATGTCGCCCAGACAGGCGAGGAAAAGTCTGCAAACCATATTCCTAGCGTCACCGAACTTTTCAACAAGAACTCCAGAAGCATCCGAGCTTCACATCTTTCTGCTCCAAAACACTTTGCTTTTCCACAACAGAGAATTGCACACTCAACTACCGCGTGTAAGATGAGAATACCAGCCCCTACACTACCAAGGCGGCAGTAAGAGCGAGGGGAAATAGCTGACACTGTCATTCCACAGCTACAAACGCTCTCTTTGAAAGGTACATTTTCGTATGAATGTCAGGGCAGCAGTAGAATATGGGAACTAAACAGCCCGCGCTGTGTATTCATATTCTGGACAATGTGAGTTGTTCACAGCTTTCCCTGAAAGTGAGTGGACGTCGTTATTTCACCGCTGTTGTGAAGCCAGATCCTGCACTGAATCTGCTCCCTCGTTTTTTGTTGTTGTGGCTAAAAGGTGGGCAATCGCAACGTGAAACTTTGTTATATTTCTCTCATTTCCTTCATTACTGTCCTGGTGAGGGAGCCTGGAGATTGGCTCGCTCGATCAGATGGAGGCACCAGCGCATTGTTGACCTAATTTAATCGAGAATATAATTGGTAATATTCACTTTGCATGGTACATTTTTCTGTTTTGTTTTATGTTACTTGAGCACTTTCTGTTACTTGGCAATGCACTAAATCTCCAGAATGTCGGCAAGCTCCGTTTGGAATTGTTTCGGTGCTATTTGTGTGAACAGTTCTTGACATACACGTCTCGCACTGCCTCACAGAGAGAAGTAATGAGTTTGTGTGTCTGATAATGACTCTGCCTTTTGAGTTTTGCACCTTGTCCACGTTAAGAACTGTCAGTTTTTGGATTCTCAGGAGAGTTGAGGGGATAACACGATTTGTGAGTTTTTTTTTAGTCAACGAAATTATTTGATGGAGAACTTGGGAATGTATCAAGGAGAATGGTCATTGTCTGTAAATGCCTGGAAAACATTCCTCTCTGTGTCATTTCAAAACATTACGCCTCAAGAAAAAATAAAATTCAAACACGCTGACTTCGTAACAAACAGCATGCGTTTTTGCAAGTGGTCTATTGAAACTGTTGTCAGGCACTGGAGTGTCACAGAATTGCCGAGCACGGAAGCAAACCTTCCTATCCAACTTGCACCTGCTGAACAGATGACCGTAACTAATCTAAACATATTTGCCAATATTTGTCCCTTATCTCTCCGAACATTTCCTGTCTGCATACCCATTTAGATGCCTTTGAAGTGTTGTGAGTGCACCAAAATGTGCCACTAAATGTGGCAATTTATTCCACACGCACAAAAATGTCTGTATTAAAAACAACTGTCGCTCACATCCCTTTCAAATTGTACTGCTCTCACATAAAACCTATGCTATCTCGCTTTAAACTCACGTGACTTCTGAAAAAGCGAAGATTGACTCTGTTCTCTGCACGTCTCCCTCATGATTTTGTAACCTTTTCCAAGGACATCCCTCAGGCCTGAAGCTCCGGGGAAAGCTGTCGAAGAATATTCAGCTTCTCACCAATGTCCACACCGTGCAAACCTTTCAAATCGTTGTAAATATTTTTTTTTAATTATGCGAAGGTATTCATAGAAAGTGCCAGGGGAAATTGTCTGAAGTGAAGCGATGCTGAAACATTAGTCTTGACAGGTTTGGCGCTTAGTTATCGTCAGGGAGCGTCGCCGAGTGGTTTAATGGAGGTAAAAACAATGAATGCAGATGCTGGAGACCAGATTGAGGATTAGTGCTGCTGAAGATCCCTGTATTCCTGATGAAGGGCTTTTACCTGAAACGTCGATTTTACTGCTCCTCGGATGCTGCCTGAACTGCTGTGCTCTTCCAGCACCACTAATCCAGAGAGGTTTAATGTGCTGTGTTTAGGGTCCAGTCTCTATTGTGTCGTGGGTTTGAAACCACACTTTGCAATAGAACAACTGCAGGAAGCTTCTTATGACAGAACTACACAGGTCCTGATATTGCTTTATGGGTGTGTTTGTTACTCCTCGGGTCTCTCACCCTCTCTGCGATAAACACGGGAACATGAGCAACTGATTCTTAAAATAATGAGAACTACTGCTGTCCACTTCCTCTCGAGCACTGTGCGTTTGGACGTGTAGACGCACAATTTTGCTGCCAGTTGCTGTGTCTCAAATGGTCAGAGCATTTGGCTGAAATGTTGGTTGTCCGAGCCCAAAAAGAGCACAGAGCCTCAAATATTTCACATCAAGTATTGTGACCGACCATATACTGACAATACAACCACGAGAACTCATCCATAATTGACCCTGAGTCCACAGTGAGTGAGACGGTCACGTGCAGCAAAATGTGACCCCACTCTCTACAAGCCCCTGCTGCCACCAGAAAGGGGCCACTGCAGTTTCAATCAGCGGCTTCCTGCCCATCCCTGGGACACACCTAATGGAAACTCCTTCCTCAGGAACGGCTGTTACCGTGTGAAAGGGTAAAAAAATTCGAATTCAAATTGGAAATGGCTTCAGAAGACTGTCCCTGTTTTTAAAACATTTTATAATCAGAATTCCTGTCTCGAATATTAGAAGTGGTAAACTTTGTAGGCAGGTAGAACAAAGAAAGTGTTGAATTGTGAGGACTCTGTCTCTTCAGCAGATGGGATTCCCTACACTCCATTCAGAAATGATTTGGTTTCCTGAGGTATTTTCCCGATTGACTGGCAGTCTGCCAGAGTGTCTGGGAATCAGTTCGGCGACCTAAGGATCAGGGTCAAAATATGAACATATTAACAGAGAATCGTAAATCCCGGGGCAAGGCCTAAATGGATTGTAATGGTCTGAAGGAATAAATCTGAGATTTGAAAGACTTGAATAATGCTATTTGCAATGGGGAGGAATGAACGAGATTTTTGAAAATTGCCGTGTCAGCTGAATTAAACTCAGGATGAAATCATAAATTAACCAACACCAATCCTGTCCTGGTTCACTCAGTCAGTAGAGCTTGAGACCTTTAATCTCAATTATGTGGGGTCGAGACCCACGCAGGGCGCTGTTGTTTGCTAATCGGTTTGCCGCTCTTCATTAATGTTGCAAGAGCGAAATCGCTCGCTGAGGCAGGTTTTGTTGACACATTTTTTTCCTCCGTTTTTGATCATCTCTTGGTTTCTGAGTGAAAACTGTCTCCACTGTACTGCAGGTGCAAGAGACAAGGTTATCAGTTCAGCCGAATATGCTATAAACAATGTCCCTTCCAAAACGTGAGTTACCATTCCAAACGTGCCCCAACCAAAATGTCCAGAGACGTCGAATGCGAATGGCCACATGACAGTGACAGCTGCATGTCAAATGGTGCTGTAATATAATTAACTGAATGAGAATGCTGTGATGGAAACCGAATGGAACTCTCCCTGAAATTTTCCCAATTCACTCGGTAAATGATGCTGTTGTGTACCCATATGGGTTTACGAAATGAACAGCTTATTGTCAATAACAGAGGTGGGGGTGATGCAGGATAGTGAGGTTTTCGTGTGGGTCAGAAGTGATTTGTTCGAACAGGGAATTCAAACGTCCACAGAGCAGACATAGCTGATTGGTCCAGGATCGCACTTCTCCCTTCTGTTTCAGTACCAACAAAAGAAATTGCGGGAAAATCTCAGCAGGTCTGGTAGAATCTTGGAATGGAAAACCGAGTTAAATCTTCAAGACCAGTGACACTTATTTCTCCATGTCCATCTCCGTCTACCTTTTTTATTGAATATCTCCTGACTCTCAACTTTATACTCAGTTTGTCTTTTATTACTCCGTCTCCAAACTTTCAATGAACTTTCAATGTACGGAAAGTGAAATATGGGGCTGTAAGTTTTCTCAATGAATCCACTTTTTTTTTCATTTGTGATCATTTTAGCTGCACATCAGTTTCTTTCTTTCTTCCATTTCTGTCCGCTAGGAAAAGGCCTTTCCGCCCATCTGCAGTTCGGGTTATTGAACATTCATCTTTTCGAGTCCAGGAGCTACTATTTCTTGGAGGACCTTCTGCACTGCATCTCGGGTGGGGTGGGTGCGAGGCTGTACCACTATATTCATCTGTCTATAGATATCGGAGCAGGGTCTATTTATTCCACACCACCAGGCTTCGTCATCGCTCTTCTGAATCTTGGTTATTATTACCCTTGCCATGGCACCTCCTTCCTTGATAACAGGAAACCGATATCACGTGTCAGGTGTATCTGTAGCCGTGGTGGATACTACTAAGTGCCAGTAACTGGGTACACAAGGATCTCTGCGTAAATATTTAGTGACTTATTTATAGTCGTCTTGGTTACCAAACGGGCATGGGTGGCATGTAAATGTCAACTTAACATCCTTGGTTAAGATTACCGTCTGCGGTTGTATCCCAAATACCCCTGCCTTCACGATTCGTCCTGCCACGCAGCACCATATTTCTATGAGTCTACTAATCACTACTTACACTGATTTGGATCCGGTGTTGTCCAATGTCTCCTCAAGGTCAGCTACACGTTTGCAATGGCTGGCGTGTATCAACGTGGCTCTTTCGGCGATCTTAACAGCTGTCTGTGTTGTAGGGAGCCCTTGGAACAATCCCAGCCAGCTCTTCGCCTTCATGCTTTTGCTCCTGAAGTCTTTCACCACCAGCCAGTCTTCAGGTTCTAGATTGTGCATCTTCCCTTCTGTAGGTTGGGGTAGTGCTGCCCTTCTTTTGATTCTGCATTTGAGACAGAAGTGTTGAGAGTTTTATTCCGCAACATAACATCTCGACCTCACAGTGGTCTGATACCTGTCTTACAATCGGTCTTGGGCCAATTCCTGTATTGGGCCACCTTCCAAACAAAATCTCAAACGTCCAAAGATTTACTCTTCCTCTCCTTCATATACATTAGCACAATTGGAAATGCCTTTGTCCATGTCACCTCTAGTTCCTCACAACATTTTGTCAATTTATTTTAAAGGGTAATTTTCTCTCTTTCCACTGCCCCACCGCTCGCTGGGTGGTAGGCACAATGTTGCCTCACCTTTATTCCCAAGTAATCACTGATCTGCTGGAGGGCAATATTTATAAATGGCTTTCCATTGTCGCTGATTAGCCTTTCAGGGATGCTCCATCTCGGAATTATTTCAGTTAGCAAAGCCTTGGCTACTGCACTGGCATCCTGTTTAGACGTGGGAGCACTTCCACCCCTTGGGAAAACATCAACTATTACCAGACAATGCCTTTTCCCCTCGCTGGGTGTTAGTTCAATAAAATCAATCTGTAAATGTTAAAGGGTCATTGGGATTGGGGGTGTTCTGCCTGATTCATTTGTATTCCCCTCCCCACATTATTAGTGGCGCAGAAAACACATTATTCACTTTTTTTAAATGAGTAATGAGTAAATCCCTTTCTGTACCAGCGTGCTGAAATATTGTCGAACATCCCCACTTTTGACACATGGTCCTTACCGTGTGTTACTTTGGCATAGAAAGGGAATAAAGATCGTGGTAGACAGGGTTTACCATTGGGGCCACACCACACCCATTCCCTCATTCTGCACCCTGCCCTTGTCAATTCACGCTTCTCCTTCGATGTGGCCTGCGACTGTAACTCCCATAAGTCTGCTTTGGATTACAAATATTTGACATACACATGTCAAACTGATCACTTGGCGGCTGATTGGCTGCCGTCCTTGCCGCTCAATCTACATTTTCATTGCCTTGAGAAATTGAATCATAAATTTTCCTGTGGGCTTCACATGTACATACAGTGATTGATTTCGGCAATCGGACTGCTTTGAGGAGGTCAGAAATCAGGCCATGTTATGTGATTGGCTTTCTAGTGGAGGTCAAGAAGCCCTTGTTTATCCACAGGGATCCAAAATTATGTACAACCCCGAATGCATATCTGCTGTCGATGTAAATATTCACTGTTCTTCTTTCGGCCAATTTACATGCCTCAATCAAGGCAATCAGCTCTGCTGCTTGCGCTGACAGATGAGAAGGAAGTGATCCCGCTTTGACTACCTCGTGGGTAGTTGCTACAACAAACCAGACACTGGCCTAGCTCTTTGCTTCTGAATGCTGACCTATCCACAATAAAACGCCGTATCCAGATTCTGAATTGGTGAATCCGAACACGTCTGGTCTCGGGCTTCAAACCTAAGAACTTCAACTGTTGTTCCACAAGTTGTAATTTTGCGAGACTCGCAGAGCATCGCAAGCCTACCTTTCTCACATTGTTTCTCTGTTGATGCTGCGATTAAGCATTCGCTTACATACTGCTGAAGCGCTGATCCCCCAGGTTAAAACAAGACTCTCCAGACTCCTGTGTAGAACCTCTTTAATTATGGCGGGGACTCACAGTAATCTTGAAAATGTCACGTGAAAGTATACTATTTGCCTTTGAATGAAAAAGTGAACCAGAATTGACTGTCGGCGTGTAACGGTACACAAAACAAGGCATTTGCTAAATCCACAAGAGAGAGCCATTTACATCCGGTGGAATTTGAGCCAATATAATATAGGGGTTGGGAACATTTGGGGTGTGTGGAACAACAGCGTTCTTGATAACCTGCAGGTCATGAACAAACCTCCATTCCCCCGATTCACCTGGTATGTTTGCCTTTTTGAACGAAAAAAATGGGTGTTCTCACCAGTGATTGTTCACGGGGGATTATCACTCCAGCCTATAAGAGAGATTCAAAGACTGGGGTAATTCCTTACACAGCCTCGGGTTTTGACGGCTCTTTTGCTTTGCAAGGACGACACTCAGACTTCGGGGTTATTCTTAAGGGTTCGTATGAGCCCCACATCGTGTTTGCCTTTTGCCCTGAAATCTTTTGGGACCCTTCTTAATCTTGGGTCCGAGACATCTACCATAGGTAAACGCCAGACGACACTCCTGGCGGGGATTACCTGGACTGCCCTGTCTGCCTGAGTTAGCCGATTTAGTATCTTCCTATACGTCCTTTTAACTGCATGGAAGCAGATACCCACACCGACACTGAAGATACAATCTTTCGTTTTTTGTGCCTGTCGTACCCATGGTCCCAAATTCTGACACCTGTCGCTAGATGCCTTCGCCAATGATCCGTGAGGAAAAAAGCCTTCCACATCAAAAAAACAGGGTATACTTACCGTCACAGATACTTAAAAACGTTTAAAGTGACAGCACATCGGTGATCATTCCAATAAAATTCGCACAATAACAACTGATCTGGTTTCACCAATCTCCTGAACCAATCCTTCTCTTATGATTTGTCAGGACCATCGCGGTGTATGTGTGCTGTGCAGTGCAGCATATCTCCAGCAAGAAAATCGGTGTTAATGGGATTAACATGGCTACTTGCTTCCTGGGTGAGTGAATCGCTCATGGACCCTATCGCTCTCTGACATGCATCAGGGGTCGTGATTCGTATTTTCCAGCCTGCACTGTTAAATCTTCTTTTTGTATTACCTGCAAGCCCGTCGGGGTACTGCGCAAATCCGACACCAGTCTCACTATGAGATCCCGAGACATCAGATATACAGAACAAGATTCTGATAACAGAAATGAGAATTGGAATGTTTCCCCATTACTGGTTTTGCACAATAGGGGTGCGGTAAAACTCTCTCGTGTCACGACTCCTGATGCACCGATTAAGTTCAGGAAGCTTCCGTTCATCTTTATTTGCGACGACTCTCTGAACTGCCTTGATTTATGACCTGAATATGTTGCCCTTGTATCTTCCAAAAAAGTAAGAGGTGCACCTTCCACATATAACATAGATGTAAGCATTGACTTATATGCATCATCGTTGTACTGAAAATATAGTTCATGCTTCGCAAACTCAATGCTCAGTGTAGAGGTGGGACATGTTTCAGTGCTAATAAGGTTAGTAGTAGAGATGAGCATAAGCGATTATTCGTTTGCAAGCATAAAGCAAAGAGGTTTACCTGTAACTTTGGGGCTTCCCACCTCCACCTCAACCTTCCTCCATTAGTCACCCTGCTGCCCAGCCCCCACGGCCGATTGAGACTGTCTGGGCGTGCACTGTCTCACTCATTGCTCTGCAAACAAAGCACCCGCCAGATTTACCTCTGCCAGCCCTTCTTTTCACGCAGCACCTCCTTCCAACGGCTGGGCGACCATTTGCATCATAGTCAGCTGAGCTTTATGTGTTTGCTGTTCCATCTTTAATTTCCGTTTTTCCTTCTCTTGGGCCAGAAAGTTTTCAGCATGTAGCGCGTGGAGTTCCATCAAAGTCAGGTTTTTCCGTGTACCAGGTAATATATTAGCAAGACGCCTCATGTAATGGGTGCCTGATAGCTTTCACATATTTGCTTTAAAGCACAATTCGCTTCTTCTTAACAACACTTCAAGGTCAGTGGCCTGAAACATTCGAGTTCCTTTCCAGATATGGAGTTGTTTTTTTTCTAATTCCTTGGCTGTTGATATGGTAGTTTGCTGGCCTTGTACGTCTGCTATTAGTTCGGTTTAAATATACATATATTTTCTTTCTGTCTGCAACACTTGCCCTCTGAAAAGTCAGGCCCTTACTTTTTTTGTTTCCCTGTGCTTTTATTGGTTTCAAAAGAAATGTTAATTTTCATTATAATGGACATCACATTATTTTCACAGTTCGGTGCACCATCGGGGGCCGACGTGCCTGTACTGCACTGTAACGTTCTCTGTTGTAAGATACATTTCCTGCTGGTTTCCGATGTCTCTCCTCACTGGAAACTTCCAGACACATCTTCCAGTGATTTGTCTGCACTTCATTCAATCCAGAAAACTGTAGTTCTTGCTGAGAATGTGATCTCTCTACAATGGAGAGAGGAAAACAGAGTCGGTGACAAAGCTGAGATCACTTAAGTTCTGTCCAGAATCAACAAAAATTACCCCGGTCTTCCAGTGTCCTGTCACTTTAACATTGCACTGTGTACCCGAGCCATCATACCAGTCTCTGGTCTGCTGCAGTTCTCCTTCCAGGCACAGCGCAAGCTGGAAAATCGGCAATTCATTTTCTACTGAAAGACCATGCAGATTTCAGGACCCAACATCGAGTTCAATCATTTTGGATCCTGTCCGCCCTCTTCCACATTTTTCACCCACCTATACATCCCATCAGTTCCCAGCACGAATCGTTGGACTCGAAGCGTTCACTGTCCTTTCTCATCATAGATGGACAAGAGCTGCTGATTTTGTTCAGCCATTTTGGCATTTCTTCAAAGAACATTTATTGGTCAGTTGTAATCGCAAGACTGCAGGAACCGTCTGATTGCAGGCGGAGAAGTTCACAGGAGATGAAAATAATACCAAGGGCTGGACCATTCCCATTGTGAAGGCAGATGAGCTAAGCTGGGGCTGTGTAACTAAGCACAGAGAAGGCTGAGTGAGAAACTGATTAACATGCATTATGAAGCGGATAGATATGTATGACAGGAATAAGGCTTTTCGGGAAGGAATAATAACCAGTGACAAAGATGAAAAGCAGGAGAAAAGCGGTTTAGAGGAGTTTTAGGAAAAACGCTTTCACCCATAGAGTGTTGTTCATCTGGAATTTCTTATCTGAACGTGTGGTAATGCTCAGTGTTATGAGGATTTTTCAGCAGTATGTAGGCGAACACTTGAAGATCCAGAGCACACGTGGATAAGGACCAGATTCTGGAAAGTGTGACGAGGTCAGACAGATGTGAGATGGATGTCCCGAACGAAATCGTTCTAAGTCAAACTTTTGTGCTGAAAACTGGGTGAGGCCGCGACTCTGTGGTGCAGTGGAAAGCGCGTTGAATTTCTACGCCTTTCTTAAGACTGCCATTCAAAAGTTGTGGATGCAAATCTCATCAGAGTCGAGTTTTAGTTTATGGTTTGAAAGGTGTTCAGACCAGACTCGGCTGCTCATCTGCAAAACCTATGACATTCATGAAGAAACCCAACTGGCTCCAAATGCAACATTTTCCTCTCAGCGATGAATAACCTCGATGTGTATTTATGGTAGAGATCGATAAATATGTGTTGGCCACTTGGCAACACGATGATATGGATACGATGGAAAAAGACATAAAAGTGCTGTGTGAGCTGTGATGGTACAGAATGGCGTGGCCGGGCAGGAGCGGTGTTAAGAATGGCCTACTTTTGCTCCATTCTGCTTGAGTCTTTTCTGGCCCAGGTTTTTAAACAATCACAATTAGAACAATGTGAATCTACACCAATTAATATTTTCTGTCTCACCTCCACTTCGCTACCCTCCAAGCTGGAATAGATAGCTCCTGTTTCAGCTTTAGGTCAGACAGTGGAGGATTCTCACAAGTTCTCTGTCAGGCTGAACATACCTTCACATAGGTTTCCAAGTGGACACATGGAGCAAGCGATTACATGGATGCTGGGGATTGAGGGACAGATTTCCCTCTTGCTGGGCTAGAATTCTGGCCAAGGTAATGAACGTGAATTTCTGACATTTTGGAACTGACTCTGGATTCTTGCGACTTTACTGATTAAACTAAAATACAATTTGCCCGTGTATAACATGATTAATTTTTCACTATTTATAAAAAAAAACCATGCGACGTGTCCTTGGATGTAGTAATGCAGAAGATTGTTGACGTTGTGTACAGTGTGGGTCATTGTGCCGTATGAATATTCCAAAGGAGACTGGTGAAGTACCAGTGAATCGAATTCTCTGACGAATTGATACCGATAGAAGGAAAATCCCAGTACAGTAGCGACATGACATTGCCTGTGATCAACGCAGGAAGCCATGGTAAACGAACACAGAATTCAATAATGCCTATTTTCACCACATTTTACTATGTCCTTTTCCTGAACCTGATGCTCCATAATCGAAAATCCATCATCAGTATAACTTTCTCTTCGCTGTGTTTCATTTCAGATCTTCAGCAAAAAAGGAGTAATTGTTTTGAGGGGCGCAGTGGTAAGACCAGTAGCGATTGGTCATCAGTACACGGCAGCTCCAGTGGTGCAATTCGTCAGTTTGATGTAATTGCACGACAGACTGGAAGTGCGTAAGGTGCCAAAGTTGCAAATTCGGTTCTCGCCAGGTGTTGGTTTCACTGATAGTGACCAGAGATGATTGCAACTTCAAGCTGAAGAACATTTCAAAGACCGAATATTACACCGCAATAAAGTTCACTTTGGCCCTAACACTGCACCGACCTGTGATACCAATCTGACTAGTATTTTACCATCATAATCCGCAAGTTTATACAATGACCATTTAATTGCCCTGAAAGTTGTTGAGTCTACGAGTGTTGAAGACAAGGCATTCAGCACCCTTTCTACTCACTGATAAAGGAACCTACCTCGGTATCTATCACCCTCAATTTACATCGATGTGCTCTTGTGCCAAAATTACCATTTGAAGAAAAATGCCTTCACTGTCCACCTTATGGCAACCTCTGATCATCTTCTATGTCTCTCTAAATTCAGCCCTCAAACTTCTTGTCGCTATCAAAAACCGCCTCAAGTCCCTCAACCTTCCCTCGTAAGACCATCTCTCCATAGAAGGCAACATCCTAGAAAATGCCCTCTGCACCCTTTCCAATGCTTTCACATCCATCGTATAATGTGGCGACCAGAAATGCACGCAACTCTACGAGTGCGGCCACACCAGTTAATTTCTGGAGCTGCAAAGTGATAATTTCGCTCTGAAACTGAATCAATCTCCCAAGAAAAAACTAACACACCGTGCTCCTTGCAAACAAACCTGTCAACGTGGGTGATAAATTTCCGAGTTTTATATACATGGGCACCGAGATTGCTCTGCACATCTATACTTCCAAGAATATTACAATTAGCCAAAAACTCTTTATTCTTGTTGCTCCTTCCAAAGTAAATTATCTCACACTTTTCCACATTAAAATCCATTTGCCACTTCTGAGGTCAGCTCTGCAGATTATCCATGCCCCTCTGTAACCGTCAGCAGATATTGGCACTATTGACAGCATCGTCGATCTTAATGTCATCTGCAAACTTACGAATCCATCATTCCATGCCCTAATCCAGGTCATTTATAAAAATGACAAACAACAGCGGACACAAAAATGAACCCTGTAGTACACCATCAGTTACTGAACTCCAGGATCATCATTTCCCATGAACTGCCACACTCTGTCTTCTTTCAGCGAGCCAATTTCTGATCCAAACCGCTAAACCATCCTCAATCCCATGACTCTGTATTTCATGCAACAGCCGACAGTGCCTTACCGAAAACCATATCCACCACATCAACCACTTTACTCTCATCCACCTGTTTGCTCACCTTCTCAAAGACCTCAATAAGGTTTGTGAGGCACAACCTGCTATTCATAAAATCGTACTCACTATCCCGAATCAACTTCTTCCTTTTTCGATGATCATAAATCCTATCTCTCATAATCTGTTCCAAAAAGTTAGCTGCAAGAAAGCTAAGGATCTATAATTACCAGCATTGTCTCTACTCCCCTTCGCGAAGAAGGGGACAATATTTGCTAAACTCGGGTCTTCTAGCACTAATGACATAAACACTGACGAAATAAAGCTTATAGTCAAACATTCTGCAATCTCCTCCCACGATTCGCAGAGAATCCTCGGATACATACTGTGGAAGGCGATTTTCATAAACAATTGAGATGTGCATGACCCTAAAGTCTAAGGAGAATAGAGCCATAGGGGTGGGGTAAAACAGGCTTCTCTATAATAAAGGATAAGACATTTGCTACAGATTGATAAGACCACTCACGTTGACAGAGTAGAAAAACAAGTCCTTGATTGATAAGACCACTAACTCTGACAGAGAAGAATAAGTCCTTGACTGATAAGACTACAGGGTAGAAAAACAACTCGGGAGACATCTGCTGCAGACTTTGTGATAAGGGTGCAGAATAAAAAAATACTGACGGTTTAGAATGTGAACCTCGTGACTCTTTAGCGCCAAAGAGGGGAGGGACTTGTGCTGTATATAATGAGAAACGTTGTTAGCCTCGGGGCGCCTTTTTCTGAGAAGGGTACCCAACTCTGCAGACTTGCTAATAGAACTTTGTTTTCCTAAATTTGTCCAGAGCGATGATTGAGAAGCGATTTTCGTTTCTAACAAACTTGGGGGCTCGTCCGATCAACACTCCGGCCGCGGGGGGGGCTGAGGAAGGACATCGGAGAAGGTGCACCCTGCCGAGTTCGGCAGTCCATGATTCCTTGCTTGTCGCCCCGCGCGGCTTGAGCGAGTGATATCCGGAAGGCTCAGGAAAACAAAGGAGGGGTGTGGCCGAGGCAGTGGGGACGGTTAACGATCGAGTAAATTCGGTGCACCGAACCCAGGTAAGAACAGACTTGCGGGGACCGTCTTTCCGGAGGACTGGGGACCTGCGGAGTGCCTGTAGATTTTTCTACAGAGACGTGGGACTCAGGAATCTAGAGACCGGGACTCGTCTGTGAGAGATTTTGCAGAGACCGTGTTTGCGGAGGAACGTGGACCTACGGGGTGCCTGTGATCTGTTTCACAGAGACGTAGGACACAGGAATCCAAAGACCGGGGGTGCCTGCAAAGGGACCTGGACGATCACGGGACTGATGGTCCGGGAATTGGTTAAATAGTGATAGATTATCACGGGATAATACGGAAAACAGTCCTCGGCAATGGGAAATAAGGGATCCAAGGCGAATAAGGGAAAGGTAGGCTTGAACGTAGACAATGGAAAATATCCCGGGGTACCTGACGATAGTCCGTTAGGAAACATGTTAAATAATTGGGATCAGGGTAGGAGAAAAGGAAAATCTAGAAAAATGATGGTGAAATACTGTCAGACGTGGTCCCAGAAACCTATTCAGGGAGACTCAGTGTGGTGGCCTAAATTCGGCACTGACGAAGACTGGGTTCGGCAAGCTCTAATTTTATATGTCAATTCAAAACCTAATGTTACTCGGGAGGAAAGTGATTACGCCCTTTGTTGGCTACCGGTCGCAATATCTTGCAAAATGAGGGTAACTAATGAAGACTCGAAAGGGCAGAAAGAATAGGAACCTTTAGATCACTTACCGCCGCCCTACGTGACCCCGTCTGCACCACAAAATAATCCTTCGGGTGGCGACGATTCAGGGGAAGGGGAAGAAAACGGGGAGGAACCACCAGGAGCCTCAGGAGTACAGACTAGATCTCAAGCTGAGAAGAGTCACAGACAAAACTCTGTCCCGATTGCAAGGATGAATCCACTCTGGGAAGTGCCCATGGGAGGCGCGGAAGGAGGGACGGGATATGTGAACGTCCCCTTAACGAGTACTGAAGTACGGAATTACAAGAGGGAGATGAAGGGCCTACTGGAGGACCCCATGGGCCTGGCTGAACAATTAGATCAGTTCCTGGGGCCGAATACTTACCCGTGGGATGACATGTATTCCATCATGGGAACATTGTTCTCTAGCCAGGAGCGACAGATGATACGACAAGCTGCGCTGTTGGTCTGGGAGAGAGAGAGAGGAGCAGGAGGGGAGCAGAAATTTCCCCTTTCCGACCCCGGGTGGGATATGCAAACGGAAGAAGGACGGCGCAACATGAGGCACATGCGGGAATATTGGATAAAAGGAATAAGGCAGGCAGCCCCGAAGGGGCACAATTTTACCAAGGCCTTTGGGAATCATCAAAACCCGGAGGAAACCCCTACAGACTTCCTAGACAGGATTAGGAAGAACTTGCAGCAGTTCGCTGGGGTGGACCCTGAGACGGAAGTGGGGCAACAACTCATACGGGTAGAGTTTGTATCAAAAGCCTGGCCGGACATACGAAAGAAGTTAGAGAAAATGGATGATTGGGATAGTAAACCTCTAAGTGAACTACTTCGGGAGGCGCAAAAGGTGTTTGTGAGAAGGGACGATGAGAAGCAAAAGAAGGCGACAAAGATAATGATGCAGACGGTGCAACAAGTGACAGTTGGAAGGAGGGAAAAGGGAGAGCCGTGGCAGGAACAGGAAAGGGGAGAGTCGTGGCAAGAGCAGAGGAAAAGAGGACCGTGGCCAGAACAAAGGAAGGGTGGAGGAACTCGAGGCCGTGACAGGGAAACGAGGAGGATACTCAGATGTTACTACTGTAATGAAGAGGGACATTTTAAGCGAGAGTGCCCCCGTTACAAGCGGGAAGTGCGGTCGTACGCCCTGATGGAGGAAGATTAGGGAGGTCGGGGGTTCCTACTCTTGGGGCAAAAGGACTATCGACAGGAACCCCTGGTAAACTTGAAAGTAGGGCCCCAAGGGTCGGAGATCACATTTATGGTGGACTCGGGAGCCGAAAGATCAAGTATAATCCAAATACCCCCCGGCGCCCGAGCAGGAAGAACAGTTATGGGGGTATCTGGTATTGGAGGAAAGACATTGCAAGTCCCAGTCGTGGAGGACGTGGAAATTGGGTATGAAAACAGAACTACTAGACGAGACCTCCTTCTACTGCCATCGGCGGGGTTTAATTTGTTAGGAAGAGACTTGCAGGTCAAACTAGGGATCGGAACGGTACCAAGTAACGGGGAAATAGTGGTAAGGTTGTTCGCCCTCACCGAAGAAGATGATCAACAAATAGACCCGGGAGTATGGTACCGAGAGGGGAACAGAGGGGGTCTAAACATCAAACCTCTCCAAATCACCATGTTACCAGGAAAAAGGCCCGGTAAGAAGGAAACAGTACCCGATTGCTATGGAAGGACGGGAAGGGTTGCAACCTGTGATAGAAAGATTAATCACAGATGGACTACTGGAGGAATGTATGTCCCCCTTCAATACTCCAATACTCCCTGTGAGAAAGCCGGATGGGACGTATAGGCTGGTGCAAGACTTGCGAGGGTTGAATGAAGTAGTCCAGGCTAGATACCCGGTGGTACCCAATCCCTACACGTTAATGAGTAAAATTCCCCCCGAACATGAATGGTTCAGCGTAATAGATCTGAAGGATGCCTTCTGGAGTTGCCCCCTTGACGAAGAAAGTCGGAACCTTTTTGCATTTGAATGAGAGAATCCCTTCACAGGACGAAAGCGACAGTTAAGATGGACAGTCTTGCCGCAGGGATTCACGGAGTCACCCAACTTGTTTGGACAAATACTGGAGCAGATCTTAGGAGGATTTCGATGTAATGCGGAGAATCAATTGCTCCAATATGTCGATGATCTCTTACTCTCAGGACCGAGAGAAGAGGAGGTACGAGCAGACACCGTTGCCCTGCTGAACTTCCTGGGGAAACAGGGCGTACGCGTCTCCAGGACAAAACTCCAGTTTGTGGAGCAAGAAGTAAGATATCTGGGCCATCAGGTCAGTAAGGGGCATCGCCATATCACGCCAGAACGAATATCGGGGATTACGGGTATGCCAATACCCAGGACGAAGAAGGAAATCAGACAATTCCTGGGGCTAGTAGGGTATTGCCGGATATGGATTGAAAGTTACACCACTCTAGTAAAGTTTTTGTACGACACACTGGGACAAGAAGAACAAAAACTGAACTGGTCAGATGAGGAGGGGCAGCGATTTAATATTATTAAAAGTAAACTGATCCGAGCTCCGGTATTGGCTTTACCCACCCTGAAGGAACCGTTCCAGTTATATGTTAATAGCGCCGGCGGAATTGCCCAAGGTGTGCTTACCCAGCTGAGGGCAGGGAAACGTCAGCCGGTTGCATTTTTGTCAAAAATGTTAGACCCTGTGTCACGTGGATGGCCGACCTGTATCCAGGCAGTGGCAGCTACGGCAATATTAGTAGAAGAGGCCCGGAAACTTACCTTTGGAGGAAGAATCACAGTATACTCCCCACATTCGGTTAGTAACATACTGGCTCAAAAGGCTCACCACTGGTTAACAGACTCTCGCATCCTGAAGTATGAGACGATTTTGATGACCGGAGACGATCTCAATTTTGCAAAAGATCTCAGTTGCAACACTGCCCAGTTTCTATATGGACGTCCTGCAGATGGGGAACAGGAGCATGATTGTGTGGAATTTGTAGACTTACAGACCAAAAGCCGAGAGGACCTGCAAGAGGCCCCGCTGGGTGAAGGACAGGAACTGTACATCGACGGGTCCTCCCAGTGCATCAGTCGGGTACGGTACAGTGGCTATGCGGTCGTAGATGGCGCAACGAAACGGACGATCGAGTCCGGACGACTGCCCGGGAAGTGGTCAGCCCAATCCTGTGAGTTGTACGCCCTCCAGAGGGCCCTGAAGTTGTTGGAGGGGAAAGTGGGGACTATATATACTGACTCAAAGTATGCATACGGAATCGTTCATACTTTCGGGAAAATCTGGAAAGAGCGAGGATTGATAACTTCCCGGGGAAAAGAATTTGCTCACGAACAAATGATCAGCCTAACGTTGGAAGCCCTGGCGTTGCCTACAGAACTCGCAGTAGTCCATGTACCCGGTCACCAGAAGGGGTCGACACTGGAAGCGGTGGGAAACCGGCTGGCAGATGAGTAAGCCAAGCGGGCAGCGGTCGAAATACCCAACCAATTATTAACATTAATACCGTTGAGGGAAGGGCTCGCTAAACAACCCGTCTTCACCCCGGGGGAGATTGATAAAATGGATCAATTGGGTGCCCGGCTAGAAACTAACGGGAAGTGGACGGGTCCTGATGGGAGACAAGTACTGAACAAACAGATCATCCGGAGTATTCTGCACCGATTACACCATCAGACCCACTGGGGGGGTGCAAGCCATGTGTGACACGATCCTGAGAGACTATGTATGTAGGGGGATATACACGTTAGCCCAACAAGAAATAGTCGGATGACCCACTTGCCAGCGAATTAACAAGAAAGCCATGCGTTCTATGCCAGCTGGTGGTCAGCCTCTCGCAATTAGGCCATTCCAGAGGTTCCAAATAGACTTTACAGACTTACCCCCAGTACAGAGATGGAAGCATCTGCTATTAATAGTAGACCATTTCACCCACTGTGTAGAGGCTTTCCCAACCGCCAAAGCCGATGCACCAACCGTGGCCCGTCTATTGTTAGAGAACATAATCCCGAGATATGGCATGATGGAATCTATAGACTCAGACTGCGGGACACATTTTGTTTCTAGGCTACACCATTTGATCTGTACTGCCCTGGGTATCCAATGGAAATTCCATGCACCCTGGCATCCCCAAAGCTCGGGTCGTGTTGAGAGAATGAATGGCACGCTCAAGACCCAATTGACTAAGCTGATGTTAGAAACTAAGTTACCATGGCCAAAGTGCCTTCCCATTGCCCTATTGAAGATACGTACAGCGCCTCGCCGGGATATCGGGGTCTCCCCCTATGAGATGCTGTTCGGATTACCATATTGGAGTAAGGTTGATGGGTGTCCCACTCTATAAGGGGGAGATGTATTTGTCAGAGACTATTTACTGGCCTTATCCCGTTCTTTTGCAGAACTCCGGAGGAAGGGTCTCCTGGCTCAGACTCCGCCGCTCGACTTCCTCTTGCATAATGTGGAGCCCGGAGATTGGGTACTTGTAAAGACCTGGAGGGCCGAAAAGCTCCAGCCGCAGTGGGAAGGACCGTTCCTGGTCCTGTTAACAACTGAAGCCGCTGTTTGGACGAAAGAAAAAGGGTGGGCCCACGCATCGAGGATAAAGGGGCCTGTTCCGCCAGAAGGAGAGAGCACTTGGACATGCGGGCCAGGGGACAAGCCATTGGTGGTAAAGCTGAAAAGACAGCGACAATGAACTCTACCTGGACTGTATTGGTGGGGATATTGATCGGTTTACTCCTGTATGTGGGGGAGGGCAAGGGGAGATGTGACAAATGTCGGACTACGGTGAGGCTTGGGAGTCAGATCTACTCGGGATCATTTGTGTCTCACTCCCATGTGAACGATCGGTGTTACGATGTGAATGCACGGCAAGAATGTTGGGAGGGTGGAAAACCCTATTATCAAGTGTATAATAAAGGGTACGGTGGCAAAGTCCGTGGATGCCCTAAAAATGACCGCTGGGTGTGTGTTAACAAAGATGGGCAGTGGGGCCTACCCTCCGTGTTGCTCAGAGAGCAGGTTGACAGAGTCAAGGAGACCAGAGTTCAGAACACTGAACGGGAGTTAGAGAAAGAGCACGACCGTCAGAGAACGGTCATTGTCTCTAAAGTGCCATCTATATATAAAGAGGTAGAAGAGCAGATTGAGCTCCCTGATGTAACACAAAACCTGTTTATTGATCTCACCTCTAGGATTGCCACTGTTTTAAATGTTAGCAATTGCTGGGTTTGTGGGGGGCCACATATGTCAGAACAATGGCCGTGGTCTGGTCAAAGCTTAGACATATGGGAATTGCTTCAATACAATTGGACACATGTCAACGAAAGGAAAAGCCAGGGGTGGAGACTGACAAATAGCCCTGAGGGCCAGTTATGTGTTGAAGGCAAGGGGACCGTGGAGGTAGGAATTAGTCCCTGTCAGAGTGTATTGAATGCCACCACACAAGTATGGTGGCCTGAGAATATTGCTTGGTACATTGCAAACCGAGATCATCAAAATTGCGTTCGGTTACGTACTGATTCCTCCTCTTACGAGCTAAGTGCTGACCCTTCTGATGGCATGAAAAGAGTGTGGAGCGGTGGTTGTCAGGGGAATCAATGCTGGGATAATCCTGTCCAGACTCTGCCACGGGGCCAAGAATCCGAATACTGAAATTGCAGTGGTCCTGGTCCTTATGAGGGCATCCCTGGGGTAAAGGAGCTGTGGGATGACGTTGTGAGGCTGGGAGGGCCTGCTCCAGATGGCCTATTTTGGATATGCGGTAATCAGGCATATTCCAAACTGCCCATGGGATGGGCTGGAGTATGCTTCCTGGGTCTAATACGACCTGAATTCTTCCTATTACCCCGTGAGGAAGGCGATGATTTGGGAGGCAAACACTTTGACTCCCTGCGTAGGTCGCCAAGGGATATCCAAGTCGGTGATTGGGGGGATGAGTGGCCACCGGCCCGTATTATTGAATACTACGGACCTGCTACATGGGCACAGGACGGATCATGGGGATACCGTACTCCTATCTATATGTTAAATCGAATTATCAGGCTCCAAGCAGTCGTAGAGGTCATTACCAATCAGACCGCCCTGGCCATGGAGTTGCTGGCTAAGCAGCAGAATCAGATGAGGGCTGCTATATACCAAAACCGGCTTGCCTTGGATTATCTGTTGGCCTCGGAAGGGGGCGTGTGCGGGAAGTTTAACCTGACTAACTGCTGTCTGAAAATTGACGATAATGGTAAAGCGGTTTTGAAGATTTCCGATAAAATTCGGAAATTGGCCCATGTGCCGGTACAATCCTGGCGTCCTCTTGGTGGCATCGGATGGTGGGATGGTCTCCTAGGTGGTAGTAGGTGGCGCACGGCGTTACTGGTGGCTGGGGGGGCGTAATGCTTCTACTCATCTTACCCTGCCTGACCCCCTGTCTTTAATCCAGAAAAATATTTCCCAACTCCAGGCAGTGGCGGTACCCCAACATGGAACGCAGGAACTTAAGGTGCTGTTGCTGCGAAAGACCAAGGATTTCCCTGGCCCTTGATGGGAGGAGGCTTATCTTTGTCATGCACACCTTAAAAAAAAAGGGTGGAATTGTGAGAGACGATTTCGGTACAAACAATTGAGATATGCATGAACCCAAAGTCTAAGGGGAATAGAGCCATAGGGGTAGGGTAAAACATGCTTCTCTATAATAAAGGACGAGACATCTGCTGCTACGGATTGATAAGACCACTCACATAGACAGAGTAGAAAAACAAGTCATTGACTGATAAGACTACAGGGTAGAAAAACAACTCGGGAAACGTCTGCTGCAGACTTTGTGATAAGGGATGGAAAAATACTGACTGTTTAGAATGTGAACCGCGTGACTCTTTAGAGCTATAGAGGGGAGGGACTTGTCCTGTATTTAATCAGAAACATTGTTAGCCTCGGAGCGCCTTTTTCTCAGAAGGGTGCCCAACTCTGCAGGCTTGCTAATAAAACTTTGTTTTCCTGAATTTGTCTAGAGCGATTATTGAGAGGCGATATTCGTTTCTAACACACCCCATAACCTCCCTCCCCCATTCCAGTGGACTTACATGCTTCCCGTACGGCTGCCACCATCATTTTTGTCTTCTGTTTCTCCCTTATTACATCCCTCTGAACGTACACCTTCTGTGCTTCCCGTAATAATTCTGCAACATCTTTTTCAGCCCAATCCTCCACTTTCTGTAATTTCTTCTGAATGTCAGGCCATGACTTAGTCACAAAGTGCAGCTTAAGCATGCCCTTGCCTATTTCTCCATCGGGGTCTAAACCTGAATACTTTCGCATGGACTCCCGCAAACGGTCTAAAAACTCACTCGGGGATTCATCCTTTTTCTGTCCAACTTTGAATGCTTTCGCTAAATTCCGCTGTTTGGGCACGCAGGTTTGGATCCCCCTGATTATAAGGCTTCTGAAATCTGTCATATTTGCCCGTCCCCCCGCATCGTTATGATCCCACTGTGGGTCCTCTAAGGGGTACTTCTGCTCTCCACGCTGAGGGCCGTCCTGATGCTCCCTATCCCAAATGGCCATTGCACTATTCCGGATCATAACAATTTCATCGTAATTAAATAGTATTCTCATCATGGCCTGCAGTTCAGCCCATGTGTATATACTGGGCCCCAGAAATTGGTCCAGTTGTATTCCCACACTGATGGGGTCTCCAGTAGACGGGGTAGTTCGTTACGGAGTTGCCGGATATCCCCAGAATTTAAAGGTTGTACTACGAACCCAGTCCGTTCGTTCCCAAACGGCACCTCTCGTAAGGGGTTCAGCTGTTCAATATTGTCACTCCTCCCAGCTCTCAATTCCTCTTCTCGGCCTTACCGCATCTCGAGTCGGACTGATTTCCTAGTGCCTGGGGTGGGTTCTGCGCCCCCTCCTGTGCCCCCCCCCCCCCCCCCCAGCAGTCCCTGCCTCACTGGTCGTAGCCTGCTGGGGATCGGATTTATCCGTCGCAGGAGGGAGGTCCACGCTGGAAGCCTGGTCGTGCTCCTGGTCGTGCGCCTGGTCGTGCGCGGGTGGTATATACGGGGGCGGGGCAGACGGTGGCAAACCGTCGGTGAGGATGTCCCAAGACTTCTGGGGCTTCCTCGGGTCTGTTTGGAGAATCAGAGGATAGAGATGCGTGGGACTCTCGCCGTCGCCCGCCAACCAGGCGGCGGCGTATTTGCTCTCTTCTGGGTCAAACGGTTGTTTTCTGTTAACATATACATGTAGGATTTGACACACCCAGTCTTCATCAGACCCATACTCGGGCCAAATTACCGAGGGGGCGCGGATAGGTTCCTTCCATATAAAACAACAATATTTTATCATGGTCTCTTTCTTTAAGTCCTTCGTTCTACTACTGTCCGTCCATAGACTTAACTTCGACCTAATGGACTATCGGGGGGTATTTCTTTCCCATTTGCAGTCTTCCCTGACTTCTCCTTAGTAAATCTAGAAGTCTGATTTCCTATGGTCTATCTTCGGTCCTGGTCTTAAACGCCGAAAGCTTTTTCACAGATGACCGTCAAACCACAATTTCCCGTGGTTTATCTTCAGTCCTGGTCTTAAACGCCCAAAGCGTTTTCACAGATGACCGTCAAAACCACGCGGCCAACAAGGAAGAACAAAAGAAACTCTCTTACCTTGATCCGTGCACGGAGTTGTCTGGCCTTTTTAAATGTGTGTACCCCCGTGTATAGTCACTAACCGGTCGTCCCAACACTCGTCCGTGTGTTCCTTTTCCAGGATTCAAAATTATTTTTAAATAAGCTGGGTCACATCCTCTCTTGGCCGACGGCCGACGGACCAAGCTGATCAGTCAGAAGTATAAATATATACTAGACGCGTCTTTGTTGTGATCAGGCTTGATCCGTGAGCCGAAGAGACTGCCCCCCCGGCAATAATTATTTCATCCCGGACGAGCCCCCAATTGTGCGAGATAAGCGGCTGTCCAGCCCCATCTCCGGCACTTTTATTTCCCTTCCCAGGAACAAAGACACGGAGGAGTCTGTCCAAAACTTTTCATTCAACTTTGCAAAGTCGGGTGCAGTGCCTCGTGGGTACACACATGAATAATTATCTCCACACATTATATACACGTAAATGTGGGCTGGGTCTCCTACTGCTGTCTTGACCAACGAGTGCTAGGGTTCCCCACTGTTTTCCTTATTTGGGTTCTGGTGCCTGCGATTATTTTGTTACTCACTTGGCCAATCAGTGTTCGAGTTCCCCGTTCTTTCCTTATATGGATGATGTTGTACAACTGTGGTTAAGGGCCGTCTCTCAACTATCGAGGAAAGCTGTTACAATTGTTTCATTCATAAAAACATGGGGGAGGTCCGGCAACAGTTTCGAGTGTCTGCTTGTGTTTACTATAAGGTAGAAAAGACTAAAATGCAGCTAACCGTTTAAAAATTACACTACCCCCTACAATAGTTCTATTTGGTGTTGCTTGCGCTGTTTGGCGTGCAGGTTGGGTAGCTTCACCAGGTTAGCACCACATTTTTATGTATGCCTGGTATTGCTCCTGGCATGCTCTGTGGAACTCTCCATTGAACTAGGGTTGATCCCCTGGCTTGATGTTAATGGTTGAGTGGGGGTTATACCAGGCCATGAGATTTCAGATTGGGCTGGAGTACACTTCTGCTGCTGTTATTGGCCCACAGTGAGGCGGAAGTTGCAGGGTCAAGAGGGCTGATTGCGTTGTTGTATTTTCCAGTGCATTGGTAGATGTAATGTGGTCCATCAAGTTTCATTCCTTTGTTGAGACTGTGCAGTGATTAATACAATGAGTGATTTGGTGGGAGTGTTGAGTGTTGTCAGGAATGCAACTTTTAAAATAAGGTTTTGTGATTTACACATGAAAGAAATGAAACTATCATGGTATTCAAACAGATGAAAGACTCAACAGGCAATCAAGGTATTTTTCAATGGAAAATTTCACTTACATCACACTATAAATTTTTGCTATAAATTCTGTGCCATAGAACTGTGCCCTCCACAATCACCTGATGAAGGAGCGGCGCTCCGAAAGCTAGTGTACTTATAATTACACCTGGTGGACTATAACCTGGTGTTGTGTGATTCTTAGAACATTACAACACTACTAACAGGGCTGCATATAAACAGGCTCAGTCCAGTTAATCAATACATTCGGAAGGATTTCCTCCAAGTTTGATGGCACAATATTAGTCAAAACCGTCAACTTCAACCTGCAATGTTGCTCTTAACAAAAACTTCAGTCTGACACAAAGCTCCCCACCCCCACTGCAATGTAGGAACTGGGCCCGGCCCAGGAACTGGAACTGGGACATTTGTGGACTGTGATCTCAAAGGAAGCGAGCAAACACAATTCTGACAGATTAGTCCTCAAAGGTGAGTAGCAAGTTTGAGACAAGGCAGGTGGTATGCCATCTTGCACTTAGCTTAATTGCATTTCTTATTTACAGTCGTGTTTTCCAAAGTATAAAGAACTGTGTTTTTTTTTCATGGTTGGGGAGTTTTATTCTAGTTGATCACAGTTGCCCCCTCTCGCTCCCCAAGTCAAATCATAGGATCGATAACAAAACAATAAACTGCAGGTGCTGGAGATCTAAACCCCAGAAACAAAGTGCTGGAGAAACCTAGCAGTTCTGAGGGCATCGGTGAAGAGAAAAAATGTTACATTTCAACTTCACTGACTCTTCATCTGAAAGGACAAAAGGTCATGAGACTTTGAACTTACAATGTTTTATTCCCCTCAGAGATGCTGCTGGACCTGCGGTTCTCCAACATTGTGCTTTTTATATTGAACTTTATTTACAAAACAGATTGGAAAAATACTGATCTGCAAAAGTGAAAAGTTCATTGTAAACCTGAGCATAGTGTCTACACTTGAGTTACAGAAGCACACCTCAGTTTAAAAACAAGATTTAACTCAAAATAACATTCCATCTGAAAATTAGCCGAGTTACACCAGTAATAAAGCTCATCCACCCAATGAGACACTTCAGCACAACATCCTGCAGTGTTGCACACAGCCACCTTTACCAAAGAATGATCACATGTCACAAAATTGAAGGCCAAGAGCATGTCTCTTTAAAGGAACTGAAGTCAAACTCAATTTTTGGAAGGATTTTTATTAAACCTGATTGAACATTTAAATCTCAGAGCATAATCTTTGCTTTTTTTAAACAAAGTTTGTTGGAAAGATCCCACATCTTACTAAAGGTTCAGTTCGGCCTGATACATAGAGCCAAAGGTCAAACAAACATCACACTTTCCATTCACTTCTACAAATTGTTTGTAAAATCATGTTACATTAAAGAACTGAACAATAAATGTCATTGTATACAATAAGAGTGAAGCCTGTGACAGCAGATTTAGCTTTGGAAGGCAGTGTGTGTGCTTTCTAAATTCTGGGAGCACTTTGGGAGACTGCTCCCAGATGGTGATAGTGAGCATATCTGGAATGCACCGTTTAGATTTGGGAATCCTTGGGAGACAATCTGTGGTTTCAGTAGTACTTGGCTTGTGTTGGTGTACAGTAAGCAATTTAAAAAGTTACTTATGCATTGTTGGTGACTACCCGAATGGTATTTAAATCTGCCAGGTTTCCTTTAATAGTGTGAATGCATCTATTGTAAATATTTGGAATATTTCAGAACTGCCTAGTGCTTGGCAAATTCACGGGGGACAAAAAAATCACATTTGAGTAATTTGAAATTAAGAATCCAAGAGGACTTAACCACTGAAGTATTCAATTCAAATAGTTAAATGGAATGCTCACATTTAAAATACCTGTTATCCATAGGAATGGATGGACTGACAGAATTGGGATCAAATTCCTGACTGGGGAGTGTGAAATGTGCTTTGATAAAGTCACCTGCATTTACCAACAATAATTTGGCAAGCTCGGAAATTTAAAAAAACAATACGAGCTTCATTGCTGCTCCAGTCGGGTCCCAAGCTCTGTGAAAAAAATAACAATGTTCAGGTTTATTGCATACACTCTGAAACACGTGTTCCTTCTACAGATCCTGCAAGTTTCCCCAATGAGCATAGTCCATCCAAATGATGTTGCTAACTTTGGCCAACTCATTTCTTTCCAAGACTCGAAAACCTGAAGAGTGACCAGAAGCAATTACTCCAACATATGTGTCAACATTACTGACGAGGATTTTTTCCTTCAGCATTGACTTCCATATATTCAGTGCCCAGAAAAGATAAAACGCTTGTTACCTTTTATAGAGCAATGATTCAATGGAAGTAAAACGCTAACCTTTTCTTGCTTAATAATCAAGCTGCCTAAATTCTAAAAATGAACACTTCTTAATAGTTCACTAGATCATAACGAAATATTTTGTGCAAAACAAATCACATGATACATAGTTATTCAGATAACAAAACAAGTTTGTTCATTGAAGAACCCAGAGGAAAAGGTCATGAAACAATGTGAGTTCAAAGTTTGTGCGAAGATTTGTAGCTCGGGTGCTCGTTGCTGTGGTTCCAGCTTGGCGAACAGAACCACAGCAACAATGTGAGTTTGATATACCTCAATCATCATTTCAAGTGCATTGTCTGCATAAATTTTCCTTTTCTCCTCGAAGTATTTAACGTCTTGAATAATTGAGAGAATGAAGTCACAGTTGTACAACACAAAATCAGACCCTTCAGTCCAACTTGCCCATGCTGACCAGATATCAAAAATTAATCTAGTCCTATTTGCCAGCATTTGTTCCATATCCATCTTAAACCCTTTCTACTGATTATCAGTTTATTTTTCGTTATCAGCACTTGAAATACTGACTTTTTTGTCTCCCAACATTGGTTAAAGAAATCATTCATTCAAGTTAGTTTTGTAATCTTTCACAAAGAAACAAGTGAGAACAACATATAGCTGAGTGCAAAACAAAATACTGCAGCTGCGCGATACCTGGGAACACGCTAAAGGTGAGGCACTGATATTGCACAAGTTTGTCAGCACGGTTTCAATTACTGACAATCATTTAGTAATGTCTTAGCCTTCAGATAGTTAAGGTAAATGTGAGATGTCTGAATTTCATGAATTGGTTCCTATTGCACTTTGATCAACAAAAAATATTCTTGGTTTAATCTACTCAAAGAAGAAAGTGACGACCAAAGATGCTGGACATCAGTATGGAAAAGTGTCATGCTGGAAAAGCACAGCAAGTCAGGCAGCATCCGAGAAGCAGGAGAGTTAATGTTTCGGGCATAAGCCCTTCATCAGGAAACACAGGCTTCAGAAAAATAACTGGCATAGACTTATGCCAATACATACGTAGAAGGGTCAGAACATGTTACTATCATATTAGAGACTAATTTCAGATTTGGTACCATTCAGTGCAACATTTCGGTATGATATTTACATATGTACCTAAAAGAGAAGTTGTCTAAAATTACAAGCTCTAGAATGATTATAGGATTAAACCTGGAAATAAAGCTGGTGAACAAGAATGGCAAAGTAAAGTCCCATCAGTATCGCCTTGGGCAGTGTCAAGTAAGAATTTGAGAGCAGAGTTGCCACTTTGGTGTAATCTTCAGTCTGGCCAAATTGCAGCAAAAAGCTGTTCAATTTTATCTGCAAATTATTGAATGCAAAATCCTCCTTGCTCAATAATGAGGCAGCATTTTGGGACGTCATTTTTAAAATATATTATTTTCAAAGTTACTCACAATTAAGAGTGATCATTCACAGTATGAAAAGGAATTAACAGAAAAAAAACATTATAACCCAAATTCAGAGTCACAAATTCATTGATTATTGCTTGGGTCCAGCATTTATAAGTAATCTATTTTTTAAAAATAAATACAGATACATTTACTAACTATATTGGAGTACAGTCAAGTTTCTTAATGAACAGTGACAGGATTGGACAGAGTCCGCATGGATTTAAGAGAGGGGAATCATACTTAGCAAATCTACTGAAAGAACCTACAGAGTCGAATATTAAAGTAAGAAATTGTAGGACATTTAGAAAAGCTTATCATTAAAACATGATAGACTGGGGTTTGTGAAAGAGAAACTATATTTGACAAATTTGCGACTGTTCATTGAGGAGATAACAGGCAGGGCTGATAAAGGGTAATCCAATTACGTTCTGTGTTTGGATTTTAAAAATGCAAATGATAAGGTGCTACATAAAAGTTAATTGCACAATTTAGGAGCTCATGGTATCAGGGTAATGTATTAGCATGGACTGAGGATTGGTTAACCACACTGGCTGTTGCTGAGTCCTCACTTGGAGTACTGTATATAATGTTAGCTCCCATATTTAATAAAGGATAAACCACATCGGAGACCATTCAAAAAAGATTCACTTAGCTGCTTCGAGGACGAAAGGGTTGACCTATCAAGAATAGATAAGCAGGGGTGATCTTACGGAAACAAGGTTCAGAGGAGCTTGAAAGGGTAGATGTTGACTAGATCTAGCACTAGTGAAGTCTCAAACCAGGGGACATTACATAAGGGAACATTCATTTTAGAAAAAATAAAGATTTTTTTCTCTCAGTGAATGGCTAGAATTTTCTCGCCCAAACAATTGTTAAAGTTAAATGTGGGAGGGGAATGGTTGGGTTACTCTTCAGAGGGTTATTCTGGCTTGTTGGGCTGAAGGGCCTGTTTCTACACAGTAGGGAATCTATGATTCTATCTCAAATTATTTTAAAAGAGGGCAGATAGATTTTTGAAATATTGAGCAGTTGAGGGCTATGTGGATCAAGCATAAAAGAGGTGTTGAGGTCTGGGTTGGCCAAGCCATGATCTGATAGAATGGGGGAACAAGCTGGAGGGAATGAATGCCCTCCTCCTGCTCCGATTCCTGGAGGCTCTGTTTCATGTATTTTTTTGTTTCCAAAGAAGAACGTGATACAATGTGCTAAAGATCTCAGATGTTGTGAAAATGGGCAGTTTATGTACTGATTTCAGATGGCACTGATTGATCAATCACAGCTATACAGTCATGAGTAGGAAGGTAATTCCCTCCATGAATAAAGGAAATCTACTGCACAGCTCATACAAAGGGAATTCTTACCCTCAGTAAACTTTCCCATCACATTATCCAACATATCAGCTAAAGCAGGACACACTGCGCATGCTCGAGTCAACAAAGCGACCCCCGGGTGATTGATGTCAGCACCGGACCAATGAAAGGACGGTGGGCGGGACTGGATGACCGAGCGGGATGTTGGTCCTCCAACCAATCAAAGTGAATGAAGGGCGGAGCTAAACTAAACCATGTGATCACCCTCGCGCGCGGCGCAGAGTCGCTGTAATGAATGTTCGGGAAGTTATGGAGAGAAAGGATACGGTAAGGAAAGAAATAAACAGGGAAACCGGAGAAAAACTGTGTTGCTACGAGCGGAGAGGCTCTACAAACAAATTGTGCACGTCGGAAAACACAAATTTGAACGTCCCAATTCCTTTTTTGCAGTAAACGGGGAATTGCCTCAGCGCGGCTGCAGGCCTGAGTGAGCGCCGCCATCTTTATTTGGGGCAACGATTCTCTGTACACGTGCGGAGCCGCCATCTTTGTAGGGGGCAAGGTGCAGCCAGGCGCATGTGCAGCCTTTCTCTGGTATAGAGTCATTGGGATCATAGCAGCCCATACTGCTCTGATTCACCTCTGGGCTCCCTCATGACCACTTTGTCAATATCTAGCTTCCTCAGTCTCGAACCATGGGTGTATTTTTGGTCTGTTTACTACTGTATTATGACTTTTATAGACCCTTTGTAAATGAGTTTTTCACTGCGGCCCAGCCCCTGACCATGTGCTGCTCTATTATCAGATTACTTTTATCTTGAATATTTTTGACAGTCAACAATTCTTTTTTCGAACAAGCAAGTGTATTTTCCTTCCATTTCTGACTATCAAATTCTGCACCATTTTCATTCCCTGTAACCCATTTTGCATTCCCTGAAACATCAACTGTGTTTCTCCTTCCACAGATAGCAGTGATTAATGCCAAAGCCCTGTTGCTTGTGGAGAGGGTGATGTTTGACTTTCTTGTACAGCTGCAGTTTGTGTGCTGAAGGTGTTCCTACAATGTGGTTGGGTAAGTGGCATGATAGATTATTCATTCAGCAACAGTGATGATTTGAAAATAATGTCTAAATCAGCAATAGTTTGTATTTTTATTATCATGCTTATAATTTCACAAAAGTACTATTGAGAACTTTAGTCATAAGACCAGAGAGGGAGATATTAGGTCAGGTGACCAAAAACATTGCCAAAAAACAGGTTTTGAGGGATGTCTTAAAGGTGGAAAGCAGACCTGTGAGGTTTTGGCTGTGAATTTCAGACTATGCTGCTTCAGCAACTGTAGAAACATCCACACAGGTGAAGTAATGAATTAACAAATGGTTGGGAGTCTTGAAGAAAATGGGTTGTCGAGGTGTCAAAATGTGTGTGGTGCAGGGAGCGAGGGATGATCACAGCCAGGAATTAAATCAAGTGTGAGAATTCTAAATTGAGGATATTGGCCAGGTGCTGGCAGGTGAGACTAGATTGGGTTGGGGTGTCTGGTCGGCATGGACGGGTTGGACCGAAGGCTCTGTTTCCTTGCTGTACATCTCTATGGCTGTATGCTGTTGATTATAATTAGGAGCCTTTTGATGAATCAACAAGCAGAGATTTAGACTTTCTTGAGATGACAGGGAGGTTGAATGTGGGAAGCTGGGCCTGAGTGTGTTTGGAAAATGAAGTCTGGAGATAACACAAGGTGGATGAAAGTATATGAGCTGAGACAAGGGTGGAATCAGCTAGAAATAGTGGTCTTGGAGTGGGCCTGAGTTATCACACTCACCTCACCTCTGGGATACAGCTGGTTGCCAGATTGTGAATCAGGGCGGTAACACAATCGGGAGCTGAGTGGCCCTGGTGGAGCCTAAAATGAGTGTCACTCAGCTGGCTGTTGCTGAGCAGCTGCTGCTTGGTAGCCCTGTTGATGACATCTTCCATCACTTTACTACTGATCGAGTGTGGACTGATAGAGGGAAATTGGCTGGGTTGGATTGCCCTGTGCTTTTGTGTTGAACATCCCTGGGCAATGTTCCACATTGTCGGTAGATGCCAGTGCTGGAGCAGTATGTGGCTTGGTGGGTGGCGAGTTCTGCAGCACAAGCCATCAGTATTATTGCCAGAATATTGGCAGGGCCCGTAGCCTTTGCACTACTTAACCATTTCTTGATGTTATTCAAACTTAATCGAACTGGCTTAAAATTCTCATCTGTGATGTTAGAAACCACTGGAGAAGGCTAAGATGGATCATCCCACTTTGCACTTCTGGCTGCAGATTGCTGCAAATGCTGTCATCTTATCTGGTGCATGGATGTGTGAGGCCCCTCCATCAGTAAGGGTGGGGATATATGTGATGCTTCCTCCAGTGAGTTGTTTAATTGTCCATCACTGTTCACAACTGGGTGTGGCAGAACTGCAGAGTTCCGATATGTTCCATTGGATGTAGGATCACTTAGCTCTGTTGCTTGCTACTGATGCTGTTTGATATGCAAGTAGTTCCGTTTGATAGCTTCACCAGGTTGGCACTTCAGTTTTAAGTCTGCCTGGTGCTGCTCATGGCATGCCCTCCTTTCCTGTCCATTGTGATGGGTGAGAGCAGGATTTACAAACCCATGAGATTACAGATTGTGCTGGAGTACAGTTCTGCTGCTGTTGATGTCCCACAGTCCCTCATAGATACCCAGTTTGAGATCCTACATCTCTTCGAAGTCTGTCCCATTTAGAACGGTGATAGTGTCACTCAACACAATGGAGGTTTTTCTCAACTTTAAGGCAAGACTTTGTCTCCAAAAGGAATGTGTGATGGTCGCTCGTACTGATACTGTCATGGCCAGATGTATCTGCAGCTGGTCAATTCATAACAATGAGATCAAGGATGTTTTACACTCTTGTTGGTTCCCTCACCACCCGCTGCAGACTCAGTTGAGCAGCTATATCCTTTAGGACCTGACCAGCTCAGTCAGTAATTCTGTTGCAGAGCTCGTCTTGATTATGGACATTGAAATCCTGTACCCAGAGTACGTTTGACACCATTTTATTGCCTGAGTGCTTCCCCCAAATGTTGTTCAACATGAAGGAGAACTGATCCATCAGCGAAGGGAGGACGGTACGTGGTAATCGGCAGGAGCCATGAGACTTCCTGGTCTCCGGAGCCAATGCTGTGTACTCCCAGGGCAAATCCTCCCAGTCTGTACACCACTGTGCCACCACCTCTGCCTGGTCTGTCCTGCTGGTGGGACAGGACATATCCAGAGATTTCAGGAGAAAGTGAAGACTGCAGATGCTGGAGATCAGAGTCAAGAGTCTGGTGCTGGAAAAGCACAGCAGGTCAGGCTGATGAAGGGCTTAGGCTCCAAACGCCAATTCTCCTGCTCCTCGGATGCTGCCTGACCTGTTGTGCTTTTCCAGCACCACACTCTCGATATCTAGGGATGGTGATGGTGGTGTCCGGTCATTGTCTGTAAGGGATGATTCCATGAGTATGAGTATGTCAGGCTGTTCCTTGACTAGTCTGTGAGACAGCTCTCCACATTTTGGCACCAAAAACCATATGTTAGTGAGGAGGACGTTGCACCATTGAGAGGGCTGATTCTGTGGTTGTAATTTCTGGTGGCTTGTTAGGTGCCAACTGGTCCATCCAGTTTCATTCCTGTGTTGAGACTTTGCAGTGATTAGTACAGTGAGTAGCTGGCTGGGCCGCTGTCAGGTTGGCAGGATTTTTTTCGCCATTGACAATGGTTCCATGGAGATCAGGAGATTCCGAACACTTTTTTTTTCTTGAATTCAGATTCCACCATCTGCCAAGACGGGATTCGAACCAGGACTTCAGTCATTTGTTTTAATATTCTGGATAAAACCTGAATACATCAGTCATTTTAAATATCACTAACCCTGGTTTTGTTTCTTTGTAAAACACTGTCCCTCATCTTGTCTCCTCCATCCTCTCCTCTAACAACGAGTGAAGAGCACATGGAGTTTCTCTGACACTAAGACTGAGATAATCCGATCTGCTCCTTCCCTCCCTCCCACGAGCCCACTGAGCCAAACTGCCTCACGTGGTGTTGCTGGTTTTCGTCCCAAACCTACATCTTTCTCCAGTCTCTTGTCAAGCCTTATCAGAGCTCACCTTGACCCTTTACCCTAATCTCGCTAAACTCACTTTCCAACTCTCTGTCCTCCGCTGCCGCCTCATCACCCCCCTCGCCAATTCATAGATATTGTTCCTTGTTCTGTCTATTGGTCTTTCTTTGGTTGTGCCCTTCTCTCCCATTCTGTGAAAAACTAATATTTGACCTCACCATTGTTGGAAAATCCTGTTCCATCTCCACTCTCCCTTTCCTTTCTGTATTACTTACATTTGGTGTCCCTCAACGATCTATCCTTGGTCTCTCCTCTATCTCACGTACATAGTGCCAGGAAGTGATATCATCCAAAAACACTGTTAGGTTTCACATGTTCACTGACGATGCCCAGCTCTCCCTCCCCATCATCCCTCTCCATTACTCCACTGTTACTCAGTTATCAAACTGCTTATCACATTCCCACTACTCGATTAGCTGCAATTTCCTCCAATGAAACATTGTCACGGTTAAACCCATTGCCTTACCTTTACCTTTCTGCTGAGCCCCTCCCTCCCACTGGGAACTCTCTGAGGCAGAACAACACTCGTCACAATATTGCTGTTACATCTGACCCCAAGGTGACCTTCTGATCAGACATCCACACGATCCCAATCTCTTCAAAGTTGCATTTCTCCACCTCACCCCAGCTCCATTGCTACTGAAACCCCTTACCCGTGTCTGTGTTGCCTTATCTTGATGAATCCAAAACAGACCCCTTGATTCCGTGACTCAGAATCTGGTTTCAGACTCCTCTCTCAGTATTTACCCTCAGACACATCCTCTCAGTATTTATCCTGTCAAAACCCTTAAGAATCCCATCTGTCTCAATGAGATTACCTCTCTTACTCCAAAATCCAGTGAGTAGTGTCCCAACCTTTTCAGCCTTTATTTAAAAGATAATCCCTCCAAACCAGGGATCATCTCATTGAATCTTCCCTGAAATGCCTCCAATAAAGTGACACATTTCCTTATCTCAAGGGACCAAAACTCCTCTCATTACTGCAGATATGGTGGTCACACCAGCACTCCCACACGTTACTCTCAGGTATATATTCCAAACTCTAATACTAAAAACCTTTGAAACAAAATATTCCATTCCCCTTCCTGATTCCCTGTTGTAACTGTGTGGTAGCTTTCTGTGTTTCCTGAACAATTACCCCTTTTCCCGTTGTGGTGCAGTTTTCTACAGTTTCCACCATTTAAATAGTACTTTGTTCTTTTATTATCTCCTCCAAAATGAGCAACTTCCCATTTTCCCAAGTTACACCCCATCTGGCAACTTGTTGCCCCCTTCTCCTGTGCATCTCTCTCTTTTCATAATCCTTTTAGACCTTTACAGTTATGCCTTTTCTAGGAGATATCCCCCCTTCCCATTCTTCCAAACATTTACTGAGAGCACTGGGCAGTGGGAAGCAGGCAGAGTTGCTATCTTTTTAGGGATACGCTTTGAAGTGATTGCGAGGATCTCATACCCATTGGTCAGGATGGAGACAACTTGCCCATCGTTAGGCATTAGCCTTTCACACCCATGTCTTATTGATGAGGCAGAGCGGCAGCACGGAATGAAAGAAAAGAAAGCAATTCTTGTTCCCCATATCTCATTGACGCTTGGATCATTTTCTCCAATGTGTCAAAGAACTGCTGTGTTCAGTCACATGAGATCTCCAGTTGGAATCTCCTAGAAACCCACAGATTTCCCCCTGCGTTGACTGCTGTTGTCCTCAAGGGTAATATGTCCAGTCATCCTGGGCCACAAGGAGGGGATGGTGTGAGTTTCTAACTTGAACTGAGAGTGACAGATTTTATAAACTTGTATTACAGGATATTATAGGTGGACATTCAGATGGTAATCTCAGTAAATGTTCTGCCAAACTCTGATTGAATTACTCAGTACATTCGCATTGTGTGTGTGAGTATTGCGTTCTAGATCAATCCCATTTGCTGCTTAAAAATTCTCCTTTGAATCATCGCATTCTCTCAAAAGGTCTCCCCAAACCTTCAATGTGTCATGTAATCCTTTTATGATGACCTGATGAGTGTAAGGTTTATTATTCGAATGTGTAATTTTTGGATAAGAATGTCTCAGAGAGGGAGCAGAATATTCTTAAAGGGGAGAATAACCATTTTGAGGGGAGGCTGTTGTTTATTGGTGTCAATGACATAGGAATAGAAGAGTTAACATTGTTGGATCATTGGAATCTCTTGTGGGGTAGAATTGACCTCCATCAGAAGGATGGATTGTACCTGCACTGGAAAGGAAGAGTTGCCAGTGCTATTCAGGAGGCATTAAACAGTGAAGGGATGTGGGTAAACCGAAAGAGAAAGTGAGGAAAGAGCTAAGTCTGAGGCTGGGACAGTTCAGACGTCAAACAGTCAAGGCAGGCAAAGGCATGGCAGAGAACGAGGTAGGACAGAGCAGTTACACTGCATTTATTTCACCTGCCCAATAGGTCAGGCAGATGAGCTCAGGGTATGGTTTTGAACATCGCACTGGGATATTATAGCAATTACAGAGGCATGACTTAATGATGGATAGGACTAGCAGCTTAATGTTCCAGTGTATAGATGCTATAGCAAAGATAGAAAGGGGGCAACAGAGTGGTATTTTTGATTAGGGATAACATTACAGCTGGGCTTCAAGAGGGTATTCCTGGGAGTACATCCAGGCAGGTTATACAGGTGGAACTGAGAAATAAGAAAGGGATGATCTCCTTATTGGGATGGTACTATTGACCCCCCCTTCCCCAATAGTCAGCGGGGAGTTGAGAAGCAAATTTACTAAGAGATGACTTCTCTGTAAGAATAGTATGGTTATGTACAAGACTTGACCTTCTTTGTTATTCATTCACAGAATGAGGGTGTCACTGGCTGGGCTCAAAGGGCAGTAAAGAGTCAACCACATTGCTGTGGGTCTGGAGTCACATGTAGGCCAGACCAGGTAAGGATGGCAGATTCCTTCCCTGAAGGATATTAGCGAATCTGATGAGATTTGTTTTCGTAATAATCAACAATGGACTCATGATCTTTAATAGATTCTTAATTCCAAATTTTTATTGAATTCACATTCCATTGTCTGCCGTGACGGGATCCAAACCCCTGGCCACAGAACGTTTTCTGGGTGTCTGGATTATCCATCTAGTGATAATCTCACTAGGCCATTTGGCAGGGTGAGTGACTGAGGTATCCGTGGGGCAACACATCAGCACCAAAGATCCCATGATCTCTGCGGAAGATAGAAAGGGCTGGGGAGGGAGATATATCCCTGGTGGTGGGGTCTGACTGTAGGTAGCGGATATAGCAGAGGTTAATGGCGATTAGTGGGTGGCAGGTGAGGACCGGGGGATTATATTCTTATTGTGGTTGGAGGGGTGGGGGGAAGGCGGAGGTACAGGAAGTGGAGGATATGCGTTGGAGTGCATTGTTGATCAAGTGGGAGGGAAATCCGGTCCTTGAAAGAGGAAACCTTTCTGGGATGTCCTGGAGTGGAATTGCTTCTCCTGGGAGCAGATATGGCAGAGGCGGAGGAATTGGGAGTACAGGATCACGTTTTAACAGGAATATACTCGAGGGTAATCAGGAGAGCAAAAAGGGGACTTGAAATATCTCTAGGAAATAGTTTAAGGAGAATCCAAAGAGATTCTACAAATACATTAAGTATACAATAATAACCAGATGGAGAATAGAAATTCTTAAAGATCAACAAGGCCATCTATGGAACAACAGGAGGTGGGAGAAATACTATGCTATTCTATTCTAGAGAGTTTGGAGAAATAAATAGTGATCACTTGAAAAGTGTCTCGATTACAGAGGGGGAAGTACTAGATGTCTTAAACAGTAGCAAGGTGGAGAAATCCCTGTGACCTGATCAGGTGTATCCCAGAAATTTGTGGAAAGCTAGGAAGGTGATGGCAGTGCCCCTCCCTGAGGTATTTATATCATTGTTTGTGACAGGTGAGGTGCTGGAAGATGGGTGCCATTATTTTAAAAAGGTGGTAAGGAAAGGCCAGGGAACAAGAGAACAATAAACCTAACGTCAGTGGTAGGTAAGTTGTTGGAAGGGATTCTGAGGGACAGGATTTACATGTATTTGGAAAGACGAGGATTGATTAGGGATAGTTAACATGGCTTTGTGTGTGGGAAATTCTCTCTCTCTAACTTGATTGAGATTTTTCTGAAGTTGTGACAAAGATGATTGATGAAGGCAGACTATGGACGTTGTCTATATGGACACTGAACGATGTTCCACAAAGCAGACTGGTTAGCAAGGATAGATAACATGAAATGTTGGGAGAACTAGCCATTGGAATACAAACTGGCTTGAAGGGAGGAGGCAGAGGGTGGTGGTGGTGGGTTGCTTTGTGGACTGGAGGCCTGTGAGCAGCAATGTGCTGCAAGGATGGATATTGGGCCCTTAAATAAATGACTTGGATGTGAATCTATGAGATATGGTCAGTGGGTTTATAGAAGACACCAAAATTGGAGGTGTCGTGTACAATGAAGAAGGTTAGTTCAGAATACAACAGGATCTTGACTAGATGGGCCATTGGGGCGAGGAATGGCAGACTGGGTTCAATTTAGACAAATGTAAGCTGTTGGATTTTGGAAAGGCAAATCAGGGCAGGACTTGTACACTTAATGGTAAAGTCCTTGGGAATGTTGCTGAACATAGAGACCATGGAGTGCAGGTTCATTGTTCCTTGAAAGGAGAGTCGCAGGTAGGCAGACTAGTGAAGGTGGGGTTTGGTATGCTTATATTTATTGGTCAATGCATTGAGTACAGAAGGTGGGATGTCAAATTGTGGTTGGACAGGACATTGATTAAGCCATTTCAGGAATTATGTTTTAAGTTCGAAATTCCCTGTTCTGGAAAGGATGTTGTGAATCTTGAAAGAGTTCAGACAAGGTTTACAAAGACTTTGCTAGGGTTGGAGGATTTGGGCTACAGGGAGAGGCTGAATAGGCCAGGGTTAATTTCCCTGGAGAGTCAAAGACTGAGAGGTGACTTCATGGAGATTTATATAATCATGAAGGGCACGGATAAGGTGAACAGCCAGGGTCTTTTCCCCCAGTTAGGTGGGATCAAAATAAGATCACATGGGCTTAAGTTGAGCGGGCAAAGATTAAAAACGGATCTAAGGGGTAAAGTTTTCAAGCTGTGTGTGGTGTATGTGTGGAATGAGCTGCCAGATGAAGAAGTGGAGGCTGCTACAATTACAACATTTGAAAGGCATCCGATTGGGTACATGAATTGGAAGAGTTTCGAATGATATGGACCAATAGCTGGCAAATGGGGCTCCATTTGTTGAGGATTCCTAGGTGGCATGGACAAATTAGACCAAAGGTCTGTTTCTGTGCTGTACATCTCTATGACACTAATTAATGAAAATAAGATGTGTTCCTCTTTTGTGGAGAGCTAGCAGAAGCACAGATAATTGACCTTGGAGCTGAGAAGGTTAAGCAGTGATTTTGACCAGGTGCAGATTTGGTTCTAGGATATTTAATTTGCAGAGAGAGGGGAATTGTTAACAATGTCACAATTTTAGTAACTGTTTTCAGGTAATTGGCAAATAGAACATAGAACAATACAGCGCAGTACCGGCCCTTTCGGCCCTCGATGTTGCGCCGATCCAAGCCCACCTAACCTACACTAGCCCACTATCCTCCATATGCCTACCCAATCCAATAATATGTGAATATGTGAACATTATTTTATTCAGTAAGTTCTGAGCATCTGGAACAGTCTGAATGACAGCTGGACACAGACTCAGCAGTTATTCATAAACAGATTTGGAATTTTACTTTTTAAGGGAAGATTTGGGGGGCTTTGGGCAAATGGGAAGGGAATTGGGACAGACTTGCAGCATCTCCAGAGGGAGAGAGTACATCCCAAATGGGCTGAATAGCCCCAGACCCTGTGCTCTGTGATACTGCCCCATTCACTGTGAATGATGAAGCTTATCCCAGGGCAGAGAGAGGGAGGATCCCACCACTCACCTCACAATGGGCCCCAATGATTGATGTCAGCGCAGGCCAATAGGAGGCAGAGGGCAATACTGGAGGACCAGCCCGTAACAGTTTGTCTTCCAACCAATCGGAGTGAATGAGGGTATCCTCAAGGCTGGAACTAAAGAAAGGCACATATCGCAGAGATTTGAGAAACTGGAGGACATGAGATAGGGAGCGTTCTGTGGCTGGTGAGGAATTATATAAATAAGGAAGAGTTGTGAGGCTGGATGAAGTGACAGCGATCGGGAGAGTTGAGGATGGAGGAATTTAGAGTTAGTAAGGGTTAGAGTCATAATGATATACAGCAAGGAAACAGGCCCTGTGGTGCAACCAGTCCATGCCAACCATAATTCCAAACTGAACTAATTGTACCTGCCTCCGCTTAGTCCACATCCATCCAAATATTTCCTATTTATGTACTAATCTGAATGTCTTTTAAATATTGTAATTGTACTCACAGCTAACACTTCCTCTGGAAGTTCATTTCACACATATACATTTTTTTTATAAAAACCCTAATGTCTTTTCTCAAATCTTCCTAATTTCTTCCCAAAATGAATGCACTCGAGTTTTGAATCCCCCTCTCCCCTGGCTATTCACCTTATCTACATTCTTTCTGATTTCGTAAACCTCTCAGGTCACCCCTCAACCTTGTGCATGCTGGTGAAAAAATTTCCCAGCCTGTCCTTAGAACACAATCCCTCCATTCATGGCAACATGCTGGTAAATCTCTTCAGAACCTGCTCCAATTTAATAATATCCTTCCTATAACAGCGCAACCAGAACTGGACAGAGTATTCCAGAAGAGGCCTCTCCAATGTCCTGTTCATCCTCAACATAACGTCCCAACTCCTGTACTCAAAGGTCTGAACAATGAAGGTAAGTGTGCTAAGCACCTTCTTAACCACCCTGTCTACATGTAACACAAACTTCAAAGATGTGAAGTCCTTGGTCTCTTTGTTCCCATATCACTACTCAAGGCCGTACTTTTATTGAGTGTAAGTCCTACCCTCGTTTGTTTTGTCAGGATGTTATATTTTGCATTTATTCCAATCCAAAGAAATTTTGAGTATAAAGGCAGTAGGAGTATAATTAAGAGGGAAATCAAGAGGCAAAAAAGAGACGTGAGATAGCTTTGGCGAACAGGGTTAAGGATAATCCGAAGGGCTTTTGTAAATATATGAGGAACAAAAGGCTAACTAGGGAGAAAATAGAGACCCTCAAAGATCAGCAAGGCAGCCATTGTGTGGAGCTGCAGGCGATGGCCGAGATAGGGAAACAAGTATTTTGCATCAGTGTTTACTGTGAAGAAGTACATGGGAGATATAGAATGCGGGGAAATAAATGGTGATATCTTGAAAAATGTCCATATTACGGAGGAGGAGGAGGTGCTCAATGAGTGGCTAAGGAGCTGGTGCAGGGGAAAAGGATTCACGTTTTTGGATCATTGTGATCCCCTCTGGAGTAGAGTTGACCTGCATAAGAAGGATGGATTGTACCTGAATTGGAAGGTGTCTAATGTCTAGGCAGGGAGACTTGCTGGTGATACTCGGGAGGCATTAAACGAATGAGGGAGTGGGTGTAAACCCAAGAAGGGAGTGAGGAAAGAGATATGTCTGAGGCTGGTACAGTTCAGAAATCAAATAGTCAAGGCAGGCAAGGGCAAGGCACAGAATGAAGTCGGACTGAGCATTTGCACTGTATTTGCTTCAATAGAAGAGGCCTGACAGGGAAGGCAGAGGAGCTCAGGGTATGGTTTTGAACATGGCACTGGGATATTATAGCAATTACAGAGGCATCACTCAGGGATGGATAGGCCTGGCAGCTTAATGTTCCAGGGTATTGATGCTATAGGAAGAATAGAAAGGGGGACAAGAGAGGAGTGAGAGTGGCATTTTTGATTCGGGATAGCATTATGTTTTTGCTGAGGGAAGATATTCCTGGGAGTACGCCCAGTGAAGTTATTTAGGTGGAACTGGGAAATAAGAAAGGATGATCACCTTATTGGGATTTTCTGCATGAATTTCGTCCGGGTGCTCTGGTTTCCTCCCACAGTCCAAAGATGTGCAGGTTGGGTGGATTATCCAGGCTGAATTGCTCATAGTGTCCAGGGAAAGCGCCGGCTGGGTGGATTATCCAGTCTGAATTGCCCATAATATTCAGGGATGTGAAGGTTGGTTGGCCCTGGGAAATGCAATGTTTTCGGAGGAGGTTAGGAGGCTCTCCTGGTCAGTATCAATGTGATGGGCTGAATGACCTGCTTCCACACTGTTGGGAGTCTCTGATAATTCTACAAGTTTTAAAATAGTTACAGAAAATAATATACCAGATCTAAAAGTTAAGGTTCTGAATTGGACAAAGGCCAATTTTGATGGCACAAGGCAAGAACTTTCTTCTGGCCCCTCAAGCCTGCTCTACCATTCAATAAGATCAGGGCTGAGCTTTTCATGGCCTCAGCTCCACTTTCCTGCTCTCTCACCATAACCCTTAATTCTTTTCCTGTTCACAAATCTAACTTTTGCCTTCAAGGCATTCAAGTTGATAACGTCAAATGCTGCACTCGGCAGCGAATTCCACAGATTCACAACCTTTTAGCTGAAGAAGCGTCTCCTGAACTCAGTCCTAAATCTGCACCCCCTTATTTGTAGGTAATGCTCTGTAGATTGACCCGCCCCAGTGGAAATAGCCTCCCTGCTTTTGTCTTATCTATTCCCTTCATAATTTTATTTTTTCCTCTCCAACTTCCCATTCTTCTAAATTACAATGACTATCGAACCAGTTTTCTCAATTTCTCCACATACACCAATCCTCTCAACTCCTGACTCAAACTAGTGAACCTCCTCTGTACTCCCTCCAATGCCAATACATCCTTCCTGAAGTAAGGAGACCAAACCTGTACACAGTACTCCAGGTGTGGCCTCCCCAGCACTCTGTACAGCTGCAGCATTACCATCCCTCTAGCAAGGAAGGACAATATTCCCTTCACTGCCTTAATTACCTGCTGCACCTGCAAACCAACTTCCTGTGATTCATGCACAAAGACACCCAACTCACTCTGTACAGCAGCATGGTGCACATTTTCACCATTTCATCATCCAGTTTGCTGTTAGTCCGACCAAAATGGATGGCCTCACATTTCCCAACATTGAACTCCATCTGCCAGATCCTTACCCACTCGCGTAACTGATCTGTATCCCTGTGCAGACTTACAGTGGCCTCTGCAGACATTGCTTTACCTCATCTTCGTATCAAATGTGAACTCTGACACCGTACACTTGGTCCTCAACTCCAAAACATTTGTGTAAGTTGTAAACAGTTGTCGTGCCAACACAAATCCAAACTCACATTTATCCCTGTTCTTTACTTTTTGTTGGTTAACCAATCCAGTATCAATGATAATACATTACCCACAATGCTGTGCATCTTTACCTTATACAGCAGCCTTTTGTGTGGCAACTTATCGAATACCTTCTGGAAATCCAGGTACACCACATCCACCGAGTCCCCCTTGTCCAACGCACTCGTCGTGTCCTCAAATAATTCCAGTAAATGCATTAAACGTGACATGTCTTTCATGAATCCATGCTTTGTTTGCTCAATGAGACAGTTTCTACCCAGATATCTCACCACTACTTCCTTGAGGTTCAAGCATTTTCTCCACAACAGAAGTTAAGCTAATATTTTGTAAAATAGTGGCACCACATTTGAGCTTCCATTCTGTCAAAACCATCCCAGAATCCAACAAATTTTAGTGAATTATCACAAGATCTATTTGTTATTCTCACACACACACCCCCACCACCCCCTTCCCTCCATCTCTTTTATTCCCTGGGATACATTCCATCAGGGCCAGGAGACCCATCTACCTTTAGGCTGTTATCTTTCCCAACATTACCTCTTTACTGAGAATGATTGCTTCTGTATCCTCATCTGCCATTGCCTCCATAGGCCTGCGACAATGAGAGTACATAGACAGTATGTTCCTGTTAAGGCCAAGGCTGGTAGGTGTAAAGAATGCTGCCTGACGAAAGAAATTGTGGACCTGGTCAAGAAAATGAAGGAGGGATATGGCAGGTACAGAGAGCTGTGTTTGTGTGAATCCCTAGAGGAGTGTAGGGGCAGTAGGAGGTAAACCATGAGGGTGAAAAGGGGACATGAGATAGCTTTCGGAAATAGGTTTAAGGAGAATCCACAGTGATTGTACAAATACACTAAGGACAAACGAGTAACCAGGCAGAGAATAGGTACCCGCAAAAATCATCAAGGCTGTCTGTGGAACCGCAGGAGGTGAGAGAGATTCTGTATGAGCGGAGAGGTTTTACAAACAAAATGTGCACAGCGGAAAACACAAATTTGAACGTCCCAGTCTCGTGTTTTCAGTAAACGGGGAATTGCCTCAGTGTGGCTGCAGGCATGAGTGCGCGCTGCCATCTTTATTTGGGGCAAGAATTCAATGGACATGTGCGGAGCCGCCAGCTTTGTAGGGGGCAAGGTGTAATCTTCAGTCCAATGGATAGGTGGGATTGAAGGATCTGTTTCCATGCTGTACATCGCTGTGGCTCTATGTTGTTGATTATGAATCGGAGCCTTTTGATGGATCAACACGTTTTAGTACGAGGGAGCACTTGGGCAGCAGAGATTTAGGGTTTTTCTTGATATTACAGTGAGGTTGAATGTGGGAAACTGGCCAGGAGTATGAAGTCTGGAGATAACACAAGATGGATGAGTGTATATGAGCTGAGACAAGGGTGGAATCAGCTAGAGTTAGTGATCTTGTAGTGGGACTGGGCAGTCACCCTCACCTCGCCTCTGGGATTCAGCTGGTTGTAAGGTTGTGAATCAGGGCGGTAACACAATCGGGAGCTGAATGGCCCTGGTGGTGCCTAAAATGAGTGTCGCTAAGCTGGCTGTTGCTGAGCAGCTGCTGTTTGATAGCCCTGTTAATGACATCTTCCATCACTTTACAGCTGATCGAGTGTGGACTGATAGAGGGAAATTGGCTGGGTTGGATTGCCCTGTGTTTTTGTGTTGAACATCCCTGGGCAATGTTCCACATTGTCAGTAGATGCCGGTGCTGGAGCGGTACTTGGCTTGGTGGGTGGCAAGTTCTGGAGCACAAGCCATCAGTATTATTGCCAGAATGTTGGCAGGGCCCGTAGCCTTTGCACTACTTAACCATTTCTTGATGTTATTCAAACTGAATCGATCTGGCTTAAAACTCACATCTATGATGTTAGAAACCACTAGAGAAGGCTGAGATGGATCATCCCACTTTGCACTTCCGCTGCAGATTGCTGCAAATGCTGTCATCTTATCTGGTGCATGGATGTGTGAGACCCCTCCATCAGTAAAGGTGGGGATATCTGTGATGTTTCCTCCAGTGAGTTGTTTAATTGTCCATCACCGTTCACAACTGGGTGTGGCAGAACTGCAGAGTTTCGATCTGATCCATTGGATGTGGGATCACTTAGCTCTGTTGCTTGCTACTGATGCTGTTTGATATGCAAGTAGTTCTGTTTGATAGCTTCACCAGGTTGGCACTTCATTTTTAAGTCTGCCTGGTGCTGCTCATGGCATGCCCTCCTTTCCTGTCCATTGTGGTGGGTGAGACCGGGATTTACAAACCCATGAGATTACAGATTGTGCTGGAGTACAGTTCTGCTGCTGTTGATGTCCCACAGTGCCTCAGAGATACCCAGTTTGAGATCCTACATCTGTTCAAAGTCTGTCCCTATTAGAACGGTGATAGTGTCACTCAACACAATGGAGGTTTTTTCTCAACTTTAAGGCAAGACTTTGTCTCCAAAAGGAATGTGTGATGGTCGCTCGTACTGATACTGTCATGGACAGATGTATCTGCAGCTGCTCAATTCATAACAATGAGATCAAGGATGTTTTACACTCTTGTTGGTTCCCTCACCACCCGCTGCAGACTCAGTTGAGCAGATATGTCCTTTAGGACCTGGCCAGCTCAGTCAGTAATTCTGTTGCAGAGCTAATCTCGATTGTGGACATTGAAATCCTGTACCCAGAGTACGTTTGACACCATTTTATTGCCTGAGTGCTTCCTCCAAATGTTGTTCAACATGAAGGAGAACTGACCCATCAGCCAAGGGAGGACGGTACGTGGTAATCGGCAGGAGCCATGAGACTTCCTGGTCTCCGTAGTCAATGTTGTGTACTCCCAGGGCAAATCCTCCCAGTCTGTAAACCACTGTGCCACCACCTCTGCCTGGTCTGTCCTGCTGGTGGGACAGGACATATCCAGAGATTTCAGGAGAAAGTGAAGACTGCAGATGCTGGATATCAGAGTCAAGAGTCTGGTGCTGGAAAAGCACAGCAGGTCAGGCTGATGAAGGGCTTAGGCTCCAAACGTCGATTCTCCTGCTCCTCGGATGCTGCCTGACTGTTGTGTTTTTCCAGCACCACACTCTCGATATCTAGGGATGGTGATGGTGGTGTCCGCTCATTGTTTGTAAGAGATGATTCCGTGAGTATGACTATGTCAGGCTGTTCCTTGACTAGTCTGTGAGACAGCTCTGCACATTTTGGCATCAAAAACCATATGTTAGTGAGGAGGACGTTGCACCACTAAGAGGGCTGAATCTGTGGTTGTATTAAATGGTGCCTTCTTAGATGCCGAGTGGTCCATCCAGTTTCATTCCTGTGTTGAGACTTTGCAGTGATTAATACAGTGAATAGCTGGCTGGGCCGCTGTCAGGTTGGCAGGATTTTTTTTGCCATTGTTAATAGTTTCGTGGAGATCAGGAGATTCTTAATACGTTGTTTTTTTTTCTTGAATTCAGATTCCACCATCTGCCAAGATGGGATTCGAAACAGGACTTCAGTCGTTTGTTTTAATAATCTGGATAAAAGCTACATCAGGTTTGTTCACTCATTTTAAATATCACTAACCCTGGTTTTGTTTCTTTGTAAAACACTGTCCATCATCTTGTCTCCTCCATCCTCTCCTCTAACAACGAGTGAAGAGCACATGGAGTTTCTCTGACACTAAGACTGAGATAATCCGATCTGCTCCTTCCCTCCCTCCCACGAGCCCACTGAGCCAAACTGCCTCACGTGGTGTTCCTGGTTTTTATCCTAAACCTACATCTTTCTACAGTCTCTTGTCAAGCCTAATCAGAGCTCACCTTGACCCTTTACCCTAATCTCGGTAAACTCACTTTCCAACTCTCTTTCCTCCGCTGCCGCCTCATCACCCCCCTCGCCAATTCATAGATATTGTTCCTTGTTCTGTCTATTGGTCTTTTTTGGTTGTGCCCTTCTCTTCCATTCTGTGAAAAACTAATATTTGACCTCACCATTGTTGGAAAATCCTGCTCCATCTCCACTCTCCCTTTCCTTTCTGAAATCTTTGCACTTGGTGTCCCTCAACGATCTATCCTTGGTCTCTCCTCTATCTCACGTACATAGTGCCAGGAGGTGATATCGTCCAAAAACACTGTTAGGTTTCACATGTACACTGACGATGCCCAGCTCTCCCTCCCCATCATCCCTCTCCATTACTCCACTGTTACTCAGTTATCAAACTGCTTATCACATTCCCACTACTCGATTAGCTGCAATTTCCTCCAATGAAACATTGTCACGGTTAAACCCATTGTCTTACCTGTACCTTTCTGCTCAGCCCCTCCCTCCCACTGGGAACTCTCTGAGGCAGAACAACACTCGTCACAATATTGCTGTTACATCTGACCCCAAGGTGACCTTCTGATCAGACATCCACACAATCACAACACCAGGAATTCCAATCTCTTCAACGTTCCTTTTCTCCACCTCACCCCAGCTCCATTGCTACTGAAACCCCTTACCCGTGTCTGTGTCGCCTTATCTTGATGAATCCAAAACAGACCCCTTGATTCCGTGACTCAGAATCTGGTTTCAGACTCCCCTCTCAGTATTTACCCTCAGACACATCCTTACAGTATTTATCCTGTCAAACCCCTTCAGAATCCCATCTGTCTCAATGAGATCACCTCTCTTTCTCCAAAATCCAGTGAGTAGAGTCCCAACCTTTTCAGCCTTTATTTAAAAAATAATCCCTCCAAACCAGGGATCATCTCATTGAATCTTCCCTGAAATGCCTCCAATAAAGTGACACATTTCCTTATCTCAAGGGACCAAAACTCCTCTCATTACTGCAGATATGGTGGTCTCACCAGCACTCCCACACGTTACTCTCAGGTATATACTCCAAGCTCTAATACTGAACACCTTTGAAACAAAATATTCCATTCCCCTTCCTGGTTCCCTGTTGTAACTGTGTGGTAGCTTTCTGTGTTTCCTGAACAATTACCCCTTTTCCCTTTGTGGTGCAGTTTTCTACAGTTTCCACCATTTAAATAGTACTTTGTTCTTTTATTATCTCCTCCAAAATGAGCAACTTCCCATTTTCCCAAGTTACACCCCATCTGGCAACTTGTTGCCCCCTTCTCCTGTGCATCTCTCTCTTTTCATAATCCTCTTAGACCTTTACAGTTATGCCTTTTCTAGGAGATAACCCCCCTTCCCATTCTTCCAAACATTTACTGGGAGCACTGGGCAGTGGGAAGCAGACAGAGTTGCTATCTTTTTAGGGATACGCTTTGGAGTGATTGAAAGGATCTTCCTACCCATTGATCAGGATGGAGACAACTTGCCCATCGTTAGGCATTAGCCTTTCACACCCATGTCTTATTGATGAGGCAGAGCGGCAGCACGGAATGAAAGAAAAGAAAGTAATTCTTGTTCCCCATATCTCACTGACGCTTGGATCATTTTCTCCAATGTGTCAAAGAACTGCTGTGTTCAGTCACATGAGATCTCATTGAATCTTCCCTGAAATGCCTCCAATAAAGTGCCACAGTGGTCAGCACTGCTGCCTCACAGCGTCAGAGACCCGGGTTCAATTCCCGCCTCAGACGACTGACTGTGTGGAGTTTGCACGTTCTCCTTGTGCCTGCGTGGGTTTCCTCCGGGTGCTCCGGTTTCCTCCCACAGTCCAAAAATGTGCAGGTCAGGTAAATTGGCCTTGCTAATTTGCCCGTAGTGTTAGGTAAGGGGTAAATGTAGGGGTATGGGTGGGTTGCGCTTCGGCGGGTCGGTGTCGGCGGGCCGAAGGGCCTGTTTCCACACTGTGAGCAATCTAATCTAATCAAGTTGGAATATCCTAGAAACCCACAGATTTCCCCCTGAGTTGACTGCTTTTGTCCTCAAGGGTAATATGTACAGTCATCCTGGGCCACGAGGAGGGTTGGTGTGAGTTTCTAACCTGAACTGAGAGTGACAGATTTTATAAACTTGTATTACAGGATATTACAGGTGGACATTCAGATGGTAATCTCAGTAAATGTTCTGCCAAACTCTGATTGAATTACTCAGTATATCAGGACCTGGATATTCGCATTGTGTGTGTGTGAGTATTGTGTATCAGATCAATCCCATTCGCTGCTTAAAAATTCTCCTTTGAATTCATCGCATTCTCTCAAGAGGTCTCCCCAAACCTTCAATGTGTCATGTAATCCTTTTATGATGACCTGATGAGTGTAAGGTTTATTATTCGAATGTGTAATTTTTGGATAAGGATGTCTCAGAGAGGGAGCAGAATATTCTTAAAGTGGAGAATAACCATTTTGCGGGGAGGCTGTTGTTTATTGGTATCAATGACATCGGAATAGAAGAGTTCACATTGTTTGATCATTGGATCAAGGGGACATAAATTTAAGGTGAAGGGTGGAAGGTATAGGGGAGATTTCAGGGGTGGGTTCTTTACCCAGAGAGTGGTGGGGGCATGGAATGCGCTGCCCGTGGGAGTGGTAGAGTCGGAATCATTGGCGACCTTTTAGCGGCATTTGGATAGGTTCATGGATGGGTACTTAATCTAGGTTAGAAGTTCGGCACAACATCGTGGGCCAAAGGGCCTGTTCTGTGCTGTATTGTTCTATGTTCTATGTTCTATGAATCTCTTGTGGGGTAGAATAGACCTCCATCAGAAGGATGGATTGTACCTGCACTGAAAGGGAACAGTTGCTAGTGCTATTCAGGAGGCATTAAACCAGTGAAGGAATGTGGGTAAACCCAGAGAGAGAGTGAGGAAGAGCTAAGTCTGACGCTGGTACAGTTCAGACGTCAAACGGTCAAGGCAGACAAGGGCAAGGCACAGAATGAGCAGTTACACTGCATTTATTTCAACACAGGAGGCCCGATAGGTCGGGGAGAGGAGCTCAGGGTATGGGTTTGAACATCGCACTGGGATATTATAGCAATTACAGAGGCATGACTTAATGATGGATAGGGCAAGCAGCTTAATGTTCCAGTGTATAGATGCTATAGCAAAGATAGAAAGGGGGCAACAGAGTGGTATTTTTGATTAGGGATAACATTACAGCTGGGCTTCAAGAGGGTATTCCTGGGAGTACATCCAGGCAGGTTATACAGGGGGAACTGAGAAATAAGAAAGGGATGATCTCCTTATTGGGATGGTACTATTGACCCCTCCCCCCCCCCACTCCCCAATAGTCAGCAGGGAGTTGAGAAGCAAATTTACTAAGAGATGACTTCTCTGTAAGAATAGTATGGTTGTGTACAAGACTTGACCTTCTTTGTTATTCATTCACAGGATGAGGGTGTCACTGGCTGGGCTCAAAGGGCAGTAAAGAGTCAACCACATTGCTGTGGGTCTGGAGTCACATGTAGGCCAGACCAGGTAAGGATGGCAGATTCCTTCCCTGAAGGATATTAGCGAATCTGATGAGATTTGTTTTCGTAATAATCAACAATGGACTCATGATCTTTAATAGATTCTTAATTCCAAATTTTTATTGAATTCACGTACCACTGTCTGCCGTGACGGGATCCAAACCCCTGGCCACAGAACGTTATCTGGGTGTCTAGATTATCCATCTAGTGATCATCTCACTAGGCCATTTGGCAGGGTGAGTGACTGAGGTATCCGTGGGGCAGCACATCAGCACCAAAGATCCCATGATCTCTGCGGAAGATAGAAAGGGCTGGGGAGGGAGATATATCCCTGGTGGTGGGGTCTGACTGTAGGTAGCGGACATAGCAGAGGTTAATGGCGATTAGTGGGTGGCAGGTGAGGACTGGGAGATTATATTCTTATTGTGGTTGGAGGGGTGGGGGGAAGGCGGAGGTACAGGAAGTGGAGGATATGCGTTGGAGTGCATTGTTGATCAAGTGGGAGGGAAATCTGGTCCGTGAAAGAGGATACCTTTCTGGGATGTCCTGGAGTGGAATTGCTTCTCCTGGGAGCAGATATGGCAGAGGCGGAGGAATTGAGAGGACAGAATCACGTTTTTACAGGAGTATACTCGAGGGTAATCAGGAGAGCAAAAAGGGGACTTGAAATATCTCTAGGAAATAGTTTAAGGAGAATCCAAAGAGATTTTACAAATACATTAAGGATAAAATAATTAACCGGACATAGAATAGGACCCCTTAAAGATCAACAAGGCCATCTATGGAACAACAGGAGGTGGGAGAATTATTATGCTATTCTATTCTAGAGAGTTTGGAGAAATAAATAGTGATAACTTGAAAAGTGTCTATATTACAGAGGAGGAAATACTGGATGTCTTAAACAGTAGCAAGGTGGAGAAATCCCTGGGACCTGATCAGGTGTATCCCAGAAATTTGTGGAAAGCTAGGGAGGTGATGGCAGTGCCCCTCCCTAAAGTATTTGTATCATTGTTTGTGACAGGTAAGATGCTGGAAGATGGGTGCCATTATTTAAAAAAGGTGGTAAGGAAAGGCCAGGGAACAAGAGAACAATAAACCTAACGTCAGTGGTAGGTAAGTTGTTGGAAGGGATTCTGAGGGACAGGATTTACATGTATTTGGAAAGACGAGGATTGATTAGGGATAGTTAACATGGCTTTGTGTGTGGGAAATTCTCTCTCTCTAACTTGATTGAGTTTTTTTGAAGATGTGACAAAGATGATTGATGAAGGCAGACTGTGGACGTTGTCTATATGGACAATGAACGATGTTCCACAAAGCAGACTGGTGAGCAAGGTTAGATAACATGAAATGTTGGGAGAATAAGCCATTTGGATACAAAACTGGCTTGAAGGTAGGAGGCAGAGGGTGGTGATGGAGGGTTGCTTTGCGGACTGGAGGCCTGTGAGCAGCATTGTCCTGCAGGAATAGATATTGGGTCCTTAAATAAATGACTTGGATGTGACTCTATGAGGTATGGTCAGTGGGTTTACAGAAGACACCAAAATTGGAGGTGTCGTGGACAATGAAGAAGGTTAGTTCAGAATGCAACAGTATCTTGACCAGATAGGCCATTGGAGCGAGGAATGGCAGACTGGGTTCAATTTAGACAAATGTAAGCTGTTGGATTTTGGAAAGGCAAATCAGAGCAGGACTTGTACACTTAATGGTAAAGTCCTTGGGAATGTTGCTGAACATAGAGACCATGGAGTGCAGGTTCATTGTTCCTTGAAGGGAGAGTCGCAGGTAGGCAGACGAGTGAAGGTGGGGTTTGGTATGCTTATATTTATTGGTCAATGCATTGAGTACAGAAGCTGGGACGTCAAATTGTGGTTGGACAGGACATTGATTAAGCCATTTCAGGAATTATGTTTTAAGTTCGAAATTCCCTGTTCTGGAAAGGATGTTGTGAATCTTGAAAGAGTTCAGACAAGATTTACAAAGATTTTGCTCGGGTTGGAGGATTTGGGCTACAGGGGGAGGCTGAATAGGCCGGGGTTAATTTCCCTGGAGAGTCAAAGACTGAGAGGTGACTTCATGGAGATTTATAAAATCATGAAGGGCATGGATAAGGTGAACAGCCAGGGACTTTTCCCCCCAGGTAGGTGGGTTCAAAACAAGATCACATGGGCTTAAGTTGAGAGGGCAAAGTTTAAAAACGGATCTAAGGGGCAAAGTTTTCAAGCTGTGTGTGGTGTATGTGTGGAATGAGCTGCCAGATGAAAAAGTGGAGGCTGATACATTTACAACGTTTGAAAGGCATCCGATTGGGTACATGAAGAGGAAGAGTTTCCAATGATACGGACCAATAGCTGGCAAATGGGGCTCCATTTGTTGAGGATTCCTAGTTGGCATGGACAAATTAGACCAAAGGTCTGTTTCTGTGCTGTACATCTCTATGACACTAATAAATGAAAATAAGATGTGTTCCTCTTTTGTGGAGAGTTAGCAGAAGCACAGATAATTGACCTTGGAGCTGAGAAGGTTCACCAGTGATTTTGACTAGGTGCAAATTTGTTTCTAGGATAGCTAATCTGCAGAGAGAGGGGAAATGTTAACAATGTCACAATTTTAGTAACTATTTTCAGGTAATTGGCAAATAATGTGAACATTATTTTATTCAGTAAGTTCCAAGCATCTGGAACAGTCTGAATGCAGCTGGACACACTCAGCAGTTATTCATAAACAGATTTGGAATTTTACTTTTTAAGGGAAGATTTGGGGGGGCATTGGCAAATGGGAACGGAATTGGGACAGACTTGCAGCATCTCCAGAGGGAGAGGGTACATCCCAAATGGGCTGAATAGCCCCAACCCCTGTGCTCTGTGATACTGCCCCATTCACTGTGAATGTTGAAGCTCATCCCAGGGCAGAGAGAGGCAGGATCCCACCACTCACCTCACAATGGGCCCCAATGATTGATGTCAGCGCAGGCCAATAGGAGGCAGAGGGCATACTGGAGGACCAGGCCGTACCAGTTTGTCTTCCAACCAATCGGAGTGAATGAGGGCATCCTCAAGGCTGGAACTAAAGAAAGGCACATATCGCAGAGATTTGAGAAACTGGAGGACATGAGATAGGGAACGTTCTGTGGCTGGTGAGGAATTATATAAATAAGGAAGAGTTGTGAGGCTGGATGGAGTGACAGTGATCGGGAGAGTTGAGGATGGAGGAATTTCGAGTTAGTGAGGATTAGAGCCATAATGTTATACAGCAAGGAAACAGGCCGTGTGGTCCAACCAGTCCATGCCAACCATAATTCCAAACTGAACTAATTGTACTTGCCTCCGCTTAGTCCACATCCATCCAAATATTTCCTATTTATGCACTAATCTGAATGTCTTTTAAATATTGTAATTGTATTCACAGCCACCACTTCCTCTGGAAGTTCATTTCACACGTATACATTTTTTTAAAAAATCCTAATGTCTTTTCTGAAACCTTTCTCATTTCTTCTCAAAATGAATGCACCCGAGTTTTGAATCCCCCTCTCCCCCGGCTTTTCACCTTATCTACACTCTTTCTGATTTTATAAACCTCTAATAAGGTCACCCCTCAACCTCGTGCACGCCAGTGAAAAACTTCCAGCCTATCCAGCCTCTCCTTAGAACACAATCCCTCCATTCATGGCAACATGCAGGTAAATCTCTCCTGAACCTGATCCAATTTAATAATATCCTTCCTATAACAGCGCAACCAGAACCGGACAGAGTATTCCAGAAGAGGCCTCTCCAATATCCTGTACATCCTCAACATAACGTCCCAACTCCTGTACTCAAACGTCTGAACAATGAAGGTAAGTGTGCTAAGCACCTTCTTAACCACCCTGTCTACATGTAACACAAACTTCAAAGACGTGAAGTCCTTGGTCTCTTTGTTCCCATATCACTACTCAAGGCCGTACTTTTATTGAGTGTAAGTCCTACCCTCGTTTGTTTTGTCAGGATGTTATATTTTGCATTTATTCCAATCCAAAAAATTTTTGAGTATAAAGGCAGTAGGAGTATAATTAAGAGGGAAATCAAGAGGCAAAAAAGGGACGTGAGATAGCTTTGGCGAATAGGGTTAAGGATAATCCGAAGGGCTTTTGTAAATATATGAGGAACAAAAGGCTAACTAGGGAGAAAATAGAGACCCTCAAAGATCAGCAAGGCAGCCATTGTGTGGAGCTGCAGGCGATGGCCGAGATAGGGAAACAAGTATTTTGCATCAGTGTTTACTGTGAAGAAGTACATGGGAGATATAGAATGTGGGGAAATAAATGGTGACATCTTGAAAAATGTCCATATTACGGAGGAGGAGGAGGTGCTCAATGAGTGGCTAAGGAGCTGGTGCAGGGGAAAAGAATTCACATTTTGTGGACCGTTGTGATCTCCTCTGGAGTAGAGTTGACCTGCATAAGAAGGATGGATTGTACCTGAATTGGAAGGTGTCTAATTTCTAGGCAGGGAGACTTGCTGGTGATACTTGGGAGGCATTAAACCAGTGAGGGAGTGGGTGTAAACCCAAGAAGGTAGTGAGGAAAGAGATATGTCTGAGGCTGGTACAGTTCAGAAATCAAATAGTCAAGGCAGGCAAGGGCAAGGCACGAATGAAGTCGGACTGAGCAGTTGCACTGCATTTACTTCAATAGAAGAGGCCTGACAGGGAAGGCAGATGAGCTCAAGGTATGGTTTTGAATATGGCACTGGGATATTATAGCAATTACAGAGGCATCACTCAGGGATGGATAGGACTGGCAGCTTAATGTTCCAGGGTATAGATGCTATAGGAAGAATAGAAAGGGGGACGAGAGAGGAGGGGGAGTGGCATTTTTGATTCGAGATAGCATTATGTTTTTTCTTAGGGAGGATATTCCTGGGAGTACGCCCAGTGAAGTTATTTAGGTGGAACTGGGAAATAAGAAAGGGATGATCATTTTATTAGGGGTTTCTGCATGGATTTCATCTGGTTCCTCTGGTTTCCTCCCACAGTCCAAAGATGTGCAGGTTGGGTGGATTGTCCAGGCTGAATTGCCCATAATGTTCAGGGATGTGTACGTTGGGTAGCCCTGGGAAATGCAATGTTACAGCGGGAGGTTAAGAGGCTCTCAGGGTCAGTATCAATGTGATAGGCTGAATGACCTGCTTCTACACTGTTGGGATTCTCTGATAATTCTACTATTTTTAAAATAGTTATAGAAAATAACATATCAGATCTAAACGTTTAGGATCTGAATTGGACAAAGGCCAATTTTGATGGCACAAGGCAAGAACTTTCACCTGCCCCCTCAAGCCTGCTCTGCCATTCAACAAGATCAGGGCTGATCTTCTCATGGCCTCAGCTCCACATTCCTGCTCTCTCACCATAACCCTTAATTCTTTTCCTGTTCACAAATCTACATTTTGCCTTAAAGGCATGCAAGTTGATAACGTCAAATGCTGCACTCAGCAGGGAATTCCACAGATTCACAACCCTTTAGCTGAAGAAGCTCCTCCTGAGCTCAGTCCTAATTCTGATCCCCCTTATTTTGAGGTAATGCTCTGTTGTTTGACCTGCCCCCAGTGGAAATAGCCTCCCTGCTTCTATCTTATCTACTCCCGTCATAATTTTATTGTTTCCTATCCAAACTCCCATTCTTCTAAATTACAATGACAAGAGAACCAGTTTTCTCAATCTCCACATACGCCAACCCTCTCAACTCCCAACTCAAACTAATGAACCTCCTCTGTTATCCCTCCAGTGCCAGTACATCCTTGCTAATGTAAGGGGACCAAACCTGTACACAGTTCCCCAGGTGTGGCCTCACCAGCAGCATAACCATCCCTCTCGCATGAAAGGATAATATTCCCTTCACTGTCTTAATTACCTGCTGGAGCTGCAAACCAACTTCCTGTGATTCATGCAGAAGGACACCCAGCTCCCACCGCACAGCAGCATGCTGCAAGTTTTCACCATTTCATCATCCAGTTTGCTGTTCGTCCGACCAAAATGGATGACCTCACATTTCCCAACATTGAACTCCATCTGCCAGACCCTTACCCACTCACTTAACCGATCTGTATCCCTGTCCAGACTGACAGTGGCCTCTGCAGACATTGCTTTACCTCATCTTCGTATCAAATGTGAACTCTGACACCGTACACTTGGTCCTCAACTCCAAAACATTTGTGTAAATTGCAAATAGTAGACAATTTCTACCCAAATATCTCACCACTACTTCCTTGAGAGGTTCAAGCATTTTCTCCACTACAGAAGTTAAGCTAACGGATCCTTTTTGAAAAATAGTGGCACCACATTTGCAGCTTCCAGTCTGTCAAAACTATCCCAGAATCCAACAACTTTTAATGAATTATTACGAGTTGTATTTGCTATCCCACCCCCCGCCATCTTTTCTTTTTTTCCCGGGATGCATTCCATCAGAGTCAGGAGACTCATCTACCTTTAGGCTGTTATCTTTCCCAACATTACCTCTTTACTGAGAATAATTGCTTCTGTATCCTCATCTGCCATTGCCTCCATAGGCCTGCGACAATGAGAGTACATAGACAGTATGTTCCTGTTAAGGCCAAGGCTGGTAGGTGTAAAGAATGCTGCCTGACGAAAGAAATTGTGGACCTGGTCAAGAAAATGAAGGAGGGATATGGCAGGTACAGAGAGCTGTGTTTGTGTGAATCCCTAGAGGAGTATAGGGGCAGTAGGAGTATACTCGAGGTAAACCAGGAGGGCAAAAAGGGGACATGAGATAGCTTTAGGAAATAGGTTTAAGGAGAATCCAAAGTGATTGTACAAATACACTAAGGACAAACGATAACCAGGCAGAGAACAGGTACCCGCAAAAATCATCAAGGCTGTCTGTGGAACCGCAGGAGGTGAGAGAGATTCTATATGAGATTCTTTTACTGAAAGAGGATGTGGCAGCTCGAGTGTTTGGAGAAATAAATAGTGATAACGTGATAAGTGTCCATATTACAGAGGAGGATGTCTTAAACGGTAGCAAGGTGGAATAATCCCTGGGACCTGCTCAGGTGTAACCCAGAACTTTGTGGGAATCTAAGGAAGTGTTTGCTGGACCCCTCGCTGAGATATTTGTGTCATTGATTGTCACAGGTGAGGTGCTGGAAGCTGGGCACAATTATTTGAGAAAGGTGGGAAGGAAAGGCCAGGGAACAATAGACCAGTGAGCCTGAAATCAGTGGCAGAGAAGTTGTTGGATGTGATTCTCAGGGACATGATTTACATGTAATTGGAAAGGCAAGAAGTGATGTGGGACAGGCAGCCTGGCTTTGTACATGGAAGTCACTAACTTGGACTCCAGGAAGACACACGGTTCTACATAACAGACTGGTTAGCAAGCTTGAGACTGTAGAATACAGGGAGGACTAGCTATTTAGATACAGAATTGTCTAGAAGGTATGGAGATGTATAACATGGAAACAAACCCTTCAGTCCGTACCGTCCATGCCAACAACTTACCCAACCCAACAACTGTGTGAGAAATATGCTGTCAGGATGGGTGCTGGGTCCACTGCTTTTTGTCCTGTATATCAATGATTTCTATGTGAATATATGAGGTATGGTTAGTAGGTTTACACTAGACATCAAAATTGGAGATGTAATGGGCAGTGAAGAAGTTTACCTCAGTACATTGGGACTTCAATTAAATGGGCTAAGGAGGGGCAGATGGGTTTAATTTAGATAAATATGAGGTTCTGCATTTTGGTAAAAAGCCAATCAGAGCAGGGCTTGTACACTTAATGAGGAGGTCTTGAGGTGTGTTGCTGAACAAAGAGACCTTGGAATGCACGTTCACACTTCCTTGAAAGTGGAATCTTAGGTAGGCTAGTTAAGAAGGTGTTTTGTATTGAGTATAGGAGTTGCGACATTATTTTGGGGCTGTACAGGGCATTGATTCAGCTACTTCTCGAATTATACTTTCAGTCCTTGTCTCCCCGCTATAGGAATGATGTTGTGAAACTTGAAAGGATTCAGAAAAGATGCACAAAGATGTTGCCACGGTTGAGAGTTTGAGATATAGGGAGAGGCTGAATTGGCTGGGGCTGTTTTCCCTGTGGCATCGCATGCTGAGAGGTGACCTCAGTGGTTGATACACTCGTGAGGAACATGGTGAGGGTGAACAGCCAGGGTCATTTTTCCCACGTTAGGTGGGTCCAAAACAAGAGAGCACAGGCTTAAGTTGTGAGGGAAAAGATTTAAAAGGGATGTGAAGGGCAATGTTTTCAAGCTGAACATGGTATGTGTACGGAATGAGCTGCCAGAGAAAGTGTGGAGGCTGGTACAATTGCAACATTTAAAAGGCATCTGATTGGATATGTGATCAGGCAAGTTTGAGAAGGATATGAGCCAAGTCCTGGCAAATGGGATGAGATTAATTTAGGATATCTGGTGGGCATGGACAAGTTGGACCAAGCGGTCAGTTTCTGTGCTGTACATTTCTATGACACTAATAAATTAAAATTAAGATCGGTTTCTCTTTTATAGAGAGTTAGCAGAAGGTCAGAAAATTCTCCTTGGAGCTGAGAACGTTAAGCAGTGATTTCAACGAGGAGCAGAATTGTTTCCAGTAAATTTAATTTACATAGAGACAGCATGAGAAATTATTAACATTGTCACAATTTTTATGAACTACTTTCAGGTAACTGGCAAATAATGCAGGGTAAAAACGTGAAGATTATTTGACTCAGTAAGTTCTGAGCATCTGGAACAGTTTGATTGACAGATGGATGCAGATTCAGTAGTTATTGTCAAAATAAATTTGCAATTTTCTTTTTTAAAGGAAGGATTTGGAGGGCTATGTCCAAATGGAAGGTGAGTTGGGACTGACTGGCACCATCTCCAGAGGGAGAGTGTACAGCCCCAATGGGCTGAATAGCCCCCAGCCCCTGTTCTGAGATACTGTCCCATTCATTGTGAATGATGAAGCTCATCACAGGGCAGAGCCATAGACATGTACTGCATGAAAGCACACTCTTTGGTTAAACTGGTCTATGCCGACTAGATATCCCAACCTAATCTAGTCCCATTTGCCAACACTTGGCGCATATCCCTCTACTCCCTTACTATTCAAATACCCATCCAGATGCCAAATGGTATAATTGTACCAACCTGCTCCACTTCCCGAGAGAAGATTCCATCCACGCACCAACTCCAGTGTGAAAGAAATTGCCCCTCAGATCCATTTTAAATCTTTCCCTTCTCATTTTGGGCGGCACGGTGGCACAGTGGTTAGCATTGCTGCCTCACAGCGCCAGAGACCCGGGTTCAATTCCCGCCTCAAGCGACTGACTGTGTGGAGTTTGCACGTTCTCCCCATGTCTGCGTTGGTTTCCTCCGGGTGCTCCGGTTTCCTCCCACCATCCAAAAAGATGTGCAGGGTCAGGTGAATTGGCCATACTAAATTGCCCGTAGTGTTAGGTAAGAGGTAAATGTAGGGGTTTGGGTGGGTTCCACTTCGGCGGGTCGGTGTGGACTTGTTGGGTCGAAGGGCCTGTTTCCACACTGTAATCTAATCTAATCTAATCTAATCTAATCTAATCTAATCTAATCTAATCTAATCTAATCTTAAACCTATGTCCTCTCGCTCTGGACTCCTCCATCCCAGGGAAGAGACCTTGTCTATTTATCCTACCCATGCCCCTCATGATTTAATAAACCTTTGAGGTCACCCCTCAGCCTCTGATGCACCTGGGAGGATCCCACCACTTATGTCACAATGGAGCCTGGCTGATTGACACAGCTTCAGACCAATAGGACAGTGGCGTGATCCTCCAGCCAATAGAAGTGAATGAGGGGTGGGTCCAGCGGGCCAACACCTGACCATGAGCTTTGCAGGCGCAGTGTCACTGTGAGGGGGGAGGAGTCGCAGTGAGTGTGAAGGGACTGGGAGAGAGACGGAGTTAGTGTGGGCTGGGAGGGTTGATAAACACGGTTTCAGTCTGCTAGACCTGAAAGAAATACTTGGGGGAAATTAAAACCAAAAAGAACTGCGGATGCTGTAAATCACACACAACAACCAGAAGGTACTGGAAAAGCTCCGCAGATCTGACAGCATCTGTGAAGAGAAATCAGTTTGCATTTTGGATCCGGTGACGCTTCCTCAGGTACTGATAGTACTGAGAAAAAACTATTGGTTTATATGCAGAAGATAGAGGTTAAGGAGTAAATGATAGGTGGGGATAAAGTCCAAAGAGAGAGAGATCGGAGCAGTTGGACAAAGGTTATCCTGTCTGGGGGAGAGTAAATAGCTGTTTATGGGGACTGTTAGTGGTTATCCATAGGTAGTGTGTAATAGCAGGCTATGTAATAACAAGGTCTGGTATGTGAGGTAGGGGGCAACGAAACTAGAACGTGGGAGAGTTCAGGACCTAAAATTATTGAATTCGATGTTGAAGCCAGAGGATTGCAGGGTCCCCGAGTGGGAGATGAGGTGTTGTTCTTCCAGCTTGCTTTAAAGTGTGGCGCTGGAAAAGCACAGCAATTCAGGCAGCATCCAAAGAATAGAAGAATCGACATATTGGGCATATAGGCACTTCATCAGAAATGTGGGAGTGGGGGAAGCTGGCTGAGAGATAAATAGGGAGGGGTGTGTGGGGTTGGGGGTAGGGAGCTAGGAACAGGCTAGGTAGATGTAGATGGGGTAGTAAAAACAATGACTGCAGATGCTGGAAACCAGATTCTGTATTAGTGGTGCTGGAAGAGCACAGCAGTTCAGGCAGCATCCAAGGCGCTTTGAAATCGGCGTTTCGGGCAAAAGCCCTTCCTGATGAAGGTCTTTTGCCTGAAACGCCGATTTCAAAGCTCCTTGGATGCTGCCTGAACTGCTGTGCTCTTCCAGCACCACTAATCCAGTAGATGGGGTAGTGGTGAGAGGGTGGAATGGATAATTGGGAAGGATGATGGACAGGTGGGATAGTTCAAGAGGCCAGTGCTGAGTTGGTGGGTTGAATCTGTGATGAGGTGGGGGAGAGGAGATGAGGAAACTTTGATGCTGTGTGGTTGAAAGGTCCCTAGGTGGAAGATGAGGTGTTCTTCCTCCAGGCGTCGGGTGGCTCGGATTTGGGGGTGGATGACACCCAGGAATTGCATGTCCTTAGCAGCGTGGCGGCAGAGGGGGGTAGCTGAAGTGGTTGGCCACAGGGCGGTGGGGTTGGTTGGTGCATGTTCGCTGAAATGTTCCACAAGTTGGCATCCTGACTCCCCACTGTAGAGGAGACCGCATCGAGAGCAAAGGACACAAAAGGTGAGGTGTTTGGATGTGCAGGAAAATCTCTGTTGGATGTGGGAGGGGTGGGGAGGGAAATATATCTCTGGTGGTGAGGTCTGATTGTAGTTGGTGGAAATGGCAGACGATGATGCATTGTATCTGGGTGGAAGGTGAGGACTAGGGAGATTCCATCCTTGTTGCAGTTGGAGGTGTGGGTTCCAAGGGCAGTGGTGTGGGAAGTGGAGGAGATACACGGGAGGGGAAATTGCAGTCCTTGAAATCGGAGGCCATTTGGTATGTTCTGAGGTGTTCTGCCAGCTTGCATCAAGCTTCAGTGGAACACTGCAGTAAGCATGAGACAGAGATGTTGGCCTGGGAACAGCCTTGTGTGTTAAAGTGGGGGGCAACTGGATGCTTCGGGTCTTTTTTGCAACAGATCGTAGATCATCAGCCGCCATTTCCACCACCGCTACTGAGATGCTATCAGGTTCCTGCCTCCTCCATTAACAGCTTTCCGCCCTCCCAGCCGGATCGTTATCCACTCTTTTGTCTTTCCAAATGTTCCAATCTCTCTTTGGGCTCTGTCCCCAACTATTATTTACTCTTTAACCCCTATATCCTGTAGTCCAAAGATGTGCAGGTTAGGAGAATTGGTCCAGCTAAATTTCCCATAGTGTTCAGGGATGTGCATTCGTCCGGGGAAATGGTGAGTAATAGGGTAGGGGAATGGGTCTGGGTGGGTGTGGAATTGTTGGGCCGAAGGGCCTGTTTCCTGTGGGGATTCTAATTTTCCCAGCTGCCATCGGTTCTGAGGAAGGGTCACTGGACTCGTGATGACCCTTGGTGTGTGCAGGAGGAGGAAACGGGAAAGGGGACAGTGGCAGCAGAAACTGGATGAAATGTATCAGTATAGACTGGGAGGATTTAGTTACACTCTGTGCAGGTCGTTAATCTGAATTAGAAACTCCTGGTCCCACGTTTGCAGCAAAGTGGAAGATGGCTTGGGCCTCAGGCAGTGAGAGGTGCTGGGTTATGGCTGCCATCTTTATCTGGGGCCAAGGTACAGCAAGGAGCATGCACGTGTCTTCTTCCTGGTTGGGGGCGGTGCGATTTCAAGAGGAGCATCCAACACATACCAAAAGAAGTGTTTGCCTTCACTATTCATCTTGCACTAACTATGAGCTTTGTTTTGTGAATTCATTTTATAGGATCTTAATTGAGAATAATTGAGACTGGGATCTCAAAAGCAAGTTTCTACAGTCCACAGAGTCATCACGATCTGAATATCATTGGCATTTAACTGTGAAAGGAGAAAGGTTTATCTGTTCTGACTGTGGGAAAATATCTTCAATATTTTTGTCAAGCCAAAAGCAGAACGATGTTCAGGTTCATGGTTGGATCACCCTTTGGGTATGTGTTTAATTCTTGGCCCTGTAGCTGTGGAAGGAGGTATTGGTCTGAGAGAGAGCACAGATTTATCCATATTACGCCTCGTCTCTTTGCAGGAACTGTCAGATTTAGTCACAATCATCCACTTTATGATGTTAACCTGTAAACTCCCTACTTCCAATTCCCTGCAAATTTCTCATTGAAATTCCTTGTGGACTCAAATTCCAGTACCATTTCAGGTGGAACGTTCCAGATTCTGACAACTGTCTGTTCATTCAGAAACTGCTGAAGTCCATGATGACTCTGGGGATACAAAGGGCTGAATTGAGAGATGTGATGCAGTCCCTGAGCTCCCATTGAGATGCATTGGAACAGTACAGGAGGCTGAGGGCAGTGTAGGTGTGAGCAGACAATGAAAATGACTGGGCTGCACTGTGAGGGCTGCTTGGATCAATGAGAGTGTTTTGGAGTTGGATGTAAACAAATTGAGATGAGACAGGGAGAAGGTGAAGCTGAAACTCTGTTTTACTTCAGGCCATTCAGAAATTCACAGTCCCAATGGGAATAGTCAATTTGCCAGTGATACCTGTGGAGTATTTAAGTTTTTAAAAGTACAACAGATCAGCTTAAGTAAAGATTTTTTTTAGTATAATGGGCATGTTTGAAGTGAAGGAAGGTTGCTCACTTATTTAAATTCTCTTAATGGGAGTAACTAGATGAATGTAGTGAGATGTTGTTACAGGAGACCTCAGACCTGTGGTGTGCTCCTCTTGCACAATGTGGGACATAAGGGATGCTTCCAGTGTCCGTGACGGCTATGTGTGCAGGCAGTGTGTCCATCTGCAGCTACTGAGAAACTGTTTTTCAGACCTGGAGCTGTGAGTGGACTCACTGTGGAGCAATACTGAGAATGTTAGGGACAGCACGGTTAGTGAGTTAGTCACACTGCAGGGGAGAGTTACACAGGCAGAAAGGGAATGGGTGACCATCAGATCAAGTAAAAGGCTCAGGAAGGAAGTGCAGGACTCACCAGTGATCATTCCCCTTCTCAAACAGATACTGTGCACCGCTTGGGATTCTATAAGGTTGGGAACAGGTGGGGTGGACTCTCAGGGGAAATCAGCAACAGCCAGGTTCATGACACCACAGATAGCTCCGCTGCACAGAACGGGAGGAGGGAGAATGGCAGAGCTATAGTAAGAGGGGATCCACTAGTCAGGATCAGAGACAGGCGCGTCTTTGGCCACAGACATGAATCAAGGACAGTGGAATTGAACCCCGGTCCATTTATTGATAAATGCACAGACCAATAAAGGTCAGCGTCCCAAATGCAACCTTCAGCACTTGGTCACCCTGAAGCTCTACTTTCCAGGGACTATGCACTTGTTCTGAGCTCTTCAGAGGGATTGAAGGGGACAGGGAGAAAACAGGAACAGGGTTGTGTTGCAGATCTATATAATAACTGTCTCCCTCGCCTGTCGGTTTCTCCCCCCGCCTCGGTCTCCCACACCCCATCGTGCCTCCACCCCCACCGCAGGGAAAAGACCTTGTGTATTTACCATATCCATGCCCCTACTGATTTTATAAACCTCTATAAGGTCAGCCATCAGCATCTGACACTCCAGGGAAAACGGTGTATTCAGCCTCTCCCTGTAGCTCAAATCCTCCAACCCTGGCAACATGCTTGTAATACTATTCTGGCCACTTCCAAGTTTCACAATATTGATTTGATAGGAAGGAGACCAGAATTGCACGCAATATTCCAAGAGTGACCTAACCAATGTCCTGTACAGCCGCAATATGACTTCCCAACTCCTGTACTCGGTACTCTGACCAATAAAGGAAAGCATACTAAACACCTTCTTCACTATCCTATCTACCTGCGATTGCTTTCAAGGAGCTATGAACCTGCATTCCAAGGTCTCTTTGTTCAGGAACACTTCCGAGGACTATACCATTAAGTGTATACACCCTGCTAATATTTGCTTTTCCAAAATGAAGCACCTCACATTTATCTAAATTAAACTCTAACTGCCAGTCCTCAGCATATTCGACCCTCTGATCAAGATCCCGTTTTAATCTGAGGTAATCCTCTTCACTGTCCACTACACCTCCAATTTTGGTGTCATCTTACTAATACTTCCAATATTCACATCCAAATCATTTATATAAATGATGAAAATTAGTGGATCCAGCACCAATACTTTGTGGCACTCCACTGGTTACAGGTCTCCAACCTGAAAAGCAACCTTCTACCACCACCCTCTGTCTTCTACCTTTGAACCAGTTTTGTATCCAAATGGCTAGTTCTCGCTATCTTCCTTGAGAACTAACCTTGCTAACCAGTCTCCCATGGGGAACCTTGTTGACCACCTTACTGATGTCCATGTTTCCACCGCTTTGCCCTCATCAATCCTCTTTATTACTTCTTCAAAAAAGTTGACTCATGTTCATGAGAGGTGATTTCTCACACACAAAGCCGTTATTAATACCCAGGAATTAACTCTGTACATTGGGGTCTGCGTCACCCAGTTATAGCTGTTAATATTCTGGATAAAGTTCATGTACACCAGCTTTGTGTTAGTGACTGTGTCTTGAATCTTGTTAATAACACCAGTGCCGGTTAGTTCGTTTTGAAAGGCAGTCCCTTCCGCCTGCTCTGTCTCCTCCATCCCCACCATAGACAGTAAGTGGGAGGAGCTCATGGATATTCCATGTGAGAGAGATTGAGAAAATCTTCCCTTCATTCCACTAGCCCACCAGGAAATGGTGGTAGTGTCCTTACCTCTGAACCACGAGGTTTGGGTTGAAAGTTGAGTAACAGCATCTTTGAAGCGGCTGATTGGAAAACATGCCCAAGCTCCCAGCTGTCCCTGCCTGAGCCTCCAAACAGAATCTTCCCTGTAGTTTCTCGTCTGTCAGACTCTCCCATTGCTCAGTTTGTCCAGGATCCCCTCCTGCTGCTGCACTGCTCCTGTCCGTCACTGACCTGCCCATCCCCCAGTGTCCTCCACATTCATTCATTGTTGACAATCCCATTGTCCCAGTCCTCCAGCCCCGCTCCCTCCACTCTATTGGGCAGCAGATGCTGTCAATCACCCAGGCTCCTGTGTGATCTGGAGCATGCGCTGTAGGAGGGGCTGGATTCTGGATTAGTGGTGCTGGAAGAGCACAGTAATTCAGGCAGCATCCGAGGACAGGCCTCGGATTTTGCCTGTCCTCCGATGCTGCCTGAATTGCTGTGCTCTTCCAGCACCACTCATCCAGAATCTGGTTTCCAGCATCTGCAGTCATTGTTTTTACCTCTGTCGGAGGGGCAACCAGTGCACGGGCGCAGTGCTGGCCAATTGTTGGCGTATGTGCAGTATGGGTCAGAGCCAGGGAGGGAGGCTGTGTATGTGTGGGATTAATCTGTCATTGGCTGCTCCCTCCCTTCCTCCCTCTGAGAACAGAACCCAGGGGCATGATCCCAGCCCTGCTATCGTGACAAGTGGTTGGGGTATCAGTGGGGGGGGAGAATTTTGCAGAAAGTTATCAGAACTCGTGTGAAGATTCAGGAATGTTATGGAAAGGAACAAGGATGGGCCAGCATTTAAAGTTCTAATTTGGTTCACTTTAGTTCAACGAGATATGATTTGGCCAGTGTGTGCAGGATGGTTCTTATGAGAGGGTCGGTGTGGGGAAAATAAATAAGAGATTCCAGATTGGGGAAAAAAAATCAGTTTGGGTCTGACCAGGAAGGAAACCCTGGGAGGTGGGAGGAGGATTCACCAACACCTAGGAGGCTCTGAGTCAGAGTAATATACTTGATTAGATTAGATTTCCTACAGTGTGGAAACAGGCCCTTCGGTCCAACCAGTCTACACCGACCATCGGAAGAGTAACCCACCCAGACCCATTTCCCATTGCCAATTCACCTGACCTGCGCATCTTTGGATTGTGGGAAAAAACCGGAGCACCCAGAGGAAATCCACGCAGACATGGAGAGAATGTGCAAACTCCACACAGACAGTCACCCAAAGCTGGAATCGAACCTGGGACCCTAGTGCTGTGGGGCAGCAGTGCCATCGTGCCACCCCCTTTTTTTGGTTCATAGCCTGCAGGTAGGAGCTAGGAAGCTGAATTCAAGGAGAGGAGAGAGAGAGTGTGAGAACTGGGTGTGGAGGAAAGAAGTGAGGAGATTGATTTGGTCTTCAGTTAACAAGAGAGAAAAATTGTGAGACTGAGATTTAAAGCTTTGGGGCAACAAGGAAACTACAATTTATTACTATCATTGTCTTATAAAGATCCTTCCGGTATTAACGGTGGTATCTTGTTTTCTCCGTACGGTACTGAAATGGTGGATTTGCAGATGAGAAATTCAGATTGAACTTCATGTTCAGTTTTGATAGTTACTTGATCCGTGCTGATCTGGATATCATTGGGCTTTTCATGTGGAAGGAAAGGTGAGTATTCTGTTCGTGGGTGAATATTTCACATATCACTGTGACTGGAAACATTACTGAGACACAGCCAAGTCCATGTTAGTGTGGTGACTGTGGAGAGAGAGTTCGTTTGTTTTTAAAAGTCTGAAAAACATGGCACATTTTCCAGGAACAATTAAGTTACAGATTTGTTTTGTATGAGGACAAGGTTTTAATTATCCATGCAACCAAAAAGAGACCAGGATACCTGCACCATGGAACAAACGATGAAAACGGGATTGTTGTAAAGGAGTTAATTATCAATCGTGGCTTGTAATCCATTGGCGTTGTCGCGTCGGTTCCAGCGCCGTGGGGAAATACTGGAAATGTGATGAATGTAATGTAGGTTTCAGTTATTAAACTGTAAAAAGTGCAGAAGAAATTTACAGGGATTTTTGCCAGGGCTCAGGGATCTGAGTTATAGGAAGAGGTTGGACAAGCGAGGATTTTTTTTTTGTTTAGAGCAGAGGAAACAGAGGAGGATCTTTTCTCGAAGTCTATAAGACCATGAGAGGCATGGGTAAGGTGAATGCACTCAGTCTTTTGACCAGGGAATCGAGGACTGGAGGGCATCAGTTTAAGGTTACAGGAGAATGAATGAAAGGGAACCTGAGGTGCAACTGTTTTACACAGAGGGTGGTATGTATATGGACTCAGCTGCCAGTGGAAGTGGTTGAGGTGGGTACATTAACAATATGTAAAAACATTTGGACAAATACACGGATAGCAAAGGGTCAGAAGCAGATGGGCCAAGTGCAGGGAAATGGGGTTCGCGTGGATGGACATTCTGATTGGTTTGGGCCCAAGGGCCAGCCTCTGCTCTAGGATGCTGTGACTCCAAGTATATTTACTATTTCTCCTGCTATCTCTGGTAGCACCCTGTGATGTATTTCATCTGAGCAAGGAGATTGTCTACCTTTACCGCCATAAGCTTGCCCAGCTCTAAAGCTTTTGTGATGATGGTTGTTTCTTGGTCCTCACCTTCCTCGGTCTCCTTATCAAGTACTGGCATGTTCTTCGTATTCTCCACTGTGAAGACTGACTGCTGTGTACTCATATTCCTGAACCCTGCTGGATAGGAATAACTGGGCACAGAACTCTGAGAGGTCATCTTTGAGTCTTTATTGATGAGACATGGCAGGTACCTTGATAGTGTACATGCAGAGCACCTCCAGGCAGCATCAGGTAACCCCCCCCCCCCCACCGTCTGGTGTGCCACTCCCATTCTTATACCTTTGTGGTTTGTGGTTTTGAATGGACGCTGTCTCTCAATATTATCTCCATGGCAACGGCAGTTAAAAAGTCAAGTTCAGCTCAACACTTTGTGGTTAAATCACATACCCCTCTCCCACACCCCTGTGGCTCAGTCAGGTATCTGACAGGCACTTCAGTTTCAGTGGGACTGTCTGTCAGGATTCTGATGTGGAAGAGCGGGTGTTGGAGCGGGGTGGGCAAAGTTAAAAACCATGCATCACCATGTTGTACTTTCAAATAAACCTGTTGGACTATAAGCTTTTGCAGTGTGCTGTGAGTTTTAACTTCATCAGGATTATCTCTATGGTAACAGTTAAGTGCTTCAACAATTACAGAGGCCATATGTTCCCCACACAATAGGTTCCCCTCTAGCAGTGTAAACTGCTATTCTGGCCCTGGGGATAGCTACTCAATCCCATCTGGCTTTCTGTTGATCTTTAAAGTTTTTCTAATCTCCTAGTTTCTCCATGGTCTTTGCCAATTTGTATGCTTTCTATTTCAATTTGATAGACTCCCTTATTTCCTTAGCCACCCATGGCAGATTACTCCTTTTCCTACAGTCCTCCCTTTTCACTGATATATACTTTTGCTGAGCAGTTTGAAAAAATCTTTGATATTCCTCCACTGTCCGTCAACTGTCCCACCCTAAAGTCTTTGCTTCCAGTCTACATTAGCCAACTCCTGCTTCATCCTATTGTAGTCTCCTTTGTTTAAGCACAGGATCTGGATTGGATTTAATCTTCCCGCTTTCCAACTATATTCTAAATTCAATCATACTTAACACAAGTCTTTTTATCAGATTATGAGGTGAGGCGATGTTACCTGGGTGTTTTGGTTTTCATTGTCAGAGACCTTGGCTTTGTAATAAAGTACAGGATAGATATTCACAACAGAGTGTTCTGGACGGTGTGAATGTACTACACAGCCTAAAACCATACATCACTGTCTCACCTCCGTTCACATGATTTGAAGATGCCGGTGTTGGACTGGGGTGTACAAAATTTTAAAATTCACACAACCCCAGGTTATAGTCCCTCAGGTTTAATTGGAAGCACACTCGATTTCGGAGCGTTGCTTATTCATCATGATCCAATTAAACCTGCTGGACTATAACCTGTTGTTGTGATTTTTAACTCACCTCAGTTTAAAATTGCAAAATCATTATCTCCTACATACTTCCTCACTATCTCATCCACCTGACTATCCTGCTTTTTCTGAAAATCTCCTTTGGTGAAGGTGGTGAGTTTTGGATTCAGCTTTCCAGTTTTTACCGTAAGAAGATAAGCCCTGGGCCCAGGAGAGGCAATGCAGCCCTTCGAACCAGCTCCACCATTTAAGACCATGATGATTGAGCTCACCTCGCTCTCAGCTGGATTTTCCCACCTGCTCTCTCTCACCCTTCATCTCATTGCAAATGTAACATCTGTATCTCTTCAGTAAATTTGCTCATTGTCCTGGCATCCACTGCATTTTGAATAAGGAATTCCCCAGATTCACAGCACATTGAGATAAGTACATTCTTCTTCATGAGAATAGAATAGAGTCCCTCCAGTGCAGAAATAGGGTATTCGTCCATGGAGTCCACACCAACCCTATAATGAGCATCCCATTCAGACTCACCCATTCCCTGTATTTCCCATGGTTAATGGCTTAACCTGCACAGGCATGGACACTGTGGGAATTTAGCACAGCCAATCCACTTAACCTGCACATCTTTGGACTGAGAGATGAAACTGGAGCACCCAGAGGAAACTCGCACAGACACGGGGAGAACGTGTAAACTCCACACAGTCGCCTAAGGCTGGAATCAAATCCAGGTCCCTGACGCTGTGATTCAGCAATGCTAACCATTGAGCCACCTCTGCTTAAAGTCTGTTCCTCCTATTAACCACCCCACGCCCCAGTTGGCTGAATCTATATTCCTTACATCAGAAAATCAGATTGTGGAAGCAGATGTCTCAGTAAAACTCAGTGACAGTCCATATGTTCTGTGTGTCTGAATGGCGATCCTATACATAACACCCTCCAGTCTACACTTTTCAATCACTTCCCAGAGACAGGGCTCCAGTGGCTTCATGGGGACTACAACTCCCACAAGCCCTGAGGCAGGGACCACACGTGTGTGGGGAAACCCAGCGCTGTGCATGTACAGAAAATGGGTGGGTTTTGGAGCATGTGCTTTGGGTAGGTATACTTTGCGGAAAGTATTTCACACTGTGATTGGCTGGAGGAGGAATGCATCTGCTCATAGTATTGATCAGTTGGGGGGTCAAAGTGTCACTACACCCATGTAGGACCACTCTCCATCCCCAATTCATTGTAATGGTGGGAATCAACTAATGGGAAACAAAGAAGGATCTGACCCATTCTCCCAGACTGAAGGTTCTTCTGTCCAGGATCTGCCACCTCCCTTTCTGTTTCCTTTTGTTTCATTCTGCTGTTACATTATTGACTTGCAGCAACTGAAGGGAAAGGAAGTGAACCCAGAAAGGGTGCAGAGTCTAACCAGGGACAGGAAGTGGTGCCACGGATCTGTTTATCAGTAACTCCATGAGAATGGGGAGGGTGTACATTAGGGGGTAGCAGAGTCAGAATGGTGGGAGAGAGTAAGTGGGCTGGAGGGTTACAGCTTTGGGGGAAGGAAGGGGAAAAATATTCCAGAGAAACTAGAATTGTCTGTTCTGTATTTCTAATCTGTACATATTCCTTTATACAGGGTGCGAGATGGTGAAAATCTGCAGAATGAAATCTCAGAATCATGTGCAGATCATGATGAAGTTACCCAGTGTTTGAAGAACCAAAGATAGAGAATCATTCGGCCAAAATCCTGCAACACTCTACCTCCCAGCATTGTCGGTCTATCTGCACCAAATGGACTGTGAATGGTTCAAGCCGGCAGCTCACTACCATCTTCTCAAGGGTAACGAGAGATGGGGTATAAATGCTGGCTAAGCCAGTGGTGCCCATATCCTGGAAACGGTTTCTATCTCTAGTTGCTAAAACCCAGTTGATGTTACTGCAGGATGATTAGGGAGGCTGAGTACATACTCCAGGAGGCAGCACCATCACATTACCCCTGCCGATACCCACACAGTAACACCGCAACGTCACTGGAACAAAAGGCAGTGAAACCAAAGGAGGACTTCGATATAGTTCTTCGAGGTAAAGTCATGAAAGAGGATTGGAGCACAGCAGGGACAGGAGACTGAGCTGGATGGTTAGCTGTTTCCCTTTGAATGGTGGAGCAGGATTGAAAGGCTGAATGGTCTCCTCCTGCTGCTATCTTCCAGGTATGTATATAGGTAGGAAGAAGTAGGCAGGGCAGGGATTCTCCAGGAGATTGAACTTCCACATCTTTTTTCAGTGAGGGATGGTTTGATGGATTTTATTTAACATTTATCTTTAACACAAGGTTTGTAAAGTTTGGTTTTAAAATGTTGTAAAAGTTTTTTGCACAGCAAATAAAATTAAAGAAAATAAATTAAACTGTCTGAATATAACAGTTTTAAAACTTTCAACCTCCTGTAAAACAAAATCCTGTCTATTCCCGGACCCCATCACTTTCCAGCTACTCAAACTCCGGGAAAATATTCCCTCCCTGTCTGAACCTTTGGTTTGATTTAACTGCTTTTCCGTTCTAGTTCTGTGAGCTGTGAAGCGTTCTTTTTCCCCATTTCTCCGACCCAGAAATATTATCACAGTAACTTTCCCACCATCAAAATCATCATTACGCCATTTTGATTTTGGTTAACATAATCACCAGCAGTGCAAAAGTGAGGACCGCAGATGCTGGAAGCCAGAGCCTAGATTAGAGTGGTGCAGGAAAAGGGCTTTTACCAAAACGTTGCTTTACCTACTCCTTGGATCCTGCCTAACTTGCTGTTCTTTTCCAGCACCACTCTAATCTAGACATATCATCACCAGCAGTAACCAATCATTTGTGTAACCAATTGAAGATTTCCAAACAAAGCCCATTACGGGCCAAGCAAACCATTACAAGTGACAAAGTGAGAAGGGACTAAATCAAAGTAGAGTTGTATGGAGGGGGCAGCGGTGGAGATAAAGCACTGTATCCCCTGCGGTGCCCACCTCTATCTCAAGGCATCGAGAGCATTGATACACAGCACATGCTCCTTCTCCAAGGACATCCTGCTGTGTAGCCTTTATCCTCAATCATAGAATAGAATCCCGACAGTGTGGAAGCAGAGCATTGGCCCATCAAATCCCACCGACCATCAGAAGAACATCCCAGCCAGAGCACTCCATCCCTGCAACAGTGCATTTCCCATGGCTGATCCACCTAGTCTGCACATTCCTGGACACTGTGGACAATTTAGCACGACTGGTCCACCTAACCTGCCTATCTTTGGACTGTGGAAGATAGCACCTGGAGGGGACCCACACTATCATGGAGAGAATGTGGAAACTCGACATTGACCAAGGCTGGACTCCAACCTTGTCCGTGCTGCTGTGAAGCAGCAGTGCTACAATCATAATTTAAATCAAAACAGATTATCATTGCTTATTGTCACATTGCTGTTTGTGGAGACTAACTGCACAGAGAGACACCTTGAGGTTCAGAAAGTGGCAATATAAATTCAGTCAACTCCAGCCCAGTTAATGTGATGAACAACCACAACATCAAAACTCCAACGGTGTCGTCATATACAAGGTCCTGTGCTGATTCTGATGGACAGTAACTCCAGAATCAGAGTCCTGCAGTGATGTGTGAACTCTACCCCACACGGAGCAGGTGGGTGACCACTTCCCTGTGACCACTCACTGGGCTCTCAGTCGTGTTGAAGACTCAGCAAATCCTTTGTCACACAGAGAGGTAAACAGCTCCTAACCAGTGTGAACCCGCTTGGGTCTCAGGGGACAGGATGAATAACTGAATCCTCTCTCACACACTGACCATATGAATGGCCTCTCCCCTTGTGTGGGCTCGCTGGGGTCTCAGGGGGCAGGATGAATCACTGAATCCCCCCCTCACACACTGACCATCTGAATGGTCTCTCCCCTGTGTGGGCTCACTGGGGTGTCAGCAGGTGCTGCATTTGAGTGATTCTCCCCCCACACTGAGAGCAAGTGAATGTCCTTTCCCCCAGAGTGAGCTCGCTGGTGTTTAAGCAGGTCACTGCGTGAATCCTTTCCCACACACTGAGCAGGTGAATGGCCTCTCCCCGATGGGAATGCACTGATGTCTCCGCAGATGGGAGATTTGAATGAATCCTTTCACACACATGGAGCAGGTGAAGGATCTAAATCCACTGTGTCATCTCTGGTGTCTTCGCAGATTGTAAGATCGAGTAAACCCTTTCCCATATGTGAGGCAGGTGAGCGGCCTCTCCGCAGTGTGACTGTGTCAGTGAGTGTCCACTGGGAGGGGTAGGTAAATTCCTTCCCACAATCTCCACTTTTGCGTACCCTCGCCCTGGTCCTGTCATAATGGTGTCTTCCCAGATCACATGACCGGTTAAATATTCGACCACATGCAAAATATGGGAATGATTTGTCTGGGCTGAGAATGCTGCGTTCTCCTTCCATATTACCGATAAGGATCTGGACCTGTGCAATTGGACGACTCTGCAGTCGATGTGATGTTAAAGCTGAGTTTCCCATCTGGGAGCTCTCTCTCTATGTAAAACAAGGTTTTCCCTATCATTATTACAACCCCCAATACCAGTTCTCCTGTCAGTTCTCCTGAACTTCTAAATTAGGACTAATGCAATGACCTCAGTAATGTGCCTTTTTCTCACTTGTTTCTGAAAGTAAATTAGGACCATTTTGAATAACTTTGTGCAATTTACCAGAAGAACCCATACCTATTCTATTATTTACAAGTTTTAATCCATGGGAAATTTGTTAGCTTCTCCAATGACCGTTATAATGTTCTGACCACTTCTACAGAGCTAATGTAAGTCAATTCTAACAATTATCAATAGATTGTATCTAAACAGGATGTCCCACAACAGGAAGTGCTCTGACACTCAATGCCCGTAAGTTGTGTTTTTTTCTTAAAGCCCCTCATGCTTCTGGCAATCTGGCAATACAATTGAAGATATTTTATACAGTAGCCTTACAGTCTCAATTGCCAGTTCCAGTCCATGAAGCAGCCAGTTACACACACCAGTGACTTGAATTCTGACGACAGTGTTGCCCTGGCAGGAGAGATTGAAGAGCATGACACTGTCTTCTCTGGAGTATCTAAAATGAAACACTTGAAATGAACAAAATTCTTCAAAAGCTCGATAGGACAGATACAGGAAGGATGTGCTCCCTGGCTGGTGTATCTGGAATGAAGTCAGCACTAACTGTGGTATCTTTACCCAGCATCCCCTTTAGCTGCATCAATGTTTAAGATGTATTTGCTGCTCTAATTCCACTCTCTTGATCACTCCCATTTGTAATGGCTGTACTGTTGGGGGCCATGCAAATTTATAACATTTGATTCAATCCATCCCAAAGTCTTTCTGTATAGGTGTCTCACTTCTGTTCACAGAGACTCTCAATCAATCTGACTTCTTCACAATCCCTGCTCTGATATTTCCTTAGAGGGCTCAGAATGAAATGTTCACAGAAGGACAAAAAGAGGCTGATTGGCTCATCAGCTCTCCAAAGGATCACCTCACCAAATGCCATTCTTTACCTTTACCCCATAAACATTCCCATTCATCCCCTTCCAATGACTGTTCAATTCTATCCTCTTCATTGTACCTGGCTCCACCACACTCTTTGGCAGTGCATTCCTGACCATAAACTTTCTCTGCATGAAAACATTTTGTCTCATGTCACATGTACTTCTTTTATGAATCCCTTTACATCGGTGCCTCCTCATTATTGATTATTTCCTGAATGAGAACAGTTTATCCTGATCTACTCTCACGAGACCCCTCTTGAAGGTACCTTTACCCACTATCCTCTGGGATGGTGAATATCTCTCCCGGTCACAGGAGACCAGTACGAGACCATTCAGGAGCTCTCACTTTGGGACTGGGTTCAGTACATCATCCAACCTCACTGTACTCCAGTGAATACACACTGGGGAGAGGCCATTCACCTGCTCTGAGTGTGGGAAGCAGTTCACTCCAACTTGATGAAACACCATCGAGTTCACAACTAACCACAGTGATTGGATTTGTTGTTTGTTCATGGGATCATGGCATCACTTGCTGGGGCAGCATTTGTCATCCATTCTGACTGCCCAGGAGATGGTTCAGAGTCAACCACATTATTCAGGGTCTGGATTCACATGTCGGTTGGACCAGGTCAGAATAAACAGTTTCCCAGACCCAATGACATGAAGAGTTGTTTACTGGTCTATTATCCTATTTCAGAAATAATAATGAATAATTTTTGCAGTTGAATTAAAAGTGAAAGACCAAAATGGGTTTTATTCTGATTGAGCACGTCCTCCTGTTTTCTCAGTTGTTATTGACAGTCTCATCCCCCTCGCACCAGAACCTGTTCCAGAGAGTGTTACAGAAAAGGCAGAATGGTCAGCTGCAGCTGGTCACCTGACCGGTCACTGGACCCAAAGGTTCACTCTCCACAGATGTTGCCAGAACTGCTGACGTTTTCCAGCAATGTCTGTTTTTATTCCTGATTTCCCAGCATTTGCAGATGGTTAGTTTTTCAATATTGATCTTGTCTGTTGCAGAGGAGTTTATTAATGAGTTTGGAGGGTTTTGAAAATTGCAAGTTAGGCCACAAATCAGCCATGATCATCCTGAATGGCAGAGAAGGGTTGAGGGGCTGAATGGCCTCCTCCTGTTCCAATGAAAGTTGTCCATCTGCAGCTTGTGGTAACTTTCCCCCTCACTGTTCACTTCACATCCATGTCTAACACACTGTTATTGACTGAACAAACCTCCTGTGTTTGAGCTAAACCTGCTAATGTTCAGTGGCTCCCTCTCCTGCCTCTCGGGTTTAACTCTCATCATGGAATGCTGTCTCGTATTACTGCGGGAATGCCCACAAAGGGCTCAGCCTGGATTTTGTATCCCCTGAGACCCACAAACCCGGTTTATTTCCTTCTTCCTCTTTCATTCTGGCTATTGAACACTCAGTTTCAATCCAATCTCCTGTCATGATCTTCAACGTGTCCATGTGGGTGGACGAGAGGCAGCTGGGATTTAATGAAGAGAAGTGGGGATTAGGCAGAAGAATGAGGAGAGCTGACAGCAAAGGCAGTTCTCATTGTAACGGCAGAGTTTCTACATGACCCAGTGAGTGGTGAGGCACCTGAGATTGTGGGGGAGTCAGATTTTGGATCAGGGATTTGGAAAAGCACTCAGACACTGACTGACCTGTCCATCTGATTGTTAACTCAGACAAAAAGACACAAAGAAAGAGGCACATTTAGATAGCACCTTTGATGACCTGGGGCAATGAACCATGCTTTAAACCCAATGATTTCAGCCTCAGATCTCTGAAAATACAGTCACAAAGCTTCCTACTTGAACCAAGTTGTCTCTCCAGCGTCCTTTTTTCTTGAGAATAGAGTTTTAAGCTGTGTTGCCATTCCTGGTGATTGTCACCTCTGTGTCCTTGTAAGATGTATGACTGTACCTTTATTTTCCTGTTCCCTGTGAGCGACATCAACAGCAGAAACAGGTCCTGACCTGTGCGGGTTTCGGTTGGAGTATTTATATTTACAAATGTATTCTCACCATCGCGTACAGTGTGAAATTGCTGTAAAACAGAAGGAAAGGAGTGAGAGAGCACCCACAGAAACACAAAGGCAGCATGTGTAACTGAGCTGAATGAACCTGGCATGAGGAAAACGTGTCGACAATCACAACTAGTTAGAATTACAGGATCTCTGAGGTGCACAAAGAGACTATTCGGTCCATCGAGTCTGCAATGACCCTACCTCCATAACCCACATTTACCATGGTAAGCCCAATCCACCTAACCTACACACTACAGGCCATGTTAGCACGGCCAATCCAGCAAACCTGCACATCTGTGGGAGGGTCATAGATTATGTCTAGTGCTCAGAATTGTGGATGAAGGCTCACAAATACTTGACTCTGACACAAATGCTCTGTTTTTTTTCAAAATAAAATCTGGGGGAAACTGCAACTGGAAACATTTCTGATTATCTCAGGAGGAAGAGAATTCAAAACTCGTGCCATTGACCCAGAGGGCGCAGTGATAGTTACAGATGTCTGGGAACCATCAGAAATGTAACAGGTTGTGAGCAAGGTGGGGGTGAGACAAGGACAAAAAGACATTCTGTCACACGGGGGAAGGCAGGAGAAATTAAACAGCAGAAATGGTAGTCTCTCAAGGCCACAGGGAATGGAGTTAGGGCTGGGAAAGAAACAAGGAAACAAGGTGAGCAGCTGCCAAAGAAATACTTTGAAAAAACAGATTATAACAACAAAGAGGACAGAGTTCACAGTCTGAAATTGTTGCTGTCATTGGTGAGTACAGAACGCTGTAAAGCCTGGATAGTTCTATTACAGCCAACACATACAGGATGGACAAGTGGCCTCGATCTGTGCTGTAACTTACTGACAAATTTATTCTGACGTTTGGAATTCAGGTCGGCTGATATTCATAAATTCTCAAATTGGACTTGAGTTTAATATTCTGGAGAAATGTCAAATAAATCGCAATGATCCCATTCTGCAGACTTTAGTCCATAGCCCTGCATGTTCTAGCGTTTCAGTTACATCCATGTCCTTTTATTCTAATGTGATGCCGACTACTGCCTCTACCTCCCCATCAGTGAGTTCCTGCTCCCCACCATCCACTCCCCTTCTTTCTGAGAATTAGTTTCAATCTAAAACCTCCAGTTTCTGACCTCTCTGTTATGAATAGCTCCTTCCTATTCACTCAATCTGGATTCCTCAGCATCTTATCACTTCAATTAAATCTCAGCTCATCCTCCTCGGAAAACATCCCCAACTTATCCAACCTTTCCTCAGAGCCGACATTCTCCAATCATGGAAACATTCTGATCAATCTCCTCTGTACCCTCTCTGGTGAGAACTCATCAACGTGGGGACGAGGAGTGAGTGCAGTACTTTAACCATGGATTAACTGGTGTTCCTGACATTTCCCGTGTCACCTCCGTGTTCTTGTGCTTGTCGCTGATACAGGAAGGGTCCTGGTTTTCCCACATGGAACTGGATGTGCACTCCATGGGGCTGGGATTCCCTACCATTTGTTAACTAATCCTAAATTAACTCCAGATTAAGACAAGATTATCAGATTCTCAACAATCAACTTGTTCCATTATTCTCAAGTCACCTTACTTTTTAAAATTATTACTACCTAAACACAACAGGCTTTAATTTGCTGAACAAGTATTCAGATGTATTCTCTGTTCGAATCACTTGAAGATTATTACCTTCAGCTACATTTGGTGAATTGAACACTGATTGTAAATATATGAATATCAAATGGATTTGAGTTTGATGATAATTAATATAGTCTGACATTCGTGTTGATTAATATGAATATAAACAGCAATGGGTTTGATTCATACCTGCCCTCTGGGCAATTAGGCATGGGCAGTAAATGCTGCCGGGTCAGCGACACCCTTATCCTGTGAATGAATAAAGGAAAATAAAAGTCTCTACCCAGTGTGAATCTGTACATGTTCAACAATGTTGGGAACATTTCCAAAACTAAGTTCTCTATATTCAAAAAACGTTATGAACTGCCAATACCATTGTTCATTACTTGGTGAGAATAAGAGAAAAAAAAATCCTTCAACTTGTGGTTATGAGTAAATTCACTGGTGACTCAGCAGGATGGATGCCTGAGTGAATCCCTTACCCCCCCGCTCTCCGCCCCCCCCCCCACACACACACGCAATAGACAATAGACAATAGCTGCAGGAGTAGGCCATTCAGCCCTTCAAGCCTGCACCGCCATTCAATATAATCATGGCTGATCATTCCTAATCAGTATCCTGTTCCTGCCTTATCTACATAACCCTTGATTCCACTATCTTTGAGAGCTCTATCCAACTCATTTTTAAATGAATCCAGAGAGTGGGCCTCCACTGCCCTCTGGGGCAGAGCATTCCACACAGCCACCACTCTCTGGGTGAAGAAGGCTCTCCTGAGCTCTGTCCTAAATGGTCTACCCCGTATTTTTAAGCTGTGTCCTCTGGTTCGGCACTCACCCATCAGCGGAAACATGTTTCATACTGCCAGAGTGTCCAATCCTTTCATAATCTTATACGTCTCAATCAGATCCCCTCTCAGTCTTCGAAATTCCAGGGTATATAAGACCAGTCGCTTCAGTCTTTCAGTGTAAGGTAATCCCACCATTCCACGAATTGACCTCATGAATCTATGCTGCACTCCCTCAATAGCCAGAATGTCTTTTCTCAAATTTGGAGACCAGAACTGCACACAGTACTCCAGGTGTGGTATCACCAGGGCCCTGTACAGCTGCAGAAGCACCTCTTTGCTTCTATACTCAATTCCTCTTGTTATGAAGGAGAAAGTGAGGTCTGCAGATGCTGGAGATCAGAGCTGAAAATGTGTTGCTGGAAAAGCGCAGCAGGTCAGGCAGCATCCAGGGAACAGGAGAATCGACGTTTCGGGCATAAGCCCTTCTTCAGGAATTATGCCCGAAACGTCGATTCTCCTGTTCCCTGGATGCTGCCTGACCTGCTGCGCTTTTCCAGCAACACATTTTCAGCTCCTCTTGTTATGAAGGCCAGCATGCTATTAGCCTTCTTCACTACCTGCTGTACCTGCATGCTTGCCTTCATTGACTGGTGTACAAGAACACCCAGATCTCTCTCTACTGCCCCTTTACATAAATTGATTCCATTGAGGTAGTAGTCTGCCTTCCTGTTCTTGCCACCAAAGTGGATAACCATACATTTATGCACATTAAATTGCATCTGCCATGCATCTGCCCACTCACTTATCTTGTCCAGGTCACCCTGTAATCTCCTAACATCCTCATCACATTTCACCCTGCCACCCAGCTTTGTATCATCAGCAAATTTGCTAATGTTATTGCTGATACCATCTTCTATATCATTAACATATATTGTAAAAAGCTGCGGTCCCAGCACGGATCCCTGCGGTACCCCACTGGTCACTGCCTGCCATTCCGAAATGGAGCCGTTTATCACTACCCTTTGTTTCCTATTAGCCAACCAATTTTCAATCCAATCTAGTACTTTGCCCCCAATACCATGCGCCCTAATTTTACTCACTAACCTCCTGTGTGGGACTTTATCAAAAGCTTTCTGAAAGTCCAGGTACACTACATCTACTGGATCTCCCTCGTCCAACACACACACACAGAGCAGGTGAACAGCTTCTCCCCGGGCTGTCTGGTTTGGCTCGTTTCCAGGTGGGAATGGGTAAAGAATTCCCTTCTGGCATTCCCCACATTTCCAGAGTCTGTCCCTAGTGTGGCTGCACTAGTGTTTTCATTTCAGATAAATGCTGGCAGACTGTTATACACACCGTTAGCACCACCCCACCCACCGCTCCCCCTCCCTCCTCCCAGAACCCAGTATAAAGCAGTAAACATTATCTCCTGCTGTGAAGGGACAGCCTGTATTGGTTTGAGTAGGAACACTGAGCAGATTTACCTCAATGACAATTTAATCGGTGACCAGATCAAGTTAAGTAGGTCCAAATAAAATGCATTATAGCACAGAAAGAGGCCCATCAAATCCAAGCTGTCTCTCTGTAGCAGAATCCAACATTCCCATTCCCCATCCGTCTCCCAAACTCTGAGATTTTATTTCCCTCAGACCTGATATATTTGTTTTTATCAATCATTCATCGTCTTGCTTGCAACACCGTAATAGGCAGCATGTTCTGCATATTTCCAGCCAATACAGTCAGCAGAAACACTTGCTCATCTCCCACTTTCTCAAAACTTTACATCTGATCTTAATTGTTGCAGATCACCTATCGAATACAGATATTTTTGTCTGCTATATCTAGGTGTTATAATCTTATTCAGCTTTATCAAAAATATATTCAACTTGTTTACTTCAAAGAAAATCGCAATTTCTTCAAATCAATTCAGTGACTGCATTTTCTTCATCAGTGAACTACTCCAGTAAGTCTGTACGCCACACCCTGAAGATCACTCATATCCTTCCTTGTTGATGCCTATTCTGTTCCACAATCCAGACGAGACAAGTTTTCTGCAGAACAGCAGTAGCTTTATTATCGGACAGCCGGCGAGAGTTTCAAAGCGTCTCTGAAGTAGCCGAGTGTCTACTTGCAGAGACTCACCTTCACGAATCTCTGCCTTACCCACAGAGACAGTATATTTAATAGGAATTAGACAAAGGCATATCAGCCACATGGGCGATTGTCATCATATAGTTTAAAGTACGTAATTATGACCTTACAAAGCTTGATTTATGGCGATGTCCTGTGATAACGTGTGATGGATTACAGAAACTGATTATCGTATTGTTCATGTTTATGTGTTGATGGGAAGAGATTAAGGCAGAAGGGTTCTTCCTTCAGTTAATGGGGGATTCACTTACCTATGCTCATATGGAGGGGAGGTAAGATAATGGGACCGGGAGGCAGTTTAACAGGCTTGTACCCAGGACTCTCAGTCTTGTCTGGAAACGGCAAATTCCTCTGTCTGGGATTACGGGGGAATCCACATTTTTTCCTGCAATACGTTCTATTTCGAAGGTACAGTCCGCCTGCCCCTACTGAGGTGTTCTGTCTGTGTTGTAAGAGTACAGGCCTTGTATTCTTACAATACAGCAGTGAGACCTTTGGCAGGAGAATGTTTAACCCTTGAGTCGCCAATGCATCCTGAAAGAAAAGCGCAGCAGGTCAGGTAGCATCCAGGGAACAGGAGAATCGACGTTTCGGGCATAAGCCCTTCTTCAGGAAGGGCTTATGCCCGAAACGTCGATTCTCCTGTTCCCTGGATGCTGCCTGACCTGCTGCGCTTTTCCAGCAACACATTTCCAGCTCTGATCTCCAGCATCTGCAGACCTCACTTTCTCCTCCATCCTGAAAGAAAGCAAATTATGAAACAGGTCCCTCTGTGGTATTTTAACTTTCCCAGCCTGATCAGGAATCTGGTGACCAGAATTGGATGCAATGATTAACTGTGACCTAACTGGAGCTTTGTCAATGGTCAGCATTTTTTCCATGAGTATGTTACCATTCCCTCTATTAATGAAGCCCAGTATCCTTTACGTTTACTCAAAACACTTTATGTTCTCTCTCCTTTAATGATTTGTACACATTGCCCCCCATTCCTGCTGTCCTACTCCCTGTGTCTGTGCCATTCAAACATATATTCCCTTTCTACATTGCTTCTCTCAAAATTGTCAACTTACTGTGTGTTCTAAAGAAGAGACATATTCCACTCAAAATATTATCTCTCCCTCCACACATTCTACCCCCTGGAAAACAGAACAGGACAGCACCGGAATAATCGGCCCACCATGTCTGTGTGGTCCATGATGCCATTCCAAACTAATTCCATCTGCCTGTACATGATCCATATCCCTGCCAACCCATGCCCGCTTATGTGTCAGCCCAAATGCCTCTTAAACATTGTGATTGCTTCTGCTTTTACCATCTCTCAGGCAAGTACATTCTAGTCACTGACCACCTCCTGCATAAGAAACTTGTCTGACACAACTCCCTTTTAACTTGTTCAGGTGTTGTTGGAAATGCTCAGCAGGTCATGCAGCATCTGTGAAGAAAAATCAGTTAATAATTAGGGTCTGGTCACCCTTCCTCAGATACGTTATCGCTGATTTATCTTCACAGGTGCTGCGAGACCTGCTGAACTTTTCCCGAAAATGTTTTTGTTTCTGGTTTACAGCATCTGCAGTTGTTTTGGTTTTCATTTTCTTTAAACGTGCCCCCTCTCCCCTTAAATCTATGGCCTCTAGAATTTGTCGTTTCTATCTTGGTAAAAGACTCAGATTATTCACTCTGTCTGTGCCTCTTGGGTCACCCCGCAAGTGACAGCAATCCAAGTCTTTCCAACCTCTCCCAATCCAGAAAACATCCTGGTAAACCTGTTTTCAACCTTTCCAAAGCCTCCACATCCTCCTTATGCGGTGCTCAAAATGGCCCACAATACCCCAAAGGTGGCCTAATGACAGTTTTATATTCAGTCCCCTGAGAGAAGAAGGCAAGCCTGCCATCCACCTCCTTCACCACTTTCAGGGAGATGTGAACTTGTACCTGAAGATCCCTCTGTATATCAATGCTGCTCAGGGCCCTTCCGTTTAGTGTATACATTCCTCATGCAATGTGCCTCCCAAAATGCATCACCACACATTTGTCCAATTCAGATCTATCTGTAATTTCTCCGTATAACCTCCTAACTGACCTTTCTTGCTGTGTCCTTTGACAACATTCTTCACTGTTCACAGCTTCATCAATTGTACCATCTACAAACTTGCTAATTAAGTTGTTTACATTTTCATGTTATTCACTGATATATGTTGCAAACAACAGATGTCCCAGCTCTGATCCTTGTGGAACAACGGCACTGGCCACAGACCTCCAGCCGGCAACATGCCTCTGCACAACTGTTGCTGGGAGAAGTATCAAAGAGGAGCCCGAGTTTAGCAGCACACGTGACCTTTATTCAACGCTCCTTACTGTGGCATGATGGGAGCGTTCCCTATCGAGAACTCTGTGGCTCCCCCAGCCAAGTACAGCTGGGTTTCCTTCATGCGTTCCGGTAACATTTTCCCCCGACCCGACCTCCTGGGTTTGGAATGTCAGCTCGGATATTTCTGTGCTCCCTTTCCCAGTTTCTGGTTCTCTGTCCCTCTGCAACTTCCCCTCTCAGCTCATGTAGTTGCTTTGCCAGTTCTTTCAAGAATTGTTTAACCCTATCCTTGCCATTGCACATCTCGGGCACTCCCAATACCGCACCCTGTGGTATCTGCATAGTCCGTCCGGTCACTAATTGAAAGGGGGACTGCCCCGTTCCCTTTGCTGGGGTTGATGTCAATTTAATTAGGATGGTGGGGAGTACTCTAACCCATCCCTGCCTGTCTCTGGGAGGGCCTTAGTCAGACTAGCTTTCAGTGTCTGCTTCATTCCTTCTGCTGTCCCTGAGCTCTGGGGGTGGTATGGGAGATGGGATTTCTGTTTAGTGCCAAACAGGCCACAGAGCTGTTTAACTATGTTCCCTGTAACATGTGTCCCTTGGTCAGAATCTGCAGGGGAATGCTTCCACCCACTGAGTAAACCTGTTTATTAAGACCCAGCAGGATCTCCTTCCCTGGGATTGGGTTGGGGGTGGGTGTAAAATCCATCTGTAACTGTACCCATGTGCCCCTGCGTCCCTGCTGCTGCCTCCATTTTACCCTGATTGTTTTCCCTGGCTCATATAGTGTGTACAAGACTACACCCCTTCAACAAAAAACTGCTGTATCTCCCCCTGTTCCAGGCCTCTCCCTGTAGTGGAGCATCTGATATTGCATTGTATCCTGCCCAATACAGGCTGGCCCATGATATGTTTTTAATAATGTTTGTCTTTTACAGTGTGATGGCACTGCTGGATCATCCAGACTCTGTCGTGTCCTATTACTGCCCCACCCTTTTCCCATTCCTCTTTCTCCTGTTGTGGGACTGTTTCTGGGAATATCTTTAAACCTTCCTCTCTCACTTCTGCAGCTACTGCCACTGCCATCTCCTCAAATGTCTGCACTGTTTCAGTCAGTATTTCGCCCGCCTGAGCCACATACTCACTGCCTCGCTGGTGTGAGGATTCTACTTTCCTGTGAGCTCTAATCTTCATTATTGCTGCTTCACTGGGAAAGTTAGCTGCTTCCACTAACTCTCTGACCGGTTCTTCATGCTCCATGTGGCCCCCAGACAAGGTGATGTACCTCACCGAGCCCGACCAACACATGGTCATGAACTATACCAAAGGCATGCTGACTGTCTGTGTATATGCTGACTCCCTGACCCCTGGCTAATGTCAGTGTTTCTGTCAGGGCTTATGGTGGTTCTGCCAATTCTGGATAATTCTCCACAAAAGGCCTCCAATAATTAAACAATCTAAAGTTTGCCTTACCCCTTCGCGATGTGCAGGTGAATAGTTTTAAAATCATGATCTTTCGTTCCACTGGGATTATCCCCTCTGTCTTCCTGATTTGATCTCCCTGATATGATGTCCCAGGTACACCTCTACCTACCTTCCCAGTTGCACTCTTAATTTTAATTTTAATTTTATGCCCGGCCTGCCTGAACTGACACAATACTATGTTTAATATTTGGATATGTTCTTTCTCACCAACTGAGGTAATGAGGTGTTGGTGAGATTAAATAGACTAACTCCATCAGCCATACATCGGTGGGATATAATGGAATATTAAAGGATCCCTGAGGTAACTGGATCCAGGTGTACTGTTATCCTTCGACAGTAAACACCAGCTTATTCTGCCATTAGGAACCAGAACGCATTCACAATATCAAGGGCTGAGACTATATCCTGTTGTGATTTCAATCCATTAAATACAGTGGTGTGGTTTGCAACTGTAGGATACTCTTTAATGGCAGATTTACTGAGGGAGGTATACTCAATAGTGAGATGGGATGAGCCGTCTGGATTCAGTGAATTAGCCTGGGATACTGTCGGTCTGACTATTTCCTGCTTCTCTCAATCTGTTACTGTCACAATTACCGCCTCCTCTGCCCCAGCTTTAATGGGATCCGGTTTGTGTGGGGAGTGAGAGGGCCCTCGATCTTTACAGTATCCAAAGATAATAACCGACATTCCTGTTTGAGTAACCCACACTGCTGTTTGGGTCCTAGCTATAACTCCCAGATTCCCTGACTGTTCCAGTCTCCCTGCAAGGTAACGACTGTGGAGATGTCGCCTCTCCCTTTCTTCCTGTCCCGGGCCTGGCCAGGTTGTTCCCATGTTACAGTTCGTGTCTCTACATCAATAGTTGCTCCTAACTGTTCTAAACTGGCAACTCCCAGAGTGGTCCCTTCCTCAGTTTCACACTCCCATATTTGAATATATTTTGCCATATCCGTGATCTGCGTCGGGAGAAGTTTATTTCATCCAGCTTCCTCGATTCTCTCTCCAATGGCTTTCATTTTAGTGATTGAGGGGTGAGGGGCAAATCCGTATCGGTAACTGATATAAATGCTCCTGTAGTAATATTATGTTCTGCTGGTTTCCAAACACAGCATCAATGAATATTCATGGGCTATACATGTCCCAACGTGAATTCAGGCCACACACAATGTGAACATCTATCTCCCTCTCTCTGCCTCCGTTCCTTGGCTATGTGCCCTTTCCTGCTTCCGTTGTAACATTGTGGGTCTGATTACCCTCCCTGTACTGCAGCTATTCCTCTGTGTTTCTGCGTTTGCCTCAGCTCTCATGGCCCAATTCAGCATTTGGTTAGAATTATCTCCCACTGGGAGTCCCATGTTTATAATTACAGTTAAATGGGGTCCCATGCCATCTTTTAAATACTTCAAACCTATTTCATCACAGGTTGGGGTTTGGTAATCCTCCGTGGTCCTTACACACCTCAGGCTTCCTCTCTGTATGATTCTTGATAATACCCTTGGGTCCCTGAGGCACCAAGATTATTTTAGCCCATTCAGCCTGTCTCCTCCTCAGTGTGTCCCTGTAATATCTGTAAATGCCTAGAGGCACTGATCGGCTGTGCACTGGGGGGAACCGGCTCACACCCCCACCCTCTCATTGCAGGGACAGGTTCTGCTGTACACTTCAGGGCATCTTGGCCTGAGAGATCTTGGCTGACACCATCTTCGGTGAGACTGTATACCTCAATTAATTCATCCATATTGTCTCAATAAGGCCCATTAATAGCATTTCTCTATCAGGCTGGGTTTTCATTCACCAATACCTGTTGTTCAGCCAGGTAAACGGTTAAGGTTTATTTCTGTCAGTTTCCTTTTTGGCTCCCTACTGTCTGTCCAAGTTTGAGCTTTGATGCCCAGCGGTGCCATGGACATGGCCTTCTGGGCCTTACAGGGCGGTGGGTCATCCCACCCATTGCCGTCCCACTGTCGATACGTGGGCGCTTCACCATCTAACCCGTTCCAGCCAGTGTCACCATTCTCACTGCCTTCTAAGGAGAGCGGGGCACTAGGTACACTCCCCACTGTAACTACTACCTGGCCCTTTAGCTTTAAGGCGGCACGTCAGAGAGGCACCACCTTCACTTGTTCCTGTTTCTCATAATAATGCAACACATCCTGTCATTCCTGGAAGAAAACAGAACAAAATGTGAAATTGCTTTTACTTGAAATATTTATAACTTGACAATCACTTTACATATCTATAGAGGTGAGAATTGTACTGTGATTATTTAAGTGAATTTAACGTGATCATACAATGAAAATAACTCTTAACATCAACGGCAATGAATGAACTGAATAATATGTGATCATTTATACCAGTTCTTGCATTGAAAATTCGATTTTATTTTAATGCTTGTCACCCATTACACCATGTATTCTTATTAGGGAATAAAGTATTGGAAGGATATCAGAGAAAATAAATAGACTTTAAATTTAGCTTCACTACAATAATGAACCAAAACAATATTTTGAAATATGATTAAACTACATAACAAAGTTTTCAGTATCATTATTGACATGAAAACTATTTTAGTTTGCAAGTTGTTTTGCTCTAAGAATAATTGGAAATGAATTGTGATTATGAATTGATCATATAAAATATACTTTGAAGAGAATAATTAGATATATTTTTGGAGGAAATTAGGGAAGGAAATAAATATGTATACATTGAGATTAATAGTTTTAAAATGTTTGGAAGTTGACTGGGATTATTTGATTGAGAGAGGCTGCATGATTATAAAGACTAATTCACCTTTCTCATTGCTTTGTTGGTTTCACTGGAATTTGTTGTGGTCAAAGCTCTTGTTGTGTGCAATAATTAACCTGCGAACCCCTGATCAGGTTTCCTTTGTCTGTAAGTTAGTCTGTAAGTGCGCGACACACCTGCTTTTCTGAGGGGAAACAGAGACTCTTTTCAGAGACAGATCACACTGAGAATGGTTTCTATCATACACCATCAGCAGGGAAGGGTTTTTCTAACAAATTCCAATCTCTATCTATCAATCTGATGGTATCTGTGTTTGTCAGTTTGTGGAGGATTCAGCCCCTTTGTGCTGAGCTGTTTTTATACAAGCAGTTGGTTCATTATGTCTTTGCCAAGAATGTTGTTTACTTTCCCCTTTTACTGTGATTCTTCAGGTTAGAATATTCTGTGAATCAATAATGTTCAGTAACTGAACATTGAATGATTTTGACTCTCATAGAGCAGTGACCTTGTTTTCAGCTCATTATTCACTTTTTATTTCCTGGTTGTGTTGACTGTTACAGAAACAGGCTCTGAGCAATGTTTCCATTCACTTGTGTTGGAGTCACTGACAGCCACGTGGTCAGTCAGTTTCAGGCTGATGGATCAGTTTCTTTGTCCTATCAGATGGTGGTCACTTGCTCAGTTACCAATTGCTCACCTCAGCATCAGTCCATCAGCTGCTGAACCCTCCATCCAGCATTTGTTCCCTCTCACTATGACTACTCCAATACAGTCCCAGCTCGTCTCCCACATTCTACCTCCAATACCTTATGATCACCTCAGATTCTGCTGTCTGTGTCCTTGCAGCAAGTTGTGTCAGACACCTACCTCAGTTTTAACCTGATCGACATCATGTTCAGAAAGATATTTTCAAAATTTGGTTCACTGCTTTTAAATCTACCCGTGACTTCACCCTGTCCTCCCTGCGTAGTTCCACACCTCCCTGAGGTATCTGCACTTATCCAATTCCAGCTGCATGTGAGTTTCTTGTTTTAATCTCCTCCCTGTTGGTGGCTTTAGTTTCAGTTGCCTTGAACCTAAACTTGGTAATTATTTTCCCCCATTCCCTTCAACACTCCTTAATTCTAACTATTTGATCAAGGTTTTGGTTTCCACACTTTGTAGCTCGGTAAAAGCCTCATGCTATCATTGCTGAACTGTTAATGTAGAGACCCAGCGAATATTCTGGGGTTCCTGATTCGAATCCCACCATGGCAGACATGGAACTTGAATTTATCTACAATTATGAATCTATTGATGAAATTATTCTCGAATGTCAGGAAAAACCCATCTGGATCACTGATGTCCTTTACGGAAGGAAGCTGCCATCCTTACCTTGTCTGGCCTACATGTGACTCCTGATCCACAGCAATGTGGTTGACTCTTATCTGCCCTCTGGGTAATAAATGCTGCCCACAGCCAGTGGCACCTACATCCCAGTAAATTAAATTTAAACAAAGATCTCATTCCTTGGATCATGTGAGAGAGAAGCAGAAGGTGACCATTCGGCCCCTCGAGCGTGCCCAACCATTCAATTAGACCAGGCCTGATCTGTTAGTGATTTGTGTTCCATCTTCCCCCAACGTCCCTTAACAAGGATCTATCAACTTGTGTCTTAAAAATACTCAGTGAGCTCACCTTCTGGGGCAGAGAGTTCCAAACTTGCACAGCCCTCTGATAGGAAACAAATATCATCATCGCTGTCCTGAAAGGGTGAACCCAATTTTAAAGCAGTTCCCTCTAGTTCAGGAATGACCCACAAGTAGAAACATCCTTTCCACATCCGCCTTATCCAACCATTCAGGATGTTAGATACTTCAGTCATGTCACCCCTCACTCTTCCAAACTCTAGCTGTAACAAACCAATCCTGTCCAACTGATTCACATTTTATTTCTGTCATGCCGGGTGTGAGTGGGGTTGAAATGTTGTGTTATGTTTATTATGCAGTGAATGTGTTGCTTCACTGTGTGGGGTCTAAGAGTCAACATGAGCCATACTAGCTTTCCTGTCTCACTGTATTACATATATCTTACATCACTGTCGTGTTTCCATCCCTCCCTACATCATCTAACTAAAAGGAATGACAGAGATCGACAAAAGTTGTTAGAAAATGTGTTGTTGCATAAAAGGTATTTGATCTGTTTGTAGAGATTGCATTGTAATTTTAGTAACCAGTTAATTAAAAGTTACTGACAAAATATTTTAAGAGGATCTACTGTTGGTGGTGGAAATGCTGCTGGTTCATATAAGAGAGGGCTGGGGTGAATACTGTACTCGATTTTGATGAGAAAGTTGAGCAAGGTCAGATTCTTTTATCTTTTTTCAAGAAGGGGCAGAGATTGCAGCTAGGACAGTGTGGAGCTGTTTTGATCTTGTAGACATTTTTAAAATATTTATTTGATGTGATGTGGGTGTCACTGGCTGGGCCCAGCATTTATTGCCGATCCCTAGTTGCCCTTGAGAAATTGGTGGTGAGCTGTCTTCTTGAGCCGCTGCAATCTACCTGCTGTGGGTATATACCTTTAGGGTGGGGATTTCCAGGATTTTGAACCAGCGACAGTGAAGGAACAGCTATATATTTCCAATTCAGGGTGATTAGTACCTTATAGGCGAACTTGAAGATAGTTGTCTTTCCATCTAGCTGCTGCCTTTGTCCTTCTCGATGGAACTGGCCATGAGTTTGAAAGGTGCTGGTTAGGGGATTCCTGCAGTGCATCTTGTAGATAGTATATATTGCTGCTACGGAGCATCAGTGATGGTGGGGGATGGATACCTATGGATGCTGTGTCAATCAAGCGGGCTGCTTTGTTCCGGATGGAATTAAGTTTCTTGAGTGTTGTTCGGGCTGCACTCATACAGGCAAGTGGGGAGTATTCCATCACACTCCTGACTTGTGTCTGGTAGCTGTTGGACAGGCTTTCAGGAGACAGCAGTTGAATTACTCTTGTAGCCACTGTGCTTATGTGGTGAGACCAATTCAGTTTCTGATCAATGATTATTCCTAGGATGTTGATAGTGGGTGTTCAGTGATTGCAACACCATCGAATGTCAAGGGATGGTGGTTAGATTATTTATTATACGTGATGGTCATTGCCTGCATTTGCATGGGATGTATGTTACTTGCCCCTTGTCATCCCATACCTGGATATTGTCCAGATCTTGGTGTATTTGGACTTGGACTGCTTCGGTACCTGCGGAGGTAATTAATTATTAACGTTCAATAACCATGAAATTATGCAAATTCATTTTTCTATCAAATTCCATGGACTGTATTTCGTGGTCACTCTGATATTCACTTTGGTTATCTCCTTACTTTCTTCCTGATTCAGACACAAATGTTTGATCATCGATCAGGATAAAATTACATAAATTTCTCCTTCTTTAAAGTGCACTGACAGATTTTCAAAATCTCAGTGTTGCTAACATCTAATTATTGTTCAGTTCAATAGGGGGTATAAATGTGTAATAATGGCTCAGTACATGAAGTAATGTGAAGATATGGCAGCGTACAAACTCACAATCATTGTGATATCAATATCAATATTTATTTTAACCATATCAACACAGTTGAGTTGATTTAATTATATTTCACTTCAATGCTCACATTCATTGTATTTCTTATCACAATAAGAATGGACTATTTCTTGTGACAAAATTATTTAAAATTCATGTCACTTTTTTATGGACACAAAATAGAATCAACACTCATTTGTTCTCTCCTTTACCAATCACAGTCAAGTTTGAATTGTACAATGCTAGCTTGATACAGCACGGAAACAGGCCATTCAGGCAGCCCGGCCATATTCCCTCAACTAAACTAACCCCATTTTCCTGTGTTTGTTCCATATCCCTCTGGACGTTTTCTATCCATGTAACTGTCCAAAAGTCTTTTAGATGTTATAATTGTACCAGCCACCACCTTTCCTCTCACAGGTCATTCCATATGAGGCAAACACACTTTGTGAAAAAAGTTGCCCCTCAGATCCCTTTTAAATCTTTCCCCCTTACCTTAAATATAATTTACACTGTAGAATCTTTATGACTGCAAAGTTATTAAAAGTTGAGAGGTATTTGGAAGCAGCATAATAACATTCATAGTGTCGTCAGTGACCGTAAGCAAATAACTTCAAGATATTGTGAACATTACAATGAACAACAGATAAAGTTGAGAAAATGTTGGATTGAAAAACAATTCAGTAGACACTTAGATATTTTCTAATCAAATCTGAGGTGCTTTGACACATCTCTGTTGAAGGTTGTAATTGAATCCATACCTCCTGGTCTTTCAGTACAGACATTACCAGAGCCCTACATAATGTTCCTATGCAAGAAGGGCAGGACTATAATCACATACTTACTGTGGTTACTCACAGGGAAAACTGCTCAAATATTTATTGTGATAATCATACTAGGATTGTATTAGACAATTCCAGTGTGTAATGGACCGATAAAAGGAATTAGTAATTTCTAAAAATGTTGGAACGAAGCGACAATGATCTTAAATAAATATAAATCTCATGATAATCAAGTAATTAAATATGTTTGAAGCAATTATTTATGTACTCAAAATTAAACTGCTTTGTAATGCACATGACTTGGAAATAAAGCATTAGTCATTCAATGTGACTATTAAGCGAAAGATAATTTCCCTCATTTTCACAAAATTATGATTTCTAAGAATTCAAGATTTAATGTAAAAGAATAGAGCAAACATTTGTTAATTCTGGTTTGTGTACACAAGAAACACGTGAAATTTATATAATGGTTAACATGAAAATACTTAGCTCTTATCGTAATAATCAGAAATATAGAATTGTTAGCATTGAAATGAAATACAATCAATACAAGAACGCAAAAAACTGTGGATACTGGAAAGAAAAATAGCTGATAACAAATTTAAGAATGATGAGAAAACTCTTATTGCAATGTAATTGTGCAATATGTTTGAAAGAACTGAAATATTGATGTGAAAACTAGTTAGCCATCTCTTAATTGATAAGACTGATTAATAATCCTTTAATTAACACGAGAATTCAAATGAAAGAGAATGAGATAGTTACTATGAGTGTTGGGTGAGAAAACTTTGCTGGATTGCAGGTGTGTTGACCTGAAACGAGTGTAAATATTTCATCATGATACTGACACTAAGAAATAATAGATTCAACTCTCATAATGATGTGATAATTGAAATTCCAATTAAAGAATAATTAATGTTAGAATTCAACACTTAAAATGATTCAATATTTTCAAAGCAGTTTGTACTGGATATTCATTAAGATCAGTAAACTGAGAATTAAAATATTGGGTTAATTTCAAAACAAAAATCACACCTTCAGAGATTATTCATCAGAATAGTTTTGTCGTTGAAAGAAACCTCATTTATTCAAGAATTATGCATTTTCCTCATTTTCTGTCTTTTTTCCCACAGGGATCTGCACTGGAACCCTTCTGATGCGGGACAAATATATGTAAGTGACATAGATTAAAATCTAATTTGGTGAATTAATAAATTGGCAGACGATACAAAGTTCAGTGCAGTTGTGGATAATGTAGAGGGTTGTCAAAGACTGCAGCAAGAAAAAAGATAAATTGCAGATATGGGCAGATAAATTAAAGGCAAGGTTTAATCCATACAACTGTGAGGTATTTCACTTTGGGAGCTCAAATATTAAGGAGAAGTGGGTAATGGCAGGATCCTGAACAGCTTTGTTGTTCGAAAGGATCTTGGCGTTCAAGACCATGGCTCCCTGAAAGTGACCATGCAAGTAGATACGGTGGTAAGGAAGGCAAATGGCATACTTGCCTTTATTGGTCAGGGAACTGGTTACAAGAGTCAGGATGGCATGTTGCAACTTTATAAGACTTTGGTTAAGGCATACTTAAAGTATTGTATTCACTTCTGTTCGCCACATTATAGGACGGGTAAGGAGGCTTTGGAGAGGGTACGGAGGGCGTTTACCAGGATGCTGCCTGGATTTGGAGACGTGCAAAAACTCAGGTTGCTTTTTTGTGGAGTGGCGGAAGATGAGGAAGAATTGATGTAAGTCTATACAATCAGGAGTTAAGTAAATAGGGTTGACAGTCAGAATGTTTTTCCTAGAGTTGAAACGTCAAAAGTATGTGACATGCGTTTAAGGTTAGGGGAGACAGTTCAAGGGGCATGTGAGGGGCAATTTGTTTTTTACAAAGGGAGTGGTAGGTGTCTGGAATGAACTTCCAGGGGTGGTGGTAGAGGCAGATACATTAGGACTTTTTAAATGTTAATTTAGATAATTTGGAAGGATATGGACCAAGGGTAGACAGAAGGGGTGAGTTTATTTTGCATCATGTTCAGCTCAACGTTATGGGCCAAAGGGCCCATTCCTGTGTTGCACAGATCTTTGAGAGAAAACTCATGGCTAACACATATGACATTTAATCTAATCAATGTTTAGTCACTGGTGTCAAAAATAGGAATAAAATAACTGGAGAATGAACTTGACTCTAATCTAAAGATATAATTTGACATTTAGACAGGTAATGCTTTGGTATTTTTTTCTGAATTATCAGATTTGATGGAGATGTGTTAAAAATGTTTGCAGTTACTGATCTGCTGAACCAAAATTACCCTTTTTAAACTGATGATTGGATTAGAAACCTTTTAGAAAACTTGAAAATATTTGGTAAAGTGAGATGTACATCATAATTTAATCCTATATTTCTTATTGCCAATACTCCAATAAAATAAATTTTCACGACTATACCAAAAAGATTGATTTTCCATCCAATGTTCATTGGAAATATCTGAATGCCACTCATTTCAACAATCAAAGTAACCATAGCCTCATCGAGTAAGAGATATCTAATGACATTTCACCAATAATTACTGTTTATTTCGGCACATTGTATGTTCAAACAGTTATTGCTAATATCTAATAACTGATCAATCCAGTAAGGATATAAAAGTGGAATTATGGCTCAGTACATCAACTGATGGAAAGATATTGCAGTGTTCAATCTCCCAATTATTGTGAATATCGATGTATATTTTGATTTGATTTGATTATATTTTTCTTCCACGTGAAGGTTTATTGTATTTCTGATCTCAGCAAGGGTTAAATATTTTAAAGCTAAAAAAAATCAAATTTGTGACTTTTTTTGTTAACACGAGAAAAAACTTACATGTGTTTGTTCTTCCCTTTATCAATCAGAGTACATTTTGAATTATTGGAAGTTGTACATTTGTGTAAGGAAGGGGAGCTGCCTGCAGCTGAATAGTCACAGTGAATAACTTTTTTTTTGGTGATTACATCTGCTGCTAAGCATTGTAATTATCTTTTCATTATCAGAAAAATTGCTTTAAACATATTCAGCAGTTGTATTTTTCATGAATTTAAAATAAGCGCATGATATGTCTGTTTATTTTTCCTTCAATTGTCACGATATTAATTTTTACATAAGAGCCTATATACTTAGTACCATCATTATTGTGAATTACCATTTCATTCTCAGTCAATTGCATAGAAACAGACGAGTTAATTCCCAGCCCAATTATCAGAGTGAACACTGGTTAGTTTTCATTTGAGTAATCACAATTAATTATAATCCCACCCTTCCTTGGTGGGATGAAAAAAACCTTTGGAGCTCCAGTAGAGTGTCTCCCACGAGACCAGGAAGTGTGGGTTGAGTTCCCATCTTCAACAGAGATGTGCCAAAGCAGCTTAGAATGGTGATTAGAAAATATCTAAGCAGAGTTTGAATTGCTTTTCAATCCAATTTTGGATTTGCTCTGTCTGTTGTTCATTCCAATAATCACAGAATCTGCAATTTATTATCTTCAGGTCATTAATAAATGTATGTATCACATTACATTGTCTCTAAATTTTAGATTTGAGGACACTGTCGTTTTTCAAATTTAAAATATCTAAATAATGACATTCATTTTATTTAATCAAAATATCTTGCTACTTCCACTTATCTCACTTTGTGTATAATGGCTTCAATGCATTTTGCTAAGCAATTCTACTAAACATAAAGATTTTGTTGACTTTGAATAGTATCTTTAGCACTCGCTTATCAATCTATTCCTAAACCAAAGAATCATAGAGTCATAGAATACCTACAGTGTTGAAACAGGCTACTTGGCTCAACAAGTCCACACCGACCCTCCGAAGAGTAACCCACTCAGACACATTCCCTTGCTCTATTACTCGACATTTCCCCTGACTAATGCACCTAACCTAAACATTCATGAACACTATGGGAAATTTAGCATAGCCAACTCCCCTAACCTGCAGACTTGTATACTATCACAATGTTATTGAAATCAATGCTCACACAAAACACTATTCATAAAGCCAGGCAATGGTCTCATGATCATTTAATTACTGTTCAGTGGAATAATCTGAGTAACTGTCTTATTGTCCCTAAGATCAATCACCACAGTAAGCATCTGATTATCATTCCCTCCAGTAAATACAATGAGTGTCTTCTGAAATTTCTGTTCAGTAATTATCCAAGATACGTATTGCTCACAGCAGTGTTTATTCTTCCATTACGAGTGGCCAAGGATTCTAACAGCCATTGATCTTGATCTTATTGTGACTGAGTGCAGTAACCACAGTAAACATTTGGTTATAATTCTTGCCAATAAATATAAGAGCTATCCTCTTACTTTTCAGCCCAGCAATTACACATGATACTTGTTACTCAAAGTAGTATTTATTTTTATTACGATTGGCCAAGAGCACTAACAGCAAGACTTGTCGATAGTCCTGATTTGTTCATGTTTTCAAACAGGTTTTCAGTCTAATTATTTAAAAAAAAGAGTCATTTTACTTAGTTCAAATGTAGATGTAAACATTTTCGGATCATTTCCATTCAAAGTATTTATTTGCTTATTCGGATCAAACTTTAATTTGCTTCTGTAAATTACATTTACTGTGTTTTCCATTCATGGAAGTACTCGTTAATTGGTCCTCATTTTTATCTTAAATCTGATGCAAATTTGAAATACTGATTACAGTGAAAATTATATGAATTGTGGGCGGCATGGTGGCACTGCTGTCCCACAGCGCCAGGGACCCTGGTTCAATTTCCACTTCAGGCAACTGTCTGTGTGAAATCTGCACATTCTCCCCGTGTCTGTGTGGGTTTCTTCCGGGTGCTCCGGTTTCCTCCCGCAATCCGAAAAATGTACAGGTTAGGTGAATTGACCATATTAAATTGCCCGTAGTTTTAGGTGAAGGGGTAAATGTAAGGAAATGAGTCTGGGTGGGTTGCTCTTCGTAGGGTCAGTGTGGACTTGTTGGGCCAAAGGGCCTGTTACCACACTGTAAGTAATCTAATCTAATCTAATCTTATCTATAAATGTGTGGTCTCTAAAAGAAAACCATGGAAGGCTAGATAGAATTCTTGAACAGCCTGTATATTTGAATGAAAAAACAATTCCTTCCTAAAAACAAACTTAAAAAATCACACAAAACCAGGTTATAGACCAACAGGTTTATTTGGAAGCGCTAGCTTTCGGAGTGCTGCTCCTTCAACGAACTGATGTAGGAGCATTTCTTGGTGGGCGGACTCGAATCTCGACTTTACTGCTGCTTGCAAAATTGTTCCTTCTCAATGATTCCCTGCCCCTATTCTTCCAATTAGAGGTGTTCTGCTCAAATTCTTTAATGAACAGGCAATTTGTACTAATTTTCCAATGGCATGCCACTGTGCAACAATTCTCCCATTTACTGATACCCAACAATTCTCCCACTGCCTGACACCCTGACACCCTGTCATGGAAATTTAATCGACTCTAATCAACTGCTCGCAAGAGCAAAGGAAAGGCTTTATTTTTCAACCTCTGCATGCAGGGCCGCCAAAATACTTGGCAAAAGTGCCTTATGTAAGAGCTGTGAACAAAATTCACATATTCTTTTTATACTATTCTTATCACATGCTCAATGACAAGTGTTGTGAAACATTCGAGCTCATATTTTCTCATTCCCATGCCTTGAACATAATTGTCTTTATGATTTCCAAAGCTTTTTTTATGAACTCGGCTGCTCGCAAGGCCAGGTGAAATGTTTGCAAAGTTCCACAAAGACAAGCTGACTCCTCGACGCAGAATTCAGCAAAGTATTTGCATATTTCAGCGAAGTATTAAATTTTGCAAATCATTCTCTGACAGATTCCACAGTAAATGTTAATTTTGTTAATTTTCCATTACATTTTCCAATTTTTTGTCATTTTTCAAAAAGGACAGCAACCAGAAAAAAAGCCAGATACATCAAAAATAATTTATGAACACCAGGCATTTGCTCAGACACTCTAACAAAGCTTTGTGGTGTTTTTCCCACTTCCCTGGTTTGCCCGATACACCAGCCCATCTTCAAACGTCACATTCATCAACGTCGCTGTAGGGTGTGGACAAGCAATCGGATCTTCCTTCTTTAGGGCCACGATAGTTTAACATTTCGTATCCTACTGCATTCATAAGCAAGTGGTGTCGGCAGGTACACAACTAGGTTCTTATTCAAAGCAGTATGAGTAAGACCAGTCCTACAACGAGTAGAACGATATGCGTCCAATACCCCCATCCTCCATAAGGGACGTGAGCCATCGGGAGCAGGAGTCATCTGCTCGTGGAGGCGGTCATATAGCTGCCTTCATATCATTTATTAAACCAGTAATATTTTGGGACTCATCAGAAACATTAATACAGCATGAGGTACCTAACGTTTTGCAGACGCCCCCTCTCTCGGCCGGCAGGATGTCTCGTACTAATCGATTTTGTGTCACTGCTTCCTAACCACCATGAACTCAGTGTTAATGAGTGCGAGGCCTTCGTCCGTCTCATTTGCGAATACACCATATGGAAGGATGTTCTGCGAGTGTGTACCCATTCCAATGCAGAGGGATGCACCTTCGAGTTCGGCAATTGCTGCCTTTTAGGGAGAACACTGTTGTGTTGGTGGTTTGTATCGCGTTGTAACAACACCCCTTTCTCCCCAGGAGAGTGGTGGTACACTTTCTCGCCACTTGGCCAGTTTATACCTGCCATCCTGATTAGATTAGATTACTTACAGTGTGGAAACAGGCTTTTCGGCCCAACAAGTCCACACACACCAGCCGAAGCGCAACCCACCCATACATTTACCTAACACCTAACACTACGGGCAATTTAGCATGGCCCATTCACCCGACCTGCACATCTTGGTGACTGTGGGAGGAAACTCACGCAGACACAGGGAGAATGTGCAAACTGCACACTGTCAGTCGCCTGAGGCGGGAATTAAACCGGGGTCTCTGGCGCTGTGAGGCAGCAATGCTAACCACTGTGCCACCGTGCCGCTCATGGTCTGACCATTGATAAAGGGAAAAGCAATGTTTATGGTCGTATCATTTGCATATGTTGCTGTACAAGAGTCATTGTTCAAATACAGCATCAAGGTACACTGGGAAATACCCAAAATGAGTCTCCCCCGATTGGTGCAAATATACGTTTCTCCCCTGCAATCCACTGTCTGGAATGCTGTGGTCGGTGGTGTGTCAGGCGTGGGGCTGTAGTTATCCTGGAGTTCGGGTGGTGATACGAGATTTGCCCAAATTGCCCCCCACTATCAGGGTCAGGCTAGTCGCCTCCCGTGGAAGCAGACCGCTGGCATTTCTCGCCAGGCTCTCAGTAATTTGCTGGGCAGTCTATCTTTGAGCTGTGTGCAAACATCCAACAAGTGTAGCCAACGTCTAATCTCTCGTTTTGTCTTATGACCAAAGCACAGGCTCTGATCCCTTCACATCTAGCAATGACTCTTCGCAGCTCCCAACCTACTGGCGTCGCATTTACGCCATTTATCTCCAGCAGGCAAATTCCCCTCCTGCGTCAAATTCGCTTTCTCGCCACGGCCGTCTCCCTTCGGGTTCGGGTGTGTCATTAATGACCTTTTCCCGGCTTGGGGTTAGGTCCATGATCTTGTTCGATTGGTTGCCATGCCCCATTGCTCCTATGATCTGTAATACATTCTGCACTGCATCTCGTAGGGCGGGGGTGGGGCGACTGCTCCACTATATTCACCTGTCTACTGATGTCGGAGAAGGATCTATCTATTCCACACCACGAGATTCCCTCGTTGCTCTTCTGAGTCTTACTATGATCATAGAATATGTATTTCCCATGACAGGTGCCCCTTTTGCCGTGGTGGCTACTACTAAGTGCCAGTCACCGGCGCACCATGGATCCCTGCATAAATCTTAATTCTCGAATTTATAGTCGTCCTTGTTACTGAACGGCTATGGGTCGCATGCAAAGATCCACTTCGTCCTATCAGTTAAGATTACCGTCAGCTGCTGCATCCCAGACGCCCCTGCCCTTATGAATAGTCCTACCAGGGCGCTTGCCAACAGTTTGAACTGGGGCAGTCCCACATTTGCTGAAGTCTTCTAATAAATACTTGCTCTAAATTGGTTTTGGTGTTGTGCGATGTCTCCTCAGTCCCAGCTGCAAGTTTGTAATGGCTGGCGTGTATCCATGTGGCTGTTCCGGCGATCTTAACAGCTGTCTGTGCTGAAAGGCGTACTTGCAACGTTCCTAGCCACCTCTTCGCCTTCCTGTTTTCCCTCCTGAAGTCTTTCGCCACTATTCAGGCTCCAGGTTATAGATAGTACATCTTCCCTTCTGCTGATTGGGGTAGTGCTGTCTTCACTTGATTCTGTATTTGGGACAGAAGAGTTTCATGCAGTAACACAACATCTCATCCTCACAGTGGCCTGTTATTTGGCTTCCCTTACATCTCGGGACAATTCCTGTGTTTGGGGCCTACCAAACAAAATCTCAAACGGGCGAAGATGAGCTCTCCCTCTCCTCCTAGATCTCATACACATTAGCACAACTGGAAGTGCCTTTGTCCATGCCATCCCTAGTTCCTCACATCATTTTGTCAATTTATTTTTTAAGGTAGAATTTTCTCTTTCCGCTGCCCTACCGCTCGTTTGGTGGTAGGCACAGTGTTATCTCATGTTTATTCCCAAATACTCACTAGTCTGCTGTAGGGTATTATGGAAAAATGGTGTCCCACTGTCACTACTAAGCCTAGAGTGTAGGTTTGCTCGCTGAGCTGTAGGTTTGACATCCAGACGTTTCATTACCTGGCATATGGAGGTTAGTGGGCTAGTGTAGTTTAGGTGGGCTTGGATCAGCGCAACATCGAGGGCCAAAGGGCCTGTACTGCGCTGTATTTTTCTATGTTCTTTGTTCTAGGTAACATCATCAGTGACGAACTCCAAGTGAAGAGAAGCTGTTATCTCCTGCTTTCTAGTTATATGTTTGTCCAGGATGGGGTTCCTGGGTTTTGTGGTGATGCCATTTCCTATTCGTTTTCTGAGGGGTTGATCGATACTATCTAGATATATGTCTTTTTTATGGCGTTGTGGTTGGAGTGCTAGGTCTCAAAGAATTCTCTGGCATGTCTTTGCTTCGCCTGTCCCAGGATAGATGTGTTGTCCCAGACGAAATGGTGTTTTTCTTTCATCCGTGCTACGAGGGAGAGAGGGTCGTGTCTTTTTGTGGCTAGCTGGTGTTCTGTATCCTGGTGGCTAACTTTCTTCCTGTTTGTCCTATGTAGTGTTTGTAGCAGTCCTTGCATGGAATTTTGTATATGACGTTGATTTTGTCCATGGGTTGTACTGGGTCTTTTAAATTTGTTAGTTTTGTTTGAGACTGTTGGTGGATTCCGAGAGGTCTTAGTAGTCTGGCTGCCACTTCCGAGACTTCATTGATGTATGGAAAGGTCGATAGGGTTTCTGGCTGTGTTAGGTCTACTTGTCGTGGTTTGTTCCTGAGGAATCTGTGGACTGTATTTTTGAAGTATCCATTCTTCTTGAATACGTTGTATAGGTGGTTCTCCTCTGTTTTCCGAAATTTGTCTGTGCTGAAATGTGTGGTGGTTCGTTGGAATAGTGTTCTGATACAGCTTCCTTTTTGCGTGTTGGTTTGGTTGCTGGTGTAGTTAAGTATTTGGTCAGTGTTTGTCGGTTTACTGTATATGCAGACACACCAGAGAATTCCGAGAGGCCTCACACTCCAAACACAACGCCATAAACAAACACATAAATCGTTTTACCATCTGTCAACCCCTCAGAAACGAATAGGAAATGACATCACCACGAACCCCAGGAACCCCATCCAGGACAAACATATAAATAGAAAGCAGGAGACAACATCTTCACTTCTCTTGGAGGTCGCCACTGATGATGTTACCTAGCCAGGTAATGAAACGTGTGGATAACAAACGTACAGCTCAGCGAGCAAACCTACACCCTGAACCTCAACCGGAGCTATAAAGCTTCGCAAACCTTGGGACTACTAAGCCTCTCAGGGATGCTCCATCTCGGAAGTATTTCAGTTAGGAAAGCTTTGGTTACGGATCTGGCATTCTGTTTTGCCGTGGGGAACGCTTGCACCCATTTGGAAAATTTATCAACTATTACCAGACAATACCTTTTTTCCTTCGCAGGGTGTTAGTTCGGTAACATCCAGTTGTAAATGTTAAAATTGTTTTTGGGGTTTCGGAAGTGCTACATGACTCATCTGTATTCCCCTCCCCACATTATTGTGGCACAGATAATACATCGTTCACAATATTTTTGGAAGTAATGAGTAAATCACTCAGTGTGCCACTGTGCTGAAATGCTGCCATATCTCCCCACTTTTGACACATGTTCCTTACCGTGTGTCAGTTTGGCATAGAATGGAAATAATGATCGTGGTAGAAAAGGTTTAACATTGGAGCCACACCGTACCCCTTACCTCAAACTGCACTCTGCTTTTTCCCACTCAAACGTGTCTTCAAGCCTGGACTTTGACTGTGACTCCCGTACGTCTGCTGTTGGGGTAAGGATTTTTGTCATTCCCATGTCAAACTGATCATTTACCGGCTGCTGGGCTGCCGTCCTTGCCGCTGAGTCTGCCCTTGCATTTCCTTGAGAAACTGAATCGTTATTTTTCATGTGGGCATCATATTTACACACAGCAATTGATTTAGGGAATAGGACCGCTTCCAAGAGGTCAGAAATCTGATCACGGTGTGTGATGGGCTTTCCGGTGAAGGTCAAGAAGTCCCTGTAATTCCACAGGGTTCCAAAATCATGTGCAACTCCGAATGCATATCTGCTCTCGGTGAAATATTCGCTATGTTTCCCTTAGCCAATTTACATGCCTCAGTCAAGGCAATCAGCTCCGCCGCTTGCGCTGACAGTTGAGAAACGAGTGATCCCGCTTTGAATACCTCATGGTTAGTTACTACAGCATGCCGGATAAAATTCTGGCCTATCTCCTTGCTCCTGAATGCTGACCCATCCACAATGAAAACTCCATATTTAGATTCTGAAGTGGTGAATTCTGCAAGCCTTGTCTCGGCAGCACATTTCATTAATTTCAGCGATACAATCATGTGGGTCTCCGTCTCCTTCTCTAGTGAGAGGATTAGCAGCATTAAGGACGTTACATCGTTTTATTGCAATGTTAAGCTTCTCCAATAACACAGTATTGTATCTGAGTCAACGAGCTGCCAACGTATGTGCTGTCGTTTGCTCGGAAAGCAGCAAGGATACTGCATGTGCGATGAGTTTGGTTAAGTCGCCATAGGAGAAAGTGAGGTCTGCAGATGCTGGAGATCAGAGCTGAAAATGTTTTGCTGGAACAGCACAGCAGGTCAGGCAGCATCCTGACGAAGGGCTTATGCCAGAAACGTCGATTCTCCTGTTCCCTGGATGCTGCTTGACCTGCTGCGCTGTTCCAGCAACACATTTTCAGCTTAAGTCGCCATAGCTGATTATATTCCTGGACACTGCAACAGCCTTTTCAGCTGCAACCACAGCTCGCAGGCATTTACGCAATCTCCCAGCTACGAGGTCTAGCTTAGCTGAAAAATAAGCTGCCAGTCTGAATTTTCCCCCATGATCCTGCAACAACACAGATGTCAGGCAGCCATGTTTCTCATCTACCGTTTGACAGAAGGCTTGTTTGGATTCGGAATCCCCAGTGTAGGTGGACTTTGAAACGTCTTTTTCAATTCAACTCGGCCGCTGAAATCCATTGCAACGGACCTTGGTTCTGCTACCCTTTTCCATGGGCCATGTCACTTCAGGGCGCCTCAAGATTTGTGTAATGTGGGATAAACGTTCTTCAGTAGGAGCGTATGCCCAAAAAGGATAGCAATTGTTTCTTCATGTGAGGCCTTGGAAATAGCTGAATTACTTGCACTCTGTCTTGACCAATGGCCTTCCCTTGTTCAGATATTAAGTGACTGAAGAACTACACCTGTTGTTGCATAAATCAAAGCTTTGCGAGACTGGCTTTGTGCCCTTCCCTCGTGCAATGCAAGGGAATCCTTCTCACGTTGTTCATCTGTCGGTGCTACTATTAAGCAATTGTCGACAGATTGCAGAAGCGCAGACCCAGGGGTTAAAAGAAAAGTCTCCAGACTCCTGCGTAGAGCCTCATTATATATGGTGGGTGACTCACAGTAACATTGACAAAGTCGTGTGAACTCATAAGATTTCCCTTTGAATGAAAAAGCGAACCATAATTGGCTATCTGGATGCACCGTTCCACGAAAGAATGTATTTGCTAAACCCACAGCAGGGAACAATTTACTGTCCAGTCGAAATTGAACTAATACAGTATAGGGTTTTGGAACATTTGATGCGCGCGGGACAACACTGTTATTGACTGTTTGCAGGTCTTGAACAAACCTGCATTCTCCCGGTTCACTTGGAATTTTTGCCTTTTTGATCAGAAAAATGGGAGTTCTCATCGGTGAGTTTACATAGGGGATTATCTCTCTCGCCTTTGGGAAGGATTGAAAGACTGGAGTAACTACGTCCATGACCTTGGGTTTTAACGGGTATTGTGCCCTACAAGGACGATACTCCGACTTTATGGTTTCTCGTATTAGTTCACAACCTCGTATAAGCCCCACATCATGTTTGCCTTTTAACCATAATTCAGTAGGGACCGTTATTAATCTTGGGCCTGAGAAGTTTATCTTAGGGAAACGCCAGGCAGGCCTTCGAGGCTCTTCAGCGCTAGCGGGGGTTACCTCGACTGTTCTATTGCCTGAGTTAAACAAATTAATTTCTTCCTATATGTCCGCACATCTGCATTGAACCACATACCCACATCGTCCCAGACCACCCAAGATTTCGTTCTTTAAGCCTTTAGTACCCATGGCCCCAAATCCTGCCATCAGTCACTGGATACCTTCGCCAGTGGCACGTGAGGAGCATCGCCTTCCACATCAAACATACAGAGTTTACTTGCCGTGACAGGTACTTTACATAAGTTCACACTGACTGTACATCTGCCATCCCCTCAAAAAAATTCGCACAATAACAACTGACCTGGTTTAACCAATCTCCTGAACCAATACTTCTCTTATGGTTCCTCAGGGCCATCGTGGCGTATGTGTGCTGTGCAGTGCAGCATATTCCCGCAAAAAAAAAAATCGGTGTTAATAGGATTAACATGCTTACCTGCTTCCAGGGCGAGTGAATTGCTCACTGAACTCATTGCTCTCTGGCTTATTCGCCACTCATAGATATACATCAGGGGTCGTGAGTAGAATTTTACAGTTTACACTTGTGAATTTTCCCTTTGAATTGCCTGCAAGCCAGTCGGAGTACTGAGCAAATACAACCCCAGTCTCACTATGAGATCCCGAGCCATCAAATGTAAAGGACAGAATTCCGCTAACAAAATTGAGAATTAGAATGTATGCACATTACTGATTTCACACAATAGGGGTGCGGTACAACTCTCTCATATCACGACGCCTGATGCCTCCATTGAGTTCAGGAACATTCCACTTGTCTTTATTGCCGTCAACTCTCTGAACTGTCTTGATTTGAGGAGTGAATGTGCTGGCCATGTATCTACCAAAAAGGTAACTGGTGTGCCTGCCACATATAACATAGAGTGAGGCATCGACATATACGCACCATTGTTATATTGAACATATTGTCCACACTTCGCAATCTCAATGTTCAATATTGAGTTGGGACACATCTCAGTGCCCGTTAGGTTAGTAGAAGTGATTAGCATAAGGGATTCTTCGTTGCCAAGTATAAAGGAAAGAGGTTTACCTATACCTTGTGGCCTGCCCACCTCAACCTCAGTCGTCCCCTGTCAGTCACCATGCTGTCCAGCCTCCAGGATCGATTGAGGCTGTCTGTGCGGGCACTGTCTCGACCAGTGGTCCATTGCTCCGCAAACAAAGCACCAGCCAGATCTATCTCTGCAAGCGCACTTCCGCGATCCCTTCCTCTTTTGCGAACTCCACCTGTGCCTCTCTCTTTTCCCGCAGTTCCTCCCTCCAACGGCTGAACGAACATTTGCATCATAATAAGCTGAGGTTTATGTAATTGCTGTTCCATCTTTAATTTCCGGTTATGGTTCTCTTGAGCCAGCAATTTTTCAGCATGTATTATGTCTTGTTCTATCTAATTCAGCTTTCCCGTGTCCCAGGTAATACACGTGTATTGTTACCTATTTTGTTGTTTCGTACTTCATTCCATTGGTGTGCCTCAAACGGTGTGATCTCTGCCGTCGTTATGTCCTTGGGTGGTATCAGTCCACAATAGACGTAATCGACTTTCGTGAGGTGCTTAAGGTACTGGGACATTGTCTCGACTTCTTTAGGGATTCTTTTCAATTGATTGTGGGTACGATATGCTATTGGTGATTCAGCAGAACCTGAGGCGGCGACCGTTGACTTGGAATCTTCACGAAGTGGATCTCGCAGGGGGCTGTAGCTCTTCGAGGGCACCCATTAAGGTCAGGATCTGATCCAGTCTTAAGACACTGTACAGCTTCATTAGGTTGTTTTCCGTGTGTGTGTGTGCATGTGCGCTGGTGTTTGTACCTGTACTTGATCTATCTTTTATTCGAGATTTTCTTTCCCTTAAATCAGGCTCAGCCTTCAACATGTTATAAGCACTCCAATTCACAGGTTCTATTTTACCCTTCCGTTTCTCCTTCTCTCTCTCTCCTCCAACGGTGACCTCAACATTTGCAATTGCATGTTACTAAAACTTCCTTCCTCCAGAAAAACACATTCCTTGATTTACATTTTTAACTGCTTTACAGAAACTGGGCCATAATTATTTAGCATATATTCTATTTTTTCTTGACCATTCTGAGTTGTCTGTCGACCCTCTTTTTGTTCGCTCTTGCTGGAGCCGATTTTCATGGATATTGGAAAAGTGTTCATCTCTCTCTGTCTGTCTCTCTGTCTGTATATCTCTCTATCTCTCTCTCTCTCTCACACACACACACACACGATACCATAATCTTCTCTTTGCCAATATAACTTGCTTTTACCTCAGGAGGTCCCCTCTCATTGGGCGCGACGTCTCATTGCCTTGGTTTTCACAAACCAAGAACCCACGTAACTGGTACAGCTTTGGCGACTCCAACGCTGTCCATGGTGGCTCCAAGTCTCAAACCACCGTTAATCTTGCTACCTCTGAAACTCTCGAGAGACGGCAATCCTTTCCCTTGAGTTTTACTCGAATACCGCGCGAGAGTTCACTGGTCCCTCTTCCTGCTTCATTTATTCTCTTCGAACGAGTCTCTATGTCGGATTACTTTAGCCACAACTTTTACCTTGACCCTATTCGATTCGGAACGCGACTCTGGGGCGATCCACTTACCCCAGTCCTCTCACGCAAAGGGGCCAATTCAGCGCTGGAGATGAAGTGAAAGACATTCAAGGCAGTGGCGCGTGCACCTCCTGGGAATCTTCAAAATCTTACCAGTCGCAGGGTCCCAGGCGAGCCCCCTAGTTTACTGCCGTGGAATTTCAATCGACTCGACGCAAATGCGACCAAGAGCAAATAAAAAGTTTATTTTTGAAATTTGCAGAGTGGACCCGACACATTTGCAAGACGCCTCATGAAATGGACGCCTGACCGTTTTCATATATTCCCTTTATACTATATATTGCCTTGCCTTATCACACCTCAAGCCAGGAACCTGGATCAGTCGAGTTCCTTTCCACACATGGAGTTGCTTTTTCTAATTCATTGACTGCTGATATAATAGATTATTGGCCTTGAGAGTCAGCTGTAAATTAGTTTGAACTTGACATTTTTTCTGTCTTTTTGCAAAGTTAGGTCCATACTTCTTTGTTTCAACCATGGTTTCACAGATTTCACAATAAATGATAATTTTCCATTACAGGGGATCAGGCTGACAGTGACTCAATAAGTGTGATGGAGTGAAGATGATAGTGACACAATGAGGGTGAGGTGTCAGCGTGGTAGTGACGCAGACTGTGTGAGTGGATCAGTCCGATAGTTACGCAGTGAGGGGGGTCAGAGTGATAGTGATGCAGTAAGTGTGAAGTGGTCAAGGTGACAGTGAAACACTTCGTGTGAGGGGTCAGTGTGACAGTGACGCAATAAGAGTGAGTGGTCAGGCTGATAGTGACGCAGTAATTGCAAGGAGATCAGGCTGATAGTGATGCAGTAAGTGTTACTGTGTCAGGCTGATCCTGACGCATAAGGTGGAAGGGGCCATGGTGATAGTGACGCAGTAAGTGTGATGGGGTCAGGCAGAGACTGACGCAGTGAGTGTGAGACAGTCAGGGTGATAGTGAGGGAGTAAGTGTGTGTGTTCAGGCTGGTAGTGACACAGTAAGTTGAGACCGTCAGGCTGATCGTGGCCAATAAAAGTGAGGTGTTAGGGGAATAGTGACGCAGTAAGTGTGAGATGTCAGGCTGTTAGGGATGCGGAAAGTGTGAGGGGTCAGTCTGATAGTGAAGCAGTAGGTGTGAGGGGTCAGGCTGATAGAGACGCAGCAGGTGTGGTGGGGTCAGGCTGTCAGGGATGTCTGGCTGTTAGGGATGCGGTAAGTGTGAGGGGTCAGTCTGATAGTGTCACAGTATGTGTGAGGGGTCAGGCTGATAGTGATGCAGTAAGTGTCCGTGAGTGAGAGTGATCCTAATGCAGGAAGTGAGAGGGGACAGGATGATAGTGACGCAGTGAGTGTGAGGGGGTCAGCGTGATGGTGACGGAGTAAGTGTGAGTGTTTAGGCTGATATTGATGCAGTAATTTGAGGTCGTCAGGCTAATACTGGCCAGTAAGTATTCAGTGACAGGGTGACAGTGATGCAGGAAATGTGAGGAGTCAGACTGATAGACACGGTGAAATTGTGAGGGGTCAGGCTGATAGTGATGCTGGAAGTGTGCGAGTGTCAGGGTGATAGTGACGCAGTGAGTGTGTTGGGAGCAGAGTGACAGGAACGCAATAAGTGTGAGTGGCTCTGGATGATAGTGACAGGTCAGTATGAGGGGGAGGATGGTAGTGATGCAGTAAGTGTGAGGTGTCATGATGACACTGAAGCAGACTGTGTGAATGTGTCATTGTGATGGTGACATGGCAAGTGTGATGGGGTCAGGGTGACAGTGACGCAGATGCTTTCAGGGGGTCAGGTTGTAGTGATGCAGTAATTGTGAGGGGTCAGGGTGATAGTGACGCAGTGAGTGTGAAATGGCAGTGTGATAGTGAATCAGAACATTTGAGGGGCCAGGCTTATAGTGACGCAGTATGGGCAAGGGGTCAGGGTAACAGTGATATAGATGCACTCACAGCGCCAGGTTGTAGTAAAGCTGTAAGTGTGAGTGTCTCAGGCTGATAGTGATGAAGTAAATGCGAGGGGCTAAGGCGGATAGGGATGTAGTAAGTGTGCAGGGGTAGTGTCAGAAGTGACGCAGTAAATGTGAGAGTTGAAGCTGATAGTGACGCATTACGTTTGAGGGGATCAGGCTGATCAAGACGCAGTAAGTGTGACGTTGTCAGGATGATAGTTACGCTGTAAGTATATGGGGGCACAATGATCTTGACGCAGTAAGAGTGGGGATTCAGGGTGATAGTGACACAGTCAGCATGAGTGGGTAAATCTGAGAGTGACGCAGGAAATGTGAGGGAGTCAGCCTGGTAGTGGCGCAGTATGTGTGAGATAGTCAGGCTGATATTGATGCAGTTAGTGTGTTGGGGTCAAAGTGATAGTGACGCAATAGGTGTAAGCGGTTCAGGATGATAGTGACACCGTGGGTGTGAGATACCAGTGTGATAGTGACTTAGTAAGTGTAAGGGGTCAGGATGACAGTGACACTAAGTGTAAGGCCCTCAGTGTGATAGTGCCGCAGCAAGTCTGGGGTGTCAGGGTGTAAATGACGTCATACGTGAGAGAGGGGCATTGCGATAGTGAAGCAGGAAGTGTGAGGGGGTCAGCCTGATAGTGACACAGTCAATGTGACGGGACAATGTTTTAGTGACAAGATAAGAGTGAGGCGTCAGTCTGATACTGACACAATAAATGTGATGGAGTCAGGCTGATAGTGACACAGTAAGTGTAAGGAGTCAGGGTGATAGTAACATAGGAAGTGTAAGGGCGTGACTGATAGTGACAAAGAAAGTGTTTGGCAGTCAGGCTGATAGTGACGCAGTCAAAATGAGGGTCTCGAAATGAAAGTGGCGCAGTAAGTGTGAGGGCGCCAGATGGATAGTGATGCAGTAAGTTTGAGGGGTTCACGCTGATATTAAGGTGGGAAGTGTGAGGGGTCAGGTCTACAGTGATGCATTAAGTGTCGGCGGGTCAGGCTGATAGTGATGCATTCAAAGACCAAATATCCAAGTCTCACTGTAGTGCTGAATAGCGAGACTCCTCAAGGCTAAGACAAAAAACAATAGTTCTCATCCTGGTCATAAATCACAGTGCTTCATTTTAAAATTGTCCTCTCCTGCTTCTAGATTCACCAATGAGGGAACAAAATTTAATTGCACCACCCTGTTTATCTCTTCAAATATTTTGCAACTCTCAATGAGATTACCTCTCTTGTTTTGAAACTGTTAAAAAAAATTTCCATTCAGAGGACTAACGTTCATCCATGATATCAAGGCTAATCACTATTCGTGGTATTCCTCATATGGCATTAGTATCTTTCCTAAATTGAGGATTATAATTCCTCATACTGTAGTCCAAGTGCGGTCGAACTGAGCCACCATACATTGGAAATAATGCATCGTTCTCGTGCCCTGAAATCCTTCTGCAGCTTTCACAACATACTTCTACAACTGCTACTAGACTTCAATGACTTGTTAAAAACTTCTCCAAGGTGCATTTCTAAACATCTGTACATTAGACTTTCTACTTCAAACCATCGACAAATAATCTCCACACATTTCCCTCCTGACAAGTATGATAAAGTCAAATCGTTGCTATTTATTAATCATGAGGGACATGGATAGGTTGACTCGTCAAGGTGTTTTTCGGCTGGTGAGGAAGTCAAAATTTAGAAAACATTGGTTTAAAATTAATGGGTAAAGAATTAAAAGGGACGTCAGGGGCAACTTTTTCAGATGCGTCCAGAATGAGCTGCCTGAGAAATTGTTGGAGACTGGTACAACTGTAACATTTAATGGCATCTGGATGGATATATGAGTAACAAGGTTTAGAGGGATGTGGGCCAAATGTTGGCAAATGGGACCTATTAATTTAGGGTAACTGTCCACCATGGTCATGTTGGAAAGAAGGGCCAATTTCCGTGTTGCATTGTTCAAGGACTTGATGACTCTAGAACTACCACAAGAACTTTGCAAATAATTCCGTCAAGACGATTTCAAGTTCCAAATCTTCGGTTAATCTTCCTCTCTTGTGCTCACAAGTTCATTACCTGATGTCAGAACATACGGATTAGTTGCTGGATCCATTCCTGTAAATTGGTTCTGCATTCTTTCTAATTATGATTTTTTTTTTACGAATGTAGCTAGTGTTTATGGACTTAGCATCAATTTTTATAATACTGTATGTCGATGAATATGAAAACACAACAACACATCTAATTTGGCACCAGATGATGAGCAATTGAGTCAAAATCGATCGGACGCAGTGGGACAATGACCCTGTCTTCGTGGTGTACATCCGTGACTCTATAATTCGACGAAGAATCATTCCCACAACTTCAGCTGTGTCAGAATCTGGTTTGCGGTGAAAGCCTGTCAATCTGCGAAGGTAGCGTTCGTCTGGGTCTCTGCAAAGGAGTTGGCGAAATCTTTGGGTCTTGACAATTTGTTCTTCCAACAAATGAATTCAGTTGTTTTACTATTAACATTGACCAAATTCCCGCAGCTGTGATGGCCGAGAGGTTAAGGCGTTGGATTTGAAATCCAATGGGGTCTCCCTGCGCAGGTTCGAATCCTGTTCACAGCGCAGAATCTCTTAAAAGTCATTCATTGTTTTGCAGGATTTGGATTTCGTGGAGATTGAGCTTTGCATTCAATCGAAAGTAAATTTTCAACTGTGAAGAATCCGAAGTAGTTTCAAGACTGACCCAGTCATCTAATTGAATAAATTATATGTCGATACACAAAAAGCCACCAACTTCCAACACGAATCAGTTTCAACACATTTGTCGAATTATCGTGAAATTTGGATGTTTGGGGTGGGGGGTGTGTGGAATTGAGTAAAACAAGAAGCAATGCAATACATTTACCTGCAGGTGATGAATTTTTTTTAGGATCAGTTGAAAGTCAAGCTGAGAAAGTTCGACCTAATTTACAGCTGACTCTCAAGGCCAATAATCTTTTACATCAGCAGTCAATGAATTAGAAAAAAAAAACAACTCCATGTGTGGAAAGGAACTCGACTGATCCAGGTTCCTGGCTTGCGATGTGAAAAGGCAAGGCGATATCAGCGGAGTAGAATTTTCTGGAAATATTAGAAATGAAATGTTTACGGTCTTCTGCTGTCCACATTCGTTAGAAACTGTGCATTAAGAACTGAAATTGAAAATTAACGATGAAAATCAGACTTAGACCTCTGCTTGTGGTGTAGCATTGTTCAGAACAATAGGTTATTGTTGAGGTTAAAATTGACCAAAATAATCGATGGGGAACTTATCCACGGCCTTCGTTGGAGCAGTTGGTGTGGAGAGCTCAGCTTGAAGAACCAAATGCCAATTATTCATCCTGGCTGTCTGAATTGCTTAGTTAAACATACTCCCAGTTTAATGAAAAAAACCTTTGCTATCAGAGTTAGATGTTTTCATGTCAGCATGTTCCGATATGAGAAGACCCTTATGAGTAGATGTGAATTAAATTTTGACTCTAACGTCAGAGAAGTTGACACATTTCTGCACCAAAATAAGCACTACCATTGGTATCAAATCAAACTGAACAAAGGACTAGTCACTTAGACATTTCCTGTCTGCAGTTTCTGCCAATGGATCGTTCAGGCCCGATATAGGAATAGGGCGTGGTGACATCTGTTCGCAAGTGGATCACTTTATTCTTGCTCACGATCCATAAACCGTAATTCATTTTGAACTTCTTAGCCATCAGCATGGTCAGTGGTACATAATGCACAGGTTTGCTTCACGAAACAAAGAGCGAAATCTTATTCAATGCAGACGCAAATTCAAGTTGTCCCTGGTCGACCAGAAGACAGATATCGCGAAACAAAGTGAATACAGAAAACAATCAATGTTTTCTGGGAGTCAAAAAGATGTACTGGAAGAACGGAAACATATATTTGGAATTAAAGTCACATACCACTTCCACAGACTAAATGTTCTTGAACCATTATCTTAATTTGACCTTCATGTCCACCATTGCTGCAAAAATTATCTTAACAACTCAGAACTTTGTGTTCTTTGATATTCTCTCCTTCATGTTTCTCTTGATTTTGAAACTAAAACCGAGCAATTGTAATGCACCCTATTTCACTTGCAAAGATCAGAAGAAGATCAATTTATAAGAGAACAGAAATAAAGCTACGTCTGTCTTTCGAGAGAAAACACAGTTACCATTTCGACTCTAAAAAGTCTTCTTCAGAAGTCTGCACAATGAACTCGAAATGGTAGACCGAAAATGAAAAAAAAGAGCCAAACTGCCGCGAATACACCACCCGCAAGTGCATCAAGTCCTACTCGAATATGCCGAATTACTACTATCAACATCAGTGAAGAACGGAACAAAGCTCATTCTGCAGTTGTCAACCTGTTATGGCGTAGTTTGTAAAGTCAGAAATATGATTCGGTAAAAAGCGGGATGAAAGCGGGATATAGGAAGTCTGAAAAAAGCAAATGCGTGCTTTGCTTTGAAGAAGGTTGGCAGTGATGAAAATGGAAATTAACTACAGTCACGGGGGCTTAATTAATAGCTGAAAATGTGTTGCTGGAAAAGCGCAGCAGGTCAGGCAGCATCCAGGGGACAGGAGAATCGACGTTTCGGGCATAAGCCCTTCTTCAGGCATCTGCAGACCTCACTTTCTCCTCAGGGCTTAATTAATACTCAGCATCGTTGCAACACAGGGACGCAATTCTTTTTGCTAGGTTTCTTTTCTGCCATTTTATAATCACGACTGCTGTCGGGTTTGGTTTCCATTCCAGCCTTCGGTGACAGCCTGATGGAAGTTTGCACATTCGCCCAATTTCTGTGTGGTTGCTCTGGTTTGCTGCCACATTCTAAACATTTGCAGGTTATTTGGAATCGCCATTGAACGCACACGGTTCCAGAGACAGTGATGTCTCTGTAATAGGAGTGTCTGGATAGGACGTACTTCAGAGGATTTTTGTGAACTTTAACAGACAGAGTGGGGTTAGTCTGCTGTTTCCTGGGTGAGCTACATGGCCAGAGAGGGGTCAGGGTCTTCTTCCCTGAGGGAGATACGTTGACAGAGTTGGGTTAGTTGCTCTTACCTGTGTCAGTCACGCAGATACAGTAGGGTCAGTCTGCCCTTCCCTGGGCGAATTTCTTTCACAGAGTGGTGACAGTCTGCTCTTCCCTGCCTGAGTGAAATAGAAAGGACGGGGTCAGTATTATCTTCCCTCGATAATTTATGTTGACAGTCTGGCTTCCGTCTGCTCTTCCCTGGCGAGTTACATTGGTAGAGTGGGGTTAGTGTTCATTCATTGGGTGAGTGCCATAGACGGAATGGGATCAGTCTGCTCTTCCCTGAGGGAATTACATTTATAGAGTGGGGTCAGACTGCTCTTCAGAGAATGACTTATATTGACAGTGTGCGATCAGTCTGCTGAGTTCCACTGAGAGTGTGGGGTCCGTCTGCCCTTCCCTGGGTGAGTAACACTGACTGAGTGGTGTCAGTTTGCTCTTCCCTCAGTGAGTTAAATTGACAGAGTGGCGTCAGGAGTGGCGTCTTTGAGGAGTTGACAAAAGTAACTCGTCCCCTACATCTTTGGGATAATTAGGGATGGGCAGTGAATCTTATCTCATTGAAAGACAACTGTGTCCCAGAAATGCATTTCTAATAATTGCATGTACTAATTCGACAGTGCAAGCGGTCGGGAATAACTTGAGGAGAGGTGCAGGGTAGAACAATTAAAGTCAAATGCATTGATGCCGAGGAGACATGACTCAATATGTGAGTGTGGAGCTGATGGTGCAAGGGTCAGTGTCAGTGCTATTGGTTCAGCATTTATTTCTCACTGTTCGCAATGACTCACACACTACTGCTGTCAATTCACAATAATGAGCCTGTTCATCTTGGTTTGAAAATCCCTGCGTGTGTATTAATGTGGTTAATGGGACGCGAGAGAAGATGAGCACATCCTCTTTATTCTGTCAGTTTAAACAGATGAAAATATCTGTTGGATGCCAATGGAAGAGGATACTGTCTTTTTCTGTGCCTCTTCAGTGGGGAATGCTCAGCATTGAAATGTCTGTTTTTGCACAAGCAGAGTTTGATTGCCATTCATACTGAGCAACGTTAATACAGAAAACGCGTTTTCAAATTCCTGTGATCAAGTGGTTCAGACATTGCACATATGGACGACAAATCTGGCTTTTAACGTGGCGCCGTGGCTTAGCTGGTGAAAGCACCTCCCATCACACTGGTACCTGCTCATTGTATTGAAAGCTCGTTATTTATCGCAAGTATTATGTTGCTGATCGAAACACTCAGTGTCCTGTTTGAATTGCTATATTTTCTGATTTTGTGTTCCGGCTTCATTTTCCAGGTTTAAATCCAGTAGTGTATATTGCTCTTTTTAACTACTATTTTAACCTGGAGATTCCTACCGCAGTACCACAAGCACTTCTGTTTCTCATCCTCTTATTCTCAATCCTTTATTTCCAGTTTGGTGGAAATTAAGTGGTGAAGCAGGAGACACTGCAGCATTCCCGGGGAATGTAGTGGTAATGGCACTGACACCACGACCTGATCACCCTCATTCTCTGCTGTCACCATTCATTGGTTGTACACTAACAGTAAATGAATCCTTGTTCTTCTTCAGCTATCATGTAATTACTTTCTTTTTATGTTGGATAAGGAATTCAACTTTAACTTCGAAAGGGTCTTTAGATTTTGAGGAAGAAATGTCTCCTTGCTTCAGGTCGAAGTGACAGACGCATTATACAGAGAATGTGAGACTCATTCGACCGATTCCAGCCAGGCGTCAGAAAGCCTCTCAGCAGTTCGAATCTCAAACTGTCTCTGACTGTCAGGCTTTTCAAAGAGCAGAAATAAGAAATGAGGGATATGGACAGCTAGAGTGTCGGAGAATGTTAAAAATGCCCAGTAGGATTCAGAGAGAAATATAGAAAAACAGAGACACGTATTGAGGTAGACACTGGAAGAAACAATTCTCTATTCGACGTGACTGCTAAATAACAGAAAGCAAAAGGAAATGTAGCCATTAAAACATAGCCTTCCACCAGCTCAGGAAAATGAAAGTAGCTTGACAACTTATTAAGTTCTTTTAAGATTGTAAATTCGACATTTGTAAGCTCAAGAGTGATTTTGATAAATGCAATGATTCGACAGGTAAGATTATCATTTTCCCAACAGTATAATCTAGAAATCAATAACTAACCTGCTTCTGTCGCTCTAAAAAAAAATCTGATTCTCTCTGCAGATGTTGCCAGGTGCAGCGGGTTTCTCTATCAATTCTCGTTTTTAGTTCAGATTTCCAAAACCTGCATCTTTTTGATTTTTGATAACCTGGCACAAAACCAAGCATTACCAGGATCGGACCAGTGGTCAGAAATACTGGTACCACGATATATTTTCACAATAAAACATTCATTCCCTGTCCGAAAATAGAACTAATGCCATGGCAGTTCTAGTTCCAAATCCTCACTACGAGATTACACTGAATGAAGACAGACGCTCTTGCACGTATTCTCAATGAAATGGCTTTTCCCTTTCATTTCTGATCAGTTTCACTGCAGATTGTTTTCTACTCGTCTTCACGTTTTGCAGAATGGAAAAGTCCATTTGGCCCATGGTGCAGTCTGGTTTAAAGACATTCATCTATTCTATTCCCAGTTTCCAGCTTTGGTCCATAACCTTATGTGTTCTGATGTTTCCAGTGCAAATGGCAGTGAGGTTCTCACTTTGATCTAAGATGACACAACAATGGGATTGAAGTTTGATATAGTCACACTGTGTTATTACCCACGTCGTGTCTTCCTCAGAAAGAGACACACAATAGTGGTAGAGTTCTCAGGATTTGACCAGCTCCTTGTGCTTCACTTCAGCTGTCCGCTCCAACATGCAAGTTCAACCACTAAAAGGCAGCTTTTGGTTAAACCAAAGCCAGTTCTACAGACAATGAGAGACATTCTAGCTCTGAGCTAGAATTTAAAGTGGACGAAAGAAACAGTAAATTCGAAAACCCAAACACTTCCGTTCCTGACAGACAACAGGAATGGACTAGCACGCTGCATCCTAGTGATTTTAAATGCGAACCGACAATCCCCTAACTCGACATAAAAGGCTTGTTACCAATTCCGTCACTGACGCAAAGATCAGGTTTGGCTGTGACAGTTTGTCTATTTGTAATGTAAACGTCCACATCATGGAAACAGCAATCACAAGGTGAAAAATCAGCAAATATAATCACCGTCACTGTTTCACTTGGAATTCCACACTCTGTGAACCGTTACCTTTCGCTGTACTTTCATATTTGAAGTTTTTTACATTCCAGACCATGATCTAATTCAGCAAGAAACCACTGGTCATTTCGAGCCCGTCATCCGGAATGAGGCGAGTTGAACGATGCCTTTCTTGTTGTCGACACATCACCACAGCTCAAAACGAGCTCGTGTTAGCACCAGTCTTTACTTAACTTGCTGCAGTATATCTGCTGAACAACTTCAGATTATCACAGCATTGCCTTCTTCACATTGAAACCAAGGGTGATAATATGAACCGACTTGGAAACTTGGAGAGAGAAACGCTGCTGAGAAGTCGATTATGACGTGAAGAGCAGGCACAGGCGTTTGTACAGGTCAGGTCCCAAATGCTATTGCAGTATCAATGGACATCCCTGCATACGAGACTGAGTTTATATTGCCCAGAACAGACTTTAATTCCCAGTCAGGAAGTGAAGATTTAATTCTCTTCTTGTGAGTTATCCGAATGAAAACTAAATCCTGATTGCACACAGAACACACACACGGAGCCTGCCAGAGAAATTCAGTCATCGATCAGCATCTGTCTGGAAGGACAATGGCAGCAAATACAAGGGAAAGCTATCACCGCAATTATCCCTACAAAGATCTCGCGTTTCCCAGTTGAAAATATCTCGCTGTTCCTTCAATGTCACTAGGTCTAAATCCTTGCCTCGTGGCATCATGCCTGTAACCTCGGTACTGAGGACATCCAGGGTTTTGCGGAGTAACTCAAAATCTCAATCTCTCGGGTAATTAGGGATTGACGGTGCATCCCATCCCATTGAGTAATGACTTTATCCCAATAATACGTTTCCTAAAGCTGCAGTTTCTAAGGGAACACTTGCAAGCAGTCAGGAATACGTTGAGAAGTGGAACGGACGAGGGGAAAATATTCAAAGTTTGTGCGAAGATTTGTAGCTCGGGTGCTCGTTGTTGTGGTTTTGTTCGCCGAGCTGGAAGTTTTTGTTGCAAACGTTTCGTCCCCTGGCTAGGCGACATCATCAGTGCTTGGTACCCAATATACCAACCACTACAGCGGACGGCTGAAACTGACAACCGGAAGCGGCAGGGACAGACCACTATAAACACCGGAGGAAACATCAAAGAAGCGCTTCGCAGGAGGCTCCCAAGCACTGATGATGTCGCCTAGCCAGGGGACGAAACGTTTGCAACAAAAACTTCCAGCTCGGCGAACAGAACCACAACGAGGGGAAAATATGAAAGGCAATGATGACTGGGAGACATGAGACAGCAAGTGAGTGAGGAGCTGGCGTTGCAACGTTCAATGTCAGTGTCAGTATTTACTGACCACTATTCACTCTAATTCACACACCACGCCTTAACAATTCACCACAATGAGCCCATTCCTCTTAGTGTGAGTTTCCCTTTGTGGATATTAATACGGTTAAAGGTGCCCAAGACGATCGACAGATCTTCGTTATCCTGTCAGTTTAAAAGTCGAAGTTATCAGTTTAAAACAAAAACAATAAGAGATTCCCTCTCCCTGTTCATTTTCAGTGGAGAATATCCAGCTTTGAAATCTTCTGCATAAACGGAGGTTGTTTTAAATTTTCTCCGAGTAACTGTGAAACACACAAAAATGAGTCCGAGTTCCTGTGTTCGAATAGTCAAGTAAATGCACACATGGTTTTGAATCGTTGAGCTTGGGCAGTCCCTCTGCCTTAGTTAGTGAAAGTTCCTGTCAAAAAATCAGCCGAATATGGGATAAAATCCTGACATCTCAATGTTTATAGGTCTTTCATGAAAAACAGAGTTCCCGTCTTCACCTGTGGTTCTGGTCGTGGTGGGAATTCAAACCAATGACTGGATCGAGGTTATAGTTTAAAGACAGCTCCTTCGACACCTCTGCCATGCTGCCACACAAACCCCTGCAACCACGTTTTTCAGGATGAGTGTTTCAGCATCGCCTCACTTCAGGCACTTTAACACACGCCCTTTCAATGGCGAACTTGGCGCAAGTTCGATAATATGTATGAGGATGTTGCAAGGCTTACAGTGTTACGATTGTAGCGTAAAGCTGAGTAGGATATGAAAATTTTCCCTGGAGCTTGAGGGCTTAGGGATGGGCTTACAGAGGTTTATATAAATATGAGGGAGATTGCAGAGTAAATGGTCAATGAATATTTCTTCCCAAGACAGGCAAGTTCAAAACAAGGGAACACAGGTTTAAGGGGAGAGTGGTAAAATTTAAAAGGGATCTGAAGGACATTTTATTTTCACACAGAAAGTTTTGCGTGTTTGGAATGAATTGTCAGATTTAGTGGTGGAGTCTGGTACACTCTCAACATTTCAAATGCATATGGATCATTACACTGACAGGAATGTTGAAAAAGAATAAACGAGAAAATTTGGCAAATAGAGCGGTTGAGATGCTGCAGTGCTGATCACCAGTTTGAATAGGCACTCATCACTTAGTCAGTGGCTAGTTTTCTGGAAGATGGTTAGATTAGATCCCCTACAGTATGGAAACAGGCCCTTCCGCGCAACGAGTCCACACCGACCCTACAAAGAGTAACTCACCCAGACCAATTTCCCTCGAACTAATGCACCGATCATTATGGGTAAATTAGCATGTCAAATTCACCTGCATTGAACATCTTTGCAGTGTGGGAGGAAACCCATGCAGACGCAGGGACAATGTGCAAACTATGCACAGGAATCAAACGTGGAACACTGGTGCTGTGAGGCAGCAGTGGTAACCACTGAGCCACGGTGCCGCCCTAAAAGGGGATGAAGAACGCAGCTCGCCACCCCGCAATCTCTCGCATGCAAAGCGAGTACTCTCCCATTTGAGATAACTCCCACAGGCTGCTTCGGTTAAAACCAGCAACGAATCATTTTTTTTCTGGTCTTAGGCTGCCAATGACCATTCTTCTTGACACATTCCCAACTTCTCAGTGGGAGATTTTGGCTGCGGAACATAGCTCACAAATCATGTTGCACGCGCAGCTCTCCAGCGAAACCAAAACCTGACATCTGATGAACAGAAGCAGAACTGATAAAGACAACCTATTTTCAGACACACGGACTCATGGATGCTGTCTGTGAGGCAGACCGAGTCGCCTGGGTCATGAGCTGCTCACACAAATTGCAGCGAGGGAATTCCAAATGGTGCTTTCAACGTACTGGCGCCTTAGTGCACCAATACTTCCAGGAAAGTGCTCAAGTAACATGAATCAGAACTGACTAACAATGAACCATGAAAAGGGAAGATTTCCAGTTGCAGTCACGAGTAGATGAGGTTAACAATTGGGCTGATGTCTCCACCAGATCGAGAGGACCAATCACCAGCCTCTCGCATCAGGACAGAAATTAAGGAAATTAGGGAAACGTAACCTAGTTTCATATCGCAATTTCCCTTCTTTTCGCAACAATAACAGAAAACTGCGAGCAGATTCAATGTAGAACCTAATTTCACATAAACAGGAAAATAAATATCTCCATTCACTTTCAGAGAAACGGTGAAAAATGCAAATTGTCTGGAATATGAAAGATTGGCGCAGCCTGTTTTTGAGTCGCATATTATGCTGGTGGCCTTTCGAGCTGGAGGGGAACGTGACAACTACAGCACAAGGGGAAAACATGGGCACTGACATGTTGGTTGTTTTCTGCTGTGCCACATCACAGCTGGGTTAGAAGAAATGACCGCTTTTTTTCTGTTCAACTTTAACAAAACTCATCCCTGCAAAACGTTTCCAGCTTAGTCCATTAGCACACGTGGCCGCGCAGGGATGCAAACACAAGCCTTCTTAAGAAGTGGAATCTGAAATCAGAGTCTCAGGTTGCTCAGCCACGCGAGCACACAGGCCAAAACCGGAAACCCAAGAGCATGTACCTGATGATACCCTGCAGCATACTCACAGCAACTGCACCAGTTCTGCAGAATAAGCGGTGGGAAGGAATTGTTCTATCTGAGCGGTCGTGCTTGTTGTTCTCATCAGCAAATCTGGCTTTGAATTTGCTAGCCCATACCTGCTACCATGCTGAAACGGAATGCAATTCCGATTAGTCGCTGTGTGAAACTTTGTTCATTTTCTCTCCTCAGATAAAGTGATCACTGGAGATGATGAATTCTGCTCCTGCCAGAGACGCCTACTCTCCTGCTGCTCGGATGAACTGAAAAACTGGTTTAGCACTGGAATCCGAGAATGGCAGAACACGTAGCAAGATTATTCGAAACCCAGAGCCAATAAGAGTTCCAACATTCCTTTTCTTTCTTCATAATAGTGCATTATCCAGCAGAGCCATGAGCAACTGCCACCTGGCTGCAAGCTGAGTTGGAAACCTATGTGGCAATCAAGGACATGCGACTCACTTATTGTCGGTAAATCAAACACTTCTCACTTTGAGGTGTACAAAAATTAGTTTCTATACATATTCAGGGAAGGTCAAAGGCGATCTGAGATGTCAAAGAGGTGGTCACTGTTCATGATTGCTCTTTGTTCGAGTTGTGAAAAGGTTTCCCGCTTTAGTCGCATTCACGTTTCTTGTTGATCACTGAATTAGACAGAAGGTGTTTCACCAGAGCTGCACTTGACTTGCATTCCTCTCCCTCGCTGTCATACTTTCCTGGAACTCTGTGATAACAAGAAAACAAAATACATACTGCGTCATTCGGCAGCCTGTCTGTGATTTCCTCATTTTCAGTGACAACAAGGCTTAGACTTCAGGCCACACAGTAATATTATTACCAGTATGAGAACAAGAGTCTATAGTTCATCTGTGCCTGTAAATCTTTTCATTCCCGTGGTTGACTGAATGAACTGTATGCGTGTCTGCTGCTTCGAAACTCGAATATGTGAACTGCTCCAAACTATGATTGAGGATTTCTGCTTTTGGTTGACACACGTTGAGAAACGCCAGACAGCGTTCAAATGAAGCTTTCACAGCACATTTTCGGATGAATTTGACAGAGATTAACATCATGAAACCAGTGTTCGCTGTGACAGAAGGAAATGAATGCTCTCCTTGTTACTGATCCAGGCCACCTTCGCATGTCAAGCAAATGCGGTACTGTTGTTACAAAAAGGATCAGTGCCTGGTAACTGTGTCCTTAAAGAGGACATGATTGAAAAAATAAAGAATACCATGTTGAAATATCCAAGAAATATTGACTGAAACGGCGCAGACAATTTTCCCTGCAGCGCCAAGACAGAGGAACATATGTAACGGCACTCTTAAACAGGATGGCCAGCAGTGATATAGACATCACCACATATGAAGGACCACTGCTAATAGAAATTTGAAAATGAAATTCACGCAGCAGGTATTCGGAATTATATTCTTTTCACCGCGACAGTAGTATTGGGCGAGTAAATTCAAAACAAGGTTTGCTGATGAGAATGCAATAAAGCCCCATCGATCATGATATGAAAGACTGTCGCCCGGAAAGAGGGAACAATAATGTTTCTTCTAAGCTTTGTACTGGGCCACTTTCGCACAAACTGATACTGCTACTCTCCAGAAAAGATCAGGACCCGCGGCATGCACTCTTAGAAATGGTGACCATCAGTGCTGGAAACTTCCTGCATATTCAGAACAAGGAAGAATACATATCGAATAAAAGTGTAGATGGCAATAAATTGGACTTGTATTCCCTTTCATCACGACAGCTAGAATGTGTGGGGATATACAGAGTAAGGTTTACTGACCAGGTCAGAAAGCAGTTACCTCCAAATATCTTGACACACAAGCCTATCTTTCTTTCTGTCCATTTTTTGTTTTGAAGCGCCGATCCTTTCCGGAGGAGATGAAGATGATTACTGATCCCCCGCAGGATCACAGTGGGGCCAGAGACGCGATCGAGCTGCTCAGAACAGTTTGTGTTTGCCAGAATCACTGAAACTGAGATTGATGACACGTAGACACGGTGAAACAGCTGCCAATACATGTGGAGGGTTTTGGGACGGATTAGGACCCACTCTGGGTAAAAGACTGGATCCTAAGACTGGGGATTAAGTGTTCAGGTAGAGGACTGGCAATAAACTGTTCATTACATAAACTTACATGAGCACACAACAAGAACAATTGCAAAATGTACAGGGAGAGCTCCGTTCCGTTCCATCAGCACATTCTGAATCAGTTAATTGTCGTTCAGGGCCCATGAGACATTAAGCCGTCTCTGTCAGACCACTAACAAATGGCCATTCGCGTTCTGTGTCTTTGAACACTTTGGTTGGTGCACGGATGAAGTGGAATCTCATGTTTTGAAATGGACAACATTCATAGTATTTTCAGCTGCACTGATAAAGTTGTATCTGGCGCTTCCAGTAAAGTGCAGACAGTTTTCACTCAGTAACCGACATGTGATCAAAGCAGGAGGACATATATGTCAGCGAAAGCAACAAGAATGCTCCACCAGCATTGGCTTGCAATTCTGCATGTGGAACGAAGAGCTGGAACTCTATTAAACAGTGAAAACAACTATTATGGGGCTTGGATGCACGACTCTCTGATTAAAAACTCACATTGCACCGAACTGAGATATCCAGGCTTGGGACACGATGAATTAGTTTGCTATTTCATTCTGAGCATAATTCACCTGGCACAGAAATTTGCAAAGAGCCAGCTCATTCCTTCCAATCACAAAGAACATAATTCACATCTTTCACTTTTGTTATTTCTTCAAAACATTACAATCTATTTAACACTGGTCCCGGCATTTAAGATGCAACCCAAATATTTTCACATGAAGTGAATTTCCAGTCATTCTGTCAGACAGTAAATCATTCGGAAAATTACCTTAGGAAACCCAATCATTTCTGTTTACAGTATTGGGAATTTCCCATCTGCTAACGAGACAGAGTCCTTACAATGAACATTTTCTTTGTTCTTCCTGCCTAAAACGTTTACCACTTCTTATTTTCAGGACAGGAATTTTGTTTATAACACGTTCCAAGAACAGGAACAACCTTCCAATCTCCTGAAGCCGTTTCCAATTTAAAATGGAAGTTTTGTTCCTTTCCCACGGGAAGAGCAGTTAATGAGAAAGGTGTTTCCACGAGCTGTGTCCCAGGGTTTGGCAGGAAGCCGCTAATTGCAGCTGCAGTGGCCGCTTTCAGTTGGCATCGGGGGATTGGAGAAACATGGTGTCGTATTCTGCTGCGTGTAAACCTCTTGCTCCCTGTGGACTCGGGGTGAATCATGGATGAGATTTTGGAACAACACTGCCTTCCAGTCTCTGGTCATCTGCTATCTAAGGAAATAGAAACAGACTTATTTGTTCAGTTCGAAGTCCTGGGCAATGTGAAAGATGGAACAGTTCTGATACAAAATCGGAGACTGGGAAAATGGTTGGAGAGGAAGTAATAAAAGAGAAGCTGAATATAAAGTTGGAAGTCAGGAGACATTCAATAAAAAGGAAGAGTGTGCAAACGCAGGTGGAGATGCACATGGAAAAGGAGTGTCACTAGTCCTGAAGTCTTAAATCGATTTATATTTCCAAGATGCTACCAGCATTTTCCAATAATGTTATTTGTTGTTTTAGTAAAGAAGATGGCAGTGATCCTGGACCAAACAGCTCTCCCGTGCTCTGGGGATACTTGACTTACTGTGTCTATGTCCCACACTGAAACCTCACAATCCTGCCGCACCTCCACCCTCGTTACTGACAATATACTGTTCATTACGTAAAACACAAGAAGAACAATTGCAAAACGTTGAGGGAGAGTGCCCTTCGGTTTCCATCAGAACAATCTGAATCACTAAAAATTGGTTCAGTACCCATGTGACATTGATCCGTTTCTGTCAGACCGCTAGCAAGTCGCCATTCACTTTCCGTGCCTTTGAACACATTGGGTGGTGCATGGTTGGTTTGGAACCTTACATTTTGAAACAGACATCATTCATCGTATTTTCGGCTGCACTGATAAAGTTGTCTCTGGTGTCTCCAGTAAAATGGAAACAGTGTTCACTCAGAAACCGACGTGTGATCAAAAGCAGGCGGACAGATGTGTCAATGAAAGCAGCAAGAACATTCCCCTGCGATGGGTTGCAATACTGCACGTGGAAAGAAGAGCCGGAATTGTATTAAACGGTGAAAGCGCCCATTGTGAGGCTTGCACCCACCAACCACAGATTAAGCATCTCACACTGCACCGACTGAGCTAACCAAGCACGGTGCACTGTGGATTAGTTTGCTATTACATTGCGAGCATAATTCATCAGCACTTTGTTAGGATCCAGTTCATTGCTCTTAATCACAATATCATTCACACCTTTCACTTCAGTTATTCCTTCAAAGCATTACAATCTATTCAGCACTTGTCCCGGGATTTAAGTTTCAATCTTAATATCTTCATATTTTTACCCTCACCTTTTTCTCGCTGATTTGATTTCCAATCACTCTGGCAGGCCGTAAATCAGTCGGGACGTTACCTAAGGAAATCCAATCATTTCCGTTTACAGTGTTGGGCATTTCCTATCTGCTGACGAGACAGAGTCGTCTCAATCAACACTTTCTTTGTTCTTTCTACCTAAAACCTTTTACCACTTCCTATTTTCATGGCAGGAGTTTTATTTATAACACGTTCCAAGAACTGGAGCAACATTCCAATGTCCTGAAGCCCTTTCCAATTTAAAGTGAAAGTTTTTCTCCTTTCTCACGGAAAGAGCTGTTACTAAGGAAGGAGTTTCCACGAGTTGGTTCCCATGGCTTGGCAGAAAGTCGCTGATTGAAGCTGCAGTGGCCGCTCTCTGTTGGCATCGGGAGCTTGGAGAAAGTGATGTCGTATTCTGCTGCGTGTAAACGTCTCACTCCCTGCGGACTTGGGGTGAATCATGGATGAGTTTTCCCGGTTCCAATGTCAATACATGGTCGGGGTGAATGCTTGTGCTGAAATATTTGAGGCTTATTCCCTGGGTGGGCTCGAACCACCAACATTTCAGCCAACTGCGCTAACCATTTGAGATACAGAAACTGGCAACGCAGATATCCTAAAGCAAAGCTATCGACGGGATATGAGGATACGTCGGACAGCAGGAACTTGCGTTGTTTTCAGAGACGGTCGCTGATTTTATCACCGAGAGGGTAAGCACACTGAGGAGCTGCAAACACTCAAATTAAAGGGTATCCACACATGCGCAGTTCTCTCGCATACATCTCCACATAGTAGCTCACTTACGATGCTGGTATTTGAAGCCACGATTCGATAGAAACTGAAGCTTAAAATCCAGCATCTTAAAACCCTCGATCCCGCTACCACACAAAAGCCCACACTCAGAATTTTTATGACTAGTGTTTCAGCATCGATTCACTTCAGGCACTTAGACCTCGCAGATTATGTAATGAAATTGGCGTAATTTAAGAAGAAAGACCAAAGGAAATGTACAGACAAGGAACAGGCCCTTCATCCATTCAAGCCTGAGCCGATCCAAATCTACTGTTTAAACCTGTCACCCAATTCCTAAGCACCTGTATCCCTCTGCTCCCCACCTGCTCATGCATCTGTCCAGACGCATCTTAAATGTATCTACCGTGATTACCTCTCCCGTCTCTGCTGGGAACGCATTCCAGACACCCACCACCCACTGTATCCCTCTTAAACTTTTCACCACTCATCTTGAAAGCGTGACCTCTCGGTATTTAATCCTTCAATCTGGGACATAAAACTTTTCTCTATCTATCCTGTCTGTACCCTTCATGATTTTGTAAACATCAAAAAGGTCCCACTCAAACTCTTTTTTTCTAATGAAAACAAAACAACTCAACCTCTCTTCCTAGATTACACCTTCCATACGAGGCAACATTCGCTTAAACCTTTTACGCACCCTCTCCAAAGCGTCCACATCATTTTGGTAATGTGGCGACCAGAAATTTGCACAGTATTCTAAGTGTGGCCAGACCAATGTATTGTTCAATTTTAACATGATCTGCCAGCCATTTTATTCAATACCCCATCCAATGAAGCCAAGCATACTATATGCCTGCTTGACCACTCTATCCACCTGTGCAGCGACCTTCAGTGTATAATGGACCTGTACTCACAGATCTCTCTGTCCACCAAGTTTTTTTTTTCCCGAAGTTCTTCCTTCATTGTATAACCCATCTAGAATTAGACCGACCGAAATGCGTCACCTCACATTTGTTTGGTTTGAACTCCAGCTGCCACTTTTCCGCCCAACTTTCCAGTATCCTCCTGGATTCTTTAACAGTCACTTATACTTTCTGTTAGTCCAGAAATGTTCGTGTCATCTGCAAACTTTCTGATAATTCCAACAGTGCTCTCTTCCAGAACATTTATCTATATCACAAACAACATTGGCCACAACACTGACCCCTGTGGAGCACTACTGGTCATCTTTCTCCATTTCCAGAAACTCCATTCAACTGCCACTCTCTATCTCCTATTGCTCAACTAATTCTTTATCCACCTATCTAGAACACCCTGCACACCATGTTACTTTACGTACTGTATTTGGTTACCATGGGGAACCTTATCTAACTCCTTACTGTAGTGTATGTATATGACATCAACAGCCTTTCCTTCATCTATCAACTTGGGCACTTTCCCAAACAACTCTATGCCTCTCACTGATATGCACATTATTTTCTAAATATGAATAGATCCTATCTCTCAGTACCTTCTCCAGCAACTTTCCCAACACTGATGTTAGGCCCATTGTTCTGTAGTTATCTGGAATATCCCTATTATCCTTCTTGTACAGTGGACAATATGAGTAACATTCCAGTCGGCCAGAAGCTCACCTGTGCTGAAGTTCGCCACGGAGGTATCTGTCAGGGCCCCAGCTATTTCCTCTCTCACCTCACTCAGGAACCAGGGATAGATCCCATCCGTTCCTGGGGATTTGTCCACATTAATTACCCCTAACCTGCCCAACACAGCTTCCCTACTTAGGTCAACATGATCCAGACTAATCAAATGTCTTACTCTAGACACAATATTCATCATATTCCTCTATTCAGTGAACACTGATGCAAAATAATTATTCAGAATCATACCCAGTCTCTCAGATTCGACATACACCCTTCCTTCATTTTCCTTTAGTAGACCAATCCTTTCTCTTGTTACCCGCTTGCTTCTTATATATGAATAATAGGCTTTAGGATTCTCCTTAATTGTGCTAGCGTGAAGTTGTTTCATGACCCCTTTTAACCCCCTTGATTCCTCGTTTAAGACTTGTCCTACTCTTCTCATGTTCCTCGAGGGACCATTATGTTCTTAGCTGCCGAGGCGTTAGGTATGCCTCCCTTTTCCTCTTGGCGAGTCGTACAATTGTCCTGTCATCAACAGTTCACGAATATTGTCTTTCAAATCCTATGCCTTCAACGGGACATGCCTATCCTGCACTATATTTAACCTATCTTTGAAAGCCTGCCACATATGAACTGTGGACTTTCCTACAAATGGCTGTGTCCAATCCACATTTCCGACCTCCTGCATAATTTTGATATAATTAGCTTTGGCCCAGGATAGTACTCTTTCCTCAGGACCACTCTCATTTTTGTCAATGAGTATTCTAAAACTTACAGAATATTGGACACTTCCCAAAGAAATCACCCTCGGCAACTGCTATCGCCAGCCCTGGCTTATTTCCCAATATCAGTTCCAATATGGCCTATTCCCTCGTCAGACTATTGATATACCGCCGCAGAAAACTCACCTGGAGGCTTCTTACAAATGGTATACCATCCAGACCTCTGACGCTAAGAGTATCCCGGACAATGTTGGGAAAACGGAAATCTCCAATCAACACTAAATAATTGCCTCTAAATCTTTCCATGATCTGTTTAACTATGTTTTTCTTACACCTCACGCTCACTGTAATACAGCCCCAAAAATCTAACCTCACCCTTCTTATTTCACTGCTCCATCCATAGTGTCTCACGACCCAAGCCTTACATGGTGTCTTCCTTTCGCACAGCCATGATATCATCCCTGACCAGCAATGCAACTCCTTCCCTTTTAACTTCCCTCCCTGTCCCGTCTGAAGCATCTATATCCAAGAACATTTGGTTGCCAACCATGCCTTTCCTTCAACTAAATCTCTGTGATCGCAATAACGTCATATTCCCAGGCACCAACCTAAACCCTAAGTTCATCTGTCTATACTCCATGCATTAAAGTAGATGCATTTCAGGCCACCAGTTCTTTTGCATTCATCTGCTCTCTGCCTATTCTTCCCATTATTAATGCTATCTTCCTGATTCTTAGCGTTTCCAGTTTCCACCTCACTGCCGACTTGTTTAATCTTGTGGTTCCCAGCGCCCTGCCACATCAGTATAAAACCTCCCCAACAGCAGGAGCAAAAACTCCCGAAAGGACATTCGTTCCCGTCTGGTTCAGATGTAGATCGTCAATTTTCTTATAGTCCCACATTGCCCAGAACTGGTCGCACAGTCCAACAAATCTGAAACCCGCCCTGCAGCACCATTCCTCAAGTCACGTGTTCATCGTGCCATTTTTTATTCATTTCTACGCTGGTAGTCACATGGCACCGGCAGTAATCCCGAGATTACTACATTTGAGGTCCTCCTTTTTAATTTCTCTCCTGGCTCCCTGAATTCTCCCTGCAGGTCCTCATCTCGTGCCTGTATGCACCAAGACAACTGGCTGTTCACGATCGCCTTTTCGAATGATCTTTAGCCGATGGGCGACATCCCTGGCCTGAGTACCTGGGAGGCAACATAACTCTCCAGAATTGCTGATGCTCCACAGTGAGTCCACCCGCAGCTCCAGAGTGACTACACGGTCAAGCAAGTGCTGCAGCTGGACACACTCCTTTCAAGTGTACATTTAGAAAACCTTTACAAGGATTTGCAAGGTTTGCACTGCTTGGACGTGAGAACGAAACTGAATAGGCTTCGTCAGATTCTCAGGAGCTTCAGGGCTTAGATATGGCCTCACAGAAGCTTATAAAATCATGAGGAAGACAGACAAAGTAAATAGTCAGGGAGCACTTTTTCACAAGACACGCGAGTTCAAATCTACATAGCAAACATTTAATGTGAGAGAGGAAAAATTTAAAAGGGAAGTGAGGGACACATGTTTTTCACACAACACTTTTCTGTGTGTGGAATGAATTGCCACATTTAGTGGTAGAGTCTGGTGCACTCACATTTCAAAGGCATCTGAATGGGTGTATAGACAGGAAGACCTCGGAGAGATAAGGCACAAATATTGGCAGATATGTATGGATTACTTTCGGTTATCTATTTAGCAAGGGCAAGTTGGATCGCCGGATTTGTTTCCATGCTCGACAACTCAGATGCTCCAGCCACCGGCAACGGTTTGAATACACCATTTGCAAAAAAAAAAACGTATGATGTTTGTTACTCAGTCAGCGAGTTTGGCTATTTTGTTTGGAGGGTGGATGGGCCCAACCGATCCAGAGATAAAGGTTTTCCGGATATTTGCTGCCAATGACCATTCTTCTTGACACTTTCCCAAGTTCGCCATCAAAGATTTTGGCTAAAGAAAAATACCTCACATATCGCATTACCCACTTTCCTCTCCAGCGAATCCAAAACCTGACAGCTCTTAACGTGGAATAGAATCAGAACTGAAAAGGCAGTATCATGATCAGACACACCGAAGCTTAAGTGCTGTCTGTGATGCACTGTGAGTCGTCTCTGACATGAACCGCTCGCACAAGTAACAGCGAGGCAATTCCAAACCTACTGGAGATTTAGTTTATTGCCAAGTCCCAGAAAGTGCTCAAGTATCATAAAACAAAACAGAACAACAATGAACCAATAAAAGTGAACATTTCCAATTGTATCCGTGATAAAATTAGGCCATCAATGCCCCAGTGATCACCTTTCTCCCTCGCCAGGACAGTAATGAAGGAAATGAAAGTATAGCAACGTTTCACATCGCGATTGCACACCTTTTCACCACAGCATCAAATAACAGCGAACAGATTCAATGCAGGATCTTCTTTCGAAATAACGGTGAAATAACTATGTCTATTCACTTTCAGAGTAAACGGGGAACAACACAAGTTGTCTGGAATATGAATAACCAACATAGACGACTTGGGTTACAGATTCTACTGATGCACAGACTTTCATATGAAAAGGTACCTTGGGTGATTGCCCTACACCCAGAAATCTTCTGGCTGCCTTCTGTTTGCCCTGTCACATTAAACTTCTGCTGCTCTAATCGAATTTGCAGTTCTTGCCATTTGTCCGTATTGCAACTAGGGATAGCTGGTCGTGGCAACTCGTGACTGCCACACAAATTATTTGCCAAAATTGGATTGTCCCGCAACGTGATTCGCAGTGCACGAACTTCACAACGAGGATATGTCACGCGGCAAGTTAAAAAGCACGCTTCCATTTATTAAAGTCAGTTTCTGGGAACTGACAACCAGATTCCTCCTTACACTCGGAATTATCACAACACATAAACCAACAGCCTCTCTCAGAGACAAGCGACCAATGCCATTCTTGTGCTGGACAAACGTAGTTGACAAGATTGCATGCAGGGACTGCACAGAAAACTATAGAGGAGAAGCAGACAGACGACCATCGAGCTGCATTCATGCAGTTCTGTTACCCTGTAAACCCCATGTACAGCTGTTCCTTGTAGGTACACACAGGGCACTGAGTGTCTCTGACTCCGGGACTTGGGACTCGGATTATATGACCGTCTGCAGCACTGGTTACTTCCTTGCGTGAGGTAACTCCCGATGGAACATATGTAAAACACGATAGCTGATTGAGAAAAACGTCCAAAATAGTACCCAAGAGACGTACTTCTGTTGTGTTTCTGGTCCTGTTCTGACATGACATCCAGCATTGTACTTATTGTGTGCTTCCTGACGGTTCGGTGCATGCTTCCGTGATTGCATTGTGTGCAGTAATCTGCGTGATAGCTGCAATTACGTGCATTTGAAACCCAGGACCACCTGCCTCTATTCTGTTTTCTTCTTCACATGCGCAATTGCAACACAGTAAACGATCAATTAATATTGGAAAATGACATACACAGGCGTGTGAAAAGCCCAGTTTCCGTGGCAATTATGCAATGGTTAGAGATTACATTGATTCAGGAGATAAGGATGGAAAATGTGTTTGGGTAGAGATGAGGAACATTGAAGAAAGAGGAAACCAACCGGTGCAGCTTACAAGAACACTAACAGTAACCACAGTGTAAAAAAAAACGTACAGGAAAAATACCACCTGTGAATGCGAAAAGAAGGCAAGAATTATGGGAGACATTCATTTCCCATCTTCCACTCCCGTTTGAATTGTAAAGAAACTTTGAAGAAAAACAATCGAAAAGTCATATATGCAACATCGAACAACGTGCGTCATACCTTGGCCATTGATTACCGTAGATTAGAATACTTACAATATGGAAACAGGTCCTTCGGCCCAGCAACTCCACACCGAACCGTCCCAGCCCAAATGCATTCCTCTCCATTCACCCCGTCAATTTAGCACGGCCATTTCACCTAACCGGTACATTTTTCGACTATGGGAGAAAACCAGAGCAAGTGCACGCAGCCACGGGGAGAATGTGCAAACTCCACACATTCAGTTGCATGAGGCGGGAATTGACCCTGACTCTGTGGCATTGTGAAACAGCAGCGCTCACGATGGTGTCAGCGTTAGATGGGACTTAGTTGCCGTCTTTTATTGGGAAAAATCTCTTAAATTGTGAGCATCTGGAAAGACCAGCTCCTTCGCCAGAAAAAGAAATGAATATGTCACTAACCTTGGATTGTTTCATGTCCAAGAACACTCAGATCAATACCTCTCTTGATCAGCTCTGCTGATCATGTTTGCAAAGAGATCTAGCAAATTGCCAAAGTGGGATTGTCCTTTCAATCAATAATTTTGACTCAGCTTGGCTGCAAATATCTTTTCCTAACTTTGTGTTTTTCTTCCTTTACGTTGGTGTCTCGCACCTTACAATTCACAGCAGAGGTGGGAGAGGAGAATGGAAGCATTTTGCTCATCAAGTCAACGGCAGCTTTCAATGAGATTACGGCTGATTTGGTCAATGCTCAACCCACCTAAGCTGTCTGTAGTCATGGTCGAGTGGTGAAGGCGATGGATTAGAAATGCATTGGGGTTTCCCCACGTATGTTCAAATCGTGCTAACTACGTTACGAATGCTTTCCTGCTGGTATAATTTTCGCTCAAAGTTCAGAAAAACTATTTTGTGAACCAGGCCGGTAATTTGATTAGACTTGGGAAACTCGAGTTCTACATCAGAAATATTCCATATTTAAAACATTATCTCTGTTTCTCTTTCCAGATACACTGCTCGACACATCGGGTTTCTGCAGCTGTTATTGAACGTCCTGAGCAGAAGTGCTGCTTTTCATTAGATTCCTTTCATCCCTGTCCACTGTTCTCTGACTCGGGTCAGTGGCAACACTTCCTCCTGCTCGTCAAAGTGCTCATTCCCCACCGCTCCCTCTCCCATCATTAGAAACAACCGCAGGAAATCGCCACTTAACTATCTTTGTTCCAAAGTGAAACTCATTAGCCTCGGGAAACTCGCCACCAAACGGGACTTCTCATCCCTGGACATGGTGCAAGCCAGAGGATTGTGAAGAGATACTGTGAAAATATTGTCAGTTGGCAGTTGACAAAATGTTTAGGAAGCAAACCATATAACTTAGGCTCCAGCTTTGTAAATCTTGAGAAACTCTTTGGGAAATGGAATCAGAGGAGAATGAAGAAGTGTGAACTGTCGGACCGAGTAGAGGACGGGACATTGACTCTGATGTTCTCGGTACAGGAACTGATCTGAGACATTGAAATCATTCTCGCTCACGTACGTGAGGAATGCAAACTTCATCTGGACTCTGGGACAATGAAAAACTCTGGAACACTCAAGACAATATCCAAATATTTACTGGGATCACTACAGTACGAGTACTATAGATGAGTCATTTTTTGCCCAGTGTGTGCAGGAGGGCTTCCTGACACAGTACGTACACATGCCTTCAAGGGACGAAGCCACTTTCGATTTAGTACTGGGTAACGAGCCTGGCCAGGTTTTAGATTCGGAAGTAGGTGAGCACTTTGGAGACAGCGATTCCAATTCTCTCAGGTTTACTTTCGTGATTGAAAGGGATAGGTGTACTCCCACGGAGCAAGAGTTTCAGCTGGTGGAAGGGAAATTACGATGCAATGAGGTAAGATTTAGGAAGCGTAGAATGGGGTAGGAAACTGCAGGGAGTGAGCACATTAAAATGTGGAGCTTATTCAAGGAAAAGCTCCTGTGTCTCCTAGATAAGTATGTACCTGTCAGGCAGGGAGGAAGATATAGAACGCGTGAGCCGTGGTTTACTAAGGAAGTGGAATCCCTGGTCAAGAAGAACAAGAAGTCTTATGTTAGGACAAAACGTGAAAACTCAGTTAGAGCTCTAGAGGGTTCCAACGATATTAGGAGAGACCGAAAAAGAGAGCTGAGAAGAGCCAGGAGGAGACATGAGAAGTTGTTGGCAGATAGGATCAGGGTTAACCCTAAGGCTTTCCATAGGTATGTCAGGAATAAAAGAATGACGAGAGTTAAATTTGTGACAATCAAGGATAATAGTGGGAAGTTGTGTGTGGAGTCAGAGGCGATAGGGGAAGCACTAAATAAATATTTTTCGACAGTGTTCGCTATAGAAAATGAAAATATTGGCGAGGAAGATACAGAGCTACTTGCGTCTAGAAGAGAAGAGATTGAGGTTCACAAGAAAGAGATATTAGAAATACTGCAGAGTGTGAAAATAGATAAGTCAGCTGGGCCGGATGGGAGCGATCTGACTTTGTTTAGCAAATGCACTGCAGGAAGGTACAAATCAAGCTGATGCTCACAACGGCTCGTTTTGAGCTGCTAATTTCAGTGAAGTGGCGGCGCCAATAAAAGGTGTCACGCATCTCGTCTAATTCCACATCCTGAGCTCGAAATGACCAGGGGTTTCTCGCTGAGTTTCTGCAGGGTCTTGTTTGGACGACACCATGACACTTTTTCACTGGAGTGGATCATGAAATCGCGTCGTGACTATGAATAAAACGATGGAAACGTCCAGCCGAGAAGGACGCGACCCTGAAGCGGGCAACTGAGGACAAATGTTTCTACTTTGCCAGTGAAAAGCACTGCTTCACAAATGGGAAACTTCGAAGTGAAGCAATGTTGGTGATTATCTTCGGTGCTTGTTCACCTTTTTAATTCTGATTCCGTGAAAGCCCATGGCATTACATATCAACATTCTGCCAAGTGCAGGTTTGTCTCTTGGGCCAGTGGCGTAATGGATAACGCGTCTGACTTCGGATCAGAAGGTTGTAGGTTCGAGTCCTACCTGGCTCGAGGGGGGATGTTTCGCTTTAACCGTGGTATATGTTGACGGTCCCCTGTAAAGTTCTCACGGGACATCTCCTCTGTGCTTCCGCATGTAAAGCTTGCATTTGTCCCATTGTCCATTTCAAATTCCAGCTCTCCACAACGGACACCTCCGTCAGTTTGGCGGTGTCTTCTGGTGTGTCTCCCTCTGTGGGTGAAAACGAGCATGAGTTCCTCAAAAGAGTTACAATTCGTGAAACTTCTGTCCCATTATTGTGCAATGTAAGAACATAGGATAACCTCATTGACATTTGACCTGGAAACATTAGAACACACGAGGCTTTGGGCCAAAGTTCGAAACTGCGACTGGAATACATGGCTCTCTGATTAGCCGCAATGCACACGGGCGGAATGGCCTTTTCCCACTTTGTAAATCTTCGAAGACAATTTGAAAAAAATCTGCAACGAAAATGTTCAGACAGGGTGTTTTATTTACACCAAATACGATAGTATCAATCGCCTTGTCTTGTTATTTACTTGTGAGGATTCGGTACTCTCAGCACCGTGGCCCGTATTGTATTCCCGCTCATGGAATGGTTGTATTGTTCAGCAAACATATCGGTGTACCAGTACTTCTGCCGATTTTTCCGATGCTGGCAGGTCATTGGTTTTGTCCAAAACATTATGAAGGTTAACATAAAACAAATAGCTGCAGGTGCTGGAAATCTGAGCCAAAAACGAAAATTGTTTGCGCAGCGGAGCATGACTGGCAACAGAAACGTCGACTCTCCTGCTCCTCGGATGCAGCCTGACCTGCTGTGCTTTTCCAGCATCACTCTGATCTAAAGTCAGGTTTCCAGCATCTGCAGTCCTCACTTTTGCCTAGTTTCTTCAGTGACTCTGGTTCCCAATTCAGGAAGTCCATCTCTAGCGGTTTCATGTTTGTACCTCCGTGCTGAGGAGTTGAAGAGTGAAGAAAAGTAACTCACCTCCTCCATCTCTGGGGTAATTAGGGACTGAAAATGAATCGTGTCACATTGAAATATATCTACATGCGAATTAATCTCTGTCTTTTATTGGGAACCATCTCTTTCATTGTAACCATCAGGAAAGATCATTTCGTTCGCCAGAAAAAGAAATGAATATGTCACTAACCTTTGTTTGCTTCAGGTCCGAGAATACTCAGATCAATAGCTCCCTTGCTTACTTCTGCTGGTCATGTTCGCAAAGAGATATGGCAAATTGCCAAGTGTGATTTTCCTTTCAATAAATAATTTTGACTCAGTTTGCCTACAAATATCTTTTCCTACCTTTGTGCTTTTCTTCTTTTACATTGGTGTCTCGCAGCTTACAAATGACAGCAAAGGTATGAAAGGAGATGGGAGCATTTCGCTCATCAAGTCAACGGGAGCTTTCAATGAGATCACGGCTGATTTGGTCAATGCTCAACCTACCGGAGCCGTCTGTAGTCATGGCCGAGTGGTTAAGGCGATGGATTAGAAATCCATTGGGGTTTCCCCACGTAGGTTCGAATCCTGCTGACTACGTTATGAATGCTTTCCTGCTGGTACAATTTTCGCTCATAGTTCAAAAAAACTACTTTGTGAACCAGGCCGGTAATTTGATTAGACTTGGGAAACTCGAGTTCTACATCAGAAATGTTCCATATTTAAAACATTATCTCTGTTTCTCTTTCCAGATACACTGCTCGACACATCGGGTTTCTGCAGCTGTTATTGAACATCCTGAGCAGAAGTGCTGCTTTTCATGAGATTCCTTTCATCCCTGTCCACTGTTCTCTGACTCGGGTCAGTGGCAACACTTCCTCCTGCTCGTCAAAGTGCTCATTCCCCACCGCTCCCTCTCCCATCATTCGAAACAACCGCAGGAAATCGCCACTTAACCATCTTTGTTCCAAAGTGAAACTCATCAGCCTCGGGAATCTCTCCACCAAACGGGACTTCTCATCCCTGGACATGGTGCAAGCCAGAGGATTGTGAAGAGATACTGTGAAAATATTGTCAGTTGGCAGTTGAAAAAATGTTTATGAAGCAAACCATATAATTTAGGCTCCAGCTTTGTAAATCTTGAGAAACACTTTGGGAAATGGAATCAGAGGAGAATGAAGAAGTGTGAACTGTCGGACCGAGTAGAGGACGGGACATTGACTCTGATGTTCTCGGGACAGGAACTGATCTGAGACATTGAAATCATTCTCGCTCACGTACGTGAGGAATGCAAACTTCATCTGGACTCTGGGACAATGGAAAACTCTGGAACACTCAAGACAATGATGTGTTTCTGTTCGCCGAGCTGGAAGGTTTTGTTGGAAATGTCCCCTGTCTAGGTGGCATCCTCAGTGCTTGGGAGCCTCCTGTGAAGCGCTTCTGTGTTGTTTCCTGCGTCATTTATAGTGGCCTGTCCTTGCCGCTTCCTGTTGTCAGTTTCAGCTCTCCGCTGCAGTGGCTGGTATATTGGGTCCAAGTCGATGTGGTTGTTGATGGAGTTTGTGGATGACTGCCATGCTTCTGGGAATTCCCTGGCTGTTCTTTGTTTGGCTTGCCCTATAATAGTAGTGTTGTCCCACTCGAATTAATGTTGCTTGTCGTCTGTGTGTGTGGCGATTACGCATAGTTGGTCGCTTCGTTTCGTGGCTAGTTGGTGTTCCTGGATGCGGATCGTTAGCTGTCTTCCTGTTTGTCCTATATAGTGTTTTGTGCAGTCCTTGCATGGGATTTTGTATACTACATTAGTTTTTCTCATGTTGGGTATCGGGTCCATAGTTCTGGTAAGCTGTTGTCTGAGTGTGGCTGTTGGTTTGTGTGCTGTTAAGAGTCCTAGTGGTCGCAGTATTCTGGCTGTCAGTTCGGAGATGTTCTTGATGTGTGGTAGTGTGGCTAGTCCTTTGGGTTGTGGCATGTCCTCATTCCGTGGTCTATCCCTTAGGCATCTGTTGATAAAATTGCGAGGATATCCGTTTTCGGCGAATACCTTGTATAGGTGTTCCTCTTCCTCTTTTTGCAGTTCTGGTGTGCTGCAGTGTGTTGTGCCCCTTTTGAATAGTGTCTTGATGCAACTTCGTTTGTGTATGTTGGGGTGGTTGCTCTCATAATTCAGGACTTGGTCTGTGTGTGTGGCTTTCTTGTGTACCTTTGTGGTGAATTCTCCGTTAGTTGTTCTCTGTACCATCACGATTAGGAATGGGAGTTGGTTGCCCTATTCTTCCTCTCTGGTGAATCGGATTCCTGTGAGTGTGGAGTTGATGATCCTGTGTGTTTTCTCTATTTCCGTGTTTTTAATGATTACAAAGGTGTCATCCACGTATCTGAACCAGTGTTTGGGTTGAATTTGCGGTAAGACTGCTCTGACCTTTGCATTACTGCTTCTGCTATGAGTCCCGAGATCGGTGAGCCCATGGGTGTTCCGTTGATTTGTTCGTATATCTGGTTGTTGAATGTGAAGTGTGTTGTGAGGCACAAGTCCCAAGATTTAGGAAGATTAGGTAAGATTTAGGAAGCGTAGAATGTGGTAGGAAACTGCAGGGGGTGAGCACATTAAAATGTGGAGCTTATTCAAGGAATAGCTCCTGTGTGTCCAAGATAAGTATGTACCTGTCAGGCAGGGAGGAAGATATAGAACGCGTGAGCCGTGGTTTACTAAGGAAGTGGAATCCCTGGTCAAGAAGAACAAGAAGTCTTATGTTAGGACAAAATGTGAAAACTCAGTTAGAGCTCTCGAGGGTTCCAACGATATCAGGAAAGATCTAAACAGAGAGCTGAGAAGAGCCAGGAGGAGACATGAGAAGTTGTTGGCAGATAGGATCAGGGTTAACCCTAAGGTTTTCCATAGGTATGTCAGGATTAAAAGAATGACGAGAGTTAAATTTGGGACAATCAAGGATAATAATGGGAAGTTGTGTGTGGAGTCAGAGGAGATTGGGGAAGCGCTAAATAAATATTTTTCGACAGTGTTCGCTATAGAAAATGAAAATGTTGGCGAGGAAGATACTGAGATACTTGCGTCCAGAGTACGAGAGATTGAGGTTCACAAGGATTAGGTGATAGAAATACTGCAGAGTTTGACAACAGACAAGTCCCCTGGTCTGGATGGGATCTGTCCTAGTATCCTCTGGGAAGCAAGGGAAGAGATTGATGAGCCTTTGGCGTCGATCGTCAAATCAACGTTGTCTACAGGAATAGTTCCTGTGGAATGGAGCATAGCATACGTTGTTCCCGTGTTCAAAAAGTGTCGTATAGACAACCCTGTTAATTACAGACCAGTGAGTCTCACTGCAGTTGTTGGTAACGTGTTGGAAAAGGTTATTATAGATAGGATTTAGGACCATCTAGAAAAGAATAATCTGATCAGGGACAGTCAGCACGGTTTTGTGATGGGTATGCCTTGCCGAACGAATCGTATTGATTTTTTTGACAAAGTGACCAAACAGGGAGATGACAGTAAACCGGTTGATGTGATGTATATGGGTTTCAGAAAGTTGTTCGATAAGTTTCCCCACAATAGGCTATTATACAAAATGCGGTGGACTGGAATTGTGGGAGAGATTGCAGCTTTGATCAGTAATTGGTTTGCCAATAGAAAACAGTGTTGTAGTTAATGGAATATGTTCTTCTTGGTGTCCAGGTACTGGCGGCGTACCACAAGGGTCGGTGTTAGGTCCACTGCTGTTACATGAGATCTAACCTTGCCAATCAGTCTCCCATGGGGAACATTGTTGAACGCCTTACTGAAGTCCATATAGATCACATTTACTGCTCTGCCCTCATCAATCCTCTTTGTTACTTCTTCAAAAAAACTCAATCAAATTTGTGAGACATGATTTCCCACGCACAAAGCCATGTTAACTGTCCCGAATCAGTCCTTGTCTTTCCAAATACATGTACATTCTGTTACTCAGGATTCCCGCCAACAATTGGAGTATTCTTGGCAGATGCAGTTTCATGTCGGGAATGCGAGATCATATACTTTGTTGGGAAGAATCAAAAGACACGCTACTATTAAAATCGATAGAAACGCAAACGATGTGCAGAAAATTAAAGAGATGGTTTCCAAGAGAATAGGAAAATTAAGTCACCAGTAGAGTAATCAATTACCAAGATATCCCTCGTGATGTTTTATGGGACATGTGGGATTTTTTTGATTATGGTTCTCCAAACGTTTTTATAATGGAACCGAGAGTTTTAGATGGGAAGTTAACATCACGCATGACTATTGCCATTTTTGTTACTCACACACAATATTTTTTCCTTGTACGATTTATTTCGCTTTGTGGTTTCTGCAAGTGGGCTTGTAAACTGCACATTTTGTGAGTTCATTCCTCACTGTTCCTCAACTCCAGCCAAACAGACTTTACATCCTTATTTCCTGAATCAAGGTAATCGCTAACCATTGCATAAATGTCATTAAAACTTCGGTATTTCACAGGCCTCTGTATATCATCTTACAATATTAATTAATCCTTTACTGTATTGCAGTTGCGCATAAGAAGAGAAAAATAGAATCGAGAATGGTGGACCTCCGCTTCACACACCCGTTATTGAAGCGAAAATGCAGATTACTGCCCATAATACGATCGTGGAAGCATGTGCTGAACCCTCAGGAAACACATAATAAGTGCAGTGTCACAGGGCATGTCAGGGACAGCACCAGAAAGACAACAGAAATGCTGCTATGAACTCCTATTTTGGATGTATTTCTCAATGAGCAATTGAGTGTTACATGTGTTCCATCAGGGGTTACCTCACACAAAGAAGTAACCAGTGCTGCAGACGGTCATATCATCCAAGTTCCAAGCCCTGGAATCAGAGACATTCAATATTCTGTGCATAACTGCAAGGAACAGCTGTCCGAGGCGTTTACAGTACAGGTGAAATTACGAATGCAGCTCTCTAGTTGTCAGCCTCTTTCTTCTATGTCGTGTTTCGTGCAGTCCCTGCATGGAATCTCGTCAACCACGTTTGACCTGCACATGATGCGGATTGGGCCTTGTTTTCTCGTGAGTTGTTGTCTGCGTGAGGTTCTCGGTTTCTATGCTGTCATACGTCCGAGTGTTCGGAGGAGTCTGGATATCGTTTTCCAGAATTTGTTTTTAATACAAGGAAGCATGATTTAAAAATTACCTCAAAGCATATCCTCGCTGCGAACTTTGTGTGCCATGCATCTGCGAATGAAGGTGTGTGGATATTGGTTCTTGGCAAAGAATTTGTGTGGGCGTCAGTCCAGCAGTCCCTAGTAGCAATACGTACAAACGGCAAGGGCCACACATTCGACTAGAATAGCACAACAATAATAGGACAGGGCAAGCAGAAGACAGCCAGACAATTCCTGGAAGCAGGGCACTCATCTACGGATTCCATCCGTTGGACCCAATCTGCAATCCCAACAAACGGAAGCAGCGAGAATGAAACCAAATGAATTCGTACCAAAACATGAGAGCAGCGCTTCACAGGAACCTCTGTAGCGCTGAGAATGTCACCCAGACAGGTGACATCTTCCTCGAGTCACCGAACTTTTCAACAAGAACTCCAGAAGCATCCGAACTTCACATCTTTCTGCTCCAAAACACTCCGCTTTTCCACAATAGAGAATTGCACACTCAACTACCGCGTGTAAGATGAGAATACCAGCCCCTACACTACCAAGGGCGGCAGTAAGAGCGAGGGGAAACAGCTGCCACTGTCATTGCACAGCGACAAACGCTCTTTTTGAAAGGTACATTTTCGTATGAATGTCGGGGCAGCAGTAGAATATGGGAACTTAACAGCCCGCGCTGTGTATTCATATTCTGGACAATGTGAGTTGTTCACAGTTTTCCCTAAAAGTGAGTGGACGTCGTTATTTCACCGCTGTTGTGAAGCCAGATCCTGCACTAAATCTGCTCCCTCGTTTTTTGTTGTTGTGGCTAAAAGTTGGGCAATCGCAACGTAAAACGTTGTTATATTTCTCTCATTTCCTTAATGACTGTTCTGGTGAGGGAGGCTGGAGATTAGCTCGCTCGATCAGGTGGAGGCACCAACGCATTGTTGAGCTAACTTAATCGAGAATATAATTGGTAATATTCACTTTGCATGGTACATTTTTCTGTTATGTTTTATGTTACTTGAGCACTTTCTGTTACTTGGCAATGCACTAAATCTCCAGAATGTCGGGAAGCTCCGTTTGGAATTGTTTCGGTGCTATTTGTGTGAGCAGTTCTGGACATACACGTCTCGCACTGCCTCACAGACAGAAGTAATGAGTTTGTGTGTCTGATAATGACTCTGCCTTTTGAGTTTTGCACCTTGTCCACGTTAAGAGCTGTCAGTTTTGGATTCACTGGAGAGTTGATGGGACAACACGATTTGTGAGGTTTTTTTTAGTCAACGAAATTATTTGATGGAGAACTTGGGAATGTATCAAGGAGAATGGTCATTGTCTGTAAATGTCTGGAAAACATTCCTCTCTGTGTCATTTCAAAACATTACGCCTCAAGAAAAAATAAAATTCAAACACGCTGACTTAGTAACAAACAGCATGCGTTTTTGCAAGTGGTCTATTCAAACTGTTGTCAGGTACTGGAGTGTCACAGAATTGCCGAGCACGGAAGCAAACCTTCCGATCCAACTTGCACCTGCTGAACAGATGACCGTAACTAATCTAAACATAGTTGCCAATATTTGTCCCTTATCTCTCCGAACACTTCCTGTCTGTATACCCATTTAGATTACTTTGGAGTATTGTGAGTGCACCAATCTCTGCCACTAAATTTGGCAATTTATTCGACATGCACAAAAATGTCTGGATTAAAAACAAGTGTCGCTCACATCCCTTTCAAATTGTACTGCTCTCACATTAAACCTATGCTATCTCGCTTTAAACTCACGTGACTTCTGAAAAAGTGTAGATTGACTATGTTCTCTGCTCGTCTACCTCATGATTTTGTAAACTTTTCCAAGTACATCCCTCAGGCCTGAAGCTCCGTGGAAAACTGTCGAAGAATATTCAGCTTCTCGCTAATATCCACACTGTGCAAACCTTTCAAATCGTTGTAATTTTTTTTTAATTATGCGAAGGTATTCAAAGAAAGTGCCAGGGGAAATTGTCTGAAGTGAAGAGATGCTGAAACATTAGTCTTGATAGGTTTGGCGCTTAGTTATCGTCAGGGAGCGTCGCTGAGTGGTTTAATGTAGGTAAAAACAATGAATACAGATGCTGGAGACCAGATTCAGGATTAGTGGTGCTGAAGAGCGCAGCAGTTCAGGGAGCATCCGAGGAGCAGTAAAATCGACGTTTCGGGCGAAACCCTGGATTCCCTGAAGGGCTTTTGCCTGAAACGTCAATTTTACTGCTCCTTGGAAGCTGCCTGAACTGCTGTGCTCTTCCAGCACCGCTAATCCAGAGAGGTTAAATGTGCTGGATTTAGGGTCCAATCTCTATTGCGTCGTGGGTTTGAAACCCAACTTTGCAGTAGAACAACAGCAGGCAGCTTTTTATGACAGAACTACACAGGTCCTGATATTGTTTTATGGGTGTGTTTGTTACTCCTCGGGTCTCTCACCCTCTCTGCGGTAAACACGGGTACATGATCAACTGATTCTTAAAATAATGAGAACTACTGCTGTCCACATTATTCCTGTCCGTTGGACCCAATCTGCAATCCCAACAAACGGAAGCAGCGGGAATGAAACCAAATGAATTCGGACCAAAATATGAGAGCAGCGCTTCACAGAAACCTCTGCAGCGCTGAGAATGTCACCCAGACAGGTGAGGAAAAGTCTGCAAACCATCTTCCTCGCGTCACCGAACTTTTCAACAAGAACTTTTGCTGTCCTCTCGAGCGCTGTGCGTTTGGATGTGTACACGCACAATTTTGCTGCCAGTTGCTGTGTCTCAAATGGTCAGAGCATTTCGTCGAAATGTTGGTTCTCCTAGCCGATTAACAGCACAGAGCTGAACATCTCTATAACTCTATGACTCTAAGTATTGAGACCGACCATCTTCTGACAATACAACCACGAGAACCCATCCATGATTGACCCTGAGTCCGCAGTGAGTGAAACGGTCACGTGCGGCAGAATGTCACCCCACTCTCTACAAGCCCCCGCTGCCAACAGAAAGGGGCCACTGCGGTTTCAGTCAGCGGCTTCCTGCCCATACCTGGGACATAGCTCATGGAAACTCCTTCCTCAGGAACGGCTGTTACCGTGTGAAAAGGTAAAACATTCTAATTCAAATTGGAAATGGCTTCAGAAGATTGTTCCTGTTTTTAAAACATTTTATAGTCAGAATTCCTGCCTCGAATATGAGAAGTGGTAAACTTTGTAGGCAGGTAGAACAAAGAAAGTGTTGATGGTGAGGACTGTATCTCTTCAGCAGATGGGATTCCCTACACTCTAATCAGAAATGATTTGGTTTCCTGAGGTATTTTCCCGATTGATTTGCAGTCTGCCAGATTGTCTGGGAATCACTTCGGCGACCTAAGGATCAGGGTCAAAATATGAAAATATTAACAGAGAATCGTAAATCCCGGGGCAAGGCCTAAATGGATTGTAATGGTCTGAAGGAATAAATCTGAAAATTGATAGACTTGAAAAATGTTATTTGCAATGGGGCGGAATGAACGAGATTTTTGAAAATTGCCGTTTCAGCTGAATTAAACTCAGTATGAAATGATAAATTAACCAACATCAATCCTGTCCTGGCTCGCTCAGTCGGTAGAGCTTGAGACCTTAATCTCAATGGTGTGGGGTCGAGACCCACGCAGGGCGCTGTTGTTTGTTAATAGGTATGCCGCTCTCCATTAATGTTGCAAGAGCGAATTCGCTCGCTGAGGCAGGTTTTGTTAACACATTTTTCCTCCGTTTTTGATCATCTCTTGGTTTCTGAGTGAAAACTGTCTCCACTGTACTGCAGGTGCAAGAGACAAGGTTATCAGTTCAGCCGAATATTCTTTAAACGATGTCCCTTCCAAAACGTAAGGTACCTTTCCAAAGGTGCCCCAACCAAAATGTCCAGAGACGTCGAATGCGAATGGCCACATGACAGTGACAGCTGCATGTCAAATGGTGCTGCAATAGAATTAACTGAATGAGAATGCTCTGATGGAAACCGAATGGAACTCTCCCTGAAATTTTCCCAATTCACTCGGTAAATGATGCTGTTGTGTACCCATATGGGTTTACGTCATGAACAGCTTATTGTCAGTAACACGGGTGGGGGTGATGCAGGATAGTGAGGTTTCCGTGTGGGTCAGAAGTGATTTGTTCAAACAGGGAATTCAAACGTCCACAGAGCAGACATAGCTGATTGGTCCAGGATCACACTTCTCCCTTCTGTTTCAGTACCAACAAAAGAAATTGCGGGAAAATCTCAGCAGGTCTGGTAGAATCTTGGAATGGAAAACCGAGTTAAGTCTTCAAGGCCAGTGACACTTATTTCTCCATGTCCATCTCCGTCTACCTTTTTATTGAATATCTCCTGACTCTCAACTTTATACTCAGTTTATCTTTTATTACTCCGTTTCCAAACATTCTCCCAGCCTCCAAATTTAATAGCAGAACTGTTTCATCTCTCACCTCGCCGAGTTATGAGAGGAGGACTTCGAATTGCACGATTAACTCTGTTTCTATTTCCTTAGATACTGGATGGCCAGAGACCAGAATGCATTGGAGGACAGTTAGAGCTTTCAGCCCATCTGGTCTGCCGCCGTTCGATCATGACTCATATCATTCCCAAACCAATTTTCAGCCTTCTATCTGTGACACTTAGCTCCCCTGAATTTAGGATCCAGTCTTTTTCCCAGAGTGCGAATGAAACCATCCCAACCGTCTCCACATCTGCTGGCAGCTGTTACACCGTATCTGTGTGTGATCGAGCTCAGTTTCAGTCCCACACAGCAAACACGTCTGTTCTGAGCAATGCAATCCCCGCTGCATTAGAGATCGATCGGGTCTCTGACCCCACGGTTTTTCTGCGAGGCAGTAGTTAGCTCCTTCACCACCCACGGCAAGGACCGGTGTTTCAAAATGTGGGGACAAAGAACGATAGGCACAAGAGTTTGTACAGGTTCGGTCGAAAGGGTTGTTGTCAACTTCAGTGGAGTCCCTGCTTCAGAGTCTGGGTTTGAATCACCCAGGCCTTTCACACGGATGATCCCTGGAATGACAGGTCTAACATATGAGGAACGGCTGAAGATACTGGGATTGTATTCGTTGGAGTTTAGAAGATTAAGGGGAGACTTAATAGAGACGTACACAATAATACATGGCTGGGAAAAGGTGGATGCTAGGAAATTGTTTCAGTTAAACGAGGAGACTGGGACCCGTGGACACAGCCTTAGAATTAGAGGGGGTCATTTCAGAACAGAAATGCGGAGACATTTCTTCAGCCAGAGAGTGGTGGGACTGTGGAATTCATTGCCACGGAGTGCAGTGGAAGCCGGGACGCTAAATGTCTTCAAGGCCGAGATTGATAGATTCTTGTTGTCTCGAGGAATTAAGGGCTACGGGGAGAACGCTGGTAAGTGGAGCTGAAATGCGCATCAGCCATGATTGAATGGCGGAGTGGACTCGATGGGCCGAATGGCCTTACTTCCACTCCTATGTCTTATGGTCTTATGGTCTTATGGCCTGGATAAAATTCCAAGTCAGGAAATGAAGATTTATTTCTCCTCTTCTTGTGGCTCATCTGAATGAAAACCATTTTCTGCTTCCACAGAGAGCACAGACCCGGTTCTGCCAGAAGGAATCCAGTGATTGATTGCCTCCAACTGGAATCATAGAGACATAGAGATGCACTGCAGGGAAACAGACCCTTCGTTCAAACCTGTCCATGCTGACCGGAAATTCCAACCCAATTTGGTCCCTCTTGCCAGCACATGGCCCATATCCCTCCAAACCCTTCCTACTCATCTACCATTTCAAATGCCTCTTAAATGTTGCAATTGTACGAGCCTCCACCTCATCCTCTGGCAGCCATGGCAGCACATACACGAATAAATTGTCACTGCAAATCCCCTCTAAGGATCTCGCCTTTCAGAGCTGAAACTATCTTGCTGTTGATTCAATGTCGCTATGTCTAATTCTTGGAACTCCATCCCTATCGACATCATGAATGTATCACTGTGTTGAGCACTTCGAGGACGAAGTAAAGTAACTTACCATCTCAATCTCTTGAGTAATTATTTTTGGGCAGTGAAGCTTATCCCAAAGACGTGCATTCTCCAGAATTTCGTTTGAAAAAGTTTCAGTTTCCAAGTGGATACCCGAAAGTGATCCGGTACAAGTGTAAGGTTTCGAAGGGAAAGTAGGATAAACTGAAAGTCAATGATGACTGTGATGAATGAGGCAGAAAGTGAGTGAGGAGCTGTTGGTACAAGGATCAATGTCAGTGCTAATGGTTTAGCCCTTACTGCCCACTGTTAACACCGACTCACACACCACTCCTGGTAAATTCACCACAATTACCCTGGTCTCTTGGTATGAGTTTTCCTCTGTGCATATTCACGCGGTAAATCGGCCCAGGGATGATGAACGCATACTGTTTATCCTGTCAGGTTAAAGAGGTGAAGGCATCCGTTTGAAATCAAAGCAAGAAGAGATTGCCTCTTCCTGTACATTTTCAGTGGAGAGTCACCAGCTGTGAACTTCTTTCCTGCACAAGCAGACGTTGATATAAATTCTCATCGAGCAGCTTTATTACAGAAAGGTGGTCCGATTAACTGTGATCAAATACTTCATTAAATGCCCTTATTGATTTGAAGAACAGTGTCTGTAGATTCGTCAGTTAAAGCATATGGTAATAACCAGGCGTTAATGGTGTCAAATGCTGTCAAATGTTCTGTACATTGAAAGTTAATTGTTTAAACTTCTTGTAAAAGCCGTATTGTTTATCCAACATCGCGAAAGTGATGGTTCAGCATGCTTCTTGTGTTTGAGCTCAGTCCGTTGTTATTTCGTGCTACCAAGCCCTACCGCCTGATGTGGACCCATTAATCTATGTTCTATCCTACTAATTCAACGCAGAGTTCTTTTTACTCTGTTCGACAAGGATTTGTCTATCTCTTCTACTATTATTCTCCATCCGTCTTTTCAAGTTTTTTTTTGGGAATAATGAAGAGACGCAGGAGACACTGCAGACTTGCAGGACAATGTTTTAGTAATAATGAATCCAATGAGATAATGGCTCTCATTGTCTGCTGTCACCATTCATTGATTTTAGGCAAACGGCAATGGCATCATAGAAATACTATAATTGGAGTGAAACTGCTTTTTTTCTGTTCTATTATGAATACTATTTAGAATTGTAAAAGATCATAACGTTTTGAGTGAACAAATGTCACCTGATCTCAGACCGAAGTAACAGAGACATTACTTAGAGACTGTGAGCCCAGTTCTACACACTCTGGCCGGGCGGGGCGGAGAAAGCCACGGAACAGACTCCGATTTTAACACTTTTCCAAGAGTAGAAATGAAAAATGAGGGATATTAACAGACAGAGAGTGGGAGAATGTAGAAGAGAGTGAGATGGTACAGAGAGACAAAGGGAGACAAACAGAAATTCTCCATTCACCATGGCTGCTCATCGACATAAAGGAGAAGAAAAAGGTCATGAAGGCCAGCCTTTCACCAACTCAGGGCAACACCAACAGCATTACAGCCGATAAAGGAATTTTGCATTTTTACAGATGACGTCTGTCAGCTAATGAGAGATTCTGGTAAGTATGCTGTTTCACGAAGTGAAATTGACAATTACCCAGGCAATAAAACAATAAAAAGCATAAGTAGCCTGAATCTGTGATATGATACATTAAATCTCTTTGTCTCCACAGATGCTGTCAGGCCTGCAGTGTTTCTCTGTCAATTCCTGTTGTTGATTCAGATTTCCAGGATTCACACTTCTTTGTTTTATGCTAGTCTGAATCCTGTTTGTGACAATACTCGATTAATTGCCAGTTCCATACAACATTCCCTGCTTTGGGAAGGTTGTCAACAACATAAACGGTCAGAGGAAATCCCCCATTGCTACAACAGTGAGAGCACTGAGTCCTGAACAAGTAGACTTCCACGGAAAGTGAAATATGGCGCTGTATGTTTTCTCAATGAATCCACTTTTAATTTCTTCATTTGTGATCATTTTAGCTGCACATCAGTTTCTTTCTTTCTTCCATTTCTGTCAGCTTGGAAAAGGCCTTTCCGCCCATGTGCAGTGCGGGTCATTGGACATTCATATTTTCGAGTCCAGGAGCTACTATTTCTTGGAGGACCTTCTGCACTTCATCTCGGGTGGGGTGTGTACCACTATATTCACCTGTCTTTCGATATCGGAGAAGGGTCTATCTATTCCACACCACCAGGCTTCCTCATCGCTCTTCTGAATCTTGATTATTATTACCCTTGCCATGGCACCTCCTTCTTTGATACTGGAAACCGATATCCCGTGTCAGGTGTACCTGTAGCCGTGGTGGATACTACTCAGTGCCAGTAACTGGGGACACAAGGCTCTCTGCATAAATATTTATTGCCTTATTTATAGTCGTCCTGGTTACCAAACGGGCATGGGTGGCATGTAAAGGTCAACTTAACATCCTCGGTTAAGATTACCGTCTGCGGTTGTACCCCAGACACCCCTGCCTTCACGACTCGTCCTGCCATGCAGCCCCATATTTCTATGAGTCTTCTAATCACTACTTACACTTATTTGGATCAGGTGTTGTCCGATGTCTCCTCAAGGTCAGCTACACGTTTGCAATGGCTGGCGTGTATCAACGTGGCTCTTTCGGCGATCTTAACAGCTGTCTGTGTTGTCGGGAGCCCTTGGAACGGTCCCAGCCAGCTCTTCGCCTTCATGCTTTTGCTCCTGAAGTCTTTCACCACTATCCAGTCTTCAGGTTCTAGATTATGCATCTTCCCTTCTGCTGATTGGGCGCCCTTCGTTTGATTCTGTATTTGAGACAGAAGTGTGGAGAGTTTTATACCGTAACATAACATCTCGTCCTCACAGTGGTCTGTTATCTGTCTTACAATCGGTCTTGGGCCAATTCCTGTATTGGGACACCTTCCAAACAAAATCTCAAACGTCCTAAGATTTACTCTTCTTCTCCTTCATATACATTAGCACAATTGGAAATGCCTTTGTCTATGTCACCTTTAGTTCCTCACAACATTTTGTCAATTTATTTTTAAGGGTAGTTTTCTCTCTTTCCACTACCCCACCGCTCGCTGGGTGGTAGGCACAATGTTGCCTCACCTTTATTCACAAGTAATCACTGATCTGCTGTCGGGCAATATTTATAAATGGCTTTCCATTGTCGCTGCTTAGACTTTCAGGGATGCCTTTTCCCTTCGCTGGGTGTTAGTTCAATAAACTCCATCTGTAAATGTTCAAAGTGTCTTTGGGATTGGGGGTGTTCTGCCTGATTCATTTGTATTCCCCTCCCCACATTATTAGTGGCACAGATAACAGATTATTCACATTTTTATTATGAGCAATGAGTAAATCCCTTTCTGTACCAGCGTATTGAAATATTGTCGTACATCCCCACTTTTGACACATGGTCCTTACCGTGTGTTACTTTGGCATAGAAAGGGAATAAAGATCGTGGTAGACATGGTTTACTATTGGGGCCACACTGCACCCATTCCCTCATTCTGCACCCTGCCCTTGTCCATTCACGCTTCTCCTTCGTTGTGGCCTGCGACTGTAAGTCCCATAAGTCTGCTTTGGATTATAAATATTTGACATGCACATGTCAAACTGATCACTTGGCGGCTGATTGACTGCCGTCCTTGCCGCTGAGTCTACATTTTCATTGCCTTGAGAAATTGAATCATAATTTTTCCTGTGGGCTTTACATGGACACACAGTGATTGATTTAGGCAATCGGACTGCTTTCAGGAGGTCAGAGATCAGGCCATTCTCTGTGATTGGCTTTCCAGTGGAGGTCAGAAAGCCCTTGTATTTCCACAAGGATCCAAAATTATGTACAACCCCGAATGCATATCTGCTGTCGATGTAAAAATTCACTGTTTTGCCTTCGGTCAATTTACATGCCTCATTCAAGGCAATCAGCTCTGCTGCTTGCGCTGATGGATGAGAAGGAAATGATCCCGCTTTGACTACCTCGTGGGTAGTTGCTGCATCATACCAGACACTGGCCTATCTCTTTGCTTCTGAATGCTGACCTATCCACAATAAAACGCCGTATCCAGATTCTAAATTGGCGAATCCTACACGTCTGGTCTCGGGCTTCACACCTAAGAACTTCAACTGTTGTTCCACAAGTTGTAGTTTTGCGAGACTAGATGGCAGAGCATCGCAAGCCTGCCTTTCTCACATTGTTTCTCTGTTGATGCAGCGATTAAGCATTCGCTTACATACTGCAGAAGCGCTGATCCCCCAGGTTAAAACAAGAGTCTCCAGACTCCTGTGGAGAGCCTCTTTAATTATGGCGGGGACTCACAGTAATCTTGAAAATGTCACGTGAAAGTATACTATTTGCCTTTGAATGAACAAGTGAACCAGAATTGACTGTCGGCGTGTAACGGTACACCAAACAAGGCATTTGCTAAATCCACAATAGAGAGCCATTTACATCCGGTGGAATTTGAGCCAATATAATATAGGGGTTGGGAACATTTGGGGTGTGTGGAACAACAGCGTTCTTGATAACCTGCAGGTCATGAACAAACCTCTATTCCCCCGATTCACCTGGAATGTTTGCCTTTTTGAACGAAAAAACTGGGTGTTCTCACCAGTGATTATTCATCGGGGATTATCACTCCAGCCTATAAGAGAGATTCAAAGACTGGGGTAATTCCTTACACAGCCTCGGGTTTTGACGGCTCTTTTGCTTTGCAAGGACGACACTCAGACTTCGGGGTTATTCTTAAGGGTTCGTATGAGCCCCACATCGTGTTTGCCTTTTGCCCTGAAATCAGTTGGGACCCTTCTTAATCTTGGGTCCGAGACATCTACCATAGGTAAACGCCAGACGACACTCCTGGCGGGGATTACCTGGACTGCCCTGTCTGCCTGAGTTAGCCGATTTAGTATCTTCCTATACGTCCTTTTAACTGCATTGAAGCAGATACCCACACCGACTCTGAAGATACAATCTTTCGTTTTTTGTGCCTGTCGTACCCATGGTCCCAAATTCTGACACCTGTCGCTGGATGCCTTCGTCAATGATCCGTGAGGAAAAAAGCCTTTCACATCAAAAAAACAGGGTCTACTTACCGTCACAGATACTTAAAAACGTTTAAAGTGACAGCACATCTGTGATCATTCCAATAAAATTCGCACAATAACAACTGATCTGGTTTAACCAATCTCCTGAACCAATCCTTCTCTTATGACTTGTCAGGACCATCGCGGTGTATGTGTGCTGTGCAGTGCAGCATATCTCCAGCAAGAAAATCGGTGTTAATGGGATTAACAGGTTAAAACAAGAGTCTCCAGACTCCTGTGGAGAGCCTCTTTAATTATGGCGGGGACTCACAGTAATCTTGAAAATGTCACGTGAAAGTATACTATTTGCCTTTGAATGAAAAAGTGAACCAGAATTGACTGTCGGCGTGTAACGGTACACCAAACAAGGCATTTGCTAAATCCACAATAGAGAGCCATTTACATCCGGTGGAATTTGAGCCAATATAATATAGGGGTTGGGAACATTTGGGGTGTGTGGAACAACAGCGTTCTTGATAACCTGCAGGTCATGAACAAACCTCTATTCCCCCGATTCACCTGGAATGTTTGCCTTTTTGAACGAAAAAACTGGGTGTTCTCACCAGTGATTATTCATCGGGGATTATCACTCCAGCCTATAAGAGAGATTCAAAGACTGGGGTAATTCCTTACACAGCCTCGGGTTTTGACGGCTCTTTTGCTTTGCAAGGACGATACTCAGACATCGGGGTTATTCTTAAGGGTTCGTATGAGCCCCACATCGTGTTTGCCTTTTGCCCTGAAATCAGTTGGGACCCTTCTCAATCTTGGGTCCGAGACATCTACCATAGGTAAACGCCAGACGACACTCCTGGCGGGGATTACCTGGACTGCCCTGTCTGCCTGAGTTAGCCGATTTAGTATCTTCCTATACGTCCTTTTAACTGCATTGAAGCAGATACCCACACCGACTCTGAAGATACAATCTTTCGTTTTTTGTGCCTGTCGTACCGATTGGTTCCAAATTCTGACACCTGTCGCTGGATGCCTTCGTCAATGATCCGTGAGGAAAAAAGCCTTTCACATCAAAAAAACAGGGTCTACTTACCGTCACAGATACTTAAAAACGTTTAAAGTGACAGCACATCTGTGATCATTCCAATAAAATTCGCACAATAACAACTGATCTGGTTTAACCAATCTCCTGAACCAATCCTTCTCTTATGACTTGTCAGGACCATCGCGGTGTATGTGTGCTGTGCAGTGCAGCATATCTCCAGCAAGAAAATCGGTGTTAATGGGATTAACATGGCTACTTGCTTCCTGGGTGCGTGAATCGCACATGGAACCTATCGCTCTCTGACATGCATCAGGGGTCGTGATTCGTATTTTCCAGCCTGCACTGTTAAATCTTCTTTTTGTATTACCTGCAAGCCCGTCGGGGTACTGTGCAAATCCGACACCAGTCTCACTATGAGATCCCGAGACATCAGATTTACAGAACAGAATTCCGATAACAGAAATGAGAATTGGAATGTTTCCCCATTACTGGTTTTGCACAACAGGGGTGCGGTAAAACTCTGATTGCAGGAGGAGAAGTTCACAGGAGATGAAAATAATGCCAAGGGCTGGACCATTCCCATTGTGAAGGTAGATGAGCTAAGCTGGGGCTGTGTATCTAAGCACAGAGAAGGCTGAGTGAGAAACTGATTAACATGCACATATTCTGTAGAAGATAGATATTTATGACAGGAATAAGGCTTTTTGGGAAAGAATAATAACCAGTGACATAGATGAAAAGCAGGAGAAAAGCGGTTTAGAGGAGATTTAGGAAGAACGCTTTCACCCATAGAGTGTTGTACGTCTGGAATTTCTTATTTGAACGTGTGGTAATGCTAAGTGTTATGAGGATGTTTCATCAGTATGTAGGCGAACACTTGAAGATCCAGAGCACACGTGGATAAGGACCAGATACTGGAAAGTGTGACGAGGTCAGACAGACGTGAGATGGGTGTCCCGAACGAAATCGTTCTAAGGCAAACTTTTGTGCTGAAAACTGGGTGTGGCCGCGACTCTGTGGTGCAATGGAAAGCGCGTTGAATTTCTACGCCTTTCTTAAGACTGCCATTCAAAAGTTGTGGATGCAAATCTCATCAGAGTAGAGTTTTAGTTTACGGTTTGATAGGTGTTCTAACCAGACTCGGCTGCTCATCTGCAAAACCAATAACATTCATGCAAAAATCCAACTGTCTCGAAATGCAACATTTTCCTCTCAGCGATGAATAACTTTGATGTCGATTTATGGTAGAGATCGATAAATATGTGTTAGCAACTTGGCAACACGATGATATGGATACGCTGGAAAAAGACATAAAAGTGTTGTGTGAGCTATGAACGTACAGAATGGCGTGGCGGGGCAGGAGCGGTGTTTAGAATGGCCTACTTCTGCTCCTTTCTGCTTGAGTCTTTTCTGGCTCAGGTTTTAAACAATCACAATGAGAACAATGTGAATCTACACCAATTAATATTTTCTGTCTCACCTCCATTTCGCTACCCTCCAAGCTGGAATAGATAGCTCCTGTTTCAGCTGTAGATCAGACAGTGGAGGATTCTCACAAGTTCTTTGTCAGGCTGAACATCCCTTCACATAGGTTTCCAAGTGGACACATGGAGCAAGCGATTACATGGATGCTGGGGATTGAGGGACAGATTTCCCACTTGCTGGGCTAGAATTCTGTCCAAGGTAATCAACGTGAATTTCTGACATTTTGAAACTTACTCTGGATTCTTGCGACTTACTAATTAAACAAAAATTCAATTTGCCCTTGCATGACATGATTATTTTTTCACTATTGATAAAAAACCATGCGACGTGCCCTTGGATGTCGTAATGCAGAGGATTGTTGACGTTGTGTACAGTGAGGGTCATTGTGCCGTATGAACATTCCAAAGGATGCTGGTGAAGTACCAGTGAATCGAATTCTCTGACGAATTGATACCGATAGAAGGAAAATCCCAGTGCAGTGGCGACATAACATTGCCTGTGATCAACGCAGGAAGCCACAGTAAACGAACACAGAATTCAATAATGCCTATTTTCACCATATTTTACTATGTCATTTTGCTGAACCTGATGCTCCATAATCGATGATCCATCATCAGTATAACCTCCTCTGTGCTGTGTTTCATTTCAGATCTTCAGCAAAAAAGGAGTAATTGGTTTGAGGGGCCCAGTGGTAAGATCAGTAGCCATTGGTCATCAGTACACGGCAGCTCCAGTGGTGCAATTCGTCAGTTTGATGTAATTGCACGACAGACTGGAAATGCATAAGGTGCTAAAGTTACACATTCGGTTCTCACCAGGTGTTGGTTTTACTGATAGTGACCAGAGATTATTGCAACTTCAAGCTGAAGAACAGTTCAAACACCGAATATTACACCGCAATGAAGTTCATTTTGGCCCTAACGCTGCACCGACCTGTGATACCAATCTGACTAGTATTTTACCATCATAATCCGCCAGTTTATACAATGACCATTTCATTGACCTGAAAGTTGTTGAGTCTTCGAGTGTTGAAGGCAAGGTCTTCAGCCCCCTTACTATTCACTGATAAAGGAACCTACCTCGGTATCTATCACCCTCAATTTACATCGATGTGCCCTTGTGCCAAAATTACCATTTTAAGAAAAATGCCTGCACTGTCCACCTTATGGCAACCTCTGATCATCTTCAATTTCTATCTAAAATCACCCCTCAAACTTCTTGTCGCTATCAAAAACCGCCTCAAGTCCCTCAACCTTTCCTCGTAAGACCATCTCTCCATAGAAGGCAACATCCTTGAAAATGTCCTCTGCACCCTTTCCAATGCTTTCAAATCCATCGCATAATGTGGCGACCAGAAATGCACGCAACTCTACGACTGCGGCCACACCAGTTAATTTCTGGAGCTGCGAAGTGATAATATCGCTCTGAAACTGAATCACTCTCCGAAGAAAAGCTAACACACCGGACTCCTTGCAAACAAACCTGTCAACGTGGGTGGTAACTTTCAGAGTTTTATATACATGGGCACCGAGATCGCTCTGCGCATCTACACTTCCAAGAATATTACAATTAGCCAAGAACTCTTTATTCTTGTTGTTCCTTCCAAAGTAAATTACCTCACACTTTTCCACATTAAAATCCATTTGCCACTTCTGAGGTCAGCTCTGTAACCGTCAGCAGATATTGGCACTATTGACAACATCGTCGATCTTAATGTCATCTGCAAACTTATGGATCCATCATTCCATGCCATAATCCAGGTCATTTATAAAAATGACAAACAACAGCGGACACAAAAAGGAACCTTGTAGTACACAATCAGTTACTGAACTCCAAGATTATTATTTCCTATGAACTGCCACACTCTGTCTTCTTTCAGCGAGCCAATTTCTGATCCAAACCGCTAAACCATCCTCAATCCCATGACTCTGTATTTCATGCAACAGCCGACAGTGCCTTACTGAAAACATATCCACCACATCAACCTCTTTACTCTCGTCCACCTGTTTGCTCACCTTCTCAAAGACAAAATAAGGTTTGTGAGACACAACCTGCTATTGATAAAATCGTACTCATTATCCCGAACCAACTTCTTCCTTTTTCGATGATCATAAATCCTATCTCTCATAATCTTTTCCAAAACGTTAGCTGCAAGAAAGCTAAGGATCACTGTTCTATAATTACCAGCATTGTCTCTACTCGCCTTCGTGAAGAAGGGGACAATATTTGCTAAACTCGGGTCTTCTAGCACTAATGACATAAACACTGACGAAATAAAGCTTATAGTCAAAAGTTCTGCAATCTCCTCCCACGATTCGCAGAGAATCCTCGGATACATCCCATCAAGTCCAGGGGACAACCCTCTTTTTCGACTTCCATGAATTGCTAACAACTCCTCTTTATGAATGTCAATGTCATTATTCTAATAGGTTGCATCTCAGTACTCTCTTCGCCAACATTGTCTTTTTCATTTTTGATATGATTAAAAAAAAACATTCAGCGTCTCTGCTATCCTTGGACTCCGCTGACAACTTCATACTTCTGTTCTTGACAGGCCATAATCATATGCTAGACATTCTTTCATTCTTGAACTATCAATTGAAAGCTTCAGGATTATTTCTGCCAGACAAAGACTTCTCATGCCTCCTCTTCGCTCGAAGTAGCTCTCTCTTTCGGCCCTTCCTGGTTAGCTTTTAATTCCCAAGCGTCCTACGTCAGCCTGCATATCTCATGTTTACATACGCCTCCTTCTCCTTCTTCTCAAGAGATTCAACTTCTTCAGTAAACCCAGCTCTCTGTGTCGACCTCATATTCCTTGCATGACTCATACATAATTACCAAGGACATGCAGTAACTTTTCCCTGAACAAGCTCCATATTTCAGGTGTGCACAACCCTTGAAGTTACTTTCCACATGCAGTGCATCTTAACTCTTGCCTAATCGCATCATAATGGCCTTTCTCCCCGCGATACCTCATGCTCTGCAATAAATATCTATTCCTATCCATCACTTAATAAACATAACCGAATTGTGGTCACTATCAACAAAGTGCTCACTTACCTCCAAAGAGAACAGCTGGCTGAGTTCATTACCCATAAGCAAATCCAATGTGGCTTTGTGTCTTGTTGGCCTGTCTACGTGCTGCGTCAGGAAACGCTCCTGCACACATTTGACAAAGACTGACCGATCCGAGTTGCTGAACCGATAACATTTCCAATCAATATTTAGAAAGTTAAAGCTCCCCATAACAAACACCCTGTCACTTTTGTTCCTATCCAGAATCATCTTTGCAATCTTTTCCTCCATAAATCTAGAGCATTTTTGTGGTGAGCTCTCCATTCCTGATTCTATTCCCAGTCCATTCTATCTCAGCAAATTCAGTCGTGTCCTCACCAATATCCTTTTTGCTACCATAATACTGTCCTTGACGAATAGTGCCACATCTCCCCCTCTGAAACGACCCTCCTACTCTGACTGAAAAATCGAAGCTGAGGTACCAGGAACAACCATTCTCTTCAGTCCTCCGTTCATGTCTCTGAAATGGCCACAACATCGAAGTCCCAGGTAACAACCCATGGCACCTACCTTATCCCAGATGTTGAAGCAAACACACTTCAAGCCACCTTCATCCTTGCCAGTACACTCTTGTAAACCTGAAACGCTATTTATGACAAAACCACTCACAACCACTTGCAAACTGGAGCTACAATTCAGTTTCCCACTCCGCGGCTAAATTCATTCAAACCCTCGTGAAGAGCTTTGGCAAATTATCCCCTCAGGGTATTGGAACTCTTCTAGGTCAGGTGAAGACCATCCTGTTTGTAAAGGTTCATCGACTCCAGTTTAACCCCCAACTATCCAGGTATCGGAATCTCTCCCTCCTGCACCATCCTTGCAACAACATTTTCAAATGCTCTCTCCCTGCACTTCACCTCACTACGACGTAGAATAGGCAACAAATCAGAGAGAACAACTCTGTTTGTTCTAGATTTAAGATGTCACCCTCGATCCCTGAAATTCTGCCATACATCCACATCACTTTTGTTACCGATGTTGGTGCATATGTGGGCAATGACTTGGGGTTGTCCACCCTCTCCCTTAAGGATCCTGAAAACACGATGCGAGATATCACAAACTCTGGTAGCTGGGAGACAACACATCAATCACGAGTCTGCCCTATATCCACAGAATCTCAATCTTTTCCCATCGATATGGAGTCCCCAAGAACAAATTCTCTCCTGCTCGTCCCCCGCATCCTTCTGAGAAAAAGGTGCAAACTCTGTGCCAAAGAACTATACCCTATGGCTTTCCCCTCGGAAGTCATCCCACCCAAAAATAACAAATATGGTATACATATTACTGAGGGGCACGGCCACTTCAGATGCCTGCACTGTCTGCCTGTTAGCGTTTCGGCTCCAGATTGGATCCCATCTATCTATTTCTTGTACCTGAAGTGTTACTGCCTCCCTATAACTTCGCTCAATTCCACTCAGACTTCAAATGACCTGACCTCAAGCTACAGTTCCCAAACGCAGTTGCCGAGGAGCTGGAGTTGGGTGCACTTCCCGCAGATTTGGATATCTGGGACATTATTGAAGACCCTTACCACTCATATCCTACAGAAAAAAATTTCAAATGTCCGGCAATCCATTCCTAATATTGTCCACAAACACACACACACACACACACACACATATATATATATATATATATATATATATGTGTGTATGCGAACATATATACTGTATATAAATATGTGGGCATATTTGCATGCATGCGTGTGCGCATATATATTTAAAAGTTGCAAAAGAAAGTTGATTGAAACGGCATTTATTTAAAATAAAATGATTTTGTGGAGTGTTCTGTCCTTGGAAAATACCATTCAGGTAAAGAACAATGAAACACTGAACAGAACGCAAGTCCACCCTTGAATAGAGGCAGAGGGAGTTAGGCCAGATCAGAGGGGGGATTTGAGAGGGCGGATGGAAGTGTGTTACCACCGTTTAATCCAAACGAATGGCTGAGAGTTTGAGCTGCAGAAGAGCGGAGACGTGGAAGAGTTAATGATGTTAATGAAGTGCAAGTGACGATGGTGACGATGGCGATATGTGGTTGAAAGCACAAAACGCGGTGAAGGATGTCACTATGGTTATGACGTGACTCGTTCAGACTCAGACAATTGCGAAAGAGAAGATTGAGTCAGTGGCGAGGCATTTTCTCTTCGCACATGGTCAATGATGCTTTCCAGCTCATCCATTTGCCGCAACTCCACTCTCAAAACCCATCCCTCCAACAAGGACAGAGCTCCCTTCTTCATCACTTTAAATTCCAGCAACCTCCGCAGACATCATGTCATTCTCCGACATTTCCACACCTGAAAATTAACCCCACCAGCTAAGATGTGTTTCCCTCCCCACCTCTATCCGCTTTCTATAAAGATCATTCCCTCTACGACTTCCTTGTCAAGTGCACACCCCTCACCAAACCACCCTCCCCTCCCGCCCCAATCTCATTCCAACAAGAGATTTGCAAAACCTCCACCCACACCTCCACTCTGTCGCATGCCCAAAAGGAGCCTTCCACATCCATGAGAGTTTTACCTGCACTTCCACACATGTCATTGAATGTATCCATTGCTCCTGGTGCAGTCTACCTGTATTGCGGAAACAGGATACCTAATTACAGTTCCCTTCAGAAAACACCCACAGACACCCGTAACAAACAACATCACTGACCCGTGGCCGAACATTTCAACTCTCCCTCCCGATCAGCCAAGTTCATGCAGGTCCTGGGCTTCCATCGCTCTCATGAACTGTCCAATGTATCAATCTTCATCCCCAACTATCCGCTCCGCACTGCTCTGCGACCAATCACCACTACACACACCTCCATCCACCTATCACACTCTCAGCTACATTGTCCCAGCCCCATCCACTCTAATTTGTCTCTCTACCCCTTCGGTTTACAAGCTTATTTCCTGATGATGGCTCTTGCCCGAAATGTCGATTCTCCTACTCCTTGAATGCTGCCTGCCCTGCTGTGCTTTTCCAGCAGCACACTTTCGGCTCAGGAGCGAGGCAGTGGATTTTGATTTCTGGACTGAAGACAGAGGCCTCAGCTTTGCCATGATGCAATTGTAAGAAATGTCTGCTCCAACAGAACTGCATGTCAGACAAGACAGGACAGCGTTTGACCTGGAAGGAACAGGGAGGTGATCGTGTTTATATCCACCTGCAGATCGATTTGTTCTCTGTGGTGGATGCTGTGTGCATGAAAGATTCTGACGAAATTCTGGTCACATTCTAAGTGTCGAAAATCCCTCACCCTCAGACCATCTCTTAGAAAGTATCCAGAGTCTTGTCAAAGTTGCTTTCCCACTCTCATTTTTGGATAGCATCAATTTCGCAGGATATTAGAAGGGGAAGATTTACAAACCAATCTCTCCGCTGTGATCTGATAAAGTCGCACATTTTATCACAAATAGAACTTGATCAGATAGAGAACATGCAAGGACAAAAAAACCCTCTGGTTACAGTGAGAGAGAAATCGTTCTCTTATTGTGTGCGTGGACAATGGTTCTCCCCGTCAGCAGAGCTCACAAACCACAAATGCAGTCATACTAAGAAAAGTCTATGGAAATGTGCGTATTCATTTCCTTGTCTGAGCTGAATTCCCATGGAGGCAAAGATTCAAGGAAAAAGCGATTCACCTGCTCAGAGTGTGGAAAGGGATTCACACTGTCTCTGACCTGCTGCAGCACCTGCTCGTTCAAAATTAGGAGAAACCATTACAAAGTCTGGACTGCGGAAAATGCTTTAAAACGTCGAGCACAACGCTCATTCTAATTAGAAACCTTTAATCTCGCCAGACTTTGGAAAATGTTACCAAACCTCTGTGTGCTTCATCTCTGAGAAATATGCTCACATGAATGAGAGACGTTTAAGAATTCTGGAGACGTGACGTCTGATCTACGTGCTCACCCGGGAGGAGAGACATCTTCATTTCCAAATCGATGGGACCTGCTGTAAAAGTCCGAGTAACCGGATGGCTCATCACCTTTCTCACAATATTAACGTGTCTTTCTAAATGCCCTGACTGCAGGAAGTGCTGCACAAGTTCCTGGAGGTGAACGTGTCATCAACGTGTTCACACTGTGGAAAGACATTATTCACTCTAAAAGTTCCAGGGGGCAGTTTATCATTAACGTCTTCACATTGAAGTGAGACCTATCAAATGTATAGTCTGTGGGATGTGCTTAACAGTCTCTGTAGACCTGATGTCCCTTCGACATTTTCACAATGTGAGAGACGTTTCAAGTGTAGTTATTCTATGAATAGATTCAAGCGTTTATCTCAACTCTCAGTACACCAGCAAGTTTGCAGTGGGCAGAAAGCATTTACCTGCTCCATGTGAGAAACACAGTTAGCTCACTCATCGACCCTGCTGAGACAAAAGAGGGATCCCACTAAGGGAAAGAATTCACTCACTCGTCGACCCTGCTGAGACAGTGCAGAGATTACATATCTCAACAGCGATTTAACCTTGTTGTTCATCATATTCAGATCTGAAAGCAAAGTTTTGATATTCTGGATAAAAATCAAATAAATCAGCTTTGTATTAAATTCATTGTCAAATGTCATTGGAAGGATAGGTTTACCGAGTACTTGAAGCATCAGCATAGGTTCTCAAGGGGAAATAAAGTCTGACAAATATATTAGACATCTGTGAGGAGGTAATGAGCAAGTAAGACGAAGTCTACCCTGTAGAGGTGACCAGCTGGAATTTCCAAACGGCTATTGGCGAGGTGCAGTATGACAACCTGCTCAATAATGGGCAACTTCTACTTTAGAGGACGGTGTGTTTGGAGTTTCCACATCCTCTCCGATTCTGCCTCGATTTCCTCCCCAGGCGAAAGATGCGTCGGTGACGTTCTTTGGCCATGGGGAATGCAGAGTTACAGGAATTGGGTAGACGTGTGAGTTTGGGTGTGATGTCCGTTGCAGGATTAAAGGAATCTTCCTGGGCCGAATGGCCTGTTTCCACATTGTAGGTATTATATTAGTACAAGGTTGACCGCAGGGATTAAGGCTTTTGTCATATGAATTTCTTTTTTTAAAAAAAGGTCACAATTTCCATATAAACATATGATTTCAGTTGAATCTGTTGAATGATATAAGGAGGGAATGGGCATTCTTAAAGAGGACATCATAAAGGTCAAGCGAGAATGTCAGATCACCTAAGCACGTAAAGTTAAGGATATAATCTAAAGAGATTCCACAAGTACATTAAGAACTAGAGACGAAATAGGACCACTTTAAGATGAAAGAGCTCACTTTTGTTTTTGGAGATGGAGAGATATATAATGTTCACTTTGTGGAGAACGAAATGGACCCTACAACTAAATACTGATGTTTATAAAGTCGTTTCCATTGTAAAGGGCAAGTGTTGGAGGACTTGGAAAATATGAAGATGGATATTTCTCTGGGATTTGATCTCATGTATCCCAGAACTTTGTGGCAAGTTAGGGAATGAAACTGTTGGGCCTTTCGTAGAAATAATTGTGTAAACTATTATTATGACTGAGGCGCCGAAAAAATGGGGAGTTGCTAATTTTGTGCTTTTGTTCAGAAAGGGTTACATGGAGAATCCTGGGAATGATAGACCTGGATTTCTGACGGTGGTCTTAAGTAAGTTGTTGGATGCAATTATAAACGGTAGGATTTAAATGCATTTGGAGATACAAGGAATAAATTGGAATAACCGGAATGTTTTTGCGCGAGGAAAGTTGTATCTCACAAACATGACTGAGTTTTCGATGGCATAACTAATATGATTGATCAGGACAAAGTGGTAGATATTGCTCACTTGAACTTTAATAAAACCTTTTTCAAGGTTCCACATGTTTGCCTGATTCAAAAAGTGAGATCACAGAGAGTTCAAGGTGATATTTCCAATTCGATATAAAATTAGATTAACAGCAGGAGGCTGGGAATAGCCGTGGAAAGTAGCTTTCAGACTGGAGGACTATTACCGATGATGTCCCACAAGGATCGATGCTGAGCCCACATTCATTTTTTCATTTAAATAAATGATTTAGGTGAGAAGATAAAAAGCATGGTAAGTAATTTGCAAAATTTGTCGGAAAAGGGACAATAAAAAGGTAATGGAAGATTGTGAAGAGATTTTCTCGTCAGGTCAATTCCTCTCTCTGTCCTCGAGATTTTAAAGCGTGGGGGAGTGGGGTTGGGGCGGGACAGTGAAGGGCCATCCGTCCATCGTACAGAGCAGGTTATCAGACGTCCATCTATTCTCGTCCCAGTTTGCAGCATTTGCCCAACAACGTTGAGTGTTCTGACTTTCCAGGGAAAATGTCAATGAGATTCGCTCTGTGAGCTTAAATGACACAGCAATGGTACTGGCGGTTGACTGGGTTGCAACAGCTTTGAGGAACGTATTCTCATGTTCACACACAGACGCAAACACGCAGGCACATTCCCCGACAGTGACAGAGTCCTCATCATTATACGCACTCCATGCGCTTTAAGTCCGCAGGTCTCTCTCGTGAAAGGCGGCTTTAAGTGGAATACAAGCCACTTCTCCAAAAAATGTGAACCGTTGCTGTGAGCTGCGATATGAAGTGGATACTGAGCTGAAATAGTCCCACAGGCTTCGCATGTGTAACTTTCAGTAACACAAATCCCACCAAATCAAGGCATCTTGTTCCTGGGATCTGACAGGAGAGCGCCCAGAAAACATTCCTCACTAAAACTACTGACACAAGGTAATCTCGAGACACTTTCACGTCTCGTCTCTTTCTGTTTCTGTCCCTGTCACACCTCCAGATTCCTCTTCATGTCTAGTCCCGAGATCAATGAGCTGTTTGATACAAATACAGACACATTGAGAAAGTGATCTTTATTTCAAAAGCAGAATCAGGGAATGTAAGCTGCGAGAGCTTGCTCACGGCAGGGCAATAAGCCACCACGGTTTCATGTCCTGATTATCGTATAGATTGATTCCACCAATGGGCAACGTACCAGTTATTACCAATTAAAATCTTCCAATGAATACCGTGACTGACAGAAAGTAACTTCGACCCCTTCCTGGCCGAGGGGCATTTTGCAAACAATGTCCTGTTCCTTCACAAACTGAGTTTTTCTCAGCTGGCCATGGATGCGTCGAGCACATAAAATGCCCTTTGGCCCACTAAGTCTGCACATTCCAATACACTTCCCTGAACCGTTCTTACCTCATTTGGCAGCACTTTGCTCAAAGGCTCAAACGAATTCAGCAATGTTATTGTTCGAACCATATAGGTCTTTCATGCTTTGGAGGTTTCTGCCTTTTCAATCATGACAGGCGGTTGGTTGCAGTTTCCCAAGCTTCCTTATCTGGTTTATATGCATTTTACTTCATCCTGCGATTTGAATTTCAAACATAAAAGCAGAGAACAAACACACTTCTAGTTCACTCTCGACTCTCAATCACAGTCAGCAAAATGCTTAACTGCATGAGGAACTCACAGTGGAATTAACGCCCATCGCCTCAATCACTTGGCCACACCTGCAGAATTTCGCTACTAAACTGGTTTCAAGTTCTCCCTCCCTGTGGATCTGAGGGACCGGCAATCATTGTTAGGTTTGTTGAATTGAATCATCACAGCTTCCACAGGGTAAAATGTCAGGATAAGTTTGGTCTGTGTCATCAATCTCGATATTTCAAATTATCATTCATTGAGAAGCAAAGACAGAGATTGCAGGAGAAACTAAGCATGTCTGGCAGCATCTGGAGATAGAGAAACAGAGACAACCATTCAGAGCTTCTTCAGGAGTTTCTCAGAACTCTGTTTTTCTCACAGGGTCTCCCATTCCTGCCGAGTTCCTTGAGCAGTTTTTGTTTTTGTCAGAGGTTCCCAGCATCCGCAACACTTTACTCGCCATTAAACAATAAAGAAACACATTTGTCGTTCCTCACTGGATCGGTTTTCCGATCGGGAGCATATTCCCGAACCTACTAAAAACACGAAACTGCACAGCAAAGGATTCGATGGATAAGAACAGCGACCGCTCCATGCGTGGGAACACCTTATCGGTTAACAGCCGCACGAGAGAATTAATTGCTCCACAGAGACTGGGGAGTTCCTTGTAGCAAGCCCCTTGCAGGATCTCATAAAGAAGACTGTTAGCGAATTCAAGAATTCGCCTGCACTTCGTAGAATGACAATTACCCTCGATTGGTTTGACGTTTCCAAAATGAATCCTGGGGCATTCGTTGTGGAAAATGGGAACAGTCTGATCCCACGCCTTGCCGACACAGTCATGTCACCGGGAACCAGCTCTCCTAAAGCCGGGACAAACTCCCTTCATGCCTCATGACGAACATATGTGGGCGGCACGGTGGCACAGTGCTTGGCACTGTTGCCTCACAGCGCCAGAGACCCGGGTTCAATTCCCGCCTCAGGCGACTGACTGTGTGGAGTTTGCACGTTCTCCCCGTGTCTGCGTGGTTTTCCTCCGGGTGCTCCGGTTTCCTCCCACAGTCACAAAGATGTGCAGGGTCAGGTGAATTTGCCATACTAAATTGCCCGCAGTGTTCGGTAAGGGGTAAATGTAGGGGTATGGGTGGGTTCGCTTCGGCGGGTCGGTGTGGACTTGTTGGGCCGAAGGGCCTGTTTCCACACTGTAATGTAATCTGTAATATTCCTGACCACGGTATAAACCCCGGAACTGTGCAGCTGAAGAAAAAAGGATTGTGTGATTGTCACTCCCTTCCTGGGTCGAGGGAGAACAGCACCTGTTAGTGAAGAGCCGAACGCACTGACTAACATCGCCACAGAGACTGATGAGCCAACGGCGTCAATGATCTCCGAATGCAAGCTTTACTCTGCTCCTCCCCCATGGAAAATAGTCCGTAATTAGCTTTACCTTTCGAAAATAAATCCTTGTAAATTCATTCTGAAGACATGGGAGTAGTCTGCTCCCACAGTCTAAAGACACAACCATGACACCAGGAACCAGTTCTCCTCCAAGCGGGACCGTGTCTCTTCAGTCTTTCAGTGTCTTGTCTGTGACCGTGTTTTCTCATTGTCCCGGAGCTGAAATGAGATTTGACGTCCGGACGTGCAGGAACGAGGATCTTTTCAATGTCACAGATTAGTTCATGTCCGGAGGGTATCAGAGCCAAAGCACTGGCCTCCGCAAGCACGAAAACATTTCTAACCTGTCTCTGCTCAGTCGAACAGTTCATCATTCATTCACCTCTGGATCCGCTTCCAAGGAATATATTAAGATCCAAAAAACTCGAGACTAGGATTTCTGTTTTGCTTCTTGACAGTTTCCCCATCTGCGAATTGGCACAATTTTCCAAGAATATCTTCACAACCCTCTGCTTTGCATTATGTCCAGAGATAAATAAATCTCACTTTTGGAGAGATTCCAGACTCTGGAAATATTTTGTTTGGAGCAAAGAAGTTTAATGGGAGATTTCTTGGGAATGTTTACAATGATGTTGGCGAAAGCGGTGTGGATGGGCGTGTTGATGGTCAGGAGGAACTGCTGCCCCTGTCCAGGGCAACTGACCAAAGGACGAGGAGTGAAGACGTTTATGGAAAACACAACTTGTATCAAATAAACTCAGTGAAACCTATTTATACACTATGTGTTTGCTTTTATCTGTGGATAGAGGAACAGACCTATCGTTCTGAGTCAGATCTGTCTCTCGTTCAGAACACAAGTTTCCTGCATGTCAACAATTGAGCAGACCTGAGAAAATACCGAGTTGTTGAGACGGGTTTTCTGGAGTTGCAGTGGGCGGCACGGTGGCACAGTGGTTAGCACTGTTGCCTCACAGCGGGTCGGTGTGGACTTGTTGGGCCGAAGGGCCTGTTTCCACACTGTAATGTAATCTAATCTAATCTAAAAAACTTATCCAACAGGAAATCATTTAAAATCAACAGTGAGGGGAACATGTTCTGTGTTGAAGAGAGATAGAGTAGATGGGAAGGTAGGTTAGGTGGGCTTGGATCGGCGCAACATCGAGGGCCAAAGGGCCTGTACTGCGTTGTATTTTTCTATGTTCTATGTTCTATGATCCATTTCCATGAGCAGAGAGATTAACAAAACGGCAATGGTCGAGTAACAAAGGTACTCTTGTATTTTTACAGCGCCTTTCAGCACCACTTCAGTCACAGGCACTGAAGTAACTTTGAAGTAGATGTGTCATTGTCAAAACTAAAGTGCTAATCAGGGCAGTTTGTACAACCAGAGGTCAACAAAGAGCACTCAGAACTGGCCCTAGAGACGCCAGTGAGATTATGCTTAACTTTAAGCGTTTGTTCCTCTCTGGTTTCTATCCAGAATAGTACAGGACGGGAGGTTCTGATCTCAGGGGAAGGTGTTACCCACTAAGACACAGATGAGGAGGATGTTCTCACGTTCAGAGGGTAGCAAGTATGTAGACGTATTTACGGCAGATGTCTGGCAAGTCTCAGTATATTTAAGCCTTCAATTATCTCTCTATTAATAGCATGGAGCAAGTGGCAGAGTCAAATGTGCACAAATCTGCTGACAATTCACACATATTATGTTGAGAACGTGGCATTTCGCACAGGCATGTAGATAGGTTGAATGAATGGGGAATAACTTGTCAGATGCAGTTTTATGTCGGCATTATGAGGTCATGCACTTTGGTCGGAGAAGTCAAAAGGAAGAACACTATTAAAACCGAGAGAAAGTCGAAGAAACGTGTGAGCCAGAGGAATCTCATGCCTGACACAAACATGTTTAGTATCATATTCTTTCCCTAACAAAAAGGATGTCTTCCTTTCCGAATGCTCACAATGAAAGAGATGGTTTCCAAGGAAAGTAAAAAAACCCTGAAACAAATAGCCTAATCGAAAACAAAGGAAAGAATTGAGTTGTTCCAATGGACAACGTTGATGCTTATGGCTCTCTAAAATTTGTTTATAATGGAGCTGGAAGTGGGAATTGGGGGAGCTGGGGAGTGAAAGTCAGGTAACCCATGATTACTGTCATCCTTCGTCTGTTTTCCTCATTTTTTGTATGTTTTATTTCGCATTATGGTTACTGTGAGTGCGCTTGTAAACCACACCGCTGGTGATTTGTTTCCCAGACAGTTCTTCAACACGACTCGTAAGAATTCAACATTTTTTTCTCCTGAATCTAGGTAATCTCTAAACACTGTGCAAATATCCAGAACCTCGACATTTTCCACGCCTGTCTGCCTTCTTGCAATATCAAATGATTCATCACTGTGCTCCTGCTGCACAAATCAAGAACGACCCAAACCGCATCAATTGCATCGAGGCTGCGAACGCAGATAACTGCAGCCGCTCCCCAGAGTACTGGCAACTGTGTGATCACAGAAGCACACATTGAACAACCAGGAAACTCAAAATAATTACAGTGCCAGAGGCCGTGCCAGGAACGGCACCTGAGAAACAACAGAAACACTCTTTTGAGCTACGGACCTGGTTATATTTCTCAATCAGCAATCGAAGTTTACATTGGTTATATCAACTGATCCCTCACTAAAGGAACGAAAAACTGTTGCAAACGGAGGAGAAAATGAGGACTTTAGATACTGGACATCAGATTCTAGAGTGCAGTGCTGGAAAACACAGCAGGTCAGACAGCATCTGAGGAGCAGGAGAGTCGATGTTTTGGGCATGTTCCTGATGACTTGCTCATGCCAGAAACGTCCATTCTCCTGCTTCTTGGATGCTGCCTAACCTGCTGTACTTTTCCAGCAACACCGTCTCCATTGCTGCAGACTGTCATACAATCCAAGCTTCCAGCCGCAGAATCAGCAACACTCAGTGTAATGAGTCAACCTATTGAAGACACCGGCAGTGGTGCTTCGTGTCAAGTAGATCTTCATGAATGCGTGTCGTGAATTGTCTGTCCTGTATAATGTTCACTGGTCTCACTACGTGCAACATTGTTTGACCATATTTGTATTGAACATGATGGGGTTTGGGTCCATTGTTCTGGTGAGTTGTTGTCTAAATGTGGCTTTCGGTTTATATTCTCTCATAGATCCGAGTAGTCAAAGGCTGTCCGTTCCGAGACATTTTTGCTTGATGTGTTGGGTCTTGGCATGCCCTCCTAACGTTGTTTGTCTGCAAGGAATTTGCGGGAATATCTATTGTGGCAAAGCATTTCTGGAGGATCCAGTAAACACCACAATCAGTTGTACAGAGGGGCAATGCACAGACATGACGAGGTCAACAAATTCGACCAGAACAACACAACAATAATTGGACAATAGTGGGCAGCCAGAGGTTTTCTAGAATGACGAGACTCATCCAATGACTCCATCAAAGAACATGTTGACCTGGACGTAACATACCGGGAACTGCAATAAACGACAAGAAGCAGCAACTGAAAGCAGTGGGAAGGAAATCACACCAATTCGAAACGCTACAGGACAGCAGAGCTTGAGGAAGTCACCGAGAAAGGGCAGGAAACTGCTGCAAACCAACTTCCCAACACTAACGAACATCCACACACCATCTGCAAACTTCACTGGAACTACAAATCTTTACACAAACCTTGAAACCCTGAAACAGTCAGGGCCGCCCCAGCAGGAAAATGAACCCTTGCATCCCACATGACAGCTGAGGATACGAAACGCCATACTCCAGTGGACGTCAGAGCGAACTGCTCTTGCAAGCTACTTGTGCGTGCTCTTGTCAAAATCACTGCTTGATTATTCTCATCCAATTTTTCATCGTTTGACGTTGTGTGCTTTTTGCATTACAAATTTACATCTGTATATCACTGAATTTTCTGAGAATTTCTGCCGTTCCAACACTTAGAGATAGTGAGTTCCAGATTCCAACCACTCGTTGTCTGATAACGTTTTTTATGTGCAGCTACCCAAACCTTTTTACTCTTCTCTTAAATCTATGGCTCCTTGATGATTGATCCCTTCAACAAATGTTTCGTTAAGTGTACATATTCCTTACCGCTCATCAGTTCGTACATCTCAATACTGTCTCATCTCAATTTCCCCTGCTTTCAGAAAAATAACGCCAGTCTGTCCAAACACTTTAATAGTTGAAGTTCTTCAATCCAGATAATATATTGGCAAATCACTCCTGCATCGTTTCCACAGTTGTCATATCACTGCTATAATGTGAATTTCAAAATTATACACAATACTCTAGCGAGAGACAAATAATGACTTGAAATAAATGTGGGGGGAGCAGAGATATTGGTCTTTTCCAATAAAGTCATTCCCTCGATAATGTTCTGTGCCCTTTTCATGAACCCAATGCTCCTATGATCTCTGATCTATGCAAATAAAACACTCTCTGTGAGGATTCAAAACCCATCCACATTGTCTGATAGCATTGAGTGGCTTAATGGCCCTGATGGTGATATTGGGTCACGTTCACCTAACAAGATTGACAGCTGCAACACAGACTTAATGGTGTCAATTTGAAAGTGAATGTTAATTTTTCCAATGCCCCAGTGACATGGGAGGAGGAAGGAAAGGGGGAATAGTGATTGTTGAAGGGAGAAAAATCTCCGAGATTGGGTGCTGAGAGTGGCAGCTTGAAGCATTAAAATCAACACCTGAGTGAGTATTTTCATCTTAAAATTGATTGTGTCCTTTCTGCGTTTGTTTTGCACAGGTTATGTGGAGTAACATGGAACAAATGCTCATTACAGATACTCGGATTTGAATGGAGGTTGCTTGACCACAACGCAGAGGACGAACCATTATTCGATTACATGAAAAAGCACAATACAAAAAGCCTTTAATGCAATGGCAGAGATAGTCGAGGAACCGCATCACATGCACAACAGGAAAGCCCACTGAGATTGGCTTGAATCGTCACCTTCAATGTCCCCAATGGCTGTGGACATTCCATAATTGAGAATGTTGAACAGTGAATTCGATAGATTTCAGTAAAAGATGAAATGTACAGTCGAGAGTTCACAAATATTGTTGAAATATCGGTTTCAATAAACATGAAGTTTCACATCGTAACTTTACCCGTGCCGTGAGACAAGGAAGAAACTATTATTGCACACTCACATCGCACCGGTTCCCAGGCCTGGACTCAGTGAAACTCTGTACGCAGTGGCGAAGATCCGATTGGAAATTGAGAGTGGGATGAACGAGTGGATATCTACTTTGCCTGCCAGTGACAAACTCCATGAGCATGCAGTCCTACTGTGAAGGTAAAGAGGTGCGTGAAACGCCGAGGCTGGGAGCTCCAAACTCGCTCGGTGAAACGTCTGTTGACATGGCGCAGAGGGCATTGGGTCGTGGGAAAAGATCCTGAGCTATTTTAATCTGAATTGAAATGATTTGATTAGATTCCCTGCAGGATGAAAACAGGCCCTTCGGACCTACATGTTCACTACAACCCTCCGAAGATCAACCCATCCCAACTGTACGTTTACCGCTGCCTAATGCACCTAACATTATGGACAATTTAGCATGGCCAATTCACGTGATGTGCATATCTTTTAGATTGTGAGGAGTACCGGAGTACACGGACGAAACACATACAGACACTGGGAGAACGTGTAATCTCCACACAGACAGTCGCCCGAGGCTGGAATCGGACCTGGGACCCGGGTGCTATGAGGCAGCCGTGTGAACCAATGAGCTAACGTGCCACACATTTGCTCACTGAATTGGCGCCCGCAGCCCTCTACAGCAACTATCTCCAAAGAATCACCACTCTCTGACAGAAGATATTCCTCCACGTCTCATTTCCAAATTGTTATCGCTTCACTTTGTCTCTGTGCCCTCGGGTTCTAGTGTGTCATAGTGGATGAAACATCTTTGCCACATTGGCTCTGCACAGGACTCTGTAAATTTCAAATAAACTGAGTCATTGACTCAGACATCATTGAAACAGACCGCTGTTCCAATCAGTCCATGCTACCATTTACCGAAACTAACGTAGTACCAACTACGTGTACTGGGCCCATATCTCTCTTAACATGTCCTATTCATGCACTTATCTAAGTGTCTTTTAAATGTTGTAACCTTATCCACATTCCTACTTCCTCTAGAACTTTGCACAGGAAACATACCGTGTAAAGGAAAACAAAGTGAACCTCATGTCTATTTTTCACTTTTGTCCTCACATCTTAAAAATACGCCCAATCGTCCTGAAATCCCCAAAGAAGGAAAGCACCGTTGCAGTTGAGCTAATCTGTACCCCTCAGGATTTTAAAAAACATTTATACGGTAAATGTCAACCACCTATGCTCCTTTGAATGAAGTCCCAGCCTATCCAGCCTCCCTTTACAGCTCAATCCATTCCTAGCAACATATTGGTAAATCTCTTCTTAACTCTGTCCAGCTTAATATTCGTCTTTATCTGACTTGGAAACCAGAACATAGAAACAATACTACAGAAGATGCCTCGCCAACATCCTGTACAACCTCAGGATAACGTCCCAACTTCAACACTAAAAACTGAGCAACGCATGAAAGCGTTCTAACAGCATTTTAACGAAGCTGACGATATGTGACACGACTTCCAAAGACCATTCCGTGACCTATTCACGTGTCGATTGCGCAGGACTATTCAAAGCAGCACTTGTAATTGTGCAAGGGCTACATCCATTTATGACTCAAACTGCAGTACGTTACATTTATTCAAGATAATTTCTCTTTACCATTCATTTACTCATATACCCGAATGATCAATGTCTCTTTTAATCTTCTATAACCTCAGATAACCTTCTTCTCTGTGGATTGTATCACCATGGAGAGTTGTAGCGTCCCTCAGCACAGAAACAGGTCGTTTGGTGCAAACTGGTACATACTGATCATAATGCCGGTCCACATTAACCGCATTTCTCTGCACTTGGACCATATCATTCTAATCCTTTCCTATCCATGTATTTGTCCAAAAGCCTTTTTAAATGTTCTTCGCGTACACGCAAAGACTTATGCTGTCACCTCATGAAATGCATGTCGCTCATGTTGGTGTCAACCACAAACTGATGATCTCTGCCTTCCATATTGTCATCTAAAACATTTACATCAGTCACAAACAAAGGAGCCATCACTGATCCCTGTCGAACACTGCCGGTCACTAGCCTCCAGTCTGATAAATAACACACCAAAACCTCACCCTTTCTCTTGTTGTTAATTGAATTTTGTATCCAATTTGCAAACTCACTGTGAACCACATCTGATCTAACTTTACTCGTTAGTCTTCCATGTTGAATCTAGTTAAACGCTTTCCTAAAGCCTAAGTAAGCAAAGATATTTGTTCTTGCCTCATCAATCCTCTTGTCTACTTGATCAAAACCTCACAATTTTGTGAGACCCAGTTTCCACCTCACTAAACCATGCTAATGATCCCCTATATTTCCTGGACTCTGAAAATGCTATCTTCCAAAACCACTTCAAAAAACTTGCGAACCACCAATTTCAAACTCACAAGCCTGGAGATTCCAGTCTTTTCCCTGTATCCATTCTTCAACAAGGTTCGTCAATATCCAGTCATTTTAAATCACACCCATATTTAGAGATGACACAATTATTTCAGCAAGGAGTCTTGCAATTTCCGCGCTTATCTCCCATAATGCTCTGGGATTCAGTACAAACACAGGGTAAACACCGATGCTAATTGACACCAGCAACACAGAAAAAAAAATTACCCCGTGCTCTAATCTGTGAAAATTCGATAGTCAAAACGTTTCGCAAAGGTCACGATTTAAAGGGAAAATATCAACTTTTTTCTTTATGTCTAACAGAGTATGAAAACTAACAACTATTTACGACTAGTTTCTCTTAAACCCATCTTTTATCTTCCACTCCGCAACTATATTCCGATTCAATAATGACTTAAAAAGTAATCATGGTTCAAAACCACTCAGCTTTTTCAAGTGTCATTTTGTGGATTTTTCTGGGAAGATTCTCTCCAGGTTTTCATCGATGTTCTGCTATGTAAACACATTTCCAGAAAGGTACATTTGTAGTATCTCTTGAGCTGGACGTCCCTGACGCAGTCCGAGCTGTTGCAAATGTCCTGATTAATACCCCAAAACATCGGATTATTTCATTGGCTTTCATACTATCAAAACGTGAAGTTCACACCTGATTTTGATTTCGGATCTTGATTCATAATTTGAGCTGATGGCAATCCAGCTCTGCTGGCTGTTTCGAACAAATGTCACATTGTTCCCTTGGTCAGAACAGATTGTTCTGTGTCCTTGCAAGCTTTTCAACTCTTGTTTTCACACCACGTGCACTAGTCCAGTGTCTGGAGTTTTATACGCCTTTTACATTTTCTGAGATATACAGCAATTATTTTCCTGTAATATGAAATGTTTGTCAGTATGTATTTCCATGATTTCTGTAGTCTCCTTAAGTCTAACATATCCTTGGCGAACAGACTTCCCAAACTGAGCTGTCCCACCTTGCTTGAATCCCTCTACACACTTTCTCTTCGTCTAAACGTCCATATGTTTTATAAAATAATATAACAGTACCTCTACGCACCAGTTGCTCTAGCAGTTGATTCCATGTGCAAGCCATCCTCTTTGTGAAAAGGATGTCTTGTCATTCAGTGTAAATCTTACGAGGTCTGGACTCCCATATCCAAGGGAAAACGAACTTTGCTGATCGCCTTATCGAGAGCACTCTTGATTTTATGAATCTCTATAAAGTCATCTTCGACCTCCGATGCTGCAGTACGACAAGGCAAAGCCGACACAGTCTCTGCTCGTTATATTAAAAATCCAGTCCTGAGAACATGTAGACTCTTTGTTGCATGAGGCCAGACAGAGTCGAATGTAATCCAGCCGCCAGAAACATCACCGACTCTCAAATTCTTGATGCTTGGTCAAATAGTTTCGGAAAAGGTATCGTCCTCTTCACATATGGAGAGTGAACATTTTGTCTCTCTGTCTCCACAATAAAAAATGATGTGAAAAATTCGTTTATTGCCTCTTCCATCTGATGAGCTCAAAAGCAATGTCAACCTTCTTGATCTTTCAAGTAATATTTCTCGCGTTGTTCTCATTGACAGATATGTACTTGTAGACCCTCTTTGGATTATCTTCAGCCCTGGCAGATTAAATTATTTCATATCCCCTCTTTCCTTCCTGGTCTGCACTTTATTGAAGTCCCTACAAGAAATTCACTTGAACCCTGTTGTCTGTCTGATATAGGATACTCTTTCGTTTTGATTTGTTCCTCAACACCTTTTTTCAACAATGGTCACGTCTTGTGAGTGTCCAGCCTGAGAAATTCAGCTCAGGTGGACAGCATATCTGCCACTGGGAAAATGCTAGTCTGTTATTAAATTTGGAATAACAGAGTATTAGAATTGCATTACAGAATAAAATGGATTCCGCATGGCTTTGTGCAGACGAAATCAGACCTAACACGTTTACAAGTATTTTCAGATCGTAACACGCACAATACATAAAGGGGAATGCAGTAAATGGAATATATCTGAATTTCTAAAATTATTCAGAATGGTGTTTTATACGATAGCACTTCACAAGCAAAGAAGCATGAACCAACACAGTTGGGGGTATGTATTAGTCGAGGATTGGGGAATGAATGGAGAGGCGAGGTAATGAGGGCATTTTCATGATAGTAAACTGTAACTTGCAGATTCCCGGAGCCAACAATATTGGTGCCACAGCTGTTGATAACATGTACTAATCACCTGTAAAACGTAAGTTAATGTACTGTTGCTCAGTTTGGAGATGACACAGAATAGATATGGATGCAAGTAATGAGGGCGGCACAGCAACATTGTGGACGACAGAATCAGGATAAACAAGTGGACAAAAACGTAGCAGCATATAACATGCAAAAAAAGATGTTTATGCGTTTTGGCAGATATAAGTATTAAGTAGGGAAATACATAGCACAAAGCATCAGCATACAGAGAACTTCGCTTCCTTGTACATGAAATATGAAAAGTTAACATCCAGTTTCAGCAGGTAATCGGGAAGTCAAATAATTTTGTTTCACTTTATTTAAACGGAATGGGGACATATGTTTTTTTTTTCAAAATACACATTGCATTCGTCAGATCAGAGCTGGATTAATGTGAACAAATTTAGTCCCCCTATTTTAGGAATTGCAGTTCAGGGAGATTTAACACAAATCATCCTGGATATTGGAGGATTTTCTCGGGAGATGAAACTGAGAATAATGCCCCTGTACTGATTGGAGTGTAGAATAATGTAACAAGACTTTACTGAGATACATTAGATTATGAGGGACATGATAGGATAATTTAGGAGAGAATGATTCGCCTTGTCTGAGAATCAAAGACCAGAGAACATAGTCTCAGAGGATGTAGTAACCTATTTAAGAAAGATATGGAGGAATTTCTTTCTCTTCGAGCCGACTGAATATTTGAAATTATTTACTGCAGGCCGCTCTAGAAATTGGCAGCTCAGTGTATCCAATATTACACTGAGATTAGGGAGGGTGATAAAAAAGGAGGGGGTGGGGTGTTGCTAATTAGAAATGGTATAATGGTTGCAGAAAGTCAGTTCGAGGGGGATCTGCCTTTGGAGGTAGTATGGGCTGAAGTCAGAAATAGGAAAGGAACAGTCACCTTGTTGGGTGTTTTCTATAGGCCCGCCAATAGCAGCAGAGATGTGGAGAAACAGATTGGGAAACATATTTTAGAAAATTACAGAAGCCACAGGGTAGTAGTCATGGGCGATTTCAACTTCCCAAATATTGATTAGAAGCTCTTTAGATCAAGTAGATTGGATGGGACGGTGTTTGTGCAGTGTGTCCAGGAAGCTTTTCTAACTCAGTATGTACATTGTCGGACCAGAGGGGAGGCCATATTAGAGTTGGTACTCGGTAACGAACCGGGACAAGTGATGGGCTTGTTCGTGGGTGAGCATTTTGGTGATGGTGACCACAATTCTGTGACTTTCACATTGGTTATGGAGAGAGATAGGTGCATGCAACAGGGTTGGTTTTACAATTGGGGGAAGGGTAAATACGATGCTGTAAGACAGGATCTGAGGAGCATAAGTTGGGCGCATAGGCTGTCAGGGAAGGATGTCGTGGAAATGTGGAACTTTTTCAAGGAACAGATACGACGTGTCCTTGATATGAATGCATCTGTCAGGCAGGAAAGAGATGGTCGTGTGAGGGAACCTTGGTTGATGAGGGAGTTTGAATGTCTTGTAAAGAGGAAGAAGGAGGCTTATATAAGGTTGATGAAACAAGGTTCAGACAGAGCATTGGAGGGATACAGGATTGCCAGAAGGGAGCTGAAGAAGGAATTAGGAGAGCTAAGAGAGGGCATGAAAAATCTTTGGCGGATAGGATCAAGGATAACCCCAAGGCATTTTATGCGTATGTGAGAAACATGAGAATGACGAGAACGAGGGTAGGTCCAATCAAGGACTGTAGTGGGAGACTGTGTATTGAGTCGGAAGAGATAGGAGAGGTCGTGAATGAGTACTTTTCTTCAGTATTTACGAACGAGAGGGACCGTATTGTTGAAGAGGAGAGTGTGAAAAGGACTGGTCAGCTAGAGGAGATACTTGTTAGGAAGGAAGATGTGTTGGACATTTTGAATAACTTGAGGATAGACAAGTCCCCCGGGCCTGATGGGATATATCCTAGGATTATGTGAGAAGCAAGAGAGGAAATTGCATAGCCGTTGGCAATGATCTTTTCGTCTTCACTGTCAACAGGGGTGGTACCAGGGGACTAGAGAGTGGCGAATGTTGTACCCCTGTTCAAAAAAGGGAATAGGGATAACCCCGGGAATTACAGGCCAGTTAGTCTTACTTCGGTAATCGAAAGGGTACTGAGGGATAGGATTTATGAGTATCTGGAAAGACACTGCTTGATTAGGGACAGCCAGCACGGATTTGTGAAGGGTAGGTCTTGCCTGACAAGTCTTATTGAATTATTTGAGGAGGTGACCAAGCATGTGGATGAGGGTAGAGCAGTGGATGTAGTATGCATGGATTTCCGTAAGGCATTTGATAAGGTTCCCCATGGTAGGCTGATGCGGAAAGTCAGGAGGCATGGGATAGAGGCAAATTTGGCCAGTTGGATAGAAAACTGGCTAACCGGTCGAAGTCAGAGAGTGGTGGTAGATGGTAAATATTCAGCCTGGAGCCCAGTTACAAGTGGAATTCCGCAGGGATCAGTTCTGGGTCCTCTGTTGTTTGTAATTGTTATTAATAATTTGGAAGAGGGAGTCGAAGGGTGGATCAGTAAATTTGCAGATGATACGAAGATTGGTGGATTTGTGGATAGTGAGGAGGGCTGTTATCGGCTGCAAAGGGACTTAGATATGATGCAGAGCTGGGCTGAGGAGTGGCAGATGGAGTTCAATCCTGCCAAGTGTAAGGTTGTCCATTTTGGAAGGACAAATAAGAATGCAGAATACAGGGTTAACGGTAGGGTTCTAAGTAAGGTGGAGGAGCATAGGGATCTTGGGGTCTATGTTTATAGATCTTTGAAAGTTGTCACTCAGGTGGATAGAGCTTGTAAGAAGGCCTATGGTGTATTAGCGTTCATTAGCAGAGGGATTGAATTCAAGAGTCGTGAAGTGATGTTACAGATGTACAGGACTTTGGCTGGGCCACATTTGGAGTACTGTGTGCAGTTCTGGTCGCCTCACTTGAGGAAAGATGTGGAAGCTTTGGAGAGGGTGCAGAGAAGATTTACCAGGATGTTGGCTGGAATGGAGAATAGGTCGTACGAGGATAGGTTGAGAGTGCTAGGCCTATTTTCATTGGAACGGCGAAGGATTAGGGGTGACTTGATAGAGGTTTATAAGATGATCAGAGGAATAGATAGAGTAGACAGTCAGAGATTTTTCCCCGGGTACAACAGAGTGTTACAAGGGGACATAAATTTAAGGTGAAGGGTGGAAGGTGTAAGGGAGATGTCAGGGGTGGGTTCTTTATCCAGATAGTGGTGGGGGCATGGAATGCGCTGCCCGTGCGAGTGACAGAGTCAGAATCATTGGCGAACTTTAAGCGGCAATTTGATAGGTACATGGATGGGTGCTTAAGCTAGGACAAATGTTCGGCACAACATCGTTGGCTGTTCTGTGCTGTATTGTTCTATGTTCTATGTTCTACAGCAGTTTAATCTCACATTCAATACAAATCGGTGAGTGGAAAACGAAAAACAAATTTCACAAAATTCATAAACAGATCAATAATTAAAAATTGATAAATAAAAGGAATTGGCATTTGTTTATTTGACTGAACAATAAATTTATTTTTTCACCTCATTTTTATAGCACTGGAGCATCAAGTTCTATGTGCTGTTTGAACTCAACTCTTCAGAACAAAAGAAAATCAATTAATATCATTACTTTGTATATTTCATCTGTATGACTGCAACATTCTCAAATATTTTCTAACGAATATTGATTACATACATTCTTTTCTTAGTGACCTAAAGAAAATAAATAGCAAATACTGTGATTATTGGAATGAACAACAGGTGGAAGCATATCTAATGTTGAATTGAAAGGCAATTCAATTGATGCTTAGATATTTTCTAATCAACATTCAGAGTTGCTCTGGAACAACTCTGTGCAAGGTGGGAATTGAAGCTGTACCTCCTGGTCTGGTAACAGAGATACTACCAGAACTGCACAACATTCCTGCATAATGTTCCCAACCAGGCTGGGCAGGTCTACAATCACATGCTCACTGCGGTTACTCAAGTGAAAATTAATCAGATGTTTATTGTGATAATTGGATTGGAATTAAATGGATGGATCCTGTGTGTAACCTACTCAAAATTAAATCGTAATTTACAATAATGATGGGAGTTAACAGACGTCTTAATTAAATATGATTTTTATGATAATTTGTGGAATGACAACTTGACAGATTTGTGTGATTACTGTAAATTGATAAATAAAAATGAATACAATCATTCTATATGTTCATAATATTTTCTCATTTTATGAAATGTAATGTAATTTTTGTTTTGTTCTACACGTAAATTGGACCAAAATGATGAATTGGTCAGTCAATGTGACTATTCAGCTGAAGACAACTTTCATTCTTTCTGAAAATGTCTGATTTTAAGAAGCCACCATTTCTTGTGATTGTTTAATGAAACAAGAAAGATGTCAATCCTTTTGTTTGTGTAAATCAAAAATTTTCATCGGAATTTTAATAATTTTGCACAAGAAAAAGATTCAACTATTATTGTGATTAGATTAGATTACAGTGTGGAAACAGGCCCTTCGGCCCAACAAGTCCACACCGACCCGCCGAAGCGAAACCCACCCATACCCCTACATTTACCCCTTACCTAACACTACGGGCAATTTAGTATGGCCAATTCACCTAACCTGCACATCTTTGTGACTGTGGGAGGAAACGGGAGCACCCGGAGGAAACCCACACAGACACGGGGAGAACATGCAAACTCCACACAGTCAGTCGCCTGAGTCGGGAATTGAACCCGGGTCTCTGGCGCTGCGAGGCAGCAGTGCTAACCACTGTACCACCGTGCCGCCCATTAGAAGCATAATAAATGTTAATATTGAAGTGAATTACAATCAAATCATTTCAAAAGTGTTTCCAAGTTTAAAATGAAAAGCAATATTCAGAATGATTGAGAGATTGTACATTGCTAAGTCCTTGCAATAGTTATTATATGGAACCATAATTCCACATTTACATCCTTTGCCAAATTGAACAATTATTCAATATTAGCAACAAATTGATTTTAAAACTACTATTAATGAATTTAAGAATAATGAGGTGTCTCATCTTACTAATCCACTGAGTAATGTGCAGAAATGAAGAGAAATATTGTAGTGTAAAGTAACTGGTGTTCTCTGAATATCAATGGCTGAGATGACTGTGATCTTTCAAATGAACAAAAGTCAAATATTTACAAAGGATGTCGCAAGGGCAGTTATTGGTCTTTTCTGGGTGTATTGGCCCGACCAAACAGGTTTTTATATTGTAGCATTCACAATAAGAAATATGGAAAATATTAAAACACATTAACTTAGACTTCATAACAAGCACAAAGTGCTGTTTAATTATTGTAATTATTAATTGTTTCTAGAATATTGATAGATAAATTAACTTAATATTTTGTAAGCACTTTGCTCTGATGTCGATTGTGTAATAATTAAGATTGATAAACAGAAAATTAATATATAAAAAGTCGCTTTAATAATTCTAAAAAAATACTCAGCAACAATTGACACAGTTCAAAATTTGTTTTTTTTTTGTTGAGTCATGATTTTTTAAATTTTTATCGTGATAAATGTTTAGACATCTATGTCAGAATAAGGAAGAAAATAATTAGACCGGGAAAGTGAGGACTATTGTGAACAAAAGGTCGAATAAATGACATTTGGTACAGAAAATGTTTTTGCACAAAATGACTGATAATTACGTGATTATTGTTCGTTGACAACTAATGCTGGAAGTAAAAGGAACAGATTCTAACATTTCCAAAGCAGGTTTTTTTTCTTATAATGAAATTAAAATACAAATCATTTTAGAGGTCACATGATTTGAAAAAGTGTCATTTAATGTGATATTTGAGATGAAGAATCGTTCTTTTTCCCCCAGCGTAGTCTTTCCAATAATTTAAAATTTAATGTTATTTGAGCTAAAGAACAAATGGGTGTACCTACATTGTTTTCTTGCATACAAAAGAAGTAAAGTCAACAACATTTTTAAGTTTCGTAGAGTTAATTAGCAAAATGTATTGAAGCTGTCATGCATGAAGTGAGATAAGTGAGAGAGAGAGACAAATTAAATGTTCAAATGAACACGTCGATATTTTGAAAGTATATCAATCTTATGAATTATGAATAGGTGGATGTAAAATAAAAACAAATTCCTGACAATTCAAGAATGAATAGTAATAAGAAATTTAATTTGTTCAAAGCACATCACAATATTTAGATGAATTGCAATATTTAGTTACAATTGTAGGTGATTAACTGACCAATGAATAATATGAAGTTGCATTTGGTTATTTTGCTGAAGAGGAATTTCGACTGCTTATTTTTTCATCTTTATAATACTGGAGAATAAGGATTTATGTGCTTGAAATGTCTGAACTAGGTTCTTTCAAACAGAAAAAAAAATCAGTGAGTATCATTTCTTAGACTCTTCTAACTTTAAGATTGTAACATTCTCAATTACTTTTTCAAGGAATGTCGAACCAGCAGAATTAGATGCATCGTTTTATTAGTGACCTGAAGAAAATAAGTAGTAGATATGGTGATAATTGAAATGCACAGCAGATTGAAGTATATTTCATGTTGTTTTCAAAAGCAGTTCAGTCTATGCTCAGGTATTTTCTCATCATAATGGTGTCTTCCCAGTTCATATGACCGGTTAAATATTCGACCACATGCGAAACATAGGAATTTTTTCTCTGGGCTGGGAATGCCGCTTTCCCTTTCCTTATTAACGATAAGGATCAGGACCTGCAGAATTGGATGACTCTGCAGTTGATGTGATGTTAAAGCTGAGTTTCCCATCTGTCAACTCTCTCTCTCTGTAAAACAATTTTTCCCTGTCATTATTACAACTCCCAAAACCAGCTTTCCCATCAGTTCTCCTGAACTTCTAAATTTGGACTAATTCAATGACGTCAGTAATGTGCCTTTCTCTCACTTGTTTCTGAAAGTATATTAGGAACATTTTGAAAAACTTTGCACACTTTACCAGAAGAACCCACACCTATTCTATCATTTAAATGTTTCAACCCATGAGAAATTTATTACCTTCTCCAATGACAGTTATAATGCTCTGACCAATTCTACGGAGCCAGTGCAGGTTAATTCTAACAGTTATCAATAAAATGTACCTGAACAGGATGTCTCCACAACAGGAAGTGCTCTAACACTCAATGCCCGTAAGTTGTGTTTTTTACTTAAAGCCACTCATGTGTCTGGCAATCTGGCAATACAGTTGAAGATATTTTATATAGTAACCTTACAGTCTCAATTGCCAGTTCCAGTCCATGAAGTAGCCAGTTACATGCATCAGTGACTTGAATTCTGACGACAGCATTGCCCTGGCTGGAGAGATTGAAGAGCATGAAACTGTCTTCTCTGGAGTATCCAAAATGAAACACTTGAAATGAACAAAATTCTTCAAGAGCTCGATAGGACAGATACAGGAAGATGTGCTCCCTGGCTGGTGTATCTGGAATGAAATCAGCACTAACTATGGTATCTTTACCCAGCATCCCCTTTAGCTGTATAAATGTTTAAGATGTATTTGCTGCTCTAATTCCACTGTCTTGATCACTCCCGTTTGTAACTGCTGTAGTGTTGGGGTCCATTCAAATTGATAACATTTGATTCAATCCATCCCAAAACCCCTCTGTGTCTGTGTCTCACTTTTGTTCACAGAGACCGTCATTCAATCTGACCCCTTCACAATCCCTGCTCTGATATTTCCTTCGAGGGCTCAGAATTAAATGTTCACAGAAGGACAAAAGGAGGCTGATTGGCTCATCGCCTCACTGAATGCCATTCTTTACCTTAACCCCATAAACCTTCCCATTCGTCCTCTTCCAATAACTGTTCACTTCGATTCTCTTCATTGTACCTGGTTCCACCACACTCTTTGGCAGTGCATTTCTGACCATAAAACTTTCTCTGCATGCAAATGTTTTGTCTCATGTCACATGCGCTTCTTTTGTCAATCCCTTGACATCGGTGCCTCCTCATTATTGATTCTTTCATGCATGCGAACAGTTTGTCCCAATCAACTCGCACTGGATCCCTCTTGGAGGTATCTTTACACAGTATGATTAGATTAGATTACTTCCAGTGTAGAAACAGGCCCTTCGGCCCAACAAGTCAACGGCGACACGCCGAAGCGCACTCACCCATGCCCCTACATCTAAAACTACGGGCAATATAGCGTGGCCAATTCACCTAACCTGGACTGTGGAGGAAACAGGAGCAGCCGGAGGAAACCCACGCAGACACAGGGAGAATGTGCAAACTTCACGCAGTCAGTCGCCTCAGACGGGAATTGAACCAGGGTCTCTGGCACTGTGAGACAGCAGCGCTAACCACTGTGCCACCGTGCCACTCACCACCCCAGGATGGTAAATATCACCTCTTCCTGTCACAGGAGACCAGTGCGAGACCATTTAGGTGCTCTCACTGTAGGACTGGGTTCAGTACACCATCCAGCAAATAGACACTGGGAAGAGGCCATTCACCTGCTCTGAGTGTGGGAAGAAATTCACTCAGATATCCAGCTTGATGAAACACCAGCGAGTTTACAAGTAACCACAGCGATTGGATTTGTTTTGTTTGTTCATGGGATCACGGCATCACTTGCTGGGTCAGCATTTGTCATCCAAAATGACTGCCCAAGAGATCGTTCAGAGTCAACCACGTTATTCAGGGTCTGGATTCACATGTCGGCTGGTCAAGGTCAGAATTAACAGTTTCACAGGCCCAATAACATGAAGAGTTGATTTCTGGTCTATTATCATATTTCAGAAATAATAATGAATAATGTTTGTAGTTGAATTAAAAGTGCAAGACCAAAATGGGTTTTATTCTGATTGAGCACGTCCTCCTGTTTTCTCAGTTGTTATTGGCAGTCTCATCCCCCTCGCATCAGGTCCTGTTCCAGATAGTGTTACAGAAAAGGCAGAATGGTCAGCTGCAGCTGGTCACCTGACCGGTCACTGGTTCCGAAAGGTTCACTCTCCACAGATGCTGCCAGATCTGTTGAATTTTTCCAGCAATGTCTGTTTTTTTTCTGATTTCCCATCATTTGCAGATGGTTAGTTTTTCAATATTCATCTTGTCTGTTGCAGAGGAGTTTATTGATTAATTTAGCAGGTTTTGAAAATTGCAAGTTAAGCCACAAATCAGCCATGATCCATTGAATGACAGAGCAGGGTTGAGGGGCTGAATGGTCTCCTCCTGTTCCAATGAAAGCTGTCTATCTGCAGCTTCTGGCAACTTTTCACCTCACTTTCACTTCACCTCCATGTCTAACACACTGTTACTGACTGAACAAACCTCCGGTGTTTACACCAAACCTGCTAATATTCAGTGGCTCCCTCACCTGCCACCCGGGTTTAACACTCATCATGGAATGTTGTCTTGCACTACTGCGGAAATGCCCACACTCAGCTTGGAGTCTGTATCCCCTGGGATCCACAAACTCCGTTTATTTCCTCCTTCCTCTCTCATTCTGGCTATTGAACTCTCGGTTTCAATCCATTCTCCAGTCATGCTCTTCAACATGCCCATGTCCGTGGAATAGAGGCAGCTGGGATTTAATGAAAGGAAGTGGGGATTACACGGAAGCACTAGGAGAGGTGACGTTTCAGAGAACATCTCTGGGACGCCCGGACCATCCCACCCAACCACCCCGTGGCTCAACACTTCAACTCCCCCTCCCACTCCACCAAGGACATGCAGGTCCTTGGACTCCTCCATCGCCAGACCATAACAACACAACAGTTGGAGGAAGAGCGCCTCATCTTCCGCCTAGGAACCCTCCAACCACAAGGGATGAACTCAGATTTCTCTAGCTTCCTCATTTCCCTTCCCCCCACATTGTCTCAGTCCCAAACCTCGAAGTCAGCACCACCTTCCTAACCTGCAATCTTCTTCCTGATCTCTCCGCCCCCACCCCCACTCCAGCCTATCACCCTCACCTTATCACCCTCACTTTAACCTCCTTCCACCTATCGCATTTCCAACGCCCCTCCCCCAAGTCCCTCCTCCCTACCTTTTATCTTAGCCTGCTGGACACACTCTCCTCATTCCTGAAGAAGGACTCATGTCCAAAGCGTCGATTCTCCTGTTCCTTGGATGCTGCCTGACCTGCTGCACTTTTCCAGCAACACATTTTCAGCACTTCACATCCACGTCTAACACACTGTTACTGACTGAACAAACCTCCTATGTTTGAACTAAACCTGCTAATGTTCAGTGGCTCCCTGTCTTGCCATCCGGGTTTAACTCTCATCATGGAATGCTGTCTCGTATTACTGCAGGAATGCCCACAAAGGACTCAGCCTGGAGTCTGTATTCCCTGGGATCCACAAACCCCGTTTATTTCCTTCTTCCTCTTTCATTCTGGCTATTGAACTCTCGGTTTCAATCCAATCTTCTGTCATGCTCTTCAACATGCCCATGAGGCTGGACTAGAGGCAGCTGGGATTTAATGAAGGGAAGTGGGGATTAGGGGAAGCACTAGGAGCGGTGACAGCAAAGAAAGCTCTCATTGTAACGGCAGAGTTTCTCCGTGACCCAGTGAGTGGTGAGGCACTTGAGATTGTGGGGGGAGGCAGATTTGGGATCAGGGATTTGGAAAAACACTCAGACACTGACTGACCTGTCCATCTGATTGTTAACTCAGATATAAAGACAAAAGAAAGATACAAATTTAGATCGCAACTTTGACCTGGGGCAATGAACCACACTTCAGACCCAACGATTCCAACCTCAAATCTCTGAACCCACAAAAACAAAGCTTCCTACTTATGCCAGGTTGTCCCTCAGCCTCCTCTTTTCTTGAGAAAAACATTTTGAGCTGTTAAGCCTTTCCTGGTAATTATAATCTCTATGTTCCTGTAAGATTTGTGACGAATCCGTTATTATTTTTCGGTTCCTTGTGAGTGATGCCAGCAGCAGAAACAGTTCCTGACCTGTGCGGATTTTGGTTGAAGTATTTGTATTTACAAATTCATTCCCACCCTCACGTACAGTGTGTAATTGCTGTAAAACAGAAGGAAAGGATCATGTGAGAACCCACAGAAACACACAGGCAGCGTGTGTACCTGAGTTGAATGAACCTGGCATGAGGAAAACGTGACGACAATCACAACTAGTTAGGATTCCAGAATCCCGTAGGTGCAGAAAGAGGCTATTTGATCCATCGAGCCTGCAAGGACCTGCTTTCCCACCCTACCTCCATGACCCCACATTTACCATGGCTAACCCAACCCGCCGAATTTGCACACTACAGGCCATGTTAGCACGTCCAATAGAGCAAACCTGCACATCTGTGGGAGGGTCACAGATTAAATCCAAATGCTCGGAATTGTGGATGATGTCTCACGAATATTTGACTCTGATACAAATGCCCTGCTTTTAAAAATAAAATCTGGGGAAACTGCAACCAGAAAGATTTCCAATTATCTCTGGAGGAAGAGAATTCAAAACTCGTGCCACTGACCCAGGGGACACATTGAAGTCACAGAGGCCGTGGATCCATCAGAAATGTAACAGGTTGTGAGGAAGTTGGGGGTCAGACAAGGACAAAAAGGCAGTCTGTCACACGGGGGAAGGCACGAGAGATTCAACAGCAGAAATGGTAGTCCCTCAAGGCCACGGGGAATGAGTTAGGGCTGGGAAAGATACAAGGAAACAAGGAGTGCAGCTGTCAATGAAAAAACAAAACAGATTATAACTCTTAGGGCCGAGTTCAGAGTCTGAAATTGTTTCTGAAATTGGTGAGTACAGAAAGCCTGGATAGTTCTATTGCAGCCAACACATAGAGGATGGGTCAAGTGCCCTATATTTGTGTTGCAACTTTCTGATAAATTTATTCCGACATTTGGATATCAAGTCTGATGATGCTCATAAATTCACAAATTAGACTTGAATTTAATATTCTGGAGAAATGTCAAATAAATCACATTGATACCATTCTGCAGACTTTAGTCCATTGCTCTGCATGTTCCAGCATTTCAGTTACATCTATGTCCTTTTATTCTAATGTGATGCTGGTTACTGCCTCTACCACCCCATCAGTGAGTTCCTGCTTCCCACCATCTTTGCGTGTTATGAATTCTCCCCTCCCCTTCTTTCTGAGAATTAGTTCAAGCTAAAGCCTCCAGTTTCTGACCTCTCTGTTATGAATAGCTCCTTCCTATCCACTCGATCTGGATTCCTCAGCATTTTATCACTTCAATTAAATCTCAGCTCATCCTCCTCGGAAATCATCCCCAGCCTATCCAACTTTTCCTCAGAGCAGAAATTTTCCAATTGTAGAAACATTCTGATCAATTCCTCTGTACCCTCTCTGGTGTGATCACATCAACCCTGGAATGTGGGGATCAGAAGTGTGTGCTATATTTTAACCGTGGTCAAACGAGTGTTCCTGACATTTCCCGTGTCCCCTCTTGTGTGGTTGTCGCTTACACAAGAAGTGTCCTGGTTTTCCCACATGGAACTGGATGTGCACTCCATGGGGCTGGGATTCCCTACCTTATGTTTATTTGTTAATTAATCCTAAATTAACTTCAGATTAAAACAATATTATCAGCTACCGACCAATCAACTTCCTCCATTATACGCAAGTCACCTTACTTTTAAAAAAATATCTTTAAAATTATTACTATCTTAACACAATAGGCTTTAATTTGCTGATCAAGTATTCAGATGTCTCCACTGTTACAATCACTTGAAGATTATCTTTACCTTCAGCTACTTTTGGTGAATTGAACACTGATTGTAAATGTATGAATATCAAACGGACTTGAATTTTATGATAATTAATCCAGTCTGACATTCGTGTTGGTTAATATCTTGAAGAGAACTGTCCTCCGAACTCCAGCTGTGCTCTGACTTCGTTCACAACTGGATTTGGTTGGACTGCAGATCTTTGATCTGTTCTGTTGTTTCCCAGATTGCTTCACTCTGTCTATGACTTGCTGTTTATGCTGTTTGGCACACAAGTAGTCCTCTTTGGTAACTTCATCAGGTTAACACCTCATTTTTAGTTATTCATGCTGCTGTTACTGACATGTCCTCCTGAACTCTCTCTGTTGAACGAGGATTGATCCTCTGGTTTGATGGTAAGAGGTAAATTGGGGAATATGCGGGCCGTGATTCTGTAAGTTTTGTTGGAGTACAATTCTACTGCTGCTGGTGGAAGGAAAGAGCTAAACTCTTACACTGTCGGCCCCATACACAAGAAGCTACATGCAGTATCATGATCACTATTAGGCCAAGACATGAAATACAAGCAACACTGTACAATAATGCAGGATCACAACTGCAGCAAGAGAAGATTAAGATCCAACTTGACATAGGAGTTGGGGAAGAAGCAGCTGATCAGATTGTCTCATTCGTAATCATAAAGAGACTCTGTGAGATTATTGTATTGTTGGAGTGAGGATGGAGTGGTTGGGGCGATGGAGAGTCCTTCAAAAGAAACTAATCTGCCTGAGAGTTTTGGGAGCGGCTTGATTGTGATGCATTTAACAGAAAGCTAACTGAAACTGTTTTTATCCCCAAAAGATAACAAGACTGATGGTGTTTCCAATCACCATCAGAAACAAACCCCAGAATACATGGTTCCGAGATGGATGTCAATAGCCCATCAACATCCAACTCCTGCAATCATTGAGCAAACGGATGTGTGATTACCCAGAAAACCGCTGTTCACTGTGCAGATGGACAGCGATGTGGGGAAGTATTGGCCAAGTGGTGTTGTCGCGAGACAGTTAATCTAAAACCCGAGATAGTGTTCTGGGTTCAAAGCCTGCTGCAGCAGATGGGGGAATTTGAATTCAATAAACAAAAACTTGTGAATTTAGAGTCTAATGATGACCATTAATCAATTGTCAGAAAACCCCATCTGGATCACTAATGCCCTTTCAGGAAGGAAGCTGCCATCCTTACCTGGTCTGGCCAACATTTTGACCTCAGATTGTGGTTGAGTCTTACCTGCCCTCTGGGCAATTAGGGATGGACAGTAAATGCTGCCGGGCCAGCGACACCCTCATCCTGTGAATGAATAAAGGAAAATAAAAATCTGTGCCCAGTGTGAATCTGTACATGTTCAACAATGTTGTGAACATTTCCAAAGCTAAGATCTCTGTGTGCACAACTTTATCAGCTGCCAAAACCATTGTTCATTACTTGGCGTGAAAAAGAGAAAACAATCTTTCAACTGTGGCTATCAGTAAATTGACTGGTGTCTCAGCAGGATGGATGCCTGAGTGAATCCCTTCCCACCGACCCCCCCACACACACACACACACACACACACACACACACACACACACACACACACACACACACACACACACACACACACACACACACACACACACACACACACACACACACACACACACACACACACCAGATGAACAGCTTCTCCCCAGTCTGACTGATTTGGCCAGTTTCCAGGTGGGATGGGTAAAGAATTCACTTCTGGCATTCCCCACATTTCCAGAGTCGATCCCTAGTCTAGCTGCACTGGTGTTTTGCCATTTCAAATAAATGCTAGTAGACTGTTACACACACCATTCGCCCCCCACCCCCCTCCCCCACACACACCAAAAGAAGCCAGTATAAAGTAGTAAACATTATCTCCTTCTGTGGAGGGACAGCCTGTATTGGTCTGAGTAGGAACACTGAGCAGATTTACCTAAATGACAACTTAATTGGTGACCAGAGCAAGTTAAGCAAGTCCAAATAAAATCATTATAGCTTAGAAAGAGGCCCATCAAATCCAAGCTGGCTCTTTGTAGCAGAATCCCATATTCTCATTCCCCATACGTACCCCAAACTCTGCAAGTGTATTTCCCTCAGAACTGATCTAATTGTTTTTATCAATCATTGATCTTCTCTACTTGCACCACCATAATAGGCAACATGTTCTGCATACTTCCAGCCAATACAGTCAACAGAAACACTTGCTCATCTTCCGCTGTCTCGAAATCTTACATCTGGTCTTAATTCTTGTGCCATCACCTATCAAATACAAGTATTTTTGTCTGCTATATTTAGGTCTATTATAATCTTATACGGCTTTATCAAAAATGTATTTAACTTGTTTATTTCAAAGAAAATAGCAATCTCTTCAAATCAATCCAGTGACTGCATTTTCTTCATCAGTGAACCACTCCAGTAAGTCTGTACTCCACACCCTGAAAATCACTCATATTCTTCCTTGTTAATGTCTGTTTTGTTCCACAAATTCAGACGACACAATTTTCCTGTACAACAGCAGTAGCTTTATTATCGGACAGCTGGCAAGAGTTTCAAAGCATCTCTAAAGTAGCTGAGTGTCTACCTGTAGACTCATCTTCACGAACCTCTGCCTTACCCAAAGAGACAGTATATTTAATAAGAATTAGACAAAGGCATATCAGTCACATGGGCGATTGCTACTACATAGTTTAAAGCTGGTAATTATGAATTTACAAATCTTGGTGAATGCCAATGTCCTGTGATAATGTGTGATGGATTACAGAAACTGATTATCGTATTGTCCATGATTATATGTTGATGGGAAGAGATTAAGGCAGAAGGGTTCTTCTTTCAGTAAATGGGGGATTCACTTACCTCTGCTCACATGGAGGGGAAGTGAGACAATGAATGCAGGAGGCAGTTTAACAGGGTTGTGCCCAGGGCTCTCAGTCTTGTCTGGAAAGGATAAATTGCTCTGTCTGGGGTTATGGTGGAATCCACATCTGTGGCTCCAAGAGGTTCTATTTCGAAGATACGGTCTGCCTCACGCCTACTGAGGTGTTCAGTCTGTATTGGAAGAGTACAGGCCTTGTACTCTTACAATACGGCAGTAAGACCTTTGGCAGGAGAATATTTAACCCTTGAGTCACCAATGCATCCTGAAAGAGAAGCAAAGTACGGAACAGACCCCTCTGTGGTATTTTAACTTCCTCATCCTGACCAGGAATCTGTTGACCACAATTGGATGCAATGATTGACTGTGACCTAACTAGAACTTTGCCAATGGTCAGCATCCTTTCCATGAGTATGTTATCATTCCCTCTATTAATGAAGCCCAGCATCCTATACGTTTACTCAAAACACTTTATGTTCTCTCTCCTTTAAGGATTTGTACACATTGTCCCGCATTCCTGCCGTCCTGCTCCCTGTGTCTGTGCCATTCAAACATATATTCCCTTTCTACATTGCTTCTCTCAAAATACATCAACTTACTGTGTGTTCTAAAGAAGAGACATATTATACTCAAAATATTATCATTCTACCCCCTGGAAAACAGAACAGTACAGCACCTGAATAATCGGTCCACCATGCCTGTGCGGATCATGATGCCATTCCAAACTGATTCCATCTGCCTGTACATGATCCATATCCCTGCCAACCCATGCCTGCTTATCTGTCTGTCCAAATGTCTCTTAAACATTGTGATTGTTTCTGTTTTTACCATCTCCCAGGCAAGTACATTCTAGTCACTGACCACCTTCTGCAAAAGAAACTTATCTGACACAACTCCCTTTTAACTTGCACAGATGTTGTTGAAAATGCTCAGCAGGTCATGCAGCATCTGTGAAGAAAAATCAATTAATGTTTCGGGTCCAGTCCCCCTTCCTCAGAAATGCTAACTAATTTCTCTTCACAGATGCTGCGAGAACTGCTGAGCTTTTCCAGAAACTTCTGTTTTTTCTTTCTGGTTTACAGCATCTGCTGTTCTTTCGGTTTTCATTTCCTTTAAACTTGCCCCCTCTCCCCTTAAATCTGTGGCCTGTGGAATTGGTCGTTTCCAGTTGGAAAATGATTCAGATTATTCACTCTGTCTGTGCCTCTCGGATCACTCCACAGACACTGACTTTCCAAAGACAACAATCCAAGATTTTCCAACCTCTCCCAATCCAAGCAACATCCTGGTAAACCCATTTCCACCCTCTCCAAAGCCGCCACATCCTCCTTATAATGCGGTGCTCAAAACAGCACACAATACTGCAAAGGTGGCCTGATGACAGTTTTATAAACAGTCCCCTGACAGAAGAAGGCAAGCCTGCCATCCACCTCCTTCACCACATTCAGAGAGCTGTGAACTTGCACCTCTGTATATCAATGCTGCTCAGGACACTTCCTTTTAGTGTATACATTCCTCTTACAATGAGCCGCCCAAAACGCATCACGTCACACTTGTCTGAATTTAAATCTATCTGCAATTTCTCCGCATAACCTTCCAACTGATCTAGTCCTTGATGTTTCCTTTGACAACATTATTCACGATTCACAACTTCTTCACTTTGTGCCATCTACAAACTTGCTAATTAAATCGTTTACATTTTCAGGCTAATCATTTATATGTGTTACAAACAACAGATGTCCCAGCTCTGACTCTTGTGGAACAGAGGCACTGGTCACAGACCTCCAGCCGGCAACATACCCCAGCACATCTGTTGCTGGGAGAAATATCAAAGAGCAGGCTTGAGTTCTGTGCTGAGCAGCACGACCAATGTTTATTCAGAGCTTCTTACTAATGCATGATGGAAGAGTTCCCTCTCTGGAATTCTGTGGTTCCCCCAGCCAAGTCCAGCATTTTGATGTGTTTCTTCCATACGTTCCACTAATATTTCCCCCCTGACCGATCTCCTGGGTTCGGGCTGTCAGCTCGGATGTTTGTGAGCTCCATTTCCCAGTCTCTGATTCTCTGTCCGTCTGCAACTTCCCCTCTCAGCTCATGCAGTTGCTTTGTCAGTTCTTTCAAAAATTGTTTCACCCTATCCTTGCCATTGTACATCTCCTGCCCTCCCAATACCATACCCTCTGGCATCTGCATAGTCCATGCGGTCACTAATTCAAAGGGGGGTTGCTCTGTTTCCTTTGCTGGGGTTGAAGTCAGTTTCATTAGGATTGTGGGGAGTACACTAACCCATCCCTTCCTGTCTCTGTCAGGGCCTTAGTCAGACTATTTTTCAGTGTCTGCTTCATTCCTTCTACTGTCCCTGAGCTCTGGGGGTGGTATGTGAGATGGGATTTATGCTCAGTACCAAACAGGCCACAGAGCTGCTTAACTTCGTTTCCTGGAACATGTGCCCCTTGGTCAGAATCTGCAGGGGATGCTTCCGCCCACTGAGTAAACCTGTTTATTAAGACCCAGCAGGATTTCCTTCCCTGGGATTGGGATGGGGGTGTACGTAAAATCCATCTGTAATTGTTCCCGTGGGCCCCTGGGTCCCTGCGGCTTCCTCCATTTTATCCTGATTGTTTTCACTGGCTCACACTGTGTACAGACTACACCCCTTCGACAAAACCTTCTTGATCCAGAACACCCCTGTAGTTGATCATCCGATAACGCATTTTATCCTGCTCAATATGGGCCAGCCCATGATATGTTTTTAATAATGTTTGTCTTATACAGTGGCACTGCTAGATCATCCTATGTCCTATTACAGCCCCACCCTTTTCCCATTCCTGTTTCTCCTGCTGTAGGACTGTTTCTGGAAATGTCTTTAAACTTTCCTTTCTTGCTTCTGTAGCTACTGCCACTGCATCCTCCTCAAATGTCTCCACCGTTTCAGTAAGTATGCTCACCCATGCTCACCAACTATCTCATTGGTGTGGGGTTTCTACTTTCCTGTGAGCTCTAATCTTCATTATTGCTGCTTCACTGGGAAAGTTAGCTGCTTCCACTAACTCTCTGACCTGTCCTTCATGCTCAATGTGGCCCCCAGACAGGGTGATACACCTTCACCGAGCCCAGTCCTGAACTATACTAAAGGCATGCTGACTGTGTGCATTTGGCCTCCCTCACCCCTGGTTAATGTCCGCGCTTCTGCCAGGGCTCGTGATGGTTCTCTATTTCTGGATAATTCCTCACAAAATTCCCACAATAATTAAACAATCCTAAAGTTTGCCTGATCCCTTTACAGTGTGCGGATGGATAGTTTTATAATCATAGTTTTTGTTCCCGCTGGGACTATCCCCTCTCCCTTCCTGATTTGATCTCCCCAATATGATGTCCCAGTTCCATCTCTCCCTACCTTCCCAGTTGCACTCTCTGTGCCTTAACTTTAAGCCTGGCCTGGCTAACCTGATCCAATACTCTGTATAATATCTGGATATGTTCTTTGTCACTGTTTGAGGTGATGAGGTGTTGGTAAGATCAGTGTGACTAAATCCATCAAACACACATCGGTGGGATATACGGGAATATTGCAGGATCCCTGAGGTAATAGTATCCTGGTTGCCTGTTCTCCTCAGTCAGCAAACACCACTTTCATCTGCCATTCAATGTCCACAGGTATGGACCCAGACTATTTCCAGCTTCTGTCAATCTGTCACTCTCACAATTATTGCCCCCTCATCCCCAGTTTTGATGAGATCCTGTTTGTGTGGGGAGTGAGAGTGCCCTCGATCTCTACAGGGTCGATAGATAACAACCCACTTTCCTGTTTGAGTTACGCACACTGCTGAGTTCGTCCGAGCTATAACCCACCAGATTCTTATACTGTCCCAGTCTCCCTGCAATGTAGCTACTCCGGAGAGGTTGCCTCTCCTTTTCTTTCTGTCCCAGTCCTGGCCAGAGCATCCCCATGTTTAAATTCGGGTGTTGATGTCAATAGTTGCCGTTTTAGAATAAATAGGAGCAACTCCCAGAAGGTCCCTTCTTGAGTTTCACACCTCCATATCTGAATACGTTTTGTCATACTCCCGGTCTACATCGGGGCGGGTTTGCTTCATCCATCTTCCTAGGTTCCCTCTCCGACTGCTCTCATTTTAGAGATTGAAGGGGTGAGGGGTAAATCCTTATCGGTAACTGACAAAGATGCTCCGGTGTTAGCATCATGCAGTTTTGGCCCTTCATCAGCGCGTCAATGAATATTCATGGGCTATGCATATACTTAGGTGAACACAGGCCACTCACAATATGAACACCTATCTCCATCTCTGTGCCTACGTTCCTTGTCTATGTACCCTTTCCTGCTTCCCTTGTAACATTGTGGGTCTGATTACCCTCCCTGTACTGCAGCTATTCCCCTGTGTTTCTGCATTTGCCTCAGCTCTCATGACGCAATTCAGAGTGTGGTTAGAATTATCTCCCACTGGGAATCCTATGTTTATTATTACAGTTAAATAGGATCCCATGTCATCTTTTAAATACATCAAACCTATTTCATCATCACAGTTTGGGGTTTGGTAATCCCCCGTGGTCCTTACACACCTCAGGCTTCCTCTCTGTATAATCCTCGATATTATCCTTGAGCCCCTGAGTCACCAAGGCTATTTTAGCCCATTCAGCCTGTCCCGTCCCCAGTGTGTCCCTGCAATATCTGTAAATGCCTGGAGACACTGATCGGCTGTACTCTGGGAGGAACCGGCTTGCACCCCATCCTCTCATTGCAGGGACAGTTTCTGTTGTACACTTCAGGGCGTCTTGGCCCGAGGGAGGGTCCATACATCATCTTCGGTGAGACTGTGTACCTCTACTAATTCATCCATATTGTCCCAATAAGGCCCATTATTACCATTTCTCTATCAGGCTGGGTGATCATTCACCAACATCTGTCGTTCAGCGGGTGAACGGTTCAGGTTTAGTTTCTGTCAGTTCCCTTTGTTGCCACCCCCCCCCCCCACCCCTCCTGTCTGTCCAAGTTTGAGCTTTGATGCTATAGACACGGCCTTCTGGGCCTTACAGGACGGTGGGTCCTCCCACCCATTGCCGTCCCTCTGTCCATACGTAGGCGCTTTGTCATCTAACCCGTTCCTGTCAGTGTCACCATCCTCACTGCTTTCTGAGGAGAGAGAGAGAGACGAGGTACCTCCCCCACTGTAACTACCACCTGGCCCTTTGGATTTAAGGCTTCACATCTGAGAGCCACCACCTTCACTTATTCCTGTTTCTCATAATAATGTAATATATTCCATCATTCCTTGAATAAAACAGAACAAAATGTGAATTTGGTTTGACTTGAAATATTTGTGGGCGGCACGGTGGCACAGTGGTTAGCACTGCTGCCTCGCAGCGCCAGAGACCCGGGTTCAATTCCCGACTCAGGCGACTGACTGTGTGGAGTTTGCATGTTCTCCCCGTGTCTGCGTGGGTTTCCTCCGGGTGCTCCGGTTTCCTCCCACAGTCCAAAGATGTGCAGGTCAGGTGAATTGGCCATGCTAAATTGCCCCTAGTGTTAGGTATAGGGGTAAATGTAGGGGTATGGGTGGGTTGCGCTTCGGCGGGTCGGTGTGGACTTGTTGGGCCGAAGGGCCTGTTTCCATACTGTAATGTAATCTAATTAATAATTTGACATTCACTTCACTTATCTATAGAGGTGAAAATTGTACTGTGATTATTTAAGTGAATTTAACGTGATCATACAATGAAAATAACTCTGATAATCAACGACAATGAATGAACTGAATAATATGTGATTATTTGTATCAGTTCTTGCATTGAAAATTCGATTTTATTTTCATGCTTGTCACCCATTACGTCATTCATTGTTATTAGGGAATAAAGTAATGGAAGGATATCAGAGAAAATAAATAGACTTTAATTTTAGCTTCACTACAATAATGAACCAAAACATAATTTGGACATACGGTTAAACTACATAACAAAGTTTCCAGTGTCATTATTGACATGAAAACTATTTTAGTTTGCAAGTTGTTTTGCTCTAAGAATAATTGGAAATGAATTGTGATTTGGAATTCACCATTTAAAATATATTTTGAAGAGAATAATCAGATGCATTTTTTGGAGGAAATTAGGAATGGAAATAAATATATATTCATTGATATTAATAGTTTTAAAATGTTTAGAAGTTGACTGGGATTATTTGATTGAGAGAGGCTGCATGATTATAAAGAGCAATTCGCCTTTTTCATTGCATTGTTGGTTTCATAAGAATCTGTTGTGGTCTGAGCTCTTGTTGTGTGCAGTGGACTGTCACTCATAGCCTAATTAACCTGCGAGTCTCAGATCAGGATTCCTTTGTCTGTAAGTCAGTCTGGAAGTGAGAAACACACCTCCTTCTGTGAGGGGAAACAGATTCTCTTCAAAGGAAATAAGTGGCAGATCACTCTGAGAATGGTTTCTAGCACACACCATCAACAGGGAAGGGTTTTTTTCTAAAGATTTCCAATCTCTATCTACAAATCTGATTTGTCAGTTTGTGGAGGATTCAGCCCATTTGTTCAGAGCTGTTTTATACAAGCAGTTGGTTCATTATGTCTTTGCCAAGAATGTTGTTTACTTTTCCCTTTTACTGTGATTCTGCAGGTTAGAATATTCTGTGAGTCAATAATGGTCAATAGCTGAACATTGAATGGTTTTGTTCCTATCAGAGCAGTGGCCTTGTTTTCAGCTAATTATTCACTTTCCATTTCCTGGTTGTGTTGAATGTTCCAGAACCAGACTCTGAGCAATGTTTCTATTCACTTGTATTGGATTCACGGACAGCCACATGGTCAGTCAGATTCAGTAGTTTGAATTTAATAATCATCTAGAATTATGATTCTATTCATGAAATTATTCTCGATTGTCAGGAAAAATCCATTTCGGTCACTGATGTCCTTTAGCGAAGGAAGCTGACATCCTTTCCTGATCTAGTCTACATGTGACCCCTGACCCACAGCAATGTGGTTGACTCTTACCTGCCCTCTGGGTAATAAATGCTGCCCATAGCCAGTGGCACCTACATCCAGGGAATGAATTTTCAACAAAGCTCTTAGTCCTGGGTCATGTGAGAAAGAAGCAGGAGGTGACCATTCAGCCCCTCAAGTCCACTCCATCATTCAATAAGGCCAGGCCTGATCTGTTAGTGATTTGTGTTCCATCTTCCCCCAACATCCCTAAGCAAGAATCGATCAACCTGTGTCTTAAAAATATTAATTGAGCCCACCTTCTGGGGCAGAGAGTTCCAAAGTTGCACAGCCCTTTGTGAGGAAATAAATCTCCTCATCTCTGTCCTGAAAGGGTGAATCTAATTTTAAAGCAGTTCTCTCGAGTTCACGTATGACCCACAAGAGGAAACATCTTTTCCACGTCCTCCTTACCAAACCATTCAAGATCTTAGACACTTCAGTCATGTCATCCCTCACTCTCACAAACTCCAGCTGAAACAAATCCAGCTGGTTCAACCGATCCACATTTTATTACTGTCACGCCGGGTTGAAATGTTGTGTTGTGTTTATTATGCAGTGATTGTGTTGTTCCACTCTGTGGGGTCTAAGAGTCAACGTGAGCCATACTACCTTTCCTGTCTCACTGTATTACATATATCTTACATCACTGTGGTGATCCCATCCCTCCATACCTCATATAACCAAAAAGAATGGCAGAGAGAGATGAAGAAGAGTTATTACAAAATTTGTTGTCGCCTAAAAGGTACTTGGTCTGTTTGTAGAGATTGCATTGTAGTTGAAGTAACCAGTTAATGAAAAGTTACTGACAAAATATTTTAAGTGGAGTTGCTGCTGGTGATGGAAATGCTGCTGGTTGGTATAAGAGAAGGCTGGGGTGAATACTGTAATGATGAGAAAGTTGAGCAGGGTAACCTTTTATCTTTGTCAATAAGAAGAGGCAGAGATTGCAGCTAGGACAGAGTTGGAGCTGTTTTGAGCTTGCAGACATTATTTTAATATTTATTTGATGTGATTTGGTTGTCACTGGCTGGGCCCAGCATTTATTGCCCATCCCTAGTTACCCTTGAGAAATTGGTGGTGAGCTGTGTTCTTGGACCGCTGCAGTCTAGCTGCTGTGGGATGACCCACGATGCCACTGGGGTGGGGATTTCCAGGACATTCACCCACCGACAGTGAAGGAATGGCGATATATTCCCAAGTCAGAGTGGGTTAGTACCTTGGAGGGGAACTTGAAGGTAGTTGTCTTTCCATATAGCTGTTGGCCTTGTCCTTCGAGATGGAAGAGGCCATGGGTTCCTTGAGTGTTGTTAGGGCTGCACTCATCCAGGCAAGTGGGGAGTATTCCATCACACTCCTGAATTGTGCCTGGTAGCTGTTGGGCAGGATTTCAGGAGCCAGGAGTTGAATTACTCTTGTAGCCACTGTGTTTATGTGGTGAGACCAATTCAGTTTCTGATCAATGATTATGCCCAGGATAGTGTTGATAGTGGGTGTTCAGTGATGGTAACAGCATTGAATGTCAAGTGATGGTAGTTAAGTCATCTCTTATATGTGATGGTCGCAGCCTGCATCTGTGTGACATGAATGTTACTTGCCCCTTGTCAGCCCAAACCTGGATATTGTCCAGATTTTGTAGTTCTTGCTGTTGGACTGCTTCAGTACCTGAGAAGTTAATTATTTATCAACGTTCAATAATTACAAAATTATGCAAATTCCTTTTTCTATCAAATGTCATGGACTGTATCTTGTGGTCACTCTGATATTCACTTTCATTATCTCCTTATTTTCTTCCTAATTCAGACACAAATGTTTGAATATCGATCAGGATAAAATTAAATAAATTAAAAACATACGTTTCTACGTGTAAACTAATTGAATGAAATACATTACTTCTGTATTGTCTGCATTTTGAGCAAAATTCATTTCTTTTCAATAATTACTGAATGGCTCATTTATTGTCCTCAATCCATCAATCGAGGTGTTATATTTTAGTCTTCAGTTTACCGATCTTAATGATGTCTAATCAACATCACAGCAAAGTGCTTTTAAAATATTGAGTCGACTTATTTGTTCAGATTACAACATTTATTATGAATTCATTATCCTTATAATAATTACAGAATAATTTGTTTATCTTTCTAACGTGTATAGTCAGATCCATATTTTAATTTAATCCATTGTTTCATTTAATCCATTGCAGCAATGCTATTGTTTTCAGGTCAACTATCCCACAGTGGAACCAATGATTTTGCATCCAACACGCTATGAAAACTGACTTTTGTTCATTTGAATAATCACAGCAATCACAGCCTTATAAATTCAGAGAACTGTAATTACTTTTCACTGAAATGATTGCTGTTCATCTCTACACATTGCACAGACACACATCAACATTAAATATCTCCTTTTTTGAAGTGCACTGATATATTTTCAAAAATCTATGTGTTGCTAACCTATGTGGGTAATATGTAATTATTGTTCAGTTCACTAAGGGGTATAAATGTGCAATAATAGCTCAGTATGTCAATTGATGTGAATATATTGCAGTGTACAAACTCTCAATCATTGTGAATATCAATTTATATTTTAACCATGGAAACACAGTTGAATTAATTCAATTATATTTCACTTTAATATTCGCATTCATTGTATTTCTAATCACAATAAGAGTGAACTATTTCATGTGACACAATTATTTAAAATTTATGTCTCTTTTTGATGGACAGAAAATAGAATTAACACCCGTTTTTGCTTTCCTTTACCGATCACAGTCAAGTTTGAATTGTAGAAAGTTAGACTGATACAGCACGGAAACAGGCCATTCAGCCCAACTTGGCATTCTGGCCAGGTTTCTGAAACTAAATTAGTCCCATTTTCCTGTGTTTGTCCCATATCGCTCTGTAACTGTTCAAATGTCTTTTAGATGTTATAATTGTACCAGCCGCTGCCTTTCCTCTCACAGCTCATCTCAAAATGCCAAACACGCGTTGTGAAAAGAGTTGCCCCTCAGATCCCTTTTAAAACTTTCCCCCTCACCTTAATAACATTCACACTTTAATCAGTGACCTGAAGCAAATAAATTCCATATATTGTGATCATTATAATGAACAACAGATACAAGTTGAGAAAATGTTGGATTGAAAAGCAATTCAATTGACACTTCGATATTTTCTAATCAACTCTGAGGTGCTTTGACACATCTCTGTTTAAGGTAGGAATTGAACGCCTGCCTCCTGGTCTATTAGTACAGACATTGCCAGAGCCCTCCATAATGTTCCCATGCAGGAAGGGCAGGACTATAATCACATACTTACTGTGGTTACTCTTAGGGAAATCTGCTCAGATATTTATCGTGATAATTGGACTAGGATTGTATGAGACAGTTCCAGTGTGTCATGGATAAAAAGAATTAGTAATTTCTAACAATGATGGAACGAAGAGACAATGGTCTTAAATAAATATAAGTCTCATGATAATCAAATAATTCAATATGTTTGAACCAGTTATTCATATACATAAATTAACATTGACCTGCTTTGTAATGCACATGAATTGGAAATAAAGCATTGGTCATTCAATGTGACTACTCAGCGAAAAACAACTCTCCTCAGTTTCACAAAATTGTGATTTCTAAGAATTCAAGATTTATTGTAAAAGAATAGATCAAACATTTGTTAATTCAGGTTTGTGTACACAAGAAACATGTGAAATTTAAATAATGTTTAATGTGAAAAATAGTTAGCTCTTTTGTAATAATCAGAAATATAGAAATGTTAGCATTGAAGTGAAATACAATCAGTACAAGAACGCAAAGAACTGTGGATGCTGGAACTCAGAAACAAAATCAGTAATTGCTGGAAACCAACTCAGCAGGTCAGGCAGCATCTGTGGGGAGCATTCAGTGTTAATACTTTGGGTCCAGTGACCCTTCCTCAGAATGTATTTTTGCTCACAGCCAATTCAATCCAACTAAGCTTCCACACTGAAAATTATTTTGCTAAGACGAAGAGATTGTAGAGTGCAATATTGTTTATCAGTTCATGTATTGAGCCATTGTTCCACATCGACACCTGGATATATTGCATTTAAACAATGATTACCAGTTAGACATTAGCAATATTTAGTTTTAAAATGGCTGAAACCAAATTTACGGTTGATAAGAAAATCCTTATTGCAATATAATTGTGCAGTATATCGGAAAAAAACTGAAATATTGAAGTGAAAAATAATTAGCCATCTCTTTATTGATAATTCTGATTAATAATCCTTCCATTAATATGAGAATTCAAATGAAAGAGAATGAGATAGTTACTATGAGTGTTGGGTGAGAAAACTTTGGTTAATTGCAGGTGTGTTGACCTGAAAAGAATATTAATATTTCATTATGACACTGGCATTAAGAAATAATGGATTCAACTAAAATGTGAATCTCATGATGGTGTGAGAATTGAAATGACAATTAAATAAAAAATAATGTTAGAACTCAACACTTAAAATGATTCAATAGATTCAAAGCAGTTTGTACTGGATATTCATTAATATCAGTAAACTGAGAATTAAAATATTGGGTTAATTTGAAAACAAAAATCACAACTTCAGAGATTATTCATCAGAATTTTTTTGTCATTGAAAAAATCCACATTTATTCAAGAATTCTGCATTTCCCTCATTTTCTGTCTTTTTTCCACAGGGATCTGTATTGGAACCCTTCTTTTCACGATACAAATATATAGAAGTGACATGAATTAAAATCTAATTGGGTGAGTTAATAAGCTTGCAGATGATACAAAGTTCAGTGCAGTTGTGAATAATGTCGAAGGTTGTCAAAGAATGCAGCAGGAAAAAGATAAACTGCAGCTATGGGTAGAGAAATTAAAGATAAAGCTTAATCCATACAAGTGTGAGGTGTCTCACTTTGGGAGCTCAAATGTTAAGGAAAAGTAGATAGCTAATGGCTGGACCTTGAACAACTTTGTTGTTCAAAGGGATCTTGGCATTCAAGACCATGGCTCCTTGAAAGTGTCCATGCAATTAGATAGGGTGGGAAGGAAGGCAAATGGATTGCTTGCCTTTATTGGTCAGGGAACTGGTTACAAGAGTCAGGATATCATGTTGCAACTTCATAAGACTTTGGTTAAGGCATACTTAAAGTATTGTATTCACTTCTGTTCACCATATTAAAGGAAGGATATGGAGGATTTGGAGAGGATACAGAGGGCATTTACCAGGATGCTGCCTGGATTTGAGAGGCGAGAAAAAACTCAGGCTGCTTTTTTGTGGAGTGGCGGTTGCTGGGGGAAGAATTGATTGAAGTCTATACAATCATGAGATACATAGGTAGAGTTGTCAGTCAGGAAGTTTCTCACAGAGTTGAAACATCAGAACTATGAGGCATGCATTTAAGGCTAGGGGGAAAAGTTCAAAGGGCATATGAGGAACAATTAGTTTTTACACAGGGAGTGGTAGATGTCTGGGATGAACTTCAAGGGTTGGTGGTGGAGGCAGATATATTAAGGCTATTTAATGTTCATTTAGATAATTTGGATGGATATGGATCAAGGGTCGGCAGAAGGGATGAGTTTCTTTTGCATTATGTTCAGCAAAACATTATGGGCCAAAGGACCCATTCCTGTGCTGCACAGATCTTTGAGAGAAAACTAATGTCTCACTCATATGACATTTAATCTAATCAATATTTAGCCACTGGTGTCAGAAATAGGAAGAAAATAAGTAGAGAACGAACTTGACTCCAATCTAAAGTTAGAGTCAATGACATTTACAGAGGTAATTTTTTGATTTTTTTTTTAAATTATAAGATTAATAACTTTGGAGATGAGTTGAAACCTTTTGCAGTTACTGATGTACTGAGCCACAATTACCCTTTTTAAACTGAACATTGGACTAGAAACCTGTTAGAAAACTTGGAAATATTCAGTAAGGTGTGATGCACATCATAATTTATTCCATTGATTATTACTGCCAATACTACAATAAAAAAAAATCAGGTCTACACCAAAACGCATCGATTTTCCATCCAATGCTCATTGGAAATATTGGAATACTACTCATTTCAACAATCAAAGTAATCACAGCCTCATCGATTAAGAGATATCTAATGACATTTCACCAATAATTACTGTTTATTTCGAACAAACAGCATTGGGAAGTTTCTTATTAACATGCAGTTCACTGACAGCATACTAATAATTTAGTTATTGCTAATATCTAACCACTGATCAATCCAGCAAGGGATAGAAAAGTGGAATTATGGCTCAGTACATCAACTGATGGAAAGATATTGCAGTGTTCACTCTCCCAATTATTGTGAATATCGATGTATATTTTGATTGATTTGATTATATTTTTCTTCAACACAAAGATTTATTGTAATTCTGATCACAGTAAGATTTAAATATTTTAAAGCTAAAAAAATTTAAATTTGTGACATTTTTTGTCAACAAAAAAATAGAATTTACAGGTGTTTGCTCTTTCCTTTATCAATCAGAATACATTTGTAATTGTTGCAAGTTATACATTTGTGGAAGGAAGAGAAGATGTCTGCAGCTGAATAGTCACAGTGATTGACCTTTTCTTCCGATTCCGTCCGACTGCTAAACATTCTCATTATCTTTTTCTTTATAAGAAAAACTGCTTTAAACGTATTCAGCAGTTGTATTTTTTATGAATTTACAATAAGCTCATGATATGTCGATTTATCTTTCTTCCAATTATTCTGATATTAATATGTAAGTAAGAGCATATGTGCTTAGTACCGTCATTATTGTGAATTACTAGTTCATTCTCAGTCCATTACACAGAAACAGTCTAATTAATTCCCAGCCCAATTATCGGAATGAACACTGGTTAGTTTTCATTTGAGTAATCCCAATTGATAATAATCCCACCCTTCCTTGTTGGGAAGATCATGAAAGGCACTTGTGTAGCTCGAGTAGTGTGTCTCCTAAGAGACCAGATAACCAGATGCAGAGCCATAGCCTTGAAAGCTCGTGCTTCCAAATAAACCTGTTGGACTATAACCTGGTGTTATGTGATTTTTAACTTTGTCCACCCTAGTCCAACACCGACATCTCCAAATTATTGTTGCACAAAGGAATTCTCGTAATTTTTAAAAGAAAATATGACTTTAATTGAGATCTTTAACACACGATTATTAATCCCTTCCTATATTAATATAATATAATTGTAATTGAAAAGAAATGCTCACTGAACACGGCACATACAACCACTCAAATGTCTTCCTGGTCATCTAATTACTGCTCAAGAGAAAAACCTGAGTAAATATCTTATTGTTTCTGAGAACAAGAACCACAATAAACATTTGGTGAGCAGTTCCATTCAATAAATGCACTTGATTTCGTACATTTCACTTCAGTAATTGCACACAAAATATTTCGCTAAAACCAATAACAATGAGCGCGGACGCTAACATCAGCATACATAGATTTCCAATCCCGTTGAAGTATTGCAAAATAAAATAATGTATTTTGGCTTTGTACAACCTGTAGGTGAAAACATTTTGAGCTCGCACCTTAAAAATCTTTATCTGCTTATTCAGACAAATAGTGAAACTTGGCACTGTAAATTTATTTTGACTTTCACTCACGAAAATACTCATGTGAATCGCTTCTCATTTTCTTCCTAGTTCTGATATAAATGTCGAAATATTTACGATAATAAAACTTTAGGAATAATAAGTGTTCTTTGGAAGAACGACATGAAGATGTTCCAGGTCCTCGAATTACTGTTGAGTAGAATACCCTTCATAAGGGTCTTATTGTCTCGAGCCGATGTTTTCTGTGACTGGTATTTTTTTGACTAGTGACTGATGTGTTTTCAAATCATGTGCACTGCAGAAGGATTTTTTTAATTTTCAATTTGTTATGAGCAAAAAAACTGCTTTGGACATGTTGATTTTTCTTACTCCAAAGTTATTTATCAATGTACAATCATCACAAAATTATGGAAGTTCCCTGTATCTTACGTTCACTGTCATACGCACTTTCACTATCTACTGATTAACTTCCTACTTCTGACAGGAATGGCTCAACATTGGCCATGAACAAAAGTATATAAATTAAAAGCACGTATCAAGAAGCAAACCAATGGATGGAAACATGTCATTCTTGTAATCCTGCATGTTTGACCCAAAAACAATTCTGCTGAATAAGAACTGAATGGATCATTTTTGTGAATCCATAAAGCTAGCCATTATATTGTAATCCTCAGTTTACCGATCTTAATGAATATCCAATAATCATCACAGCAAAGTGCTTTTAGAATATTAAATCAATTGATTTTTTCAGATTATAATGTTATTTTTCCAGTCACTGCCATTACATTAATTGCACAATTATTGGAGTTAATCTTTCTAACAAATATAGTGAGAATCGCATGTTAATTGCATCAATTGTTTCTGACTACGAACACTATAATTTAAAAATCAATTTCCTGTTCAGTGAACGATCCCATATTGGAACCAATGACATCCCATTCAATGCCTCATTGTAAATATTTGATGATTGCTCGTTTGAATGATCACGGTAATCTCAGCCTGAAGCGTTCAGAGAACTGTAATTACTTTTCATTAGAATAATTCCTGGTCGTTTCTCCACATTGTTCAGTGAAATAATCAACTAAGATTTCTCAGTATTCTTAAATTAACTGATGGAATTTTGACAATCCAATTGCTGCTATTATCTAATAATTGTTCAATATAGTTCAGGGCATATCTGTGGAATTATGGCTCATGTATGAAATAATGTAAAGATTTGCAGTGTGTGTTGTAAATATCAATTTTTATTTTAACCCCAGCAAAAGTTGAATTGACTTAATTATGTTTTGCTCACATGTTAACATTTACTGTATTTATAAACGCGGTACAAGTTAATCATTTTTCATGGTACAAAATCATTTAAAATTCTTGCGACGTTTTGAAGTATAACAAAAGGAACTAACATCTCCATTGTTTCATGAAATAGTCACAATACATTTTGAACTTTGGGAAGTGAACATTTCTGGAAAGAAGGGATGTTGTCTTCAGATGAATAGTCGCATTGTGTGACTAATTCATTTATTTTCCTATTCATTTATGTTACAAAAGCATTTTAATTTTCTTTTTATTCTGTGAAAACCTGCTTTGAACATATGGAACTATTTTATTGATCTTTGTTCATCAGTGTACAATGATCAAATGATCTTCATGAGATTCATATTTAATTAAAGTCATTATTGCTTTGTTACATCATTACTGTAAATTACTAATTCATTTTGTCAGTTCATTACGCACAGGAAATATGTAATTAATTCCCATACAAATTATTACAATAAACGCATTTTCATTTGTGTTGCCACAGTAAGCATGTGACTATGGTCCTCCCCTTCCGTGAGGGGGGGGGGGGGGAATTATGAAGGGTCCTTGTGGAGCTCTGACAGTGTCTCTGCGACAAGATCTGAAGGAATGATTTAAATTCCCATCTTCAGCAGAGATGTGTCAGAGCGGCTCCAAATATTCCTGAGAAAATACCTGAGCATAGACTGAACTGCTTTTGAAAACAACATGAAATATACTTCAATCTGCTGTGCATTTCAATTATCACCATATCTACTACTTATTTTCTTCAGGTCACTAATAAAACGATGCATCTAATTCTGCTGGTTCGACATTCCTTGAAAAAGTAATTGAGAATGTTACAATCTTAAAGTTAGAAGAGTCTAAGAAATGATACTCACTGATTTTTTTTTCTGTTTGAAAGAACCTAGTTCAGACATTTCAAGCACATAAATCCTTATTCTCCAGTATTATAAAGATGAAAAAATAAGCAGTCGAAATTCCTCTTCAGCAAAATAACCAAATGCAACTTCATATTATTCATTGGTCAGTTAATCACCTACAATTGTAACTAAATATTGCAATTCATCTAAATATTGTGATGTGCTTTGAACAAATTAAATTTCTTATTACTATTCATTCTTGAATTGTCAGGAATTTGTTTTTATTTTACATCCACCTATTCATAATTCATAAGATTGATATACTTTCAAAATATCGACGTGTTCATTTGAACATTTAATTTGTCTCTCTCTCTCACTTATCTCACTTCATGCATGACAGCTTCAATACATTTTGCTAATTAACTCTACGAAACTTAAAAATGTTGTTGACTTTACTTCTTTTGTATGCAAGAAAACAATGTAGGTACACCCATTTGTTCTTTAGCTCAAATAACATTAAATTTTAAATTATTGGAAAGACTACGCTGGGGGAAAAAGAACGATTCTTCATCTCAAATATCACATTAAATGACACTTTTTCAAATCATGTGACCTCTAAAATGATTTGTATTTTAATTTCATTATAAGAAAAAAAACCTGCTTTGGAAATGTTAGAATCTGTTCCTTTTACTTCCAGCATTAGTTGTCAACGAACAATAATCACGTAATTATCAGTCATTTTGTGCAAAAACATTTTCTGTACCAAATGTCATTTATTCGACCTTTTGTTCACAATAGTCCTCACTTTCCCGGTCTAATTATTTTCTTCCTTATTCTGACATAGATGTCTAAACATTTATCACGATAAAAATTTAAAAAATCATGACTCAACAAAAAAAACCCAATTTTGAACTGTGTCAATTGTTGCTGAGTATTTTTTTAGAATTATTAAAGCGACTTTTTATATATTAATTTTCTGTTTATCAATCTTAATTATTACACAATCGACATCAGAGCAAAGTGCTTACAAAATATTAAGTTAATTTATCTATCAATATTCTAGAAACAATTAACAATTACAATAATTAAACAGCACTTTGTGCTTGTTATGAAGTCTAAGTTAATGTGTTTTAATATTTTCCATATTTCTTATTGTGAATGCTACAATATAAAAACCTGTTTGGTCGGGCCAATACACCCAGAAAAGACCAATAACTGCCCTTGCGACATCCTTTGTAAATATTTGACTTTTGTTCATTTGAAAGATCACAGTCATCTCAGCCATTGATATTCAGAGAACACCAGTTACTTTACACTACAATATTTCTCTTCATTTCTGCACATTACTCAGTGGATTAGTAAGATGAGACACCTCATTATTCTTAAATTCATTAATAGTAGTTTTAAAATCAATTTGTTGCTAATATTGAATAATTGTTCAATTTGGCAAAGGATGTAAATGTGGAATTATGGTTCCATATAATAACTATTGCAAGGACTTAGCAATGTACAATCTCTCAATCATTCTGAATATTGCTTTTCATTTTAAACTTGGAAACACTTTTGAAATGATTTGATTGTAATTCACTTCAATATTAACATTTATTGTGCTTCTAATGGGCGGCACGGTGGTACAGTGGTTAGCACTGCTGCCTCGCAGCGCCAGAGACCCGGGTTCAATTCCCGACTCAGGCGACTGACTGTGTGGAGTTCGCACGTTCTCCCCGTGTCTGTGTGGGTTTCCTCCGGGTGCTCCGGTTTCCTCCCACAGTCACAAAGATGTGCAGGTTAGGTGAATTGGCCATACTAAATTGCCCGTAGTGTTAGGTAAGGGGTAAATGTAGGGGTATGGGTGGGTTTCGCTTCGGCGGGTCGGTGTGGACTTGTTGGGCCGAAGGGCCTGTTTCCACACTGTAATCTAATCTAATCACAATAATAGTTGAATATTTTTCTTGTGCAAAATTATTAAAATTCCGATGAAAATTTTTGATTTACACAAACAAAAGGATTGACATCTTTCTTGTTTCATTAAACAATCACAAGAAATGGTGGCTTCTTAAAATCAGACATTTTCAGAAAGAATGAAAGTTGTCTTCAGCTGAATAGTCACATTGACTGACCAATTCATCATTTTGGTCCAATTTACGTGTAGAACAAAAAAAAATTACATTACATTTCATAAAATGAGAAAATATTATGAACATATAGAATGATTGTATTCATTTTTATTTATCAATTTACAGTAATCACACAAATCTGTCAAGTTGTCATTCCACAAATTATCATAAAAATCATATTTAATTAAGACGTCTGTTAACTCCCATCATTATTGTAAATTACGATTTAATTTTGAGTAGGTTACACACAGGATCCATCCATTTAATTCCAATCCAATTATCACAATAAACATCTGATTAATTTTCACTTGAGTAACCGCAGTGAGCATGTGATTGTCGACCTGCCCAGCCTGGTTGGGAACATTATGCAGGAATGTTGTGCAGTTCTGGTAGTATCTCTGTTACCAGACCAGGAGGTACAGCTTCAATTCCCACCTTGCACAGAGTTGTTCCAGAGCAACTCTGAATGTTGATTAGAAAATATCGAAGCATCAATTGAATTGCCTTTCAATTCAACATTAGATATGCTTCCACCTGTTGTTCATTCCAATAATCACAGTATTTGCTATTTATTTTCTTTAGGTCACTAAGAAAAGAATGTATGTAATCAATATTCGTTAGAAAATATTTGAGAATGTTGCAGTCATACAGATGAAATATACAAAGTAATGATATTAATTGATTTTCTTTTGTTCTGAAGAGTTGAGTTCAAACAGCACATAGAACTTGATGCTCCAGTGCTATAAAAATGAGGTGAAAAAATAAATTTATTGTTCAGTCAAATAAACAAATGCCAATTCCTTTTATTTATCAATTTTTAATTATTGATCTGTTTATGAATTTTGTGAAATTTGTTTTTCGTTTTCCACTCACCTATTTGTATTGAATGTGAGATTAAACTGCTGTAGAACATAGAACATAGAACAATACAGCCAACGATGTTTTGCCGAACATTTGTCCTAGCTTAAGCACCCATCCATGTACCTATCAAATTGCCGCTTAAAGTTCGCCAATGATTCTGACTCTGTCACTCGCACGGGCAGCGCATTCCATGCCCCCACCACTATCTGGATAAAGAACCCACCCCTGACATCTCCCTTACACCTTCCACCCTTCACCTTAAATTTATGTCCCCTTGTAACACTCTGTTGTACCCGGGGAAAAATCTCTGACTGTCTACTCTATCTATTCCTCTGATCATCTTATAAACCTCTATCAAGTCACCCCTAATCCTTCGCCGTTCCAATGAAAATAGGCCTAGCACTCTCAACCTATCCTCGTACGACCTATTCTCCATTCCAGCCAACATCCTGGTAAATCTTCTCTGCACCCTCTCCAAAGCTTCCACATCTTTCCTCAAGTGAGGCGACCAGAACTGCACACAGTACTCCAAATGTGGCCCAGCCAAAGTCCTGTACATCTGTAACATCACTTCACGACTCTTGAATTCAATCCCTCTGCTAATGAACGCTAATACACCATAGGCCTTCTTACAAGCTCTATCCACCTGAGTGGCAACTTTCAAAGATCTATAAACATAGACCCCAAGATCCCTCTGCTCCTCCACCTTACTAAGAACCCTACCGTTAACCCTGTATTCTGCATTCTTATTTGTCCTTCCAAAATTGACAACCTTACACTTGGCAGGATTGAACTCCATCTGCCACTCCTCAGCCCAGCTCTGCATCATATCTAAGTCCCTTTGCAGCCGATAACAGCCCTCCTCACTATCCACAAATCCACCAATCTTCGTATCATCTGCAAATTTACTGATCCACCCTTCGACTCCCTCTTCCAAATTATTAATAACAATTACAAACAACAGAGGACCCAGAACTGATCCCTGCGGAATTCCACTTGTAACTTGGCTCCAGGCTGAATATTTACCATCTACCACCACTCTCTGACTTCGACCGGTTAGCCAGTTTTCTATCCAACTGGCCAAATTTGCCTCTATCCCATGCCTCCTGACTTTCCGCATCAGCCTACCATGGGGAACCTTATCAAATGCCTTGCGGAAATCCATGCATACTACATCCACTGCTCTACCCTCATCCACATGCTTGGTCACCTCCTCAAATAATTCAATAAGACTTGTAAGGCAAGACCTACCCTTCACAAATCCGTGCTGGCTGTCCCTAATCAAGCAGTGTCTTTCCAGATACTCATAAATCCTATCCCTCAGTATCCTTTCGATTACCGAAGTAAGACTAACTGGCCTGTAATTCCCGGGGTTATCCCTATTCAGTTTTTGAACAGGGGCACAACATTCGCCACTCTCTAGTCCCCTGGTACCACCCCTGTTGACAGTGAAGACGAAAAGATCATTGCCAACGGCTATGCAATTTCCTCTCTTGCTTCTCACATAATCCTAGGATATATCCCATCAGGCCCGGGGGCCTTGTCTATCCTCAAGTTATTCAAAATGTCCTACACATCTTCCTTCCTACCAAGTATCTCCTCTAGCTGACCAGTCCGTTTCACACTCTCCTCTTCAACAATACGGTCCCTCTCGTTTGTAAATACTGAAGAAAAGTATTTCCAAACGAGACCTCTCCTACCTCATTCAAGACCTCTCCTATCTCTTCCGACTCAATACACAGTCTCCCACTACTGTCCTTGATCGGACCTACCCTCGTTCTCGTCATTCTCATGTTTCTCACATACGCATAAAATGCCTTGGCGTTATCCTTGATCCTATCCGCCAAAGATTTTTCATGCCCTCTCTTAGCTCTCCTAATCTCTTCTTCACCTCCCTTCTGGCAATCCTGTATCCCTCCAATGCTCTTTCTGAACCTTGTTTCCTCAACCTTATGTAAGCCTTCTTCTTCCTCTTTACAAGACATTCGACCTCCCTCGTCAACCAAGGTTCCCTCACACGACCATCTCTTTCCTGACTGACAGATGCATACATATCAAGGACACGTCGTATCTGTTCCTTGAAAAAGTTCCACATTTCCACGACATCCTTCCCTGACAGCCTATGCTCCCAACTTATGCTCCTCAGATCCTGTCTGACAGCATCGTATTTACCCTTCCCCCTATTGTAAAACTAACCCTGTTTCATGCACCTATCTCTCTCCATAACCAATGTGAAAGTCACAGAATTGTGGTCACCATCACCAAAATGCTCACCCACGAACAAGCCCATCACTTGTCCCGGTTCGTTACCGAGTACCAAATCTAATATGGCCTCCCCTCTGGTCCGACAATGTACATACTGAGTTAGAAAAGCTTCCTGGACGCACTGCACAAACACCGGCCCATCCAATCTACTTGATCTAAAGAGCTTCCAATCAATATTTGGGAAGTTGAAATCGCCCATGACTACTACCCTGTGGCTTCTGTACTTTTCTAAAATATGTTTCCCAATCTGTTTCTCCAATTCTCTGCTGCTATTGGCGGGCCTATAGTAATCACCCAACAAGGTGACTGTTCCTTTCCTATTTCTGACTTCAGCCCATACTACCTCCAAAGGCAGATCCCCCTCGAACTGCCTTTCTGCAACCATTATACCATTTCTAATTAGCAACGCCACACCCACTCCTTTTTTATCACCCTCCCTAATCTCAGTGTAATATTGGATACACTGAGCTGCCAATTTCTAGAGCGGCCTGCAGTAAATAATTTCACATATTCAGTCGGCTCGAAGAGAAAAAAATTCCTCCATATCTTTCTTAAATAGGTTACTACTTACTCTGAGACTATGTTCTCTGGTCTTTGATTCTCAGACAAGGCGAATCATTCTCTCCTAAATTATCCTATCATGTCCCTCATAATCTAATTGTCTCAGTCAAGTCTTGGTACATCATTCTACACTCCAATGAGTACAGGGGCATTATTCTCAGTTTCATCTCCCGAGAAAATCCTCCAATATCCAGGATGATTTGTGTTAAATCTCCCTGAACTGCTATTCCTAAAATAGGGGACTAAATTTGTTCACATTAATCCAGCTCTGATCTGAATAATGCAATGTGTATTTTGAAAAAAAAACATATGTCCCCATTCCGTTTAAATAAAGTGAAACAAAATTATTTGACTTCCCGATTACCTGCTGAAACTGGATGCTAACTTTTCATATTTCATGTACAAGGAAGCGAAGTGCTCTGTATGCTGATGCTTTGTGCTATGTATTTCCCTACTTAATACTTATATCTGCCAAAACGCATAAACATCTTTTTTTGCATGTTATATGCTGCTACGTTTTTGTCCACTTGTTTATCCTGATTCTGTCGTCCACAATGTTGCTGTGCCGCCCTCATTACTTGCATCCATATCTATTCTGTGTCATCTCCAAACTGAGCAACAGTACATTAACTTACGTTTTACAGGTGATTAGTACATGTTATCAACAGCTGTGGCACCAATATTGTTGGCTCCGGGAATCTGCAAGTTACAGTTTACTGTCATGAAAATGCCCTCATTACCTCGCCTCTCCGTTCATTCCCCAATCCTCGACTAATACATACCCCCAACTGTGTTGGTTCATGCTTCTTTGCTTGTGAAGTGCTATCGTATAAAACACCATTCTGAATAATTTTAGAAATTCAGATATATTCCATTTACTGCATTCCCCTTTATGCATTGTGCTTGTTACGATCTGAAAATACTTGTAAACGTGTTAGGTCTGATTTCGTCTGCACAAAGCCATGCGGAATCCATTTTATTCTGTAATGCAATTCTAATACTCTGTTATTCCAAATTTAATAACAGACTAACATTTTCCCAGTGGCAGATATGCTGTCTACCTGAGCTGAATTTGTCAGGCTGGACACTCACAAGACGTGACCATTGTTGAAAAAAGGTGTTGAGGAACAAATCAAAACGAAAGAGTATCCTATATCAGACAGACAACAGGGTTCAAGTGAATTTCTTGTAGGGACTTCAATAAAGTGCAGACCAGGAAGGAAAGAGGGGATATGAAATAATTTAATCTGCTAGGGCTGAAGATAATCCAAAGAGGGTCTACAAGTACATATCTGGCAAGAGAACAACGCGAGAAATATTACTTGAGCTCATCAGATGGAAGAGGCAATAAACGAATTTTTCACATCATTTTTTATTGTGGAGACAGTGAGACCAAATGTTCACTCTCCATATATGAAGAGGACGATACCTTTTCCGAAACTATTTGACCAAGCATCAAGAATTTGAGAGTCGGTGATGTTTCTAGCGGCTGGATTACATTCGAGTCTGTCTGGCCTCATGCAACAAAGAGTCTACATGTTCTCAGGACTGGATTTTTAATATAACGAGCAGAGACTGTGTCGGCTTTGCCTTGTCGTACTGCAGCATCGGAAGTCGAAGATGACTTTATAGAGATTCATAAAATCAAGAGTGCTCTCGATAAGGCGAACAACAAAGTTCGTTTTCCCTTGGATATGGGAGTCCAGACCTCGTAAGATTTACACCGAATGACAAGACATCCTTTTCACAAAGAGGATGGCTTGCACATGGAATCAACTGCTAGAGCAACTGGTACGTAGAGGTACTGTTATATTATTTTATAAGACATATGGACGTTTAGACGAAGAGAAAGTGTGTAGAGGCATTCAAGCAAGGTGGAACAGCTCAGTTTGGGAAGTCTGTTCTCCAAGGATATGTTAGACTTAAGGAGACTACAGAAATCATGGAAATACATACTGACAAACATTTCATATTACAGGAAAATAATTGCTGGACATCTCAGAAAATGTAAAAGGCGTATAAAACTATAGACACTGGACTAGTGTACGTGGTGTGAAAAAAAGAGTTGAAAAGCTTGCAAGGACACAGGACAATCTGTTCTGACCAAGGGAACAATGTGACATTTGTTCGAAACAGCCAGCAGAGCTGGATTGCCATCAGCTTAAATTATGAATCAAGATCCGAAATCAAAATCAGGTGTGAACTTCACATTTTGATAGTATGAAAGCCAATGAAATAATCCGATGTTTTGGGGTATTAATCAGGACATTTGCAACAGCTCGGACTGCGTCAGGGACGTCCAGCTCAAGAGATACTACAAATGTACCTTCCTGGAAATGTGTTTGCATGGCAGAACATCAAGGAAAACCTGGAGAGAATCTTCCCAGAAAAATCCACAAAATGACACTTGAAAAAGCTGAGTGGTTTTGAACCATGATTACTTTTTAAGTCATTATTGAATCGGAATATAGTTGCGGAGTGGAAGATAAAAGATGGGTTTAAGAGAAACTAGTCGTAAATAGTTGTTAGTTTTCATACTCTGTTAGACATAAAGAAAAAAGTTGATATTTTCCCTTTAAATCGTGACCTTTGCGAAACGTTTTGACTATCGAATTTTCACAGATTAGAGCACAGGGTAATTTTTTTTTCTGTGTTGCTGGTGTCAATTAGCATCGGTGTTTACCCTGTGCTTGTACTGAATCCCAGAGCATTATGGGAGATAAGCGCGGAAATTGCAAGACTCCTTGCTGAAATAATTGTGTCATCTCTAAATATGGGTGTGATTTAAAATGACTGGATATTGACGAACCTTGTTGAAGAATGGATACAGGGAAAAGACTGGAATCTCCAGGCTTGTGAGTTTGAAATTGGTGGTTCGCAAGTTTTTTGAAGTGGTTTTGGAAGATAGCATTTTCAGAGTCCAGGAAATATAGGGGATCATTAGCATGGTTTAGTGAGGTGGAAACTGGGTCTCACAAAATTGTGAGGTTTTGATCAAGTAGACAAGAGGATTGATGAGGCAAGAACAAATATCTTTGCTTACTTAGGCTTGAGGAAAGCGTTTAACTAGATTCAACATGGAAGACTAACGAGTAAAGTTAGATCAGATGTGGTTCACAGTGAGTTTGCAAATTGGATACAAAATTCAATTAACAACAAGAGAAAGGGTGAGGTTTTGGTGTGTTGTTTATCAGACTGGAGGCTAGTGACCGGCAGTGTTCCACAGGGATCAGTGATGGCTCCTTTGTTTGTGACTGATGTAAATGTTTTAGATGACAATATGGAAGGCAGAGATCATTAGTTTGTGGTTAACACCAACATGAGCGACATGCATTTCATGAGGTGACAGCATAAGTCTTTGCGTGTACGCGAAGAACATTTAGAAAGGCTTTTGGACAAATACATGGATAGCAAAGGATTAGAATGATATGGTCCAAATGCAGAGAAATGCGGTTAATGTGGACCGGCATTATGATCAGTATGTACCAGTTTGCACCAAACGACCTGTTTCTGTGCTGAGGGACGCTACAACTCTCAATGGTGATACAGTCCACAGAGAAGAAGGTTATCTGAGGTTATAGAAGATTAAAAGAGACATTGATCATTCGGGTATATGATTAAATTAATGGTCAAGAGAAATTATCTTGAACAAATGTAACGTACTGCAGTTTGAGTCATAAATGGATGTAGCCCTTGCACAATTACAAGTGCTGCTTTGAATAGTCCTGCGCAATAGACACGTGAATAGGTCACGGAATGGTCTTTGGAAGTCGTGTCACATATCGTCAGCTTCGTTAAAATGCTGTTAGAACGCTTTCATGCGTTGCTCAGTTTTTAGTGTTGAAGTTGGGACGTTATCCTGAGGTTGTACAGGATGTTGGCGAGGCATCTTCTGTAGTATTGTTTCTATGTTCTGGTTTCCAAGTCAGATAAAGAAGAATATTAAGCTGGACAGAGTTAAGAAGAGATTTACCAATATGTTGCTAGGAATGAAGGGATTGAGCTGTAAGGGGAGGCTGGATAGGCTGGGACTTCTTTCAAAGGAGCATAGGAGGTTGACATTTACCGTATAAATGTTTTTAAAATCCTGAGGGGTACAGATTAGCTCAACTGCAACGGTGCTTTCCTTCTTTGGGGATTTCAGGACTAGTGGGCGTATTTTTAAGATGTGAGGACAAAAGTGAAAAAAGGACATGAGGTTCACTTTGTTTTACTTTACACGGTATGTTTCCTGTGCAAAGTTCTAGAGGAAGTAGGAATGTGGATAAGGTTACAACATTTAAAAGACACTTAGATAAGTGCATGAATAGGACATGTTAAGAGGGATATGGGCCCAATACACGTAGTTGGTACTACGTTAGTTTCAGTAAATGGTAGCATGGACTGATTGGAACAGCGGTCTGTTTCAATGATGTCTGAGTCAATGACTCAGTTTATTTGAAATTTACAGAGTGCTGAGAGGCCTGTGCAGAACCAATGTGGCAAAGATGTTTCACCCACTATGACACACTAGAACCCGAGGGCACAGAGACAAAGTGAAGCGATAACAATTTGGAAATGAGACGTGGAGGAATATCTTCCGTCAGAGAGTGGTGATTCTTTGGAGATAGTTGCAGTAGAGGGCTGCGGGCGCCAATTCAGTGAGCAAATGTGTGGCACGTTAGCTCATTGGTTCACACGGCTGCCTCATAGCACCCGGGTCCCAGGTCCGATTCCAGCCTCGGGCGACTGTCTCTCTGTGTTTGTATGTGTTCCGTCCGTGTACTCCGGTACTCCTCACAATCGAAAAGATATGCACATCACGTGAATTGGCCATGCTAAATTGTCCATAATGTTAGGTGCATTAGGCAGGGGTAAACGTACAGTTGGGATGGGTTGATCTTCGGAGGGTTGTAGTGAACATGTTGGTCCGAAGGGCCTGTTTTCATCCTGCAGGGAATCTAATCAAATCATTTCAATTCAGATTAAAATAGCTCAGGATATTTTCCCACGACCCAATGCCCTCTGTGCCATGTCAACAGCAGTTTCACCGAGCGGGTTTGGAGCTCCCAGCCTCGGCGTTTGACGCGCCTCTCTACCTTCACAGTAGGACTGCATGCTCAAGGAGTTTGTCACTGGCAGGCAAAGTAGATATCCACTCGTTCATTCCACTCTCAATTTCCAATCGGATCTTCGCCACTGCGTACACAGTTTCACTGAGTCCAGGCCTGGGAACCGGTGCGATGTGAGTGTGCAATAATAGTTCCTTCCTTGTCTCACGGCACAGGTAAAGTTACGATTTGAAACTTCATGTTTATTGAAATCGATATTTCAACAATATTTGTGAACTCTCGACTGTACATTTCATCTTTTATTGAAATCTATCGAATTCAGTCTTCAACATTCTCAATTATGGGATCTCCACAGCCATTGGGGACATTGAAGGTGACGATTCAAGCCAATCTCAGTGGGCTTTCCTGTTGTGCATGTGATGCGGTTCCTCGACTATCTCTGCCATTGCATTAAAGGCTTTTTGTATTGTGCTTTTTCATGTAATCGAATAATGGTTCGTCCTCTGCGTTGTGGTCAAGCAACCTTCATTCAAATCCGAGTATCTGTAATGAGCATTTGTTCCATGTTACTCCACATAACCTGTGCAAAACAAACGCAGAAAGGACACAATCAATTTTAAGATGAAAATACTCACTCAGGTGTTGATTTTAATGCTTCAAGCTGCCACTCTCAGCACCCAATCTCGGAGATTTTTCTCCCTTCAACAATCACTATTCCCCCTTTCCATCCCGCCTCCCATGTCACTGGGGCATTGGAAAAATTAACGTTCACTTTCAAATCGACACCATTAAGTCTGTGTTGCAGCTGTCAATCTTGTTAGGTGAACGTGACCCAATATCACCATCAGGGCCATTAAGCCACTCAATGCTATCAGACAATGTGGTTGGGTTTTGAATCCCACGTATAGTGTTTTATTTGCATAGATCAGAGATCATGGGAGCATTGGGTTCATGAAAAGGGCACAGAACATTATCGAGGGAATGACTTTATTGGAAAAGACCAATATCTCTGCTCTCCCCACATTTATTTCAAGTCATTATTTGTCTCTCGCTAGAGTATTGTGTATAATTTTGAAATTCACATTATAGCAGTGATATGACAACTGTGGAAACGATGCAGGAGTTATTTGCCAGTATATTATCTGGATTGAAGAACTTCAACTATTAAAGAGTTTGGACAGACTGGCGTTATTTTTCTTAAAGCAGGGGAAATTGAGATGAGACAGTATTGAGATGTACGAACTGATGAGCGGTAAGGAACATGTACACTTAACGAAACATTTGTTGAAGGAATCAATCATCAAGGAGCCATAGATTTAAGATAAGAGTAAAAAGGTTTGGGTAGCTGCACATAAAACACATTATCAGACAACGAGTGGTTGGAATCTGGAACTCACTATCTCTAAGTGTTGGAACGGCAGAAATTCTCAGAAAATTCAGTGATATTCAGATGTAAATTTGTAATGCAAAAAGCACACAACGTCAAACGATGAAAAATTGGATGAGAATAATCAAGCAGTGATTTTGACAAGAGCACGCACAAGTAGCTTGCAAGAGCAGTTCGCTCTGACGTCCACTGGAGTATGGCGTTTCGTATCCTCAGCTGTCATGTGGGATGCAAGGGTTCATTTTCCCGCTGGGGCGGCCCTGACTGTTTCAGGGTTTCAAGGTTTGTGTAAAGATTTGTAGTTCCAGTGAAGTTTGCAGATGGTGTGTGGATGTTCGTTAGTGTTGGGAAGTTGGTTTGCAGCAGTTTCCTGCCCTTTCTCGGTGACATCCTCAAGCTCTGCTGTCCTGTAGCGTTTCGAATTGGTGTGATTTCCTTCCCACTGCTTTCAGTTGCTCCTTCTTGTCGTTTATTGCAGGTCCCGGTATGTTACGTCCAGGTCAACATGTTCTTTGATGGAGTCATTGGATGAGTCTCGTCATTCTAGAAAACCTCTGGCTGCCCACTATTGTCCAATTATTGTTGTGTTGTTCTGGTCGAATTTGTTGACCTCGTCATGTCTGTGCATTGCCCCTCTGTACAACTGATTGTGGTGTTTACTGGATCCTCCAGAAATGCTTTGCAACAATAGATATTCCCGCAAATTCCTTGCAGACAAACAACGTTAGGAGGGCATGCCAAGACCCAACACATCAAGCAAAAATGTCTCGGAACGGACAGCCTTTGACTACTCGGATCTATGAGAGAATATAAACCGAAAGCCACATTTAGACAACAACTCTAGACTCTGATGTCCAGTATCTAAAGTCCTCATTTTCTCCTCCGTTTGCAGCAGTTGTTGGTTGCTTAAGTGAGGGATCAGTTAATATAACCAATGTAAACTTCGATTGCTGATTGAGAAATATAATCAGGTCCGTAGCTCAAAAGAGTGTTTCTGTTGTTTCTCAGGTGCCATTCCTGGCACGGCCTCTGGCATTGTAATTATTTTGAGTTTCCTGGCTGTTCAATGTGTGTTTCTGTGATCACACAGTTGCCAGGACTCTGGGGAGCGGCTGCAGTTATCTGCGTTCGCAGCCTCGATGCAATTGATGCGGTTTGGGTCGTTCTTGATTTGTGCAACAGGAGCACAGTGATGGATCAATTGATATTGCAAGGAGGCAAACAGGCGTGGAAAATGTCGAGGTTCTGGTGATATTTGCACAGTGTTTAGATTCAGGAGAAAAGAATGTGGAATTCTTCCGAGTCGTGTTGAAGAACTGTCTGGGAAACAAGTCACAGCGGGGTGGTTTACAAGCGGGGAGAAAGTGAGGTCTGCAGATGTTGGAGATCAAAGTTGAAACTTTATTGCTGGAACAGCACAGCAGGTCAGGCAGCATCCAGGGAACAGGAGATTCGACGTTTCGGGCACAGGCCCTTCTTCAGGAATGAGCAGAGAGTGTTCAGCAGGAGAAGATAAAAGGTAGGGAGGAGGGATTTGGAGGAGGGGCGTTGGAAATGTGATAGGTGGAAAGAGGTCAAGGTGAGGGTGATAGGTCGGAGTAGGATGGAGGCGGAGAGGTCAAGAAGAAGACTGCAGGTCAGGAAGGCGGTGCCGGGCTGGAGGGATTCGGCGGAGACAAGGTGGGGGGAGGGGGGATGAAGAAACTGGTGAAGTCCAAGTTCATCCCCTGTGGTTGGAGGGTTCCCAGTCGGAAGATAAGACGCTCCTCCTCCGACCGTCGCGTTGTTGTGGTTTGGCGGTGGATGAGTCCAATGACCTGCATATCCTCGGTGGAGTGGGAGGGGGAGTTGAAATGCTGTGCTACAGGGTGGTTGGGTTGGTTCGTCCGGGTGGCCCAGAGGTGCTCTCTGAATCGCTCCGCAAGTAGGCGGCCTGTCTCCCCAATATAGAGGAGGCCACACCGGCTGCAACGGATGCAGTAGATGATGTGGGTGGAGGTGCAGGTGAATCTGTGGCGGATATGGAAGTTTCCTTTGCGGCCTTGGATGAGAAGTGAGGGGGGAGGTGTGGGCGCAAGTGTTGCACCTTCTGGTTTACAAGCGCACTCACAGTAACCACAATGCGAAGTAAAACATACAAAACAATGAGGAAGACAGACGAAGGTTGACAGTAATCATGGGTGACCTGAATTTCACTCCCCAGCTCACCCAATTCCCACTTCCAGCTCCATTATAAACAAATTTTAGAGAGCCATAAGCATGAACGTTGTCCATTGGAACGACTCAATTATTTCCTTTGTTTTCGATTAGGCTATTTGTTTCAGGGTTTTTTTTACTTTCCTTGGAAACCATCTCTTTCATTGTGAGCATTCGGAAAGGAAGACATCCTTTTTGTTAGGGAAAGAATATGATACTAAACATGTTTGTGTCAGGCATGAGATTCCTCTGGCTCACACGTTTCTTCGACTTTCTCTCTGTTTTAATCGTGTTCTTTCTTTTGACTTCTCCGAACAAAGTGCATGACCTCATAATGCCGACATAAAACTGCATCTGACAAGTTATTCCCCATTCATTCAACCTATCTACATGCCTGTGCGAAATGCCACGTTCTCAACATAATATGTGTGAATTGTCAGCAGATTTGTGCACATTTGACTCTGCCACTTGCTCCATGCTATTAATAGAGAGATAATTGAAGGCTTAAATATACTGAGACTTGCCAGACATCTGCCGTAAATACTTCTACATACTTGCTACCCTCTGAACGTGAGAACATCCTCCTCATCTGTGTCTTAGTGGGTAACACCTTCCCCTGAGATCAGAACCTCCCGTCCTGTACTATTCTGGATAGAAACCAGAGAGGAACAAACGCTGAAAGTTAAGCATAATCTCACTGGCGTCTCTAGGGCCAGTTCTGAGTGCTCTTTGTTGACCTCTGGTTGAACAAACTGCCCTGATTAGCACTTTAGTTTTGACAATGACACATCTACTTCAAAGTTACTTCAGTGCCTGTGACTGAAGTGGTGCTGAAAGGCGCTGTAAAAATATAAGAGCACCTTTGTTACTCGACCATTGCCGTTTTGTTAATCTCTCTGCTCATGGAAATGGAACATAGAACATAGAACATAGAAAAATACAACGCAGTACAGGCCCTTTGGCCCTCGATGTTGCGCCGATCCAAGCCCACCTAACCTACCTTCCCATCTACTCTATCTCTCTTCAACACAGAACATGTTCCCCTCACTGTTGATTTTAAATGATTTCCTGTTGGATGAGTGTTTTAGATTAGATTAGATTACATTACAGTGTGGAAACAGGCCCTTCGGCCCAACAAGTCCACACCGACCCGCTGTGAGGCAACAGTGCTAACCACTGTGCCACCGTTCCGCCCACTGCAACTCCAGAAAACCCGTCTCAACAACTCGGTATTTTCTCAGGTCTGCTCAATTGTTGACATGCAGGAAACTTGTGTTCTGAACGAGAGACAGATCTGACTCAGAACGATAGGTCTGTTCCTCTATCCACAGATAATAACAAACACATGGTGTATAAGTAGGTTTCACTGAGTTTATTTGATACAAGTTGTGTTTTCCATAAACGTCTTCACTCCTCGTCCTTTGGTCAGTTGCCCTGGACAGGGGCAGCAGTTCCTCCTGACCATCAACACGCCCATCCAAACCGCTTTCGCCAACATCATTGTAAACATTCCCAAGAAATCTCCCATTAAACTTCTTTGCTCCAAACAAAATATTTCCAGAGTCTGGAATCTCTCCAAAAGTGAGATTTATTTATCTCTGGACATAATGCAAAGCAGAGGGTTGTGAAGATATTCTTGGAAAATTGTGCCAATTCGCAGATGGGGAAACTGTCAAGAAGCAAAGCAGAAATCCTAGTCTCGAGTTTTTTGGATCTTAATATATTCCTTGGAAGCGGATCCAGAGGTGAATGAATGATGAACTGTTCGACTGAGCAGAGACAGGTTAGAAATGTTTTCGTGCTTGCGGAGGCCAGTGCTTTGGCTCTGATACCCTCCGGACATGAACTAATCTGTGACATTGAAAAGATCCTCGTTCCTGCACGTCAGGACGTCAAATCTCATTTCAGCTCCGGGACAAAGAGAAAACACGGTCACAGACAAGACACTGAAAGACTGAAGAGACACGGTCCCGCTTGGAGGAGAACTGGTTCCTGGTGTCATGGTTGTGTCTTTAGACTGTGGGAGCAGACTACTCCCATGTCTTCAGAATGAATTTACAAGGATTTATTTTCGAAAGGTAAAGCTAATTACGGACTATTTTCCATGGGGGAGGAGCAGACTAAAGCTTGCATTCGGAGATCATTGACGCCGTTGGCTCATCAGTCTCTGTGGCGATGTTAGTCAGTGCGTTCGGCTCTTCACTAACAGGTGCTGTTCTCCCTCGACCCAGGAAGGGAGTGACAATCACACAATCCTTTTTTCTTCAGCTGCACAGTTCCGGGGTTTATACCGTGGTCAGGAATATTACAGATTACATTACAGTGTGGAAACAGGCCCTTCGGCCCAACAAGTCCACACCGACCCGCCGAAGCGAACCCACCCATACCCCTACATTTACCCCTTACCGAACACTACGGGCAATTTAGTATGGCAAATTCACCTGACCCTGCACATCTTTGTGACTGTGGGAGGAAACCGGAGCACCCGGAGGAAAACCACGCAGACACGGGGAGAACGTGCAAACTCCACACAGTCAGTCGCCTGAGGCGGGAATTGAACCCGGGTCTCTGGCGCTGTGAGGCAACAGTGCCAAGCACTGTGCCACCGTGCCGCCCAAATATGTTCGTCATGAGGCATGAAGGGAGTTTGTCCCGGTTTTAGGAGAGCTGGTTCCCGGTGACATGACTGTGTCGGCAAGGCGTGGGATCAGACTGTTCCCATTTTCCACAACGAATGCCCCAGGATTCATTTTGGAAACGTCAAACCAATCGAGGGTAATTGTCATTCTACGAAGTGCAGGCGAATTCTTGAATTCGCTAACAGTCTTCTTTATGAGACCCTGCAAGGGGCTTGCTACAAGGATCTCCCCAGTCTCTGTGGAGCAATTAATTCTCTCGTTCGGCTGTTAACCGATAAGGTGTTCCCACGCATGGAGCGGTCGCTGTTCTTATCCATCCGAATCCTTTGCTGTGCAGTTCTGTGTTTTTAGTAGGTTCGGGAATATGCTCCCGATCGGAAAACCGATCCAGTGAGGAACGACAAATGTGTTTCTTTATTGTTTAATGGCGAGTAAAGTGTTGCGAATGCTGGGAACCTCTGACAAAAACAAAAACTGCTCAAGGAACTCGGCAGGAATGGGAGACCCTGTGAGAAAAACAGAGTTCTGAGAAACTCCTGAAGAAGCTCTGAATGGTTGTCTCTGTTTCTCTATCTCCAGATGCTGCCAGACATGCTTAGTTTCTCCTGCAATCTCTGTCTTTGCTTCGAAATGAATGATAATTTGAAATATCGAGATTGATGACACAGACCAAACATATCCTGACATTTTACCCTGTGGAAGCTGTGATGATTCAATTCAAACAAACCTAACAATGATTGCCGGTCCCTCAGATCCACAGGGAGGGAGAACTTGAAACCAGTTTAGTAGCGAAATTCTGCAGGTGTGGCCAAGTGATTGAGGCGATGGGCGTTAATTCCACTGTGAGTTCCTCATGCAGTTAAGCATTTTGCTGACTGTGATTGAGAGTCGAGAGTGAACTAGAAGTGTGTTTGTTCTCTGCTTTTATGTTTGAAATTCAAATCGCAGGATGAAGTAAAATGCATATAAACCAGATAAGGAAGCTTGGGAAACTGCAACCAACCGCCTGTCATGATTGAAAAGGCAGAAACCTCCAAAGCATGAAAGACCAATATGGTTCGAACACTAACATTGCTGAATTCGTTTGAGCCTTTGAGCAAAGTGCTGCCAAATGAGGTAAGAACGGTTCAGGGGATTGTATTGGAATGTGCAGACTTAGTGGGCCAAAGGGCATTTTATGTGCTCGACGCTTCCATGGCCAGCTGAGAAAAACTCAGTTTGTGAAGGAACAGGACATTGTTTGCAAAATGCCCCTCGGCCAGGAAGGGGTCGAAGTTACTTTCTGTCAGTCACGGTATTCATTGGAAGATTTTAATTGGTAATAACTGGTACGTTGCCCATTGGTGGAATCAGTCTATACGATAATCAGGACATGAAACCGTGGTGCCTTATTGCCCTGCCGTGAGCAAGCTCTCGCAGCTTACATTCCCTGATTCTGCTTTTGAAATAAAGATCACTTTCTCAATGTGTCTGTATTTGTATCAAACAGCTCATTGATCTCGGGACTAGACATGAAGAGGAATCTGGAGGTGTGACAGGGACAGAAACAGAAAGAGACGAGACGTGAAAGTGTCTAGAGTTTGCCTTGTGTCAGTAGTTTTAGTGAGGAATGTTTTCTGGGCGCTCTCCTGTCAGATCCCAGGAGCAAGATGCCTTGATTTGGTTGGATTTGTGTTACTGAAAGTTACATATGCGAAGCGTGTGGGACTATTTCAGCTCAGTATCCACTTCATATCGCAGCTCACAGCAACGGTTCACATTTTTTGGAGAAGTGGCTTGTATTCCACTTAAAGCCGCCTTTCACGAGAGAAACCTGCGGACTTAAAGCGCATGGAGTGCGTATAATGATGAGGACTCTGTCACTGTCGGGGAATGTGCCTGCGTGTTTGCGTCTGTGTGTGAACATGAGAATACGTTCCTCAAAGGTGTTGCAACCCAGTCAACCGCCAGTACCATTGCTGTGTCATTTAAGCTCACAGAGCGAATCTCATTGACATTTTCCCTGGAAAGTCAGAACACTCAAAGTTATGGGGCAAATGCTGCAAACTGGGACGAGAATAGATGGACGTCTGATAACCTGCTCTGTACGATGGACGGATGGCCCTTCACTGTCCCGCCCCAACCCCACTCCCCCACGCTTTAAAATCTCGAGGACAGAGAGAGGAATTGACCTGACGAGAAAATCTCTTCACAATCTTCCATTACCTTTTTATTGTCCCTTTTCCGACAAATTTTGCAAATTACTTACCATGCTTTTTATCTTCTCACCTAAATCATTTATTTAAATGAAAAAATGAATGTTGGCTCAGCATCGATCCTTGTGGGACACCATCGGTAATAGTCCTCCAGTCTGAAAGCTACTTTCCACGGCTATTCCCAGCCTCCTGCTGTTAATCTAATTTTATATCGAATTGGAAATATCACCTTGAACTCTCTGTGATCTCACTTTTTGAATCAGGCAAACATGTGGAACCTTGAAAAAGGTTTTATTAAAGTTCATATATTCCGTCTGCACAAAGCCATGCGGAATCCATTTTATTCTGTAATGCAATTCTAATACTCTGTTATTCCCAATTTAATAACAGACTAACATTTTCCCAGTGGCAGATATGCTGTCTACCTGAGCTGAATTTGTCAGGCTGGACACTCACAAGACGTGACCATTGTTGAAAAAAGGTGTTGAGGAACAAATCAAAACGAAAGAGTATCCTATATCAGACAGACAACAGGGTTCAAGTGAATTTCTTGTAGGGACTTCAATAAAGTGCAGACCAGGAAGGAAAGAGGGGATATGAAATAATTTAATCTGCTAGGGCTGAAGATAATCCAAAGAGGGTCTACAAGTACATATCTGGCAAGAGAACAACGCGAGAAATATTACTTGAGCTCATCAGATGGAAGAGGCAATAAACGAATTTTTCACATCATTTTTTATTGTGGAGACAGTGAGACCAAATGTTCACTCTCCATATATGAAGAGGACGATACCTTTTCCGAAACTATTTGACCAAGCATCAAGAATTTGAGAGTCGGTGATGTTTCTAGCGGCTGGATTACATTCGAGTCTGTCTGGCCTCATGCAACAAAGAGTCTACATGTTCTCAGGACTGGATTTTTAATATAACGAGCAGAGACTGTGTCGGCTTTGCCTTGTCGTACTGCAGCATCGGAAGTCGAAGATGACTTTATAGAGATTCATAAAATCAAGAGTGCTCTCGATAAGGCGAACAACAAAGTTCGTTTTCCCTTGGATATGGGAGTCCAGACCTCGTAAGATTTACACCGAATGACAAGACATCCTTTTCACAAAGAGGATGGCTTGCACATGGAATCAACTGCTAGAGCAACTGGTACGTAGAGGTACTGTTATATTATTTTATAAGACATATGGACGTTTAGACGAAGAGAAAGTGTGTAGAGGCATTCAAGCAAGGTGGAACAGCTCAGTTTGGGAAGTCTGTTCTCCAAGGATATGTTAGACTTAAGGAGACTACAGAAATCATGGAAATACATACTGACAAACATTTTATATTACAGGAAAATAATTGCTGGACATCTCAGAAAATGTAAAAGGCGTATAAAACTATAGACACTGGACTAGTGTACGTGGTGTGAAAAAAAGAGTTGAAAAGCTTGCAAGGACACAGGACAATCTGTTCTGACCAAGGGAACAATGTGACATTTGTTCGAAACAGCCAGCAGAGCTGGATTGCCATCAGCTTAAATTATGAATCAAGATCCGAAATCAAAATCAGGTGTGAACTTCACATTTTGATAGTATGAAAGCCAATGAAATAATCCGATGTTTTGGGGTATTAATCAGGACATTTGCAACAGCTCGGACTGCGTCAGGGACGTCCAGCTCAAGAGATACTACAAATGTACCTTCCTGGAAATGTGTTTGCATGGCAGAACATCAAGGAAAACCTGGAGAGAATCTTCCCAGAAAAATCCACAAAATGACACTTGAAAAAGCTGAGTGGTTTTGAACCATGATTACTTTTTAAGTCATTATTGAATCGGAATATAGTTGCGGAGTGGAAGATAAAAGATGGGTTTAAGAGAAACTAGTCGTAAATAGTTGTTAGTTTTCATACTCTGTTAGACATAAAGAAAAAAGTTGATATTTTCCCTTTAAATCGTGACCTTTGCGAAACGTTTTGACTATCGAATTTTCACAGATTAGAGCACAGGGTAATTTTTTTTTCTGTGTTGCTGGTGTCAATTAGCATCGGTGTTTACCCTGTGCTTGTACTGAATCCCAGAGCATTATGGGAGATAAGCGCGGAAATTGCAAGACTCCTTGCTGAAATAATTGTGTCATCTCTAAATATGGGTGTGATTTAAAATGACTGGATATTGACGAACCTTGTTGAAGAATGGATACAGGGAAAAGACTGGAATCTCCAGGCTTGTGAGTTTGAAATTGGTGGTTCGCAAGTTTTTTGAAGTGGTTTTGGAAGATAGCATTTTCAGAGTCCAGGAAATATAGGGGATCATTAGCATGGTTTAGTGAGGTGGAAACTGGGTCTCACAAAATTGTGAGGTTTTGATCAAGTAGACAAGAGGATTGATGAGGCAAGAACAAATATCTTTGCTTACTTAGGCTTGAGGAAAGCGTTTAACTAGATTCAACATGGAAGACTAACGAGTAAAGTTAGATCAGATGTGGTTCACAGTGAGTTTGCAAATTGGATACAAAATTCAATTAACAACAAGAGAAAGGGTGAGGTTTTGGTGTGTTGTTTATCAGACTGGAGGCTAGTGACCGGCAGTGTTCCACAGGGATCAGTGATGGCTCCTTTGTTTGTGACTGATGTAAATGTTTTAGATGACAATATGGAAGGCAGAGATCATTAGTTTGTGGTTAACACCAACATGAGCGACATGCATTTCATGAGGTGACAGCATAAGTCTTTGCGTGTACGCGAAGAACATTTAGAAAGGCTTTTGGACAAATACATGGATAGCAAAGGATTAGAATGATATGGTCCAAATGCAGAGAAATGCGGTTAATGTGGACCGGCATTATGATCAGTATGTACCAGTTTGCACCAAACGACCTGTTTCTGTGCTGAGGGACGCTACAACTCTCAATGGTGATACAGTCCACAGAGAAGAAGGTTATCTGAGGTTATAGAAGATTAAAAGAGACATTGATCATTCGGGTATATGATTAAATTAATGGTCAAGAGAAATTATCTTGAACAAATGTAACGTACTGCAGTTTGAGTCATAAATGGATGTAGCCCTTGCACAATTACAAGTGCTGCTTTGAATAGTCCTGCGCAATAGACACGTGAATAGGTCACGGAATGGTCTTTGGAAGTCGTGTCACATATCGTCAGCTTCGTTAAAATGCTGTTAGAACGCTTTCATGCGTTGCTCAGTTTTTAGTGTTGAAGTTGGGACGTTATCCTGAGGTTGTACAGGATGTTGGCGAGGCATCTTCTGTAGTATTGTTTCTATGTTCTGGTTTCCAAGTCAGATAAAGAAGAATATTAAGCTGGACAGAGTTAAGAAGAGATTTACCAATATGTTGCTAGGAATGAAGGGATTGAGCTGTAAGGGGAGGCTGGATAGGCTGGGACTTCTTTCAAAGGAGCATAGGAGGTTGACATTTACCGTATAAATGTTTTTAAAATCCTGAGGGGTACAGATTAGCTCAACTGCAACGGTGCTTTCCTTCTTTGGGGATTTCAGGACTAGTGGGCGTATTTTTAAGATGTGAGGACAAAAGTGAAAAAAGGACATGAGGTTCACTTTGTTTTACTTTACACGGTATGTTTCCTGTGCAAAGTTCTAGAGGAAGTAGGAATGTGGATAAGGTTACAACATTTAAAAGACACTTAGATAAGTGCATGAATAGGACATGTTAAGAGGGATATGGGCCCAATACACGTAGTTGGTACTACGTTAGTTTCAGTAAATGGTAGCATGGACTGATTGGAACAGCGGTCTGTTTCAATGATGTCTGAGTCAATGACTCAGTTTATTTGAAATTTACAGAGTGCTGAGAGGCCTGTGCAGAACCAATGTGGCAAAGATGTTTCACCCACTATGACACACTAGAACCCGAGGGCACAGAGACAAAGTGAAGCGATAACAATTTGGAAATGAGACGTGGAGGAATATCTTCCGTCAGAGAGTGGTGATTCTTTGGAGATAGTTGCAGTAGAGGGCTGCGGGCGCCAATTCAGTGAGCAAATGTGTGGCACGTTAGCTCATTGGTTCACACGGCTGCCTCATAGCACCCGGGTCCCAGGTCCGATTCCAGCCTCGGGCGACTGTCTCTCTGTGTTTGTATGTGTTCCGTCCGTGTACTCCGGTACTCCTCACAATCGAAAAGATATGCACATCACGTGAATTGGCCATGCTAAATTGTCCATAATGTTAGGTGCATTAGGCAGGGGTAAACGTACAGTTGGGATGGGTTGATCTTCGGAGGGTTGTAGTGAACATGTTGGTCCGAAGGGCCTGTTTTCATCCTGCAGGGAATCTAATCAAATCATTTCAATTCAGATTAAAATAGCTCAGGATATTTTCCCACGACCCAATGCCCTCTGTGCCATGTCAACAGCAGTTTCACCGAGCGGGTTTGGAGCTCCCAGCCTCGGCGTTTGACGCGCCTCTCTACCTTCACAGTAGGACTGCATGCTCAAGGAGTTTGTCACTGGCAGGCAAAGTAGATATCCACTCGTTCATTCCACTCTCAATTTCCAATCGGATCTTCGCCACTGCGTACACAGTTTCACTGAGTCCAGGCCTGGGAACCGGTGCGATGTGAGTGTGCAATAATAGTTCCTTCCTTGTCTCACGGCACAGGTAAAGTTACGATTTGAAACTTCATGTTTATTGAAATCGATATTTCAACAATATTTGTGAACTCTCGACTGTACATTTCATCTTTTATTGAAATCTATCGAATTCAGTCTTCAACATTCTCAATTATGGGATCTCCACAGCCATTGGGGACATTGAAGGTGACGATTCAAGCCAATCTCAGTGGGCTTTCCTGTTGTGCATGTGATGCGGTTCCTCGACTATCTCTGCCATTGCATTAAAGGCTTTTTGTATTGTGCTTTTTCATGTAATCGAATAATGGTTCGTCCTCTGCGTTGTGGTCAAGCAACCTTCATTCAAATCCGAGTATCTGTAATGAGCATTTGTTCCATGTTACTCCACATAACCTGTGCAAAACAAACGCAGAAAGGACACAATCAATTTTAAGATGAAAATACTCACTCAGGTGTTGATTTTAATGCTTCAAGCTGCCACTCTCAGCACCCAATCTCGGAGATTTTTCTCCCTTCAACAATCACTATTCCCCCTTTCCATCCCGCCTCCCATGTCACTGGGGCATTGGAAAAATTAACGTTCACTTTCAAATCGACACCATTAAGTCTGTGTTGCAGCTGTCAATCTTGTTAGGTGAACGTGACCCAATATCACCATCAGGGCCATTAAGCCACTCAATGCTATCAGACAATGTGGTTGGGTTTTGAATCCCACGTATAGTGTTTTATTTGCATAGATCAGAGATCATGGGAGCATTGGGTTCATGAAAAGGGCACAGAACATTATCGAGGGAATGACTTTATTGGAAAAGACCAATATCTCTGCTCTCCCCACATTTATTTCAAGTCATTATTTGTCTCTCGCTAGAGTATTGTGTATAATTTTGAAATTCACATTATAGCAGTGATATGACAACTGTGGAAACGATGCAGGAGTTATTTGCCAGTATATTATCTGGATTGAAGAACTTCAACTATTAAAGAGTTTGGACAGACTGGCGTTATTTTTCTTAAAGCAGGGGAAATTGAGATGAGACAGTATTGAGATGTACGAACTGATGAGCGGTAAGGAACATGTACACTTAACGAAACATTTGTTGAAGGAATCAATCATCAAGGAGCCATAGATTTAAGATAAGAGTAAAAAGGTTTGGGTAGCTGCACATAAAAAACATTATCAGACAACGAGTGGTTGGAATCTGGAACTCACTATCTCTAAGTGTTGGAACGGCAGAAATTCTCAGAAAATTCAGTGATATTCAGATGTAAATTTGTAATGCAAAAAGCACACAACGTCAAACGATGAAAAATTGGATGAGAATAATCAAGCAGTGATTTTGACAAGAGCACGCACAAGTAGCTTGCAAGAGCAGTTCTCTCTGACGTCCACTGGAGTATGGCGTTTCGTATCCTCAGCTGTCATGTGGGATGCAAGGGTTCATTTTCCCGCTGGGGCGGCCCTGACTGTTTCAGGGTTTCAAGGTTTGTGTAAAGATTTGTAGTTCCAGTGAAGTTTGCAGATGGTGTGTGGATGTTCGTTAGTGTTGGGAAGTTGGTTTGCAGCAGTTTCCTGCCCTTTCTCGGTGACATCCTCAAGCTCTGCTGTCCTGTAGCGTTTCGAATTGGTGTGATTTCCTTCCCACTGCTTTCAGTTGCTCCTTCTTGTCGTTTATTGCAGGTCCCGGTATGTTACGTCCAGGTCAACATGTTCTTTGATGGAGTCATTGGATGAGTCTCGTCATTCTAGAAAACCTCTGGCTGCCCACTATTGTCCAATTATTGTTGTGTTGTTCTGGTCGAATTTGTTGACCTCGTCATGTCTGTGCATTGCCATTCTGTACAACTGATTGTGGTGTTTACTGGATCCTCCAGAAATGCTTTGCAACAATAGATATTCCCGCAAATTCCTTGCAGACAAACAACGTTAGGAGGGCATGCCAAGACCCAACACATCAAGCAAAAATGTCTCGGAACGGACAGCCTTTGACTACTCGGATCTATGAGAGAATATAAACCGAAAGCCACATTTAGACAACAACTCTAGACTCTGATGTCCAGTATCTAAAGTCCTCATTTTCTCCTCCGTTTGCAGCAGTTGTTGGTTGCTTAAGTGAGGGATCAGTTAATATAACCAATGTAAACTTCGATTGCTGATTGAGAAATATAATCAGGTCCGTAGCTCAAAAGAGTGTTTCTGTTGTTTCTCAGGTGCCATTCCTGGCACGGCCTCTGGCATTGTAATTATTTTGAGTTTCCTGGCTGTTCAATGTGTGTTTCTGTGATCACACAGTTGCCAGGACTCTGGGGAGCGGCTGCAGTTATCTGCGTTCGCAGCCTCGATGCAATTGATGCGGTTTGGGTCGTTCTTGATTTGTGCAACAGGAGCACAGTGATGGATCAATTGATATTGCAAGGAGGCAAACAGGCGTGGAAAATGTCGAGGTTCTGGTGATATTTGCACAGTGTTTAGATTCAGGAGAAAAGAATGTGGAATTCTTCCGAGTCGTGTTGAAGAACTGTCTGGGAAACAAGTCACAGCGGGGTGGTTTACAAGCGGGGAGAAAGTGAGGTCTGCAGATGTTGGAGATCAAAGTTGAAACTTTATTGCTGGAACAGCACAGCAGGTCAGGCAGCATCCAGGGAACAGGAGATTCGACGTTTCGGGCACAGGCCCTTCTTCAGGAATGAGCAGAGAGTGTTCAGCAGGAGAAGATAAAAGGTAGGGAGGAGGGATTTGGAGGAGGGGCGTTGGAAATGTGATAGGTGGAAAGAGGTCAAGGTGAGGGTGATAGGTCGGAGTAGGATGGAGGCGGAGAGGTCAAGAAGAAGACTGCAGGTCAGGAAGGCGGTGCCGGGCTGGAGGGATTCGGCGGAGACAAGGTGGGGGGAGGGGGGATGAAGAAACTGGTGAAGTCCAAGTTCATCCCCTGTGGTTGGAGGGTTCCCAGTCGGAAGATAAGACGCTCCTCCTCCGACCGTCGCGTTGTTGTGGTTTGGCGGTGGATGAGTCCAATGACCTGCATATCCTCGGTGGAGTGGGAGGGGGAGTTGAAATGCTGTGCTACAGGGTGGTTGGGTTGGTTCGTCCGGGTGGCCCAGAGGTGCTCTCTGAATCGCTCCGCAAGTAGGCGGCCTGTCTCCCCAATATAGAGGAGGCCACACCGGCTGCAACGGATGCAGTAGATGATGTGGGTGGAGGTGCAGGTGAATCTGTGGCGGATATGGAAGTTTCCTTTGCGGCCTTGGATGAGAAGTGAGGGGGGAGGTGTGGGCGCAAGTGTTGCACCTTCTGGTTTACAAGCGCACTCACAGTAACCACAATGCGAAGTAAAACATACAAAACAATGAGGAAGACAGACGAAGGTTGACAGTAATCATGGGTGACCTGAATTTCACTCCCCAGCTCACCCAATTCCCACTTCCAGCTCCATTATAAACAAATTTTAGAGAGCCATAAGCATGAACGTTGTCCATTGGAACGACTCAATTATTTCCTTTGTTTTCGATTAGGCTATTTGTTTCAGGGTTTTTTTTTACTTTCCTTGGAAACCATCTCTTTCATTGTGAGCATTCGGAAAGGAAGACATCCTTTTTGTTAGGGAAAGAATATGATACTAAACATGTTTGTGTCAGGCATGAGATTCCTCTGGCTCACACGTTTCTTCGACTTTCTCTCGGTTTTAATCGTGTTCTTTCTTTTGACTTCTCCGAACAAAGTGCATGACCTCATAATGCCGACATAAAACTGCATCTGACAAGTTATTCCCCATTCATTCAACCTATCTACATGCCTGTGCGAAATGCCACGTTCTCAACATAATATGTGTGAATTGTCAGCAGATTTGTGCACATTTGACTCTGCCACTTGCTCCATGCTATTAATAGAGAGATAATTGAAGGCTTAAATATACTGAGACTTGCCAGACATCTGCCGTAAATACTTCTACATACTTGCTACCCTCTGAACGTGAGAACATCCTCCTCATCTGTGTCTTAGTGGGTAACACCTTCCCCTGAGATCAGAACCTCCCGTCCTGTACTATTCTGGATAGAAACCAGAGAGGAACAAACGCTGAAAGTTAAGCATAATCTCACTGGCGTCTCTAGGGCCAGTTCTGAGTGCTCTTTGTTGACCTCTGGTTGAACAAACTGCCCTGATTAGCACTTTAGTTTTGACAATGACACATCTACTTCAAAGTTACTTCAGTGCCTGTGACTGAAGTGGTGCTGAAAGGCGCTGTAAAAATATAAGAGCACCTTTGTTACTCGACCATTGCCGTTTTGTTAATCTCTCTGCTCATGGAAATGGAACATAGAACATAGAACATAGAAAAATACAACGCAGTACAGGCCCTTTGGCCCTCGATGTTGCGCCGATCCAAGCCCACCTAACCTACCTTCCCATCTACTCTATCTCTCTTCAACACAGAACATGTTCCCCTCACTGTTGATTTTAAATGATTTCCTGTTGGATGAGTGTTTTAGATTAGATTAGATTACATTACAGTGTGGAAACAGGCCCTTCGGCCCAACAAGTCCACACCGACCCGCTGTGAGGCAACAGTGCTAACCACTGTGCCACCGTTCCGCCCACTGCAACTCCAGAAAACCCGTCTCAACAACTCGGTATTTTCTCAGGTCTGCTCAATTGTTGACATGCAGGAAACTTGTGTTCTGAACGAGAGACAGATCTGACTCAGAACGATAGGTCTGTTCCTCTATCCACAGATAATAACAAACACATGGTGTATAAGTAGGTTTCACTGAGTTTATTTGATACAAGTTGTGTTTTCCATAAACGTCTTCACTCCTCGTCCTTTGGTCAGTTGCCCTGGACAGGGGCAGCAGTTCCTCCTGACCATCAACACGCCCATCCAAACCGCTTTCGCCAACATCATTGTAAACATTCCCAAGAAATCTCCCATTAAACTTCTTTGCTCCAAACAAAATATTTCCAGAGTCTGGAATCTCTCCAAAAGTGAGATTTATTTATCTCTGGACATAATGCAAAGCAGAGGGTTGTGAAGATATTCTTGGAAAATTGTGCCAATTCGCAGATGGGGAAACTGTCAAGAAGCAAAGCAGAAATCCTAGTCTCGAGTTTTTTGGATCTTAATATATTCCTTGGAAGCGGATCCAGAGGTGAATGAATGATGAACTGTTCGACTGAGCAGAGACAGGTTAGAAATGTTTTCGTGCTTGCGGAGGCCAGTGCTTTGGCTCTGATACCCTCCGGACATGAACTAATCTGTGACATTGAAAAGATCCTCGTTCCTGCACGTCAGGACGTCGAATCTCATTTCAGCTCCGGGACAAAGAGAAAACACGGTCACAGACAAGACACTGAAAGACTGAAGAGACACGGTCCCGCTTGGAGGAGAACTGGTTCCTGGTGTCATGGTTGTGTCTTTAGACTGTGGGAGCAGACTACTCCCATGTCTTCAGAATGAATTTACAAGGATTTATTTTCGAAAGGTAAAGCTAATTACGGACTATTTTCCATGGGGGAGGAGCAGACTAAAGCTTGCATTCGGAGATCATTGACGCCGTTGGCTCATCAGTCTCTGTGGCGATGTTAGTCAGTGCGTTCGGCTCTTCACTAACAGGTGCTGTTCTCCCTCGACCCAGGAAGGGAGTGACAATCACACAATCCTTTTTTCTTCAGCTGCACAGTTCCGGGGTTTATACCGTGGTCAGGAATATTACAGATTACATTACAGTGTGGAAACAGGCCCTTCGGCCCAACAAGTCCACACCGACCCGCCGAAGCGAACCCACCCATACCCCTACATTTACCCCTTACCGAACACTACGGGCAATTTAGTATGGCAAATTCACCTGACCCTGCACATCTTTGTGACTGTGGGAGGAAACCGGAGCACCCGGAGGAAAACCATGCAGACACGGGGAGAACGTGCAAACTCCACACAGTCAGTCGCCTGAGGCGGGAATTGAACCCGGGTCTCTGGCGCTGTGAGGCAACAGTGCCAAGCACTGTGCCACCGTGCCGCCCACATATGTTCGTCATGAGGCATGAAGGGAGTTTGTCCCGGTTTTAGGAGAGCTGGTTCCCGGTGACATGACTGTGTCGGCAAGGCGTGGGATCAGACTGTTCCCATTTTCCACAACGAATGCCCCAGGATTCATTTTGGAAACGTCAAACCAATCGAGGGTAATTGTCATTCTACGAAGTGCAGGCGAATTCTTGAATTCGCTAACAGTCTTCTTTATGAGACCCTGCAAGGGGCTTGCTACAAGGATCTCCCCAGTCTCTGTGGAGCAATTAATTCTCTCGTTCGGCTGTTAACCGATAAGGTGTTCCCACGCATGGAGCGGTCGCTGTTCTTATCCATCCGAATCCTTTGCTGTGCAGTTCTGTGTTTTTAGTAGGTTCGGGAATATGCTCCCGATCGGAAAACCGATCCAGTGAGGAACGACAAATGTGTTTCTTTATTGTTTAATGGCGAGTAAAGTGTTGCGAATGCTGGGAACCTCTGACAAAAACAAAAACTACTCAAGGAACTCGGCAGGAATGGGAGACCCTGTGAGAAAAACAGAGTTCTGAGAAACTCCTGAAGAAGCTCTGAATGGTTGTCTCTGTTTCTCTATCTCCAGATGCTGCCAGACATGCTTAGTTTCTCCTGCAATCTCTGTCTTTGCTTCGAAATGAATGATAATTTGAAATATCGAGATTGATGACACAGACCAAACATATCCTGACATTTTACCCTGTGGAAGCTGTGATGATTCAATTCAAACAAACCTAACAATGATTGCCGGTCCCTCAGATCCACAGGGAGGGAGAACTTGAAACCAGTTTAGTAGCGAAATTCTGCAGGTGTGGCCAAGTGATTGAGGCGATGGGCGTTAATTCCACTGTGAGTTCCTCATGCAGTTAAGCATTTTGCTGACTGTGATTGAGAGTCGAGAGTGAACTAGAAGTGTGTTTGTTCTCTGCTTTTATGTTTGAAATTCAAATCGCAGGATGAAGTAAAATGCATATAAACCAGATAAGGAAGCTTGGGAAACTGCAACCAACCGCCTGTCATGATTGAAAAGGCAGAAACCTCCAAAGCATGAAAGACCAATATGGTTCGAACACTAACATTGCTGAATTCGTTTGAGCCTTTGAGCAAAGTGCTGCCAAATGAGGTAAGAACGGTTCAGGGGATTGTATTGGAATGTGCAGACTTAGTGGGCCAAAGGGCATTTTATGTGCTCGACGCTTCCATGGCCAGCTGAGAAAAACTCAGTTTGTGAAGGAACAGGACATTGTTTGCAAAATGCCCCTCGGCCAGGAAGGGGTCGAAGTTACTTTCTGTCAGTCACGGTATTCATTGGAAGATTTTAATTGGTAATAACTGGTACGTTGCCCATTGGTGGAATCAGTCTATACGATAATCAGGACATGAAACCGTGGTGCCTTATTGCCCTGCCGTGAGCAAGCTCTCGCAGCTTACATTCCCTGATTCTGCTTTTGAAATAAAGATCACTTTCTCAATGTGTCTGTATTTGTATCAAACAGCTCATTGATCTCGGGACTAGACATGAAGAGGAATCTGGAGGTGTGACAGGGACAGAAACAGAAAGAGACGAGACGTGAAAGTGTCTAGAGTTTGCCTTGTGTCAGTAGTTTTAGTGAGGAATGTTTTCTGGGCGCTCTCCTGTCAGATCCCAGGAGCAAGATGCCTTGATTTGGTTGGATTTGTGTTACTGAAAGTTACATATGCGAAGCGTGTGGGACTATTTCAGCTCAGTATCCACTTCATATCGCAGCTCACAGCAACGGTTCACATTTTTTGGAGAAGTGGCTTGTATTCCACTTAAAGCCGCCTTTCACGAGAGAAACCTGCGGACTTAAAGCGCATGGAGTGCGTATAATGATGAGGACTCTGTCACTGTCGGGGAATGTGCCTGCGTGTTTGCGTCTGTGTGTGAACATGAGAATACGTTCCTCAAAGGTGTTGCAACCCAGTCAACCGCCAGTACCATTGCTGTGTCATTTAAGCTCACAGAGCGAATCTCATTGACATTTTCCCTGGAAAGTCAGAACACTCAAAGTTATGGGGCAAATGCTGCAAACTGGGACGAGAATAGATGGACGTCTGATAACCTGCTCTGTACGATGGACGGATGGCCCTTCACTGTCCCGCCCCAACCCCACTCCCCCACGCTTTAAAATCTCGAGGACAGAGAGAGGAATTGACCTGACGAGAAAATCTCTTCACAATCTTCCATTACCTTTTTATTGTCCCTTTTCCGACAAATTTTGCAAATTACTTACCATGCTTTTTATCTTCTCACCTAAATCATTTATTTAAATGAAAAAATGAATGTTGGCTCAGCATCGATCCTTGTGGGACACCATCGGTAATAGTCCTCCAGTCTGAAAGCTACTTTCCACGGCTATTCCCAGCCTCCTGCTGTTAATCTAATTTTATATCGAATTGGAAATATCACCTTGAACTCTCTGTGATCTCACTTTTTGAATCAGGCAAACATGTGGAACCTTGAAAAAGGTTTTATTAAAGTTCAAGTGAGCAATATCTACCACTTTCTCCGGATCAATCATATTAGTTATGCCCTCGAAAACTCAGTCATGTTTGTGAGATACAACTTTCCTCGCGCAAAAACATTCCGGTTATTCCAATTTATTCCTTGTATCTACAAATGCATTTAAATCCTACCGTTTATAATTGCATCCAACAACTTACTTAAGACCACCGTCAGAAATCCAGGTCTATCATTCCCAGGATTCTCCATGTAACCCTTTCTTAACAAAAGCACAAAATTAGCAACTCCCCATTTTTTCGGCGCCTCAGTCATAATAATAGTTTACACAATTATTTCTACGAAAGGCCCAACAGTTTCATTCCCTAACTTGCCACAAAGTTCTGGGATACATGAGATCAAATCCCAGAGAAATATCCATCTTCATATTTTCCAAGTCCTCCAACACTTGCCCTTTACAATGGAAACGACTTTATAAACATCAGTATTTAGTTGTAGGGTCCATTTCGTTCTCCACAAAGTGAACATTATATATCTCTCCATCTCCAAAAACAAAAGTGAGCTCTTTCATCTTAAAGTGGTCCTATTTCGTCGCTAGTTCTTAATGTACTTGTGGAATCTCTTTAGATTATATCCTTAACTTTACGTGCTTAGGTGATCTGACATTCTCGCTTGACCTTTATGATGTCCTCTTTAAGAATGCCCATTCCCTCCTTATATCATTCAACAGATTCAACTGAAATCATATGTTTATATGGAAATTGTGACTTTTTTTAAAAAAAAGAAATTCATATGACAAAAGCCTTAATCCCTGCGGTCAACCTTGTCCTAATATAATACCTACAATGTGGAAACAGGCTATTCGGCCCAGGAAGATCCCTTTAATCCTGCAACGGACATCACACCCAAACTCACACGTCTACCCAATTCCTGTACCTCTGCATTCCCCATCGCCAAAGAACGTCACCGACGCATCTTTCGCCTGGGGAGGAAATCGAGGCAGAATCGGAGAGGATGTGGAAACTCCAAACACACCGTCCTCTAAAGTAGAAGTTGCCCATTATTGAGCAGGTTGTCATACTGCACCTCGCCAATAGCCGTTTGGAAATTCCAGCTGGTCACCTCTACAGGGTAGACTTCGTCTTACTTGCTCATTACCTCCTCACAGATGTCTAATATATTTGTCAGACTTTATTTCCCCTTGAGAACCTATGCTGATGCTTCAAGTACTCGGTAAACCTATCCTTCCAATGACATTTGACAATGAATTTAATACAAAGCTGATTTATTTGATTTTTATCCAGAATATCAAAACTTTGCTTTCAGATCTGAATATGATGAACAACAAGGTTAAATCGCTGTTGAGATATGTAATCTCTGCACTGTCTCAGCAGGGTCGACGAGTGAGTGAATTCTTTCCCTTAGTGGGATCCCTCTTTTGTCTCAGCAGGGTCGATGAGTGAGCTAACTGTTTTTCTCACATGGAGCAGGTAAATGCTTTCTGCCCACTGCAAACTTGCTGGTGTACTGAGAGTTCAGATAAACGCTTGAATCTATTCCTAGAATAACTACACTTGAAACGTCTCTCACATTGTGAAAATGTCGAAGGGACATCAGGTCTACAGAGACTGTTAAGCACATCCCACAGACTATACATTTGATAGGTCTCTCTTCAATGTGAAGACGTTAATGATAAACTGCCCCCTGGAACTTTTAGAGTGAATAATGTCTTTCCACAGTGTGAACACGTTGATGACACGTTCATCTCCAGGAACTTGTGCAGCACTTCCTGCAGTCAGGGCATTTAGAAAGACACGTTAATATTGTGAGAAAGGTGATGAGCCATCCGGTTACTCGGACTTTTACAGCAGGTCCCATCGATTTGGAAATGAAGATGTCTCTCCTCCCGGGTGAGCACGTAGATCAGACGTCACGTCTCCAGAATTCTTAAAGGTCTCTCATTCATGTGAGCATATTTCTCAGAGATGAAGCACACAGAGGTTTGATAACATTTTCCAAAGTCTGGCGAGATTAAAGGTTTCTAATTAGAATGAGCGTTGTGCTGGACGTTTTAAAGCATTTTCCGCACTCCAGACTTTGAAATGGATTCTCCTAATTTTGAACGAGCAGGTGCTGCAGCAGGTCAGAGACAGTGTGAATCCCTTTCCACACTCTGAGCAGGTGAATCGCTTTTTCCTTGAATCTTTGCCTCCATGGGAATTCAGCTCAGACAAGGAAATGAATACGCACATTTCCATAGACTTTTCTTAGTATGACTGCATTTGTGGTTTGTGAGCTCTGCTGACGGGGAGAACCATTGTCCACGCACACAATAAGAGAACGATTTCTCTCTCACTGTAACCAGAGGGTTTTTTTGTCCTTGCATGTTCTCTATCTGATCAAGTTCTATTTGTGATAAAATGTGCGACTTTATCAGATCACAGCGGAGAGATTGGTTTGTAAATCTTCCCCTTCTAATATCCTGCGAAATTGATGCTATCCAAAAATGAGAGTGGGAAAGCAACTTTGACAAGACTCTGGATACTTTCTAAGAGATGGTCTGAGGGTGAGGGATTTTCGACACTTAGAATGTGACCAGAATTTCGTCAGAATCTTTCATGCACACAGCATCCACCACAGAGAACAAATAGATCTGCAGGTGGATATAAACACGATCACCTCCCTGTTCCTTCCAGGTCAAACGCTGTCCTGCCTTGTCTGACATGCAGTTCTGTTGGAGCAGACATTTCTTACAATTGCATCATGGCAAAGCTGAGGCCTCTGTCTTCAGTCCAGAAATCAAAATCCACTGCCTCGCTCCTGAGCCGAAAGTGTGCTGCTGGAAAAGCACAGCAGGGCAGGCAGCATTCAAGGAGTAGGAGAATCGACGTTTCGGGCAAGAGCCATCATCAGGAAATAAGCTTGTAAACTGAAGGGGTAGAGAGACAAATTAGAGTAGATGGGGCTGGGACAATGTAGCTGAGAGTGTGATAGGTGGATGGAGGTGTGTGTAGTGGTGATTGGTCGCAGAGCAGTGCGGAGCGGATAGTTGGGGAGGAAGATTGATACATTGGACAGTTCATGAGAGCGATGGAAGCCCAGGACCTGCATGAACTTGGCTGATCGGGAGGGAGAGTTGAAATGTTCGGCCACGGGTCAGTGATGTTGTTCGTTACGGGTGTCTGTGGGTGTTTTCTGAAGGGAACTGTAATTAAGTATCCTGTTTCCGCAATACAGGTAGACTGCACCAGGAGCAATGGATACATTCAATGACATGTGTGGAAGTGCAGGTAAAACTCTCATGGATGTGGAAGGCTCCTTTTGGGCATGCGACAGAGTGGAGGTGTGGGTGGAGGTTTTTGCAAATCTCATGTTGGAATGAGATTGGGGCGGGAGGGGAGGGTGGTTTGGTGAGGGGTGTGCACTTGACAAGGAAGTCGTAGAGGGAATGATCTTGATAGAAAGCGGATAGAGGTGGGGAGGGAAACACATCTTAGCTGGTGGGGTTAATTTTCAGGTGTGGAAATGTCGGAGAATGACATGATGTCTGCGGAGGTTGCTGGAATTTAAAGTGATGAAGAAGGGAGCTCTGTCCTTGTTGGAGGGATGGGTTTTGAGAGTGGAGTTGCGGCAAATGGATGAGCTGGAAAGCATCATTGACCATGTGCGAAGAGAAAATGCCTCGCCACTGACTCAATCTTCTCTTTCGCAATTGTCTGAGTCTGAACGAGTCACGTCATAACCATAGTGACATCCTTCACCGCGTTTTGTGCTTTCAACCACATATCGCCATCGTCACCATCGTCACTTGCACTTCATTAACATCATTAACTCTTCCACGTCTCCGCTCTTCTGCAGCTCAAACTCTCAGCCATTCGTTTGGATAAAACGGTAGTAACACACTTCCATCCGCCCTCTCAAATCCCGCCTCTGCTCTGGCCTAACTCCCTCTGCCTCTATTCAAGGGTGGACTTGCGTTCTGTTCAGTGTTTCATTGTTCTTTACCTGAATGGTATTTTCCAAGGACAGAACACTCCACAAAATCATTTTATTTTAAATAAATGCCGTTTCAATCAACTTTCTTTTGCAACTTTTAAATATATATGCGCAAACGCATACATGCAAGTATGCCCACATATTTATATACAGTATATATGTTCGCATACACACACACACACATATATATATATATATATATATATATATGAGTGTGTGTATGTGGACAATATTAGGAATGGATTGCCGGACTTTTGAAATTTCTTTCTGTAGAACATGAGTGGTAAGGGTCTTCAATAATGTCCCAGATATCCAAATCTGCGGGAAGTGCACCCAACTCCAGCTCCTCGGCAACTGCGTTTGGGAACTGTAGCTTGAGGTCAGGTCATTTGGAGTCTGAGTGAAATTGAGCGAAGTTATAGGGAGGCAGTAATACTTCAGGTACAAGAAATAGATAGATGGGATCCAATCTGGAGCCGAAACGCTAACAGGCAGACAGTGCAGGCATCTGAAGTGGCCGTGCCCCTCAGTAATATGTATACCATAATTGTTATTTTTGGGTGGGATGACTTCCGAGGGGAAAGCCATAGGGTATAGTTCTTTGGCACAGAGTTTGCACCTTTTTCTCAGAAGGATGCGGGGGACGAGCAGGAGAGAATTTGTTCTTGGGGACTCCATATCGATGGGAACAGATTGCGATTCTGTGGATACAGGGCAGACTCGTGATTGATGTGTTGTCTCCCAGCTACCAGAGTTTGTGATATCTCGCATCGTGTTTTCAGGATCCTTAAGGGAGAGGGTTGACAACCCCAAGTCATTGCCCACATATGCACCAACATCGGTAACAAAAGTGATGTGGATGTATGGCAGAATTTCAGGGATCGAGGGTGACATCTTAAATCTAGAACAAACAGAGTTGTTCTCTCTGATTTGTTGCCTATTCTACGTCGTAGTGAGGTGAAGTGCAGGGAGAGAGCATTTGAAAATGTTGTTGCAAGGATGGTGCTGGAGGGAGAGATTCCGATACCTGGACAATTGGGGGTTAAACTGGAGTCGATGAACCTTTACAAACAGGATAGTTTTCACCTGACCTAGAAGAGTTCCAATACCCTGAGGGGATAATTTGCCAAAGCTCTTCACGAGGGTTTGAATGAATTTAGCCGCGGAGTGGGAAACTGAATTGTAGCTCCAGTTTGCAAGTGGTTGTGAGTGGTTTTGTCATAAATAGCGTTTCAGGTTTACAAGAGTGTACTGGCAAGGATGAAGGTGGCTTGAGGTGTGTTTGCTTCAACATCTGGGATAAGGTAGGTGCCATGGGTTGTTACCTGGGACTTCGATGTTGTGGCCATTTCAGAGACATGAACGGAGGACTGAAGAGAATGGTTGTTCCTGGTACCTCAGCTTCGATTTTTCAGTCAGAGTAGGAGGGTCGTTTCAGAGGGGGAGATGTGGCACTATTCGTCAAGGACAGTATTATGGTAGCAAAAAGGATATTGGTGAGGACACGACTGAATTTGCTGAGATAGAATGGACTGAGAATAGAATCAGGAATGGAGAGCTCACCACAAAAATGCTCTAGATTTATGGAGGAAAAGATTGCAAAGATGATTCTGGATAGGAACAAAAGTGACAGGGTGTTTGTTATGGGGAGCTTTAACTTTCTAAATATTGATTGGAAATGTTATCGGTTCAGCAACTCAGATCGGTCAGTCTTTGTCTAATGTGTGCAGGAGCGTTTCCTGACGCAGCAAGTAGACAGGCCAACAAGACACAAAGCCACATTGGATTTGCTTATGGGTAATGAACTCAGCCAGCTGTTCTCTTTGGAGGTAAGTGAGCACTTTGTTGATAGTGACCACAATTCGGTTATGTTTATTAAGTGATGGATAGGAATAGATATTTATTGCAGAGCATTAGGTATCGCGGGGAGAAAGGCCATTATGATGCGATTAGGCAAGAGTTAAGATGCACTGCATGTGGAAAGTAACTTCAAGGGTTGTGCACACCTGAAATATGGAGCTTGTTCAGGGAAAAGTTACTGCATGTCCTTGGTAATTATGTATGAGTCATGCAAGGAATATGAGGTCGACACAGAGAGCTGGGTTTACTGAAGAAGTTGAATCTCTTGAGAAGAAGGAGAAGGAGGCGTATGTAAACATGAGATATGAAGGCTGACGTAGGACGCTTGGGAATTAAAAGCTAACCAGGAAGGGCCGAAAGAGAGAGCTACTTCGAGCGAAGAGGAGGCATGAGAAGTCTTTGTCTGGCAGAAATAATCCTGAAGCTTTCAATTGATAGTTCAAGAATAAAAGAATGTCTAGCATATGATTATGGCCTGTCAAGAACAGAAGTATGAAGTTGTCAGCGGAGTCCAAGGATAGCAGAGACGCTGAATGTTTTTTTTAAATCATATCAAAAATGAAAAAGACAATGTTGGCGAAGAGAGTACTGAGATGCAACCTATTAGAATAATGACATTGACATTCATAAAGAGGAGTTGTTAGCAATTCATGGAAGTCGAAAAAGAGGGTTGTCCCCTGGACTTGATGGGATGTATCCGAGGATTCTCTGCGAATCGTGGGAGGAGATTGCAGAACTTTTGACTATAAGCTTTATTTCGTCAGTGTTTATGTCATTAGTGCTAGAAGACCCGAGTTTAGCAAATATTGTCCCCTTCTTCACGAAGGCGAGTAGAGACAATGCTGGTAATTATAGAACAGTGATCCTTAGCTTTCTTGCAGCTAACGTTTTGGAAAAGATTATGAGAGATAGGATTTATGATCATCGAAAAAGGAAGAAGTTGTTTCGGGATAATGAGTACGATTTTATCAATAGCAGGTTGTGTCTCACAAACCTTATTTTGTCTTTGAGAAGGTGAGCAAACAGGTGGACGAGAGTAAAGAGGTTGATGTGGTGGATATGTTTTCAGTAAGGCACTGTCGGCTGTTGCATGAAATACAGAGTCATGGGATTGAGGATGGTTTAGCGGTTTGGATCAGAAATTGGCTCGCTGAAAGAAGACAGAGTGTGGCAGCTCATAGGAAATAATAATCTTGGAGTTCAGTAACTGATTGTGTATTACAAGGTTCCTTTTTGTGTCCGCTGTTGTTTGTCATTTTTATAAATGACCTGGATTATGGCATGGAATGATGGATCCATAAGTTTGCAGATGACATTAAGATCGACGATGTTGTCAATAGTGCCAATATCTGCTGACGGTTACAGAGCTGACCTCAGAAGTGGCAAATGGATTTTAATGTGGAAAAGTGTGAGGTAATTTACTTTGGAAGGAACAACAAGAATAAAGAGTTCTTGAATAATTGTAATATTCTTGGAAGTGTAGATGCGCAGAGCGATCTCGGTGCCCATGTATATAAAACTCTGAAAGTTACCACCCACGTTGACAGGTTTGTTTGCAAGGAGTCCGGTGTGTTAGCTTTTCTTCGGAGAGTGATTCAGTTTCAGAGCGATATTATCACTTCGCAGCTCCAGAAATTAACTGGTGTGGCCGCAGTCGTAGAGTTGCGTGCATTTCTGGTCGCCACATTATGCGATGGATTTGAAAGCATTGGAAAGGGTGCAGAGGACATTTTCAAGGATGTTGCCTTCTATGGAGAGATGGTCTTACGAGGAAAGGTTGAGGGACTTGAGGCGGTTTTTGATAGCGACAAGAAGTTTGAGGGGTGAATTTAGATAGAAATTGAAGATGATCAGAGGTTGCCATAAGGTGGACAGTGCAGGCATTTTTCTTAAAATGGTAATTTTGGCACAAGGGCACATCGATGTAAATTGAGGGTGATAGATACCGAGGTAGGTTCCTTTATCAGTGAATAGGAAGGGGGCTGAAGACCTTGCCTTCAACACTCGTAGACTCAACAACTTTCAGGTCAATGAAATGGTCATTGTATAAACTGGCGGATTATGATGGTAAAATACTAGTCAGATTGGTATCACAGGTCGGTGCAGCGTGAGGGCCAAAATGAACTTCATTGCGGTGTAATATTCGGTGTTTGAACTGTTCTTCAGCTTGAAGTTGCAATAATCTCTGGTCACTATCAGTAAAACCAACACCTGGTGAGAAACGAATGTGCAACTTTAGCACCTTATGCATTTCCAGTCTGTCGTGCAATTACATCAAACTGACGAATTGCACCACTGGAGCTGCCGTGTACTGATGACCAATGGCTACTGATCTTACCACTGGGCCCCTCAAACCAATTACTCCTTTTTTGCTGAAGATCTGAAATGAAACACAGCACAGAGGAGGTTATACTGATGATGGATCATCGATTATGGAGCATCAGGTTCAGCAAAATGACATAGTAAAATATGGTGAAAATAGGCATTATTGAATTCTGTGTTCGTTTATTGTGGCTTCCTGCGTTGATCACAGGCAATGTTATGTCGCCACTGCACTGGGATTTTCCTTCTATCGGTATCAATTCGTCAGAGAATTCGATTCACTGGTACTTCACCAGCATCCTTTGGAAAGTTCATACGGCACAATGACCCTCACTGTACACAACGTTAACAATCATCTGCATTACGACATCCAAGGGTACGTGGCATGGTTTTTTATCAATAGTGAAAAAATAATCATGTCATGCAAGGGCAAATTGAATTTTTGTTTAATTAGTAAGTCGCAAGAATCCAGAGTAAGTTTCAAAATGTCAGAAATTCACGTTGATTACCTTGGACAGAATTCTAGCCCAGCAAGTGGGAATTCTGTCCCTCAATCCCCAGCATCCATGTAATCGCTTGCTCCATGTGTCCACTTGGAAACCTATGTGAAGGGATGTTCAGCCTGACAGAGAACTTGTGAGAATCCTCCACTGTCTGATCTACAGCTGAAACAGGAGCTATCTATTCCAGCTTGGAGGGTAGCGAAATGGAGGTGAGACAGAAAATATTAATTGGTGTAGATTCACATTGTTCTCATTGTGATTGTTTAAAACCTGAGCCAGAAAAGACTCAAGCAGAAAGGAGCAGAAGTAGGCCATTCTAAACACCGCTCCTGCCCCGCCACGCCATTCTGTACCATCATAGCTCACACAACACTTTTATGTCTTTTTTCAGCATATCCATATCATCGTGTTGCCAAGTTGCTAACACATATTTATCGATCTCTACCATAAATCGACATCGAAGTTATTCATCGCTGAGAGGAAAATGTTGCATTTCGAGACAGTTGGATTTTTGCATGAATGTTATTGGTTTTGCAGATGAGCAGCCGAGTCTGGTTAGAACACCTATCAAACCATAAACTAAAACTCTACTCTGATGAGATTTGCATCCACAACTTTTGAATGGCAGTCTTAAGAAAGGCGTAGAAATTCAACGCGCTTTCCATTGCACCACAGAGTCGCGGCCACACCCAGTTTTCAGCACAAAAGTTTGCCTTAGAACGATTTCGTTCGGGACACCCATCTCACGTCTGTCTGACCTCGTCACACTTTCCAGTATCTGGTCCTTATCCACGTGTGCTCTGGATCTTCAAGTGTTCGCCTACATACTGATGAAACATCCTCATAACACTTAGCATTACCACACGTTCAAATAAGAAATTCCAGACGTACAACACTCTATGGGTGAAAGCGTTCTTCCTAAATCTCCTCTAAACCGCTTTTCTCCTGCTTTTCATCTATGTCACTGGTTATTATTCTTTCCCAAAAAGCCTTATTCCTGTCATAAATATCTATCTTCTTCAGAATATGTGCATGTTAATCAGTTTCTCACTCAGCCTTCTCTGTGCTTAGTTACACAGCCCCAGCTTAGCTCATCTACCTTTACAATGGGAATGGTCCAGCCCTTGGCATTATATTCATCTCCTGTCAACGTCTCCTCCTGCAATCAGACGGTTCCTGCAGTCATGCGATTACAACTGAACAATAAATGTTCTTTGAAGAAATGCCAAAATGTCTGAACAGAATCAGCAGCTCTTGTCCATCTATGATGAGAAAGGACAGTCAACGCTTCGAGTCCAATGATTCGTGTTCGGAACTGATGGGATGTGTGGGTGGGTGAAAAATGTGGAAGAGGGCGGGCAGGATCCAAAATGATTGAACTCGATGTTGGGTCCTGAAATCTGCATGGTCTTTCAGTAGAAAATGAGTTGCCGATCTTCCAGCTTGCGCTGTGCCTTGAAGAAGAACTGCAGCAGACCAGAGACTGGTATGATGGCTCGGGTACACAGTGCAATGTTAAAGTGACAGGACACTGGAAGACCGGGGTAATCTTTGTTGATTCTGGACAGAAGTTAAGTGATCTCAGCTTTGTCACCGAATCTGTTTTCCTCTCTCCATTGTAGAGAGATCACATTCTCAGCAGGAACGACAGTTTTCTGGATTGAATGAAGTGCAGACAAATCACAGGAAGATGTGCCTGGAAGTTTCCACATTGAGGAGAGACATCGGAAACCAGCAGGAAATGTATCTTACAACATAGAACGTTACAGTGCAGTACAGACACTTCGGCCCTCGATGTTGCACCGACCTGTGAAAATAATGTGATGTCCATCACAATGGAAAATTAACATTTCTTTTGAAAGCAATAAAAGCACAGGGAAACAAAAAAGTAAGGGCCTGACTTTGCAGAGGGCAAGTGTTGCAGACAGAAAGAAAATCTATGTATATTTAAACCGAACTAATAGCAGACTTACAAGGCCAGCAAACTACCATATCAACAGCCAAGGAATTAGGAAAAAAACAACTCCATATCTGGAAAGGAACTCGAATCTTTCTTGCCACTGACATTGAAGTGTTCATAAGAAGAAGCGAATTGTACTTTAAAGGGAATATGTGAAAGCTATCAGGCGCCCATTACATGAGGCGTCTTGCCAATGTATTACCTGGGACATGGGAAACCTGAATTTGATGGAACGCGCTACATGCTGAAAACTTTCTGGCCCAAGAGAAGGAAAAACGGACATTAAACATGGAACAGCAAACACATAAAGCTCAGCTTACTATGATGCAAATGGTCGCCCAGCCGTTGGAAGGAGGTGCTGCGTGAAAAGAAGGGCTGGCAGAGGTAAATCTGGCGGGTGCTTTGTTTGCAGAGCAATGAGTGAGACAGTGCACGCCCAGACAGTCTCAATCGGCCATGGAGGCTGGGCAGCAGGGTGACTAATGGAGGAAGGTTGAGGTGGAGGTGGGCAGCCCCAAAGTTACAGGTAAACCTCTTTGCTTTATGCTTGCAAACGAATAATCGCTTATGCTCATCTCTACTACTAACCTTATTGGCACTGAAGCATGTCCCACCTCTACACTGAGCATTGAGTTTGCGAAGCATGAACGATATTTTCAGTACAACGATGATGCATATAAGTCAATGCTTACATCTATGTTATATGTGGAAGGTGCACCTCTTACTTTTTTGGAAGATACAAGGGCAACATATTCAGGTCATAAATCAAGGCAGTTCAGAGAGTCGACGCAAATAAAGATGAACGGAAGCTTCCTGAACTTAATCGGTGCATCAGGAGTCGTGACACGAGAGTTTTACCGCACCCCTATTGTGCAAAACCAGTAATGGGGAAACATTCCAATTCTCATTTCTGTTATCGGAATTCTGTTCTTTAAATCTGATGTCTCGGGATCTCATAGTGAGACTGGTGTCGGATTTGCACAGTACCCGACGGGCTTGCAGGTAATACAAAAAGAAGATTTAACAGTGCAGGCTGGAAAATACGAATCACGACCCCTGATGCATGTCAGAGAGCGATAGGTTCCATGTGCGATTCACTCACCCAGGAAGCAAGTAGCCATGTTAATCCCATTAACACCGATTTTCTTGCTGGAGATATGCTGCGCTGCACAGCACACATACACCGCGATGGTCCTGACAAGTCATAAGAGAAGGATTGGTTCAGGAGATTGGTTAAACCAGATCAGTTGTTATTGTGCGAATTTTATTGGAATGATCACAGATGTGCTGTCACTTTAAACGTCTTTAAGTATCTGTGACGGTAAGTAGACCCTGTTTTTTTGATGTGGAAGGCTTTTTTCCTCACGGATCATTGACGAAGGCATCCAGCGACAGGTGTCAGAATTTGGGACCATGGGTACGACAGGCACAAAAAACGAAAGATTGTATCTTCAGAGTCGGTGTGGGTATCTGCTTCAATGCAGTTAAAAGGACGTATAGGAAGATACTAAATCGGCTAACTCAGGCAGACAGGGCAGTCCAGGTAATCCCCGCCAGGAGTGTCGTCTGGCGTTTACCTATGGTAGATGTCTCGGACCCAAGATTAAGAAGGGTCCCAAATGATTTCAGGGCAAAAGGCAAACACGATGTGGGGCTCATACGAACCCTTAAGAATAACCCCGATGTCTGAGTATCGTCCTTGCAAAGCAAAAGAGCCGTCAAAACCCGAAGCTGTGTAAGGAATTCCCCAGTCTTTGAATCTCTCTTATAGGCTGGAGTGATAATCCCTGATAAATAATCACTGGTGAGAACACCCAGTTTTTTCGTTCAAAAAGGCAAGCATTCCAGTTGAATCGGGGGAATAGAGGTTTGTTCATGACCTGCAGGTTATCAAGAACGCTGTTGTTCCACACACCCCAAATGTTCCCAACCCCTATATTATATTGGCTCAAATTCCACCGGATGTAAATGGCTCTCTATTGTGGATTTAGCAAATGCCTTGTTTGGTGTACCGTTACACGCCGACAGTCAATTCTGGTTCACTTTTTCATTCAAAGGCAAATAGTATACTTTCACGTGACATTTTCAAGATTACTGTGAGTCCCCGCCATAATTAAAGAGGCTCTCCACAGGAGTCTGGAGACTCTTGTTTTAACCTGTTAATCCCATTAACACCGATTTTCTTGCTGGAGATATGCTGCACTGCACAGCACACATACACCGTGATGGTCCTGACAAGTCATAAGAGAAGGATTGGTTCAGGAGATTGGTTAAACCAGATCAGTTGTTATTGTGCGAATTTTATTGGAATGATCACAGATGTGCTGTCACTTTAAACGTCTTTAAGTATCTGTGACGGTAAGTAGACCCTGTTTTTTTGATGTGGAAGGCTTTTTTCCTCACGGATCATTGACGAAGGCATCCAGCGAAAGGTGTCAGAATTTGGGACCATGGGTACGACAGGCACAAAAAACGAAAGATTGTATCTTCAGAGTCGGTGTGGGTATCTGCTTCAATGCAGTTAAAAGGACGTATAGGAAGATACTAAATCGGCTAACTCAGGCAGACAGGGCAGTCCAGGTAATCCCCGCCAGGAGTGTCGTCTGGCGTTTACCTATGGTAGATGTCTCGGACCCAAGATTAAGAAGGGTCCCAACTGATTTCAGGGCAAAAGGCAAACACGATGTGGGGCTCATACGAACCCTTAAGAATAACCCCGATGTCTGAGTATCGTCCTTGCAAAGCAAAAGAGCCGTCAAAACCCGAGGCTGTGTACGGAATTACCCCAGTCTTTGAATCTCTCTTATAGGCTGGAGTGATAATCCCCGATGAATAATCACTGGTGAGAACACCCAGTTTTTTCGTTCAAAAAGGCAAACATTCCAGGTGAATCGGGGGAATAGAGGTTTGTTCATGACCTGCAGGTTATCAAGAACGCTGTTGTTCCACACACCCCAAATGTTCCCAACCCCTATATTATATTGGCTCAAATTCCACCGGATGTAAATGGCTCTCTATTGTGGATTTAGCAAATGCCTTGTTTGGTGTACCGTTACACGCCGACAGTCAATTCTGGTTCACTTTTTCATTCAAAGGCAAATAGTATACTTTCACGTGACATTTTCAAGATTATTGTGAGTCCCCACCATAATTAAAGAGGCTCTCCACAGGAGTCTGGAGACTCTTGTTTTAACCTGGGGGATCAGCGCTTCGCCAATTTAGAATCTGGATACGGCGTTTTATTGTGGATAGGTCAGCATTCAGAAGCAAAGAGATAGGCCAGTGTCTGGTATGATTTAGCAACGACCCACGAGGTAGTCAAAGCGGGATCATTTCCTTCTCATCCATCAGCGCAAGCAGCAGAGCTGATTGCCTTGAATGAGGCATGTAAATTGACCGAAGGCAAAACAGTGAATTTTTACATCGTCAGCAGATATGCATTCGGGGTTGTACATAATTTTGGATCCTTGTGGAAATACAAGGGCTTTCTGACCTCCACTGGAAAGCCAATCACAGAGAATGGCCTGATCTCTGACCTCCTGAAAGCAGTCCGATTGCCTAAATCAATCACTGTGTGTCCATGTAAAGCCCACAGGAAACATTATGATTCAATTTCTCAAGGCAATGAAAATGTAGACTCAGCGGCAAGGACGGCAGTCAATCAGCCGCCAAGTGATCAGTTTGACATGTGTATGTCAAATATTTATAATCCAAAGCAGACTTATGGGACTTACAGTCGCAGGCCACAACGAAGGAGAAGCGTGAATGGACAAGGGCAGGGTGCAGAATGAGGGAATGGGTGCAGTGTGGCCCCAATAGTAAACCATGTCTACCACGATCTTTATTCCCTTTCTATGCCAAAGTAACACACGGTAAGGACCATGTGTCAAAAGTGGGGATGTACGACAATATTTCAACACGCTGGTACAGAAAGGGATTTACTCATTGCTCATAATAAAAATGTGAATAATCTGTTATCTGTGCCACTAATAATGTGGGGAGGGGAATACAAATGAGTCAGGCAGAACACCCCCAATCCCAAAGACACTTTGAACGTTTACAGATGGAGTTTATTGAACTAACACCCAGCGAAGGGAAAAGGCATCCCTGAAAGTCTAAGCAGCGACAATGGAAAGCCATTTATAAATATTGCCCGACAGCAGATCAGTGATTACTTGTGAATAAAGGTGAGGCAACATTGTGCCTACCACCCAGCGAGCGGTGGGGTAGTGGAAAGAGAGAAACCTACCCTTAAAAATAAATTGACAAAATGTTGTGAGGAACTAAAGGTGACATAGACAAAGGCATTTCCAATTGTGCTCATGTATATGAAGGAGAAGAAGAGTAAATCTTAGGACGTTTGAGATTTTGTTTGGAAGGTGTCCCAATACAGGAATTGGCCCAAGACCGATTGTAAGACAGATAACAGACCACTGTGAGGACGAGATGTTATGTTACGGTATAAAACTCTCCACACTTCTGTCTCAAATACAGAATCAAACGAAGGGCGCCCAATCAGCAGAAGGGAAGATGCATAATCTAGAACCTGAAGAATGGATAGTGGTGAAAGACTTCAGGAGCAAAAGCATGAAGGCGAAGAGCTGGCTGGGACCGTTCCAAGGGCTCCCGACAACACAGACAGCTGTTAAGATCGCCGAAAGAGCCACGTTGATACACGCCAGCCATTGCAAACGTGTAGCTGACCTTGAGGAGACATCGGACAACACCGGATCCAAATAAGTGTCAGTAGTGATTAGAAGACACATAGAAATATGGGGCTGCATGGCAGGACGAGTCGTGAAGTCAGGGGTGTCTGGGGTACAACCGCAGACGGTAATCTTAACCGAGGATGTTAAGTTGACCTTTACATGCCACCCATGCCCGTTTGGTAACCAGGACGACTATAAATAAGGCAATAAATATTTATGCAGAGATCCTTGTGTCCCCAGTTACTGGCACTGAGTAGTATCCACCACGGCTACAGGTACACCTGACACGGGATATCGATTTCCTGTTATCAAAGAAGGAGGTGCCAAGGCAAGGGTAATAATAATCAAGATTCAGAAGAGCGATGAGGAAGCCTGGTGGTGTGGAATAGATAGACCCTTCTCCGATATCGAAAGACAGGTGAATATAGTGGTACACACCCCACCCGAGATGAAGTGCAGAAGGTCCTCCAAGAAATAGTAGCTCCTGGACTCAAAAAGATGAATGTCCAATGACCCGCACTGCACATGGGCAGAAAGGCCTTTTCCAAGCTGACAGAAATGGAAGAAAGAAAGAAACTGATGTGCAGCTAAAATGATCACAAATGAAGAAATTAAAAGTGGATTCATTGAGAAAACATACAGCGCCATATTTCACTTTCCGTGGAAGTCTACTGTTAAGGTCTCAGTGCTCTCACTGTTGTAGCAATGGGGGATTTCCTCTGACCGTTTATGTTGTTGACAACCTTCCCAAAGCAGTGGATTTTGTATGGAACTGGCAATTAATCGAGTATTGTCACAAACAGGATTCAGACTAGCATAAAACAAAGAAGTGTGAATCCTGGAAATCTGAATCAACAACAGGAATTGACAGAGAAACACTGCAGGCCTGACAGCATCTGTGGAGACAAAGAGATTTAATGTATCATATCACAGATTCAGGCTACTTATGCTTTTTATTGTTTTATTGCCTGGGTAATTGTCAATTTCACTTCGTGAAACAGCATACTTACCAGAATCTCTCATTAGCTGACAGACGTCATCTGTAAAAATGCAAAATTCCTTTATCGGCTGTAATGCTGTTGCTGTTGCCCTGAGTTGGTGAAAGGTTGGCCTTCATGACCTTTTTCTTCTCCTTTATGTCGATGAGCAGCCATGGTGAATGGAGAATTTCTGTTTGTCTCCCTTTGTCTCTCTGTACCATCTCACTCTCTTCTACATTCTCCCACTCTGTCTGTTAATATCCCTCATTTTTCATTTCTAATCTTGGAAAAGTGTTAAAATCGGAGTCTGTTCCGTGGCTTTCTCCGCCCCGCCCGGCCAGAGTGTGTAGAACTGGGCTCACAGTCTCTAAGTAATATCTCTGTTACTTCGGTCTGAGATCAGGTGACATTTGTTCACTCAAAACGTTATGATCTTTTACAATTCTAAATAGTATTCATAATAGAACAGAGAAAAAACGCAGTTTCACTCCAATTATAGGATTTCTATGATGCCATTGCCGTTTGCCTAAAATCAATGAATGGTGACAGCAGACAATGAGAGCCATTATCTCATTGGATGCATTATTACTAAAACATTGTCCTGCAAGTCTGCAGTGTCTCCTGCGTCTCTTCATTATTCCCAAAAAAAACTTGAAAAGACGGATGGAGAATAATAGTAGAAGAGATAGACAAATCCTTGTCGAACAGAGTAAAACGAACTCTGCGTTGAATTAGTAGGATAGAACATAGATTAATGGGTCCACATCAGGCGGTAGGGCTTGGTAGCACGAAATAACAACGGACTGAGCTCAAACACAAGAAGCATGCTGAACCATCACTTTCGCGATGTTGGATAAACAATACGGCTTTTACAAGAAGTTTAAACAATTAACTTTCAATGTACAGAACATTTGACAGCATTTGACACCATTAACGCCTGGTTATTACCATATGCTTTAACTGACGAATCTACAGACACTGTTCTTCAAATCAATAATGGCATTTAATGAAGTATTTGATCACAGTTAATCGGACCACCTTTCTGTAATAAAGCTGCTCGATGAGAATTTATATCAACGTCTGCTTGTGCAGGAAAGAAGTTCACAGCTGGTGACTCTCCACTGAAAATGTACAGGAAGAGGCAATCTCTTCTTGCTTTGATTTCAAACGGATGCCTTCACCTCTTTAACCTGACAGGATAAACAGTATGCGTTCATCATCCCTGGGCCGATTTACCGCGTGAATATGCACAGAGGAAAACTCATACCAAGAGACCAGGGTAATTGTGGTGAATTTACCAGGAGTGGTGTGTGAGTCGGTGTTAACAGTGGGCAGTAAGGGCTAAACCATTAGCACTGACATTGATCCTTGTACCAACAGCTCCTCACTCACTTTCTGCCTCATTCATCACAGTCATCATTGACTTTCAGTTTATCCTACTTTCCCTTCGAAACCTTACACTTGTACCGGATCACTTTCGGGTATCCACTTGGAAACTGAAACTTTTTCAAACGAAATTCTGGAGAATGCACGTCTTTGTGATAGGCTTCACTGCCCAAAAATAATTACTCAAGAGATTGCGATGGTAAGTTACTTTACTTCGTCCTCGAAGTGCTCAACACAGTGATACAGTCATGATGTCGATAGGGATGGAGTTCCAAGAATTAGACATCGCGACATTGAATCAACAGCAAGATAGTTTCAGCTCTGAAAGGCGAGATCCTTCGAGGGGATTTGCAGTGACAATTTATTCGTGTATGTGCTGCCATGGCTGCCAGAGGATGAGGTGGAGGCTCGTACAAATGCAACATTTAAGAGGCATTTGAAATGGTAGATGAGTAGGAAGGGTTTGGAGGGATATGGGCCGTGTGCTGGCAAGAGGGACCAAATTGGGTTGGAATTTCCGGTCAGCATGGACAGGTTTGAACGAAGGGTCTGTTTCCCTGCAGTGCATCTCTATGTCTCTATGATTCCAGTTGGATGCAATCAATCACTGGATTCCTTCTGGCAGAACCGGGTCTGTGCTCTCTGTGGAAGCATAAAATGGTTTTTATTCAGATTAGCCACAAGAAGAGGAGAAATAAATCTTCATTTCCTGACTTGGAATTTTATCCAGGCCATAAGACCATAAGACCATAAGACATAGGAGTGGAAGTAAGGCCATTCGGCCCATCGAGTCCACTCCGCCATTCAATCATGGCTGATGCGCATTTCAGCTCCACTTACCAGCGTTCTCCCCGTAGCCCTTAATTCCTCGAGACAACAAGAATCTATCAATCTCGGCCTTGAAGACATTTAGCGTCCCGGCTTCCACTGCACTCCGTGGCAATGAATTCCACAGGCCCACCACTCTCTGGCTGAAGAAATGTTTCCGCATTTCTGTTCTGAAATGACCCCCTCTAATTCTAAGGCTGTGTCCACGGGTCCTAGTCTCCTCGTTTAACTGAAACAATTTCCTAGCATCCACCTTTTCCAAGCCATGTATTATTTTGTACGTCTCTATTAAGTCTCCCCTTAATCTTCTAAACTCCAACGAATACAATCCCAGTATCCTCAGCCGTTCCTCATATGTTAGACCTGTCATTCCAGGGATCATCCGTGTGAAAGGCCTGGGTGATTCAAACCCAGACTCTGAAGCAGGGACTCCACTGAAGTTGACAACAACCCTTTCGACCGAACCTGTACAAACTCTTGTGCCTATCGTTCTTTGTCCCCACATTTTGAAACACCGGTCCTTGCCGTGGGTGGTGAAGGAGCTAACTACTGCCTCGCAGAAAAACCGTGGGGTCAGAGACCCGATCGATCTCTAATGCAGCGGGGATTGCATTGCTCAGAACAGATTTGTTTGCTGTGTGGGACTGAAACTGAGCTCGATCACACACAGATACGGTGTAACAGCTGCCAGCAGATGTGGAGACGGTTGGGATGGTTTCATTCGCACTCTGGGAAAAAGACTGGATCCTAAATTCAGGGGAGCTAAGTGTCACAGATAGAAGGCTGAAAATTGGTTTGGGAATGATATGAGTCATGATCGAACGGCGGCAGACCAGATGGGCTGAAAGCTCTAACTGTCCTCCAATGCATTCTGGTCTCTGGCCATCCAGTATCTAAGGAAATAGAAACAGAGTTAATCGTGCAATTCTAAGTCCTCCTCTCATAACTCGGCGAGGTGAGAGATGAAACAGTTCTGCTATTAAATTTGGAGGCTGGGAGAATGTTTGGAAACGGAGCAATAAAAGATAAACTGAGTATAAAGTTGAGAGTCAGGAGATATTCAATAAAAAGGTAGACGGAGATGGACATGGAGAAATAAGTGTCACTGGCCTTGAAGACTTAACTCGGTTTTCCATTCCAAGATTCTACCAGACCTGCTGAGATTTTCCCGCAATTTCTTTTGTTGGTACTGAAACAGAAGGGAGAAGTGTGATCCTGGACCAATCAGCTATGTCTGCTCTGTGGACGTTTGAATTCCCTGTTTGAACAAATCACTTCTGACCCACACGGAAACCTCACTATCCTGCATCACCCCCACCCGTGTTACTGACAATAAGCTGTTCATGACGTAAACCCATATGGGTACACAACAGCATCATTTACCGAGTGAATTGGGAAAATTTCAGGGAGAGTTCCATTCGGTTTCCATCAGAGCATTCCCATTCAGTTAATTATATTACAGCACCATTTGACATGCAGCTGTCACTGTCATGTGGCCATTCGCATTCGACGTCTCTGGACATTTTGGTTGGGGCACCTTTGGAAAGGTACCTTACGTTTTGGAAGGAACATCGTTTAAAGAATATTCGGCTGAACTGATAACCTTGTCTCTTGCACCTGCAGTACAGTGGAGACAGTTTTCACTCAGAAACCAAGAGATGATCAAAAACGGAGGAAAAATGTGTTAACAAAACCTGCCTCAGCGAGCGAATTCGCTCTTGCAACATTAATGGAGAGCGGCATACCTATTAACAAACAACAGCGCCCTGCGTGGGTCTCGACCCCACACCATTGAGATTAAGGTCTCAAGCTCTACCGACTGAGCGAGCCAGGACAGGATTGATGTTGGTTAATTTATCATTTCATACTGAGTTTAATTCAGCTGAAACGGCAATTTTCAAAAATCTCGTTCATTCCTCCCCATTGCAAATAACATTTTTCAAGTCTATCAATTTTCAGATTTATTCCTTCAGACCATTACAATCCATTTAGGCCTTGCCCCGGGATTTACGATTCTCTGTTACTATTTTCATATTTTGACCCTGATCCTTAGGTCGCCGAAGTGATTCCCAGACAATCTGGCAGACTGCAAATCAATCGGGAAAATACCTCAGGAAACCAAATCATTTCTGATTAGAGTGTAGGGAATCCCATCTGCTGAAGAGATACAGTCCTCACCATCAACACTTTCTTTGTTCTACCTGCCTACAAAGTTTACCACTTCTCATATTCGAGGCAGGAATTCTGACTATAAAATGTTTTAAAAACAGGAACAATCTTCTGAAGCCATTTCCAATTTGAATTAGAATGTTTTACCTTTTCACACGGTAACAGCCGTTCCTGAGGAAGGAGTTTCCATGAGCTATGTCCCAGGTATGGGCAGGAAGCCGCTGACTGAAACCGCAGTGGCCCCTTTCTGTTGGCAGCGGGGGCTTGTAGAGAGTGGGGTGACATTCTGCCGCACGTGACCGTTTCACTCACTGCGGACTCAGGGTCAATCATGGATGGGTTCTCGTGGTTGTATTGTCAGAAGATGGTCGGTCTCAATACTTAGAATCATAGAGTTATAGAGATGTTCAGCTCTGTGCTGTTTATCGGCTAGGAGAACCAACATTTCGACGAAATGCTCTGACCATTTGAGACACAGCAACTGGCAGCAAAATTGTGCGTGTACACATCCAAACGCACAGCTCTCGAGAGGACAGCAAAAGTTCTTGTTGAAAAGTTCGGTGACGCGAGGAAGATGGTTTGCAGACTTTTCCTCACCTGTCTGGGTGACATTCTCAGCGCTGCAAAGGTTCCTGTGAAGCGCTGCTCTCATATTTTGGTACGAATTCATTTGGTTTCATTCCCGCTGCTTCCGTTTGTTGGGATTGCAGATTGGGTCCAACGGACAGGAATAATGTGGACAGCAGTAGTTCTCATTATTTTAAGAATCAGTTGCTCATGTACCCGTGTTTACCGCAGAGAGGGTGAGAGACCCGAGGAGTAACAAACCCACCCATAAAACAATATCAGGACCTGTGTAGTTCTGTCATAAAAAGCTGCCTGCTGTTGTTCTATTGCAAAGTTGGGTTTCAAACCCACGACGCAATAGAGATTGGACCCTAAACCCAGCACATTTAACCTCTCTGGATTAGCGGTGCTGGAAGAGCACAGCAGTTCAGGCAGCTTCCAAGGAGCAGTAAAATTGACGTTTCAGGCAAAAGCCCTTCAGGGAATCCAGGGTTTCGCCCGAAACGTCGATTTTACTGCTCTTCGGATGCTCCCTGAACTGCTGCGCTCTTCAGCACCACTAATCCTGAATCTGGTCTCCAGTATCTGCATTCATTGTTTTTACCTACATTAAACCACTCAGCGACGCTCCCTGACGCTAACTAAGCGCCAAACCTATCAAGACTAATGTTTCAGCATCTCTTCACTTCGGGCAATTTCCCCTGGCACTTTCTTTGAATACCTTCGCATAATTAAAAAAAAATTACAACGATTTGAAAGGTTTGCACAGTGTGGACATTAGCGAGAAGCTGAATATTCTTCGACAGTTTTCCACGGAGCTTCAGGCCTGAGGGATGTACTTGGAAAAGTTTACAAAATCATGAGGTAGACGAGCAGAGAACATAGTCAATCTACACTTTTTCAGAAATCACGTGAGTTTAAAGCGAGATAGCATAGGTTTAATGTGAGAGCAGTACAATTTGAAAGGGATGTGAGCGACACTTGTTTTTAATACAGACATTTTTGTGCATGTCGAATAAATTGCCAAATTTAGTGGCAGAGATTGGTGCACTCACAATACTCCAAAGGCATCTAAATGGGAATACAGACAGGAAGTGTTCGGAGAGATAAGGGACAAATATTGGCAAATATGTTTAGATTAGTTACGGTCATCTGTTCAGCAGGTGCAAGTTGGATCGGAAGGTTTGCTTCCGTGCTCGGCAATTCTGTGACAGTCCAGTACCTGACAACAATTTGAATAGACCACTTGCAAAAACGCATGCTGTTTGTTACTAAGTCAGCGTGTTTGAATTTTATTTTTTCTTGAGGCGTAATGTTTTGAAATGACACAGAGAGGAATGTTTTCCAGACATTTACAGACAATGACCATTCTCCTTGATACATTCCCAAGTTCTCCATCAAATAATTTCGTTGACTAAAAAAAACCTCACAAATCGTGTTGTCCCCTCAACTCTCCAGTGAATCCAAAACTGACAGCTCTTAACGTGGACCAGGTGCAAAACTCAAAAGGCAGAGTCATTATCAGACACACAAACTTATTACTTCTGTCTGTGAGGCAGTGCGAGACGTGTATGTCAAGAACTGCTCACACAAATAACACCGAAGCAATTCCAAACGGAGCTTCCCGACATTCTGGAGATTTAGTGCATTGCCAAGTAATAGAAAGTGCTCAAGTAACATAAAACATAACAGAAAAATGTTCCATGCAAAGTGAATATTACCAATTATATTCTAGATTAAATTAGGTCAACAATGCGTTGGTGCCTCCATCTGATCGAGCGAGCTAATCTCCAGCCTCCCTCACCAGAACAGTAATTAAGGAAATGAGAGAAATACAACAACGTTTTACGTTGCGATTGCCCAACTTTTAGCCACAACAACAAAAAACGAGGGAGCAGATTTAGTGCAGGATCTGGCTTCACAACAGCGGTGAAATAACGACGTCCACTCACTTTTAGGGAAAACTGTGAACAACTCACATTGTCCAGAATATGAATACACAGCGCGGGCTGTTAAGTTCCTATATTCTACTGCTGCCCCGACATTCATACGAAAATGTACCTTTCAAAGAGAGCGTTTGTAGCTGTGGAATGACAGTGGCAGCTGTTTCCCCTCGCTCTTACTGCCGCCCTTGGTAGTGTAGGGGCTGGTATTCTCATCTTACACGCGGTAGTTGAGTGTGCAATTCTCTATTGTGGAAAAGCGGAGTGTTTTGGAGAAGAAAGATGTGAAGTCCGGATGCTTCTCGAGTTCTTGTTGAAAAGTTCGGTGACTCGAGGAAGATGTCACCTGTCTGGGTGACATTCTCAGCGCTACAGAGGTTCCTGTGAAGCGCTGCTCTCATGTTTTGGTACGAATTCATTTGGTTTCATTCTTGCTGCTTCCGTTTGTTGGGATTGCAGATTGGGTCCAACGGATGGAATCCGTAGATGTGTGCCCTGCTTCCAGGAATTGTCTGGCTGTCTTCTGCTTGCCCTGTCCTATTATTGTTGTGCTATTCGAGTCGAATGTGTGGCCCTTGCCGTTTGTACGTATTGCTACTCGGGACTGCTGGACAGACGCCCACACAAATTCTTTGCCAAGAACCAATATCCACACACCTTCATTCGCAGATGCATGGCACACAAAGTTCGCAGCGAGGATATGCTTTGATGTAATTTTTAAATCATGCTTCCCTGTATGAAAAACAAATTCTGGAAAACGATATCCAGACTCTTCTGAACACTCGGACTTATGACAGCATAGAAACCGAGAGCCTCATTCAGACAACAACTCACGAGAAAACAAGGCCCAATCCGCATCATGTGCAGGTCAAACGTGGTTGACGAGATTCCATGCAGGGACTGCACGAAACACGACATAGGAGAAAGAGGCTGACAACTAGAGAGCTGCATTCATAATTTCACCTGGACTGTAAACGCCTCGGACAGCTGTTCCTTGCAGTTATGCACAGAATATTGAATGTCTCTGATTCCAGGGCTTGGAACTCGGATGATATGACCGTCTGCAGCACTGGTTACTTCTTTGTGTGAGGTAACCCCTGATGGAACACATGTAACACTCTATTGCTCATTGAGAAATACATCCAAAATAGGAGTTCATAGCAGCATTTCTGTTGTCTTTCTGGTGCTGTCCCTGACATGCCCTGTGACACTGCACTTATTCTGTGTTTCCTGAGGGTTCAGCACATGCTTCCACGATCGTATTATGGGCAGTAATCTGCATTTTCGCTTCAATAACGGGTGTGTGAAGCGGAGGTCCACCATTCTCGATTCTATTTTTCTCTTCTTATGCGCAACTGCAATACAGTAAAGGATTAATTAATATTGTAAGATGATATACAGAGGCCTGTGAAATACCGAAGTTTTAATGACATTTATGCAATGGTTAGCGATTACCTTGATTCAGGAAATAAGGATGTAAAGTCTGTTTGGCTGGAGTTGAGGAACAGTGAGGAATGAACTCACAAGCATGTGTAGTTTACAAGCCCACTTGCAGAAACCACAAAGCGAAATAAGTCGTACAAGGAAAAAATATTGTGTGTGAGTAACAAAAATGGCAATAGTCATGCGTGATGTTAACTTCCCATCTAAAACTCTCGGTTCCATTATAAAAACGTTTGGAGAACCATAATCAAAAAAATCCCACATGTCCCATAAAACATCACGAGGGATATCTTGGTAATTGATTACTCTACTGGTGACTTAATTTTCCTATTCTCTTGGAAACCATCTCTTTAATTTTCTGCACATCGTTTGCGTTTCTATCGATTTTAATAGTAGCGTGTCTTTTGATTCTTCCCAACAAAGTATATGATCTCGCATTCCCGACATGAAACTGCATCTGCCAAGAATACTCCAATTGTTGGCGGGAATCCTGAGGAACAGAATGTACATGTATTTGGAAAGACAAGGACTGATTCGGGACAGTTAACATGGCTTTGTGCGTGGGAAATCATGTCTCACAAATTTGATTGAGTTTTTTGAAGAAGTAACAAAGAGGATTGATGAGGGCAGAGCAGTAAATGTGATCTATATGGACTTCAGTAAGGCGTTCAACAATGTTCCCCATGGGAGACTGATTGGTAAGGTTAGATCTCATGTAACAGCAGTGGACCTAACACCGACCCTTGTGGTACGCCGCCAGTACCTGGACACCAAGAAGAACATATTCCATTAACTACAACACTGTTTTCTATTGGCAAGCCAATTACTGATCAAAGCTGCAATCTCTCCCACAATTCCAGTCCACCGCATTTTGTATAATAGCCTATTGTGGGGAAACTTATCGAACAACTTTCTGAAACCCATATACATCACATCAACCGGTTTACTGTCATCTCCCTGTTTGGTCACTTTGTCAAAAAAATCAATACGATTCGTTAGGCAAGGCATACCCATCACAAAACCGTGCTGACGTTCCCTGATCAGATTATTCTTTTCTAGATGGTCCTAAATCCTATCTATAATAACCTTTTCCAACACGTTACCAACAACTGCAGTGAGACTCACTGGTCTGTAATTAACAGGGTTGTCTCTACGACACTTTTTGAACACGGGAACAACGTATGCGATGCTCCATTCCACAGGAACTATTCCTGTAGACAACGTTGATTTGACGATCGACGCCAAAGGCTCATCAATCTCTTCCCTTGCTTCCCAGAGGATACTAGGACAGATCCCATCCAGACCAGGGAACTTGTCTGTTGTCACACTCTGCAGTATTTCTATCACCTAATCCTTGTGAACCTCACTCTCTCGTACTCTGGACGCAAGTATCTCAGTATCTTCCTCGCCAACATTTTCATTTCCTATAGCGAACACTGTCGAAAAATATTTATTTAGCGCTTCCCCAATCTCCTCTGACTCCACACACAACTTCCCATTATTATCCTTGATTGTCCCAAATTTAACTCTCGTCATTCTTTTAATCCTGACATACCTATGGATAACCTTAGGGTTAACCCTGATCCTATCTGCCAACAACTTCTCATGTCTCCTCCTGGCTCTTCTCAGCTCTCTGTTTAGATCTTTCCTGATATCGTTGGAACCCTCGAGAGCTCTAACTGAGTTTTCACATTTTGTCCTAACATAAGACTTCTTGTTCTTCTTGACCAGGGATTCCACTTCCTTAGTAAACCACGGCTCACGCGTTCTATATCTTCCTCCCTGCCTGACAGGTACATACTTATCTTGGACACACAGGAGCTTTTCCTTGAATAAGCTCCACATTTTAATGTGCTCACCCCCTGCAGTTTCCTACCCCATTCTACGCTTCCTAAATCTTACCTAATCTTCCTAAATCTTGGGACTTGTGCCTCACAACACACTTCACATTCAACAACCAGATATACGAACAAATCAACGGAACACCCATGGGCTCACCGATCTCGGGACTCATAGCAGAAGCAGTAAAGCAAAGGTCAGAGCAGTCTTACCGCAAATTCAACCCAAACACTGGTTCAGATACGTGGATGACACCTTTGTAATCATTAAAAACACGGAAATAGAGAAAACACACAGGATCATCAACTCCACACTCACAGGAATCCGATTCACCAGAGAGGAAGAATAGGGCAACCAACTCCCATTCCTAATCGTGATGGTACAGAGAACAACTAACGGAGAATTCACCACAAAGGTACACAAGAAAGCCACACACACAGACCAAGTCCTGAATTATGAGAGCAACCACCCCAACATACACAAACGAAGTTGCATCAAGGCACTATTCAAAAGGGGCACAACACACTGCAGCACACCAGAACTGCAAAAAGAGGAAGAGGAACACATATACAAGGTATTCGCCGAAAACGGATATCCTCGCAATTTTATCAACAGATGCCTAAGGGATAGACCACGGAATGAGGACATGCCACAACCCAAAGGACTAGCCACACTACCACACATCAAGAACATCTCCGAACTAACAGCCAGAATACTGCGACCACTAGGACTCTTAACAGCACACAAACCAACAGCCACACTCAGACAACAGCTTACCAGAACTATGGACCCGATACCCAACATGAGAAAAACTAATGTAGTATACAAAATCCCATGCAAGTACTGCACAAAACACTATATAGGACAAACAGGAAGACAGCTAACGATCCGCATCCAGGAACACCAACTAGCCACGAAACGAAGCGACCAACTATGCGTAACCGCCACACACACAGACGACAAGCAACATTAATTCGAGTGGGACAACACTACTATTATAGGGCAAACCAAACAAAGAAGAGCCAGGGAATTCCCAGAAGCATGGCAGTCATCCACAAACTCCATCAACAACCACATCGACTTGGACCCAATATACCAGCCACTGCAGCGGAGAGCTGAAACTGACAACAGGAAGCGGCAAGGACAGGCCACTATAAATGACGCAGGAAACAACACAGAAGCGCTTCACAGGAGGCTCCCAAGCACTGAGGATGCCACCTAGACAGGGGACATTTCCAACAAAACCTTCCAGCTCGGCGAACAGAAACACATCATTGTCTTGAGTGTTCCAGAGTTTTTCATTGTCCCAGAGTCCAGATGAAGTTTGCATTCCTCACGTACGTGAGAGAGAATGATTTCAATGTCTCAAATCAGTTCTTGTCCCGAGAACATCAGAGTCAATGTCCCGTCCTCTACTCGGTCCGACAGTTCACACTTCTTCATTCTCCTCTGATTCCATTTCCCAAAGAGTTTCTCAAGATTTACAAAGCTGGAGCCTAAATTATATGGTTTGCTTCCTAAACAATTTTTCAACTGCTAACTGACAATATTTTCACAGTATCTCTTCACAATCCTCTGGCTTGCACCATGTCCAGGGATGAGAAGTCCCGTTTGGTGGAGAGATTCCCGAGGCTGATGGGTTTCACTTTGGAACAAAGATGGTTAAGTGGCGATTTCCTGCGGTTGTTTCTAATGATGGGAGAGGGAGCGGTGGGGAATGAGCACTTTGACGAGCAGGAGGAAGTGTTGCCACTGACCCGAGTCAGAGAACAGTGGACAGGGATGTAAGGAATCTTATGAAAAGCAGCACTTCTGCTCAGGATGTTCAATAACAGCTGCAGAAACCCGATGTGTCGAGCAGTGTATCTGGAAAGAGAAACAGAGATAATGTTTTAAATATGGAACATTTCTGATGTAGAACTCGAGTTTCCCAAGTCTAATCAAATTACCGGCCTGGTTCACAAAATAGTTTTTCTAAACTTTGAGCGAAAATTGTGCCAGCAGTAAAGCATTCATAACGTACGTCAGCAGGATTCGAACCGACGTGGGGAAACCCCAATGGATTTCTAATCCATCGCCTTAACCACTCGGCCATGACTACAGATGGCTCAGGTGCGTTGAGCATTGACCAAATCAGCCGAGATCTCATTGAAAGCTACCGTTGACTTGATGAGTGAAATGCTCCCATCTCCTTTCATACCTTTGCTGTCATTTGTAAGCTGCGAGACACCAATGTAAAAGAAGAAAAGCACAAAGGTAGGAAAAGATATTTGTAGGCAAACTGAGTCAAAATTATTTATTGAAAGGAAAATCACACTTGGCAATTTGCCATATCTCTTTGCGAACATGACCAGCAGAAGTAAGCAAGGGAGCTATTGATCTGAGTATTCTCGAACCTGAAGCAAACAAAGGTTAGTGACATATTCATTTCTTTTTCTGGCGAACGAAATGATCTTTCCTGATGGTTACAATGAAAGAGATGGTTCCCAATAAAAGACAGAGATTAATTCGCATGTAGATATATTTCAATGTGACACGATTCATTTTCAGTCCCTAATTACCCCAGAGATGGAGGAGGTGAGTTACTTTTCTTCACTCTTCAACTCCTCAGCACGGAGGTACAAACATGAAACCGCTAGAGATGGACTTCTTGAATTGGGAACCAGAGACACTGAAGAAACTAGGCAAAAGTGAGGACTGCAGATGCTGGAAACCTGACTTTAGATCAGAGTGATGCTGGAAAAGCACAGCAGGTCAGGCTGCATCCGAGGAGCAGGACAGTCGACGTTTCTGTTGCCAGTCATGCTCCGCTGCACAAACAATTTTCGTTTTTGGCTCAGATTTCCAGCACCTGCAGCTATTTGTTTTATGTTAACCTTCATAATGTTTTGGACAAAACCAATGACCTGCCAGCATCGGAAAATCGGCAGAAGTACTGGTACACCGATATGTTTGCTGAACAATACAACCATTCCATGAGCGGGAATACGATCCGGGCCACGGTGCTGAGAGTACCGAATCCTCACAAGTAAATAACAAGACAAGGCGATAGATACTATCGTATTTGGTGTAAATAAAACACCCTGTCTGAACATTTTCGTTGCAGATTTTTTTCAAATTGTCTTCGAAGATTTACAAAGTGGGAAAAGGCCATTCCGCCAGTGTGCATTACGGCTAATCAGAGAGCCATGTATTCCAGTCGCAGTTTCGAACTTTGGCCCAAAGCCTCGTGTGTTCTAATGTTTCCAGGTCAAATGTCAATGAGGTTATCCTATGTTCTTACATTGCACAATAATGGGACAGAAGTAGAACGAATTGTAACTCTTTTGAGGAACTCATGCTCATTTTCACCCACAGAGGGAGACACACCAGAAGATACCGCCAAACTGACGGAGGTGTCCGTTGTGGAGAGCTGGAATTTGAAACGGACAATAGGACAAATGCAAGCTTTACATGCGGAAGCACAGAGGAGATGTCCCGAGAGAACTTTTCAGCGGAGCGTCAACGTATACCACGGTTAAAGCGAAACATCCCCCCTCGAGCCAGGTAGGACTCCGAACTGACAATCTTCTGATCCGAAGTCAGACGCGTTATCCATTACGCCACTGGCCCAAGAGACAAACCTGCACTTGGCAGAATGTCGATATGTAATGCCATGGACTTTCACGGAATCAGAATTAAAAAGGTGAACAAGCACCGAAGATAATCACCCACATTGCTTCACTTCGAAGTTTCCAATTTGTGAAGCAGTGCCTTTCACTGGCAAAGGAGAGACATTTGTCCTCAGCTGCCTGCTTCAGGGTCGCCTCCTTCTCTGCTGGAAGTTTCCATCATTTTATTCACAGTCACGACGCGATTTCATGATCCACTCCAGTGAAAAAGTGTCATGGTGTCGTCCAAACAAGACCCTGCAGAATCTCGGCGAGAAACCTCTGGTCATTTCGAGCTCAGGATGTGGAATTAGACGAGATGCGTGACACCTTTTATTGGCGCTGCCACTTCACTGAAATTAGCGGCTCAAAACGAGCCGTTGTAAGCATCAGCTTGATTTGTACCTTCCTGCAGTGCATTTGCTAAACAAAATCAGATCGCTCCCATCCGGCCCAGCTGACTTATCTATTTTCACACTCTGCAGTATTTCTAATATCTCTTTCTTGTGAACCTCAATCTCTTCTCATCTAGACGCAAGTAGCTCTGTATCTTCCTCGCCAACATTTTCATTTTCTATAGCGAACACTGTCGAAAAATATTTATTTAGTGCTTCCCCTATCTCCTCTGACTCCACACACAACTTCCCACTATTATCCTTGATTGTCACAAATTTAACTCTCGTCATTCTTTTATTCCTGACATACCTATGGAAAGCCTTAGGGTTAACCCTGATCCTATCTGCCAACAACGTCTCATGACTCCTCCTGGCTCTTCTCAGCTCTTTTTCGGTCTCTCCTGATATCGTCGGAACCCTCGAGCGCTCTAACTGAGTTTTCACATTTTGTCCTAACATAAGACTTCTTGTTCTTCTTGACCAGGGATTCCACTTCCTTAGTAAACCACGGCTCACGCGTTCTATATCTTCCTCCCTGCCTGACAGGTACATACTTATCTAGGACACACAGGAGCTTTTCCTTCAATAAGCTCCACATTTTAATGTGCTCACCCCCTGCAGTTTCCTACCCCATTCTACGCTTCCTAAATCTTACCTCATTGCATCGTAATTTCCCTTCCACCAGCTGAAACTCTTGCTCCGTGGAGTACACCTATCCCTTTCAATCACGAAATAAACCTGAGAGAATTGGGATCGCTGTCTCCAAAGTGCTCACCTACTTCCGAATCTAAAACCTGGCCAGGCTCGTTACACAGTACTAAATCGAAAGTGGCTTCGTCCCTTGAAGGCATGTGTACGTACTGTGTCAGGAAGCCCTCCTGCACACACTGGGCAAAAAATGACTCATCTATAGTACTCGTACTGTAGTGATCCCAGTAAATATTTGGATATTGTCTTGAGTGTTCCAAAGTTTTTCATTGTCCCAGAGTCCAGATGAAGTTTGCATTCCTCACGTACGTGAGCGAGAATGATTTCAATGTCTCAGATCAGTTCCTGTCCCGAGAACATCAGAGTCAATGTCCCGTCCTCTACTCGGTCCGACAGTTCACACTTCTTCATTCTCCTCTGATTCCATTTCCCAAAGAGTTTCTCAAGATTTACAAAGCTGGAGCCTAAGTTATATGGTTTGCTTCCTAAACATTTTGTCAACTGCCAACTGACAATATTTTCACAGTATCTCTTCACAATCCTCTGGCTTGCACCATGTCCAGGGATGAGAAGTCCCGTTTGGTGGAGAGATTCCCGAGGCTGATGAGTTTCACTTTGGAACAAAGATGGTTAAGTGGCGATTTCCTGCGGTTGTTTCTAATGATGGGAGAGGGAGCGGTGGGGAATGAGCACTTTGACGAGCAGGAGGAAGTGTTGCCACTGACCCGAGTCAGAGAACAGTGGACAGGGATGAAAGGAATCTTATGAAAAGCAGCACTTCTGCTCAGGATGTTCAATAACAGCTGCAAAACCCGATGTGTCGAGCAGTGTATCTGGAAAGAGAAACAGAGATAATGTTTTAAATATGGAACATTTCTGATGTAGAACTCGAGTTTCCCAAGTCTAATCAAATTACCGGCCTGGTTCACAAAATAGTTTTTCTGAACTTTGAGCGAAAATTGTACCAGCAGGAAAGCATTTATAAAGTAGTCAGCAGGATTCGAACCTACGTGGGGAAACCCCAATGGATTTCTAATCCATCGCCTTAACCACTCGGCCATGACAACAGACGGCGCAGATGCGTTGAGCATTGACCAAATCAGCCGTGATCTCATTGAAAGCTACCGTTGACTTGATGAGCGAAATGCTCCCATCTCCTTTCATACCTTTGCTGTCATTTGTAAGCTGCGAGACACCAATGTAAAAGAAGAAAAGCACAAAGGTAGGAAAAGATATTTGCAGGAAAACTGAGTCAAAATTATTTATTGAAAGGAAAATCACACTTGGCAATTTGCCATATCTCTTTGCGAACATGACCAGCAGAAGTAAGCAAGGGAGCTATTGATCTGAGTATTCTCGGACCTGAAGCAAACAAAGGTTAATGACATATTCATTTCTTTTTCTGGCGAACTAAATGGTCTTTCCTGATGGTTACAATGAAAGAGATGGTTCCCAATAAAAGACAGAGATTAATTCGCATGTAGATATATTTCAATGTGACACGATTCATTTTCAGTCCCTAATTACCCCAGAGATGGAGGAGGTGAGTTACTTTTCTTCACTCTTCAACTCCTCAGCACGGAGGTACAAACATGAAACCGCTAGAGATGGACTTCTTGAATTGGGAACCAGAGACACTGAAGAAACTAGGCAAAAGTGAGGACTGCAGATGCTGGAAACCTGACTTTAGATCAGAGTGATGCTGGAAAAGCACAGCAGGTCAGGCTGCATCCGAGGAGCAGGAGAGTCGACGTTTCTGTTGCCAGTCATGCTCCGCTGCACAAACAATTTTCGTTTATGGCTCAGATTTCCAGCACCTGCATCTATTTGTTTTATGTTAACCTTCATAATGTTTTGGACAAAACCAATGACCTGCCAGCATCGGGAAATCGGCAGAAGTACTGGTACACCGATATGTTTGCTGAACAATACAACCATTCCATGAGCGGGAATACGATCCGGGCCACGGTGCTGAGAGTACCGAATCCTCACAAGTAAATAACAAGACAAGGCGATAGATACTATCGTATTTGGTGTAAATAAAACACCCTGTCTGAACATTTTCGTTGCAGATTTTTTTCAAATTGTCTTCGAAGATTTACAAAGTGGGAAAAGGCCATTCCGCCCGTGTGCATTGCGGCTAATCAGAGAGCCATGTATTCCAGTCGCAGTTTCGAACATTGGGCCCAAAGCCTCGTGTGTTCCAACGTTTCCAGGTCAAATGTCAATGAGGTTATCCTATGATCTTACATTGCACAATAATGGGACAGAAGTAGAACGAATTGTAACTCTTTTGAGGAACTCATGCTCATTTTCACCCACAGAGGGAGACACACCAGTAGATACCGCCAAACTGGAATTTGAAATGGACAATAGGACAAATGCAAGCTTTCCATGCGGAAGCACAGAGGAGATGTCCCGAGAGAACTTTACAGGGGAGCGTCAACGTATACCACGGTTAAAGCAAAACATCCCCCCTCGAGCCAGGTAGGACTCGAACCTGCAATCTTCTGATCAAAAGTCAGACGCGTTATCCATTACGCCACTGGCCCAAGAGACAAGCCTGCACTTGGCAGAATGTTGATATGTAATGCCATGGGCTTTCACGGAATCAGAATTAAAAAGGTGAACAAGCACCGAAGATAATCACCAACATTGCTTCACTTCGAAGTTTCCAATTTGTGAAGCAGTGCTTTTCACTGGCAAAGGAGAAACATTTGTCCTCAGTTGCCCGCTTCAGGGTCGCGTCCTTCTCGGCTGGACGTTTCCATCGTTTTATTCATAGTCACGACGCGATTTCATGATCCACTCTAGTGAAAAAGTGTCATGGTGTCGTCCAAACAAGACCCTGCAGAAACTCAGCGAGAAACCTCTGGTCATTTCGAGCTCAGGATGTGGAATTAGACGAGATGCGTGACACATTTTATTGGCGCCGCCACTTCACTAAAATTAGCAGCTCAAAACGAGCCGTTGTAAGCATCAGCTTGATTTGTACCTTCCTGCAGTGCATTTGCTAAACAAAATCAGATCGCTCCCATCCGGCCCAGCTGACTTATCTATTTTCACACTCTGCAGTATTTCTAATATCTCTTTCTTGTGAACCTCAATCTCTTCTCGTCTAGACGCAAGTAGCTCTGTATCTTCCTCGCCAACATTTTCATTTTCTATAGCGAACACTGTCGAAAAATATTTATTTAGTGCTTCCCCTATCTCCTCTGACTCCACACACAACTTCCCACTATTATCCTTGATTGTCACAAATTTAACTCTCGTCATTCTTTTATTCCTGACATACCTATGGAAAGCCTTAGGGTTAACCCTGATCCTATCTGCCAACAACTTCTCATGTCTCCTCCTGGCTCTTCTCAGTTCTCTTTTTCGGTCTCTCCTGATATCGTTGGAACCCTCTAGAGCTCAAACTGAGTTTTCACGTTTTGTCCTAACATAAGACTTCTTGTTCTTTTTGACCAGGGATTCCACTTCCTTAGTAAACCACGGCTCACGCGTTCTATATCTTCCTCCCTGCCTGACAGGTACATACTTATCTAGGAGACACAGGAGCTTTTCCTTGAATAAGCTCCACATTTTAATGTGCTCACTCCCTGCAGTTTCCTACCCCATTCTACGCTTCCTAAATCTTACCTCATTGCATCGTAATTTCCCTTCCACCAGCTGAAACTCTTGCTCCGTGGAGTACACCTATCCCTTTCAATCACGAAAGTAAACCTGAGAGAATTGGGATCGCTGTCTCCAAAGTGCTCACCTACTTCCGAATCTAAAACCTGGCCAGGCTCGTTACCCAGTACTAAATCGAAAGTGGCTTCGTCCCTTGAAGGCATGTGTACGTACTGTGTCAGGAAGCCCTCCTGCACACACTGGGCAAAAAATGACTCATCTGTAGTACTCGTACTGTAGTGATCCCAGTAAATATTTGGATATTGTCTTGAGTGTTCCAGAGTTTTTCATTGTCCCAGAGTCCAGATGAAGTTTGCATTCCTCACGTACGTGAGGGAGAATGATTTCAATGTCTCAGATCAGTTCCTGTCCCGAGAACATCAGAGTCAATGTCCCGTCCTCTACTCGGTCCGACAGTTCACACTTCTTCATTCTCCTCTGATTCCATTTCCCAAAGAGTTTCTCAAGATTTACAAAGCTGGAGCCTAAGTTATATGGTTTGCTTCCTAAACATTTTGTCAACTGCCAACTGACAATATTTTCACAGTATCTCTTCACAATCCTCTGGCTTGCACCATGTCCAGGGATGAGAAGTCCCGTTTGGTGGCGAGTTTCCCGAGGCTAATGAGTTTCACTTTGGAACAAAGATGGTTAAGTGGCGATTTCCTGCGGTTGTTTCTAATGATGGAGAGGGAGCGGTGGGGAATGAGCACTTTGACGAGCAGGAGGAAGTGTTGCCACTGACCCGAGTCAGAGAACAGTGGACAGGGATTAAAGGAATCTAATGAAAAGCAGCACTTCTGCTCAGGACGTTCAATAACAGCTGCAGAAACCCGATGTGTCGAGCAGTGTATCTGGAAAGAGAAACAGAGATAATGTTTTAAATATGGAACATTTCTGATGAAGAACTCGAGTTTCCCAAGTCTAATCAAATTACCGGCCTGGTTCACAAAATAGTTTTTCTGAACTTTGAGCGAAAATTATACCAGCAGGAAAGCATTCATAACGTCGTCAGTACGATTTGACCATACGTGGGGAAACCCCAATGCATTTCTAACCCATCGCCTTAACCACTCGACCATGACTACAGACAGCTTCGGTGGGTTAAGCATTGACCAAATCAGCCGTAATCTCATTGAAAGCTGCCGTTGACTTGATGAGCTAAATTCTTCCATTCTCCTCTCCCACCTCTGCTGTGAATTGTAAGGTGCGAGACACCAACGTAAAGGAAGAAATACACAAAGTTAGGAAAAGATATTTGCAACCAAGCTGAGTCATAATTATTGATTGAAAGGACAATCCCACTTTGGCAATTTGCTAGATCTCTTTGCAAACATGATCAGCAGAACTGATCAAGAGAGGTATTGATCTGAGTGTTCTTGGACATGAAACAATCCAAGGTTAGTGACATATTCATTTCTTTTTCTGGCGAAGGAGCTGGTCTTTCCAGATGCTCACAATTTAAGAGATTTTTCCCAATAAAAGACGGCAACTAAGTCCCATCTAACGCTGACACCATCGTGAGCGCTGCTGTTTCACAATGCCACAGAGTCAGGGTCAATTCCCGCCTCATGCAACTGAATGTGTGGAGTTTGCACATTCTCCCCGTGGCTGCGTGCACTTGCTCTGGTTTTCTCCCATAGTCGAAAAATGTACCGGTTAGGTGAAATGGCCGTGCTAAATTGACGGGGTGAATGGAGAGGAATGCATTTGGGCTGGGACGGTTCGGTGTGGAGTTGCTGGGCCGAAGGACCTGTTTCCATATTGTAAGTATTCTAATCTACGGTAATCAATGGCCAAGGTATGACGCACGTTGTTCGATGTTGCATATATGACTTTTCGATTGTTTTTCTTCAAAGTTTCTTTACAATTCAAACGGGAGTGGAAGATGGGAAATGAATGTCTCCCATAATTCTTGCCTTCTTTTAGCATTCACAGGTGGTATTTTTCCTGTACGTTTTTTTTTACACTGTGGTTACTGTTAGTGTTCTTGTAAGCTACACCGGTTGGTTTCCTCTTTCCTCAATATTCCTCATCTCTACCCAAACACATTTTCCATCCTTATCTCCTGAATCAATGTAATCTCTAACCATTGCATAATTGCCACGGAAACTGGGCTTTTCACACGCCTGTGTATGTCATTTTCCAATATTAATTGATCGTTTACTGTGTTGCAATTGCGCATGTGAAGAAGAAAACAGAATAGAGGCAGGTGGTCCTGGGTTTCAAACGCACGTAATTGCAGCTAAAACGCAGATTACTGCACACAATGCAATCACGGAAGCATGCACCGAACCGTCAGGAAGCACACAATAAGTACAATGCTGGATGTCATGTCAGAACAGGACCAGAAACACAACAGAAATACGTCTCTTGGGTACTATTTTGGACGTTTTTCTCAATCAGCTATCGTGTTTTACATATGTTCCATCGGGAGTTACCTCACGCAAGGAAGTAACCAGTGCTGCAGACGGTCATATAATCCGAGTCCCAAGTCCCGGAGTCAGAGACACTCAGTGCCCTGTGTGTACCTACAAGGAACAGCTGTACATAGGGTTTACAGTGAAACAGAACTGCATGAATGCAGCTCGATGGTCGTCTGTCTGCTTCTCCTCTATAGTTTTCTGTGCAGTCCCTGCATGCAATCTTGTCAACTACGTTTATCCAGCACAAGAATGGCATTGGTCGCTTGTCTCTGAGAGAGGCTGTTGGTTTATGTGTTGTCATAATTCCGAGTGTAAGGAGGAATCTGGTTGTCAGTTCCCAGAAACTGACTTGAATAAATGGAAGCGTGCTTTTTAACTTGCCGCGTGACATATCCTCGTTGTGAAGTTCGTGCACTGCGAATCACGTTGCGGGACAATCCAATTTTGGCAAATAATTTGTGTGGCAGTCACGAGTTGCCACGACCAGCTATCCCTAGTAGCAATACGGACAAATGGCAAGAACTGCAAATTCGATTAGAGCAGCACAAGGTTAATGTGACAGGGCAAACAGAAGGCAGCCAGAAGATTTCTGGGTTTAGGGCAATCACCCAAGGTACCTTTTCATATGAAAGTCTGTGCATCAGTAGAATCTGTAACCCAAGTAGTCTATGTTGGTTATTCATTTTCCAGACAACTTGTGTTGTTCCCCGTTTACTCTGAAAGTGAATAGACATAGTTATTTCACCGTTATTTCTAAAGAAGATCCTGCATTGAATCTGTTCGCTGTTATTTGATGCTGTGGTGAAAAGGTGTGCAATCGCGATGTGAAACGTTGCTATACTTTCATTTCCTTCATTACTGTCCTGGCGAGGGAGAAAGGTGATCACCGGGGCATTGATGGCCTAATTTAATCACGGATACAATTGGAAATGTTCACTTTTATTGGTTCATTGTTGTTCTGTTTTGTTTTATGATACTTGAGCACTTTCTGGGACTTGGCAATAAACTAAATCTCCAGTAGGTTTGGAATTGCCTCGCTGTTACTTGTGCGAGCGGTTCATGTCAGAGACGACTCACAGTGCATCACAGACAGCACTTAAGCTTCGGTGTGTCTGATCATGATACTGCCTTTTCAGTTCTGATTCTATTCCACGTTAAGAGCTGTCAGGTTTTGGATTCGCTGGAGAGGAAAGTGGGTCATGCGATATGTGAGGTATTTTTCTTTAGCCAAAATCTTTGATGGCGAACTTGGGAAAGTGTCAAGAAGAATGGTCATTGGCAGCAAATATCCGGAAAACCTTTATCTCTGGATCGGTTGGGCCCATCCACCCTCCAAACAAAATAGCCAAACTCGCTGACTGAGTAACAAACATCATGCGTTTTTTTTTGCAAATGGTGTATTCAAACCGTTGCCGGTGGCTGGAGCATCTGAGTTGTCGAGCATGGAAACAAATCCGACGATCCAACTTGCCCTTGCTAAATAGATAACCGAAAGTAATCCATACATATCTGCCAATATTTGTGCCTTATCTCTCCGAGGTCTTCCTGTCTATACACCCATTCAGATGCCTTTGAAATGTGAGTGCACCAGACTCTACCACTAAATGTGGCAATTCATTCCACACACAGAAAAGTGTTGTGTGAAAAACATGTGTCCCTCACTTCCCTTTTAAATTTTTCCTCTCTCACATTAAATGTTTGCTATGTAGATTTGAACTCGCGTGTCTTGTGAAAAAGTGCTCCCTGGCTATTTACTTTGTCTGTCTTCCTCATGATTTTATAAGCTTCTGTGAGGCCATATCTAAGCCCTGAAGCTCCTGAGAATCTGACGAAGCCTATTCAGTTTCGTTCTCACGTCCAAGCAGTGCAAACCTTGCAAATCCTTGTAAAGGTTTTCTAAACGTACACTTGAAAGAAGTGTGTCCAGCTGCAGCACTTGCTTGACCGCGTAGTCACTCTGGAGCTGCGGGTGGACTCACTGTGGAGCATCAGCAATTCTGGAGAGTTATGTTGCCTCCTAGGTGCTCAGGCCAGGGATGTCGACCATCGGCTAAAGATCATTCGAAAAGGCGATCGTGAACAGCCAGTTGTCTTGGTGCATACAGGCACGAGATGAGGACCTGCAGGGAGAATTCAGGGAGCCAGGAGAGAAATTAAAAAGGAGGACCTCAAATGTAGTAATCTCGGGATTACTGCCGGTGCCATGTGACTACCAGCGTAGAAATGAATATAAAATGGCACGATGAACACGTGACTTGAGGAATGGTGCTGCAGGGCGGGTTTCAGATTTGTTGGACTGTGCGACCAGTTCTGGGCAATGTGGGACTATAAGAAAATTGACGATCTACATCTGAACCAGATGGGAACGAATGTCCTTTCGGGAGTTTTTGCTACTGCTGTTGGGGAGGTTTTATACTAATGTGGCAGGGCGCTGGGAACCACAAGATTAAACAAGTCAGCAGTGAGGTGGAAACTGGAAACGCTAAGAATCAGGAAGACAGCATTAATAATGGGAAGAATAGGCAGAGAGAAGATGAATGCAAAAGAACTGGTGGCCTGAAATGCATCTACTTTAATGCATGGAGTATAGACAGATGAACTTAGGGTTTAGGTTGGTGCCTGGGAATATGACGTTATTGCGATCACAGAGATTTAGTTGAAGGAAGGGCATGGTTGGCAACCAAATGTTCTAGGATATAGATGCTTCAGACAGGGAGGGAAGTTAAAAGGGAAAGAGTTGCATTGCTGGTCAGGGATGATATCATGGCTGTGCGAAAGGAAGACACCATGTAAGGCTTGGGTCGTGAGACACTATGGATGGAGCAGTGAAATAAGAAGGGTGAGGTTAGATTTTTGGGGCTGTATTACAGTGAGCGTGAGGTGTAAGAAAAACATAGTTAAACAGATCATGGAAAGATTTAGAGGCAATTATTTAGTGTTGATTGGAGATTTCCGTTTTCCCAACATTGTCCGGGATACTCTTAGCGTCAGAGGTCTGGATGGTATACCATTTGTAAGAAGCCTCCAGGTGAGTTTTCTGCGGCGGTATATCAATAGTCTGACGAGGAAATAGGCCATATTTAAACTGATATTGGGGAATAAGCCAGGGCTGGCGATAGCAGTTGCCGAGGGTGATTTCTTTGGGAAGTGTCCAATATTCTGTAAGTTTTAGAATACTCATTGACAAAGATGAGAGTGGTCCTGAGGAAAGAGTACTATCCTGGGCCAGAGCTAATTATATCAAAATTATGCAGGAGGTCTGAAATGTGGATTGGACACAGCCATTTGTAGGAAAGTCCACAGTTCATATGTGGCAGGCTTTCAAAGATAGGTTAAATATAGTGCAGGATAGGCATGTCCCGTTGAAGGCATAGGATTTGAAAGACAATATTCGTGAACTGTTGATGACAGGACAATTGTACGACTCGCCAAGCGGAAAAGGGAAGCATACCTAACGCCTCGGCAGCTAAGAACATAATGGTCCCTCGAGGAACATGAGAAGAGTAGGACACGTCTTAAACGAGGAATCAAGGGGGTTAAAAGGGGTCATGAAACAACTTCACGCTAGCACAATTAAGGAGAATCCTAAAGCCTATTATTCATATATAAGAAGCAAGCGGGTAACCAGAGAAAGGATTGGTCTACTAAAGGAAAATGAAGGAAGGGTGTATGTCGAATCTGAGAGACTGGGTATGATTCTGAATAATTATTTTGCATCAGTGTTCACTGAATAGAGGAATATGATGAATATTGTGTCTAGAGTAAGACATTTGATTAGTCTGGATCATGTTGACCTAAGTAGGGAAGCTGTGTTGGGCAGGTTAGGGGTAATTAATGTGGACAAATCCCCAGGAACGGATGGGATCTATCCCTGGTTCCTGAGTGAGGTGAGAGAGGAAATAGCTGGGGCCCTGACAGATACCTCCGTGGCGAACTTCAGCACAGGTGAGGTTCTGGCCGACTGGAATGTTACTCATATTGTCCACTGTACAAGAAGGATAACAGGGATATTCCAGATAACTACAGAACAATGGGCCTAACATCAGTGTTGGGAAAGTTGCTGGAGAAGGTACTGAGAGATAGGATCTATTCATATTTAGAAAATAATGTGCATATCAGTGAGAGGCATAGAGTTGTGGCCACTGTTGTTTGTGATATAGATAAATGTTCTGGAAGAGAGCACTGTTGGAATTATCAGAAAGTTTGCAGATGACACGAACATTTCTGGACTAACAGAAAGTATAAGTGACTGTTAAAGAATCCAGGAGGATACTGGAAAGTTGGGCGGAAAAGTGGCAGCTGGAGTTCAAAACAAACAAATGTGAGGTGACGCATTTCGGTCGGTCTAATTTTAGATGGGGCTATACAATGAAGGAAGACCTTCGGGGAAAAAAAGTTGATGGACAGAGAGATCTGTGAGTACAGGTCCATTATACACTGAAGGTCGCTGCACAGGTGGATAGAGTGGTCAAGCAGGCATATAGTATGCTTGGCTTCATTGGATGGGGTATTGAATAAAACGGCTGGCAGATCATGTTAAAATTGAACAATACATTGGTCTGGCCACACTTAGAATACTGTGCAAATTTCTGGTCGCCACATTACCAAAATGATGTGGACGCTTTGGAGAGGGCGCGTAAAAGGTTTAAGCGAATGTTGCCTCGTATGGAAGGTGTAATCTAGGAAGAGAGGTTGAGTTGTTTTGTTTTCATAAGAAAAAAGCAGTTTGAGTGGGACCTTTTTGATGTTTACAAAATCATGAAGGGTACAGACAGGATAGATAGAGAAAAGTTTTATGTCCCAGATTGAAGGATTAAATACCGAGAGGTCACGCTTTCAAGATGAGTGGTGAAAAGTTTAAGAGGGATAAAGTAGGTGGTGGGTGTCTGGAATGCGTTCCCAGCAGAGACGGGAGAGGTAATCACGGTAGATACATTTAAGATGCGTCTGGACAGATGCATGAGCAGGTGGGGAGCAGAGGGATACAGGTGCTTAGGAATGGGGTGACAGGTTTAAACAGTAGATTTGGATCGGCTCAGGCTTGAATGGATGAAGGGCCTGTTCCTTGTCTGCACATTTCCTTTGGTCTTTCTTCTTAAATTACGCCAATTTCATTACATATTCTGCGAGGTCTAAGTGCCTGAAGTGAATCGATGCTGAAACACTCGTCATAAAAATTCTGAGTGTGGGCTTTTGTGTGGTAGCGGGATCGAGGGTTTTAAGATGCTGGATTTTAAGCTTCAGTTTCTATCGAATCGTGGCTTCAAATACCAGCATCGTAAGTGAGCGACTATGTGGAGATGTATGCGAGAGAACTGCGCATGTGTGGATGCCCTTTAATTTGAGTGTTTGCAGCTCCTCAGTGTGCTTACCCTCTCGGTGATAAAATCAGCGACCGTCTCTGAAAACAACGCAAGTTCCTGCTGTCCGACGTATCCTCATATTCCGTCGATAGCTTTGCTTTAGGATATCTGCGTTGCCAGTTTCTGTATCTCAAATGGTTAGCGCAGTTGGCTGAAATGTTGGTGGTTCGAGCCCACCCAGGGAATAAGCCTCAAATATTTCAGCACAAGCATTCACCCCGACCATGTATTGACATTGGAACCGGGAAAACTCATCCATGATTCACCCCAAGTCCGCAGGGAGTGAGACGTTTACACGCAGCAGAATACGACATCACTTTCTCCAAGCTCCCAATGCCAACAGAGAGCGGCCACTGCAGCTTCAATCAGCGACTTTCTGCCAAGCCATGGGAACCAACTCGTGGAAACTCCTTCCTTAGTAACAGCTCTTTCCGTGAGAAAGGAGAAAAACTTTCACTTTAAATTGGAAAGGGCTTCAGGACATTGGAATGTTGCTCCAGTTCTTGGAACGTGTTATAAATAAAACTCCTGCCATGAAAATAGGAAGTGGTAAAAGGTTTTAGGTAGAAAGAACAAAGAAAGTGTTGATTGAGACGACTCTGTCTCGTCAGCAGATAGGAAATGCCCAACACTGTAAACGGAAATGATTGGATTTCCTTAGGTAACGTCCCGACTGATTTACGGCCTGCCAGAGTGATTGGAAATCACATCAGCGATATAAAGGTGAGGGTAAAAATATGAAGATATTAAGGTTGAAACTTAAATCCCGCGACAAGTGCTGAATAGATTGTAATGCTTTGAAGGAATAACTGAAGTGTAAGGTGTGAATGATATTGTGATTAAGAGCAATGAACTGGATCCTAACAAAGTGCTGATGAATTATGCTCGCAATGTAATAGCAAACTAATCCACAGTGCACCGTGCTTGGTTAGCTCAGTCGGTGCAGTGTGAGATGCTTAATCTGTGGTTGGTGGGTGCAAGCCTCACAATGGGCGCTTTCACCGTTTAATACAATTCCGGCTCTTCTTTCCACGTGCAGTATTGCAACCCTTCGCAGGGGAATGTTCTTGCTGCTTTCATTGACACATCTGTCCGCCTGCTTTTGATCACACGTCGGTTTCTGAGTGAACACTGTTTCCATTTTACTGGAGACACCAGAGACAACTTTATCAGTGCAGCCGAAAATACGATGAATGATGTCCGTTTCAAAATGTAAGGTTCCAAACCAACCGTGCACCACCCAAAGTGTTCAAAGGCACGGAAAGTGAATGGCGACTTGCTAGCGGTCTGACAGAAACGGATCAATGTCACATGGGTACTGAACCAATTTTTAGTGATTCAGATTGTTCTGATGGAAACCGAAGGGCACTCTCCCTCAACGTTTTGCAATTGTTCTTCTTGTGTTTAACGTAATGAACAGTATATTGTCAGTAACGAGGGTGGAGGTGCGGCAGGATCGTGAGGTTTCAGTGTGGGACATAGACACAGTAAGTCAAATATCTCCAGAGCACGGGAGAGCTGTTTGGTCCAGGATCACTGCCATCTTCTCTTACTACACCAACAAATGACATTACTGGAAAATGCTGGTAGCATCTTGGAAATATAAATCGATTTAAGACTTCAGGACTAGTGACACTCCTTTTCCATGTGCATCTCCACCTGCTTTTGCACACTCTTCCTTTTTATTGAATGTCTCCTGACTTCCAACTTTATATTCAGCTTCTCTTTTATTACTTCCTCTTCAACCATTTTCCCAGTCTCCGATTTTGTATCATAACTGTTCCATCTTTCACATTGCCCAGGACTTCGAACTGAACAAATAACTCTGTTTCTATTTCCTTAGATAGCAGATGGCCAGAGACTGGTCGGCAGTGTTGTTCCGAAACCTCATCCATGATTCACCCCGAGTCCACAGGGAGCAAGACGTTTACACGCAGCAGAATACGACACCATGTTCTCCAATCCCCCGATGCCAACTGAAAGCGGCCACTGCAGCTTCAATCAGGGCTTCCTGCCAAACCCTGGGACACAGCTCGTGGAAACTCCTTTCTCATGAACTGCTCTTCCCGTGGGAAAGGAACAAAACTTCCATTTTAAATTGGAAACGGCTTCAGGAGATTGGAAGGTTGTTCCTGTTCTTGGAACGTGTTATAAACAAAACTCCAGTCTTGAAAATAAGGAGTGGTAAACGTTTTAGGCAGGAAGAACAAAGAAAATGTTGATTGTGAGGACCCTGTCTTGTCAGCAGATGGGAAATTCCCAATACTGTAAACAGAAATGATTGGGTTTCCTAAGGTAATTTTCCGACTGATTTACTGTCTGACAGAGTGACTGGAAATCACTTCATATGAAAATATTCGGGTTGGATCTTAAATGCCGGGACCAGTGTTAAATAGATAGTAATGTTTTGAAGAAATAACAAAAGTGAAAGATGTGAAGTTATGTTCTTTGTGATTGGGAGGAATGAGCTGGATCTTTACAAAATGTTGTGCCAGGTGAATTATGCTCAGAATGAAATAGCAAACTAATTCATCGTGTCCCAAGCCTGGATATCTCAGTTCGGTGCAATGTGAGTTGTTTAATCGTTTTCGCTGTATAATAGAGTTCCAGCTCTTCGTTCCACATGCAGAATTGCAAGCCAACGCTGGTGGAGTATTCTTGTTGTTTTCGCTGACACATATGTCCTCCTCCTTTGATCACATGTCGGTTACTGAGTGAAAACTGTCTGCACTTTACTGGAAGCGCCAGATACAACTTTATCAGTGCAACTGAAAATACTATGAATGATGTCCATTTCAAAACGTGAGTTTCCACTTCATCCGTGCACCAACCAAAGTGTTCAAAGACACAGAACGCGAATGGCCATTTGTTAGTGGTCTGACAGAGACGGCTTAATGTATCATGGGTCCTGAACAAAAATTAACTGATTCAGAATGTGCTGATGGAACGGAACGGAGCTCTCCCTTTACATTTTGCAATTGTTCTTGTTGTGTGCTAATGTAAGTTTATGTAATAAACAGTTTATAGCCAGTAACGAGGGTTGGGGTGGGGAAGGATTCTGACGTTTCAGTGTGAGACAGACGTGATCTGATCGAACGGATAAGTCAAATATTCTCAGAACATGAGAGAGCTGATTGGTCCATGATCACTCCCATCCTCTGTTTCAGAATCAACAAATTAAATTGCTGGAAAATCTCAGCAGGTCCGGTCGCATCTTGAAAATGAAAACCGAATGAGATTTCGGGACTGGTGACACTTCTTTTCCATTTCCATGTCCCTCTACCTTTCTACAAACTTCCTTTTTATTGAATATGTCCTGACTTCAAACTTTATATTCAGTTTCACTTTTATTGCTTCCTCTCCAAACATTTTCCCAATCTCTATAATTGTATCATGCTTGTTCTATCTCTCACTTTGCCCAGGATTTCCAACTGAACAGATAACTCTGTTTCTATTTCCTTAGATACCAGATGGCCAGAGATTGAAAGACATAGGAGCGCTTAGCGCTTTCAGAATATCTAATCTGCTTCGCCATTCAATCTTGGCTAATATCGTTCTTAACCACATTCTCCAGTCCTCTCCCTGAACACTTACTCCTCAGTCTTAGGATCCAGTCCTTTTCCCAGTGTGTGTCCTAATCCGTCCCCAAACCCTCCACATGTGTTGGCAGCTGTTACACCGTATCTACGTGTCATCAATCTCAGTTTCAGTGATTCTCGGCAAACACGAACTTTTCTGAGCAGCTCTATCGGGTCGCTGTGATCCTACGGGGGAGCAGTAATCATCTTCATCTCCTACGGAAAGGATCGGCGCTTCAAAAACAAACGGACAGAAAGAAAGATAGGCTTGTGTGTCAAGTTATGTGGAGGTAATTGCTTTCTGACCTGGTCAGTAAACCTTACTCTGTATATCCCCGCATATTCTAGCTGTCGTGATGAAAGGGAATACAAGTCCAATTAATTGCGATCTACGCTTTTATTCGATATGTATTCTTCCTTGTTCTGAATATGCAGGGATGTTTCCAGCACTGATGGTTACCATTTCTAAGAGTGCATGCCGCGGGCCCTGATCTTTTCTGGAGAGCAGCAGTATCAGTTTGTGCGAAAGTGGCCCCGTACAAAGATTAGAAGAAACATTGTTGTTCCCTCTTTCCGGACGACAGTCTTTCATATCATGATCGATGGGGCTTTATTGCATTCTCATCAGCAAACCTTGTTTTGAATTTATTCGCCCAATACTACTGTAGCGGTGAAAAGAATATAATTCCGAATACCTGCTGCGAGAATTTCATTTTCACATTTCTATTCGCAGTGGTCCTTCATATGTGGCGATATCTATATCACTGCTGGCCATCCTGTTTAAGAGTGCCGTTACATATGTTCCTCTGTCTTCGCGCTGCAGGGAAAATTGTCTGCGCCTTTTCAGCCAATATTTCCTAGATATTTCAACATGATATTCTTTATTTTTTCAATCATGTCCTCTTTAAGGACACAGTTACCGGGCACTGATCCTTTCTGTAACAACAGTACCGCATTTCCTTTACATGCGAAGGTGGCCTGGATCAGTAACAAGGAGAGCATTAATTTCCTTCTGTCACAGCGAACACCGGATTCATGATGTTAGTCTCTGTCAAATGCATCTGAAAATGTGCTCTGAAAGCTTCATTTGAACGCTGTCTGGCGTTTCTCAATGTGTGTCAACCAAAACCAGAAATCCTCAATCATAGTTTGGAGCAGTTCACATATTCGAGTTTCGAAGCAGCAGACACGGATACAGTTCATTCGGTCAACAACAGGAATGAAAAGATTTACAGGCACAGATGAACTATTGACTCTTGTTCTCATACTGTTACTAATATTACCGTGAGTCCTGAAGTCGAAGTCATGTTGTAACTGAAAATGAGGAAATCACCGACAGGCTGCCGAATGACGCAGTATGTATTTTGTTTTGTAGTTCTCACAGAGTTCCAGGAAAGTATGGCAGCGAGGGAGAGGAATGCAAGTCAAGTGCAGCTCTGGTGAAACACCTTCTGTCTGATTCAGTCATCAATAAAAAACGTGAATGCGACTAAAGCGGGAAACCTTTTCACAACTCGAACAAAGAGCAATCACGAACAGTGACCATCTCTTTGACATCTCAGATCGCCTTTGACCTTCCCTGAATATGTATAGAAACTAATTTTTGTACACCTCAAAGTGAGAAGTGTTTGATTTACCGACAATAAGTGAGTCGCATGTCCTTGATTGCCACATAGGTTTCCAACTCAGCTTGCAGCCAGGTGGCAGTTGCTCATGGCTCTGCTGGATAATGCACTATTATGGAGAAAGAAAAGGAAAGTTGGAACTCTTATTGGCTCTGGGTTTCGAATAATCTTGCTACGTGTTCTGCCATTCTCGGATTCCAGTGCTAAACCAGTTTTTCAGTTCATCCGAGATGCAGGAGGGTCGGCGTTTCTGGATGGAGCAGAATTCATCATCTCCAGTGATCACTTTATCTGAGGAGAGAAAATGAACAAAGTTTCACACAGTGACTAATGGGAATTGCATTCCGTTTCAGCATGGTAGCAGGTATGGGCTAGCAAATTCAAAGCCAGGTTTGCTGATGAGAACAACAAGCACGACCGCTCAGATAGAGCAATTCCTTCCCACCGCTTATTCTGCAGAACTGGTGCAGTTGCTGTGAGTATGATGCAGGGTATCATCAGGTACATGCTCTTGGGTTTCCGGTTTTGGCCTGTGTGCTCGCGTGGCTGAGCAACCTGAGACTCTGATTTCAGATTCCACTTCTTCAGAAGGCTTGTGTTTGCATCCCTGCGCGGCCACGTGTACTAATGGATTAAGCTGGCAACGTTTTTCAGGGATGAGTTTTGTTAAAGTTGAACAGAAAAAAAACAGTCATGTCTTCTAACCCGGCTGTGATGTGGCACAGCAGAAAACAACCAACATGTCAGTGCCCATGTTTTCCCCTTGTGCTGTAGTTGTCACGTTTCCCTCCAGCTCGAAACTCTTAGGGCGGCCCTTTTAGGGCGGCACCAGCATAATATGCGGCTCAAAAACAGGCTGCGCCAATCTTTCATATTCCAGACAATTTGCATTTTTCACCGTTTCTCTGAAAGTGAATGTAGATATTTATTACCCTGTTTATGTGAAATTAGGTTCTACATTGAATCTGCTCGCAGTTTTCTGTTGTTGTTGCGAAAAGGAGGGAAATTGCGATATGAAACTTGGTTACTTTTCCCTAATTTCCTTAATTTCTGTCCTGATGAGAGAGGCTGGTGATTGGTCCTCTCGATCCGGTGGAGACATCAGCCCAATTGTTAACCTCATCTAATCGAGACTGTAACTGGTAATCTTCACTTTTCATGGTTCATTGTTAGTCAGTTCTGATTCATGTTACTTGAGCACTTTCCTGGAAGTATTGGTGCACTAAGGCGCCAGTACGTTGAAAGCAGCTTTTGGAATTGTCTCGCTTAATTTGTGTGAGCAGCTCATGACCAGACGACTTGCTCTGCCTCACAGACAGCATTCATGAGTCCGTGTGTCTGAAAATAGGTTCTCTTTGTCAGTTCTGCTTCTGGTCATGAGTTGTCAGTTTTTGGTTTCGCTGGAGAGCTGCGCGGGCAACATGATTTGTGAGGTATTTTCTGCAGCCAAAATCTCCCACTGAGAAGTTGGGAATGTGTCAAGAAGAATGGTTATTGGCAGCTGGTTTTAACCGCAGCAGCCTGTGGGAGTTATCTCAAATGGGAGAGTACTCGCTTTGCATGCGAAAGATTGTGGGGTTGCTAGCTGCGTTCTCCATCCTCTTTTAGGGCGGCACCGTGGCTCAGTGGTTAGCACTGCTGCCTCACAGCACAAGTGTTCCACGTTTGATTCCTGTGCGTAGTTTGCACATTCTCCCTGCGTCTGCGTGGGTTTCTTCCCACACTCCAAAGATGTGCAGGGCAGGTGAATTTAACATGCTAATTTGCCCATAATGATCGGTGCATTAGTTCGAGCGAAATTGGTCTGGGTGGATTACTCTTTGGAGGGTTGGTGTGGAATAGTTGCGCTGAAGGGCCTGTTTCCATACTGTAGGGAATCTAATCTAACCATCTTCCAGAAAACTAGCCCAACGCACCGACCAAGTGATGAGTGCCTATTCAAACTGGTGTTCGCCACTGCAGCATCTCAGAGGGGCTGAGCCCATAAACAAACGCTCTATTTGCCAAATTTTCACGTTTATTCTTTTCCAACTTTTCTGTCTGTATACAGATCCATATGCCTTTGAAATGTTGAGAGTATACCAGACTCCACCACTAAATCTGACAATTCATTCCAAACACGCAAACCTTTCTGTGTGAAAAAAACAATGTCCTTCAGATCCCTTTTAAATTTTACCACTCTCCCCTGAAAACATTGTTCCCTTGTTTTGAACTTGCCTGCCTTGGGAAGAAATAGTCATTGACCATTTACTCTACCGTCTCCTTCATATTGATATAAACCTCTGTAAGCCCATCCCTCAGCCCTCAAGCTCCAGGGAAAATGTTCATATCCTATTCAGCTTTACGCTACAGTCCAAACACTGTGTGCCTTGCAACATCCTCATAAATTTTATCGAACTTACGCGAAGTTCGCCATTGAAAGTGCGTGTGGGTAAGTGCCTGAAGTGAGGCGATGCTGAAACACTAATCATGAAAAACGTGGTTGCAGGGGTTTGTGTAGCAGCGTGGCAGAGGTGTCGAATGAGCTGTCTTTCAACTATAACCTCGATCCAGTCATTGATTTGAATTCGCATCACGACCAGAACCACAGTTGAAGTCGGGAACTCTGTTTTTCATGAAAGACATATAAACAGTGCGATGTCAGTATTTGATCCCATATTCTGCTGTTTTTTGATAGGAACTTTCACTAACTAAGGCTGAGGAACTGCCCAAGCTCAAAGATTCAAAACTATGCGTGCATTTACTTGGCTATTCGAACACAGGAACTCGGACTCATTTTTTGTGTGTTTCACAGTTACTCGGTGTAAATTTAAAACAGCCTCTGGTGATCCAGAAGAGTTCAAAGCTGGATTTTCTCCACTGAAAATGCACAGGACGACGCAATCTCTTATTGCTTTTGTTGTAAACTGATAACTTAGACTGTTTAAGCTGACAGGATAACGCGATCCATCCATCCTCTTGGGCACCGCCTTAATATCCGCAAAGGTAAACTCACACTAAGAGGAATGGGCTCATTGTGGTGAATTGTTAAGGAGTGGTGTGTGAATCAGAGTGAATAGTGGTCAGTAAATACTGACACTGACATTGAACGTTGCAACACCAGCTCCTCACTCACTTGCTGTCTCATGCCTCCCAGTCATCATTGTCTTTCACATTTTCCTCCCGTCCGTTCCACTTCTCAACTTATTCCCGACAGCTTGCAAGTGTTCCCTTAGAAACTGCAGCTTTAGGAAACGTATTACTGGGATAAAGTCATTGCTCAATGTGATGGGATGCACCGTCAATCCCTAATTACTCGAGAGGTTGAGATTTTGAGTTACTCCGCATAACCCTGGATGTCCTCAGTAGCGGGGTACAGGCATGATGCCATGAGGCAAGGGTTTAGACGTAGTGACATTGAAGGAACAGCGAAATATTTTCAACTGGGAAACGTGAGAACCTTGAAGGGGTAATTGCTGTGATAGCTTTCGCTTGTATTTGCTGCCATTGTCCTTCCAGAAAGATACTGATCGATCACTGAATTTTTCTGGCAGGATCCGTGTGTGTGTTCTGGGTGCAGCCAGGATTTAGTTTTCATTCGGATAATTCACAAGAAGCGAATTAAATCTACATCTCCTGACTGAAAGCCTGTTCTGTGCAATGCAAAATCAGACTCGTATGCAGGGATGTCCATTGATACTGTAGTAGCCTTTGGGACCTGTACAAACTCTAGTGCCTGCTCTTCACGTCATAATCGTCTTCGTCAGCAGTGTTACTCTCTCCAAGTTTCCAAGTCGGTTCATATTATCACCCTTGGTTTCAATGTGAAGAAGGCAACACTTTGATAATCTGATGTTGTTCAGCAGATATACTGCAGCAAGTTAAGTAAAGACTGATGCAAACACGAGCTCGTTTTGAGCTGCGCTGATGTTTTGGCAGCAAGAAAGGCATCGTTCTACTCGCCTCATTCCGGATGACGGGCTCGAAATGACCAGTGGTTTCTCGCTGAATTAGTTCAGGCTCTGGAATGTAAAAAACTTCAAATATGAAAGTACAGTGAAAGGAAATGGTTCACAGAGTGGGGAATTCCAAGTGAAACAGTGACGGTGATTATGTTTGCTGATTTTTCGCCTTGTGAATGCTGTTTCCCTGATGTGGACGTTTACATTACCTATAGACAAACTGTCACAGCCAAACCTGGTCTTTGGGTCAGTGACGGAATTGGTAACACGCCTGACATCGAGTTAGGGGATTGTCGGTTCGCATTTAAAATCGCGAGGATGTAGCGTGCTAGTCCATTCCTGCTGGCTGTCAGGAACGGAAGGGTTTGGGTTTTCGAATTTACAGTTTCTTTCGCCCTCTTCAAATTCTAGCTCAGATCAACGTCTCTCATTGTCTGTAGAACTGGCTTTGGTTTAACCAAAAGCTGCCTTTTGGCGGTTGAACTTGCATGTTGGAGCGGACAGCTGAAGTGAAGCACAAGGAGCTGGTCAAATCCTGAGAACTCTGCCACTCTCGGGGTATGTGTCTATGTGTCTCTTTCTGTGGGAGACACGACGTGGGTAATAACACAGTGTGACTATGTCAAACTTCAATCCCATTGTTGTGTCATCTAAGATCAAAGCGAGAACCTCACTGCCGTTTGCACTGGAAACATCAGAACACATAAGGTGGAAACTGGGAATGGAATAGACGAATGTCTTTAAACCAGACTGCACCATGGGCCAAATGGGCTTTTCCATTCTGCAAAACTTGAATACCAGTAGAAAACAATCTGCAGTGAAACTGATCAGAAATGAAAGGGAAAAGCCATTTCATTGAGAATAAGTGCAAGATCGTCTGTCTTCATTCACTGTAATGTCGCAGTTAGGATTTGGAACTAGAAATGCCATGGCATTAGTTCTATTTTCGGACTGGGAATGAATGTTTTATTGTGCAAGTATATCGTGGTACCAGTATTTCTGACCACTGGTCCGAACCTGGTAATGCTTGGTTTTGTGCCAGGTTATCAAAAATCAGAAAGATGCAGGTTTTGGAAAGCTGAACTAAAAACGAGAATTTATAGAGAATCCCGCTACACCTGGCAACATCTGTGGAGAGAAACAGATTTTTTTTTAGATGGACAGGAAACAGGTTAGTTATAGATTTCTAGATTATACTGTTGGGAAAATGATAATCTTACCTGTCGAATCAGGATATTTATCAAAATCACTCTTGAGCTTACAAACGTCGAATTTACAATCTTTAAATGACTTAATCAGCTGTCATGCTACTTTCATTTTCCTGAGCTGGTGGAAGGCTATGTTTTAATGGCTACATTTCCTTTTGCTTTCTGTTATTTAGCAGTCACGCCGAATGGAGAATTGTTTCTTTCAGTGTCTGCCTCAATGTGTGTCTTCGTTTTTTCTATATTTGTCTCTGTATCCTCCTGGGCCTTTTTCACATTCTCCGACTCTCTGGCTGTCCATATCCCTCATTTCCCATTTCTGCTCTTGAAAAGCCTGACATTCACAGACAGCTTGAGATTCGAACTGCTGAGAGGCTTTCTGACGCCTGGCTGGAGTCGGTCGAAGTAGTCTCACATTCTCTGGATAATGCGTCTGTCACTTCGACCTGAAGCAAGGAGACATTTCTTCCTCAAAATCTAAAGACCCTTTCGAAGTTAAAGTTGAATTCCTTATCCAACAGAAAAAGAAAGTAATTACATGATAGCTGAAGAAGAACAAGGATGCATTTACTGTTGGTGTACAACGAATGAATGGTGACAGCAGAGAATGAGGGTGATCATGTCGTGGTGTCAGTGCCATTACCACAACCTTCCCCCGGAATGCTGCAGTGTCTCCTGCCTCACCACTTAATTTCCACAAAAGTGGGAATGAAGGAATGAGAATAAGAGGATGAGAAGCAGAAGTGCTTGTGGAACTGCGGGAAGAATCTCCAGATTAAAATAGCAGTTAAAAAGAGCAATATACACTATTGGAGTTAAACCAGGAAAATGAAGCCGGAACGAGAAATCAGAATATACAGCAATTCAAACAGGACACTGAGTTTCTCGATCAGCAACACAATACTTGCGAGAAATAACGAGCTTTCAATACAATGAGCAGGCACCAGTGTGTTGGGAGTTGCTTTCACCAGCTAATCCACGGCACCACGTTAAAAGGCAGATTTGTCGTCCATATGTGCAATGTCTGAACCATTTGATCACAGGAATTCGAAAACGTGTTTTCTGTATTAGCGTTGCTCAGTATGAATGGCAATCAAACTCTGCTTGTGCAAAAACAGACATTTCAATGCTGAGCATGCCCCACTGAAAAGGCACAGAAAAATATAGTATCCTCTTGCATTGGCATCCAACAGATATTTTCATCTGTTTAAACTGACAGAATAAAGAGGATGTGCTCATCTCCTCTCGCGTCCCATTAACCACGTTAATACACACGCAGGGATTTTCAAACCAAGATGAACAGGCTCATTGTTGTGAATTGACAACAGTGGTGTGTGAGTCATTGCGAACAGTGAGAAATAAATGCTGAACCAATAGCACTGACACTGAGCCTTGCACCATCAGCTCCACACTCACATCTTGTGTCATGTCTCCTCGGTATCAATGCATTTGACTTTAATTATTCTACCTGCACCTCTCCTCAAATTATTCCCTACCGCTTGCAGTGTCAAATTAGTACATGCAATTATTAGAAATGTATTTCTGGGACACAGTTGTCTTTCAATGACATAAGATTCACTGCCCATCCCTAATTATCCCAAAGATATAGGGGACGAGTTACTTTTGTTAACTCCTCAAATCCTTAGTATGGAGGTACTGACAAGAAACCGCTAGAGATGCAGTTCCTGGATTGCGGAAAGCAGACCGACCCCAAATTGCTAACGTAACTCACCCAGGGAAGAGCAGATGGAGCTGAAAATGTGTTGCTGGAAAAGCGCAGCACGTCAGGCAGCATCCAGGGAACAGGAGAATCGACTTTTCGGACATAAGCCCTTCTTCAGGATGTTCCTTGGATGCTGCCTGACCTGCTGCGCTTTTCCAGCAACACATTTTCAGCTCTGATCTCCAGCATCTGCAGACTTCACTTTCTCCTCAAAGAGCAATGGACCCCACTCTGTCAATGTAACTCAACCAGGGGACAGAAGTCTGACAGCACACGATCAATGTAACTCAACGAGGAAATTATGGCCTGACCGCACTCTGTTAATGTAACTCACCCAGGGAAGAGTAGACTGACGCCACTCTGTCAATGTTAGTCATCCAGGGAAGAGCAGACTGACCCAACACTTTATATGTAACTCACCCAGCAAATGGCAGACTGACACCACTCAGTCAGTATAATTTACCCAAGAAAGAGCAGACTGATGCCACTCTGTCAACGTAACTCACTCAGAGAAGAGCAGGCTGGACCCATTCTGTCTCTGTCACTCATCCAGGAAAGAGCAGGTTGATTCTGTCAATGAAACACAAGCAGGGAGACGAGCCTGACCCCAGTCTGTCAAAGTAACTTACTCAGAGTTCTGTCTGTCTATGTGAATCATCCAGTGAAGACAGTAATGAAACCATACTTGCTGTTAAACTCAGACAGAGAAGAGCAGACTGTCACGACTCTGAGAAAGTAACACGCCCGTGTAGGAGCAGACTGACACCACTCTCTTAACGTAGCTCACCCAGGGAAGAACAGACTGAGTGCACTCTGTGATATTACTCACTCAGAAAGGAGCAGACTGATCCCTTTATGTTAATATGACTCTCCCAGGGAAGAGCAGATGAAGCCCAATCTGTCAATGAGACTCAACCAGGGAAGAGCACTCTGACCTCACGCCATCACTTTAACACAACTAGGAAATTGCAGACTGACCGCATTCTGTCAATGCAACTCACCCAGGGAAGAGCAGACTGATCCCACACTGTGCAAATAACTCACTACGTGAAAAGCAGACTGACGCCACTCTGTCAATGTAACTCGCACAGGAAAGAGTAGACTGACGCCACTTTGTCAATGTTACTCACTGAGGGAAGAGCAAACTGACGCCACTCAGTCAGTGCTACTCACCGAGGGAAGGGCAGACTGACTCCACACTCTCAGTGTAACTCAGCAGACTGATCCCATACGGTCAATTTAAGTCATTCACTGAAGAGCATTCTGACCCCACTCTATAAATGTAATTCACTCAGGGAAGAGCAGACTGATCCCATTCTGTCTATGGCACTCACCCAATGAATGAACACTAACCCCAATCTACCAATGTAACTCACCAGGGAAGAGCAGACGGAAGCCAGACTGTCAACATAAATTATCGATGGAAGAGAAGGATTTCAGGACACGAGAACGAAGCATTATTTCCAATGTATGGTGGTTGAGTTCGACCGCACTTGGACTACAGTATGAGGAATTATTATCCTCAATTTAGGAAAGATACTAATGCCATATGAGGGATACCACGAATGGTGATTAGCCTTGGTATCATGGATGAACGTTAGTCCTGTGAATTGAAATTGGGCAAATATGACCCCTTCATACTTAATGCGTCACTTTCCCTCTGGCACCCTCATACTTCCTGCATCACTCACACCCTGACACATGCGCACCTACTGCATCCCTATCAGCCAAACCCCACTCACTAACGGCGTCACTCTCTCTCTAACCTGCTCACACTTCATGCATCACCATCACCTTGACACTCTCTCACTTAGTGCATCAATATCAGCCTGACCCCCCACGCTTACTGCATCACTACCAACCTGATCCCTTCAAATGTACTGTGTCACTATCAGACCGACCCACTCACACTTGCAGCATCACTACACTTTGACCCCCCCAAACTTACAGCGTCCAGATCACACTGAACCTTTCACTTATCTTGCATCACCTTCAGCCAGACCCTGCACACTATCACTCTGACCTCCTCATACTTGCTGCATCACTATAACCCTGTCCCACTCACACCGTGTGTGTCACTATCACCCTGACAACTCATACTCACTGCACCACTATGATCCTGACTCCATCACAATTAGTATATCATTATCAGCCTGACCTCTTACACTTAATGTGTCACTATAAACCTGTCCCCTCACATTTCCTGTGTCACTCTCAATCTGACACCCTCAAAGTATCTGCGTCACTGTCACCCTGAACACGTCACACTTACCGCATGGTTGTCTACCTGAAACCTCACACTTATTGCGTCACAATCATCCTGAGCGACTCACACTTACTGCGTCACTAGCACGCCAACACTATCACCTTTACTGCGTCACTATTGGCCTGACACCTCACACGTACTGCATCACTATTAGCCTGACCCGCTCACATGTTTTGTGTCACTACTACCCTGACCCCCTCATAATTGCTGTGTCGCTATCAGCCTGAGCCCCTCACTATCACGCTGACCAAGCTCACAATTACAGCATCACTATCCACCTGACCCCTTCACACTTTCTCTGTCATTATCACCCTGACCCTCTCACACGTAATGCGTCACTGTCACACTGAGACACTCACATTTTCTGCGTTTTTATCAGCTGGACCCGCCGGCACACAGCATCACTATCAACCTGGCCCCTCACACTTGCATGCCTTAATATCAGCGTGAACCCCTCACACTTACTGCATCACTGTCCTTCTGCCACCCTCACACTTACTGCATCAGTTTCACCTTGACATGCTCAGTTTTACTGCGTCAGTATCAGCCTGAAAGCCACACACATATTGCATCACTATCAGTGACGCCCTCGCACTTCCTATGTTAATATCATCCTCACTCCTAAAGCCTACTGCGTCTCTATCTGCCTGACTCCATCACACTTTTTGTGTCAGTATCAGACTGACGCCTCACGCTTACCATGTTACTAAAACTCTGCCCCATCACACTGACTGCGTCACTATCAGCCTGATCCCTCAGGCGTACTGTGTCAATATCACCCTGACCCACTCACACTTTTTGTATCAGTTTCAGTCTGAAGCCTCTCACTTACTGTGTTACTAAAACTCTCCCACCTTACACTGACTGTGTGACTATCAGCCTGACCCCTTCATATATACTGCGTCAATATCAGTCTGACCACTCAGACTTACTGCGTCACTCTCACTCTGATCCTCTCTCATTTACTGCGTCACTCTCACCCTGACCTCCTCACATTTACTGCGTCACAATCACCCTGACCCACTCACACAGTCTTTGCCATTTTCACCTTGCCGGCCTTATTTTTATTGCGTCACCATCAGCCTAACCGCCACACACTTATTGCGTCACTTTCAGTCACGTCCTCACACTTCCCATGTTACTATCACCCTGAATCCTTATACTTATTGTGTCACTATCAGGCTGACCCTTCACACTTACTGTGTCACTATCAGCCTGACTCCATCACATCTATTGTGTCAGTATCAGGCTGACGCCTCACACTTATCTTGTCACTAAAACACTGCCCCGTCACATTGACTGTGTCACTATCAGCCTGACCCTCTCACACTTACTGCTTCACTATCGCAATGCCCCTCTCTCACTTATGACGTCATTTACGCCATGACACCCCACACTTGCTGTGGCACTATCACACTGAGGGCCTTACACTTAGTGTCACTGTCATCCTGACGCCTTACGCTTACTGCGTCACTATCACACTGGTATCTCACACCCACTGTGTCACTATTATCCTGTGCCGCTTACATCTATTGCGTCACTATCACTTTGACCCCAACACACTAACTGCATCAATATCAGCCTGACCATCTCACACATACTGCGCCACCAACAGGCTGACTCCCTCACATATACTGCGTCACTATCAGACTTACCCACTCATGCTTACTGCGTCACTATCACCCTGACTACCCACGCTAACTGCATCAAGATCATTGTGCCCCCATACACTTACAGCGTAACTATCATCCTGACAACGTCGCGCTTACTGCGTCAAGATCAGCCTGATCCCCTCAAACTTAATGCGTCACTATCAGCTTCAACACTCACATTTACTGCGTCACTTCTAGCACTACTCCTGCACACTTACTACATCCCCATCCGCCTTACCCCCTCGCATTTACTTCATCACTATCAGCCTGAGACACTCACACTTACAGCTTTACTACAACCTGGCCCTGTGAGTGCATCTACATCACTGTCACCCTGACCCTTTGCCCATACTGCGTCACTATAAGCCTAGCCCCTCAAATGTTCTGCGTCACTATCACACTGACATCTCACACTCACTGCGTCACTATCACCCTGACCCCTCACAATTACTGCATCACTACAATCTGACCCCCTGAAAGCATCTGCGTCACTGTGACCCTGACCCCATCCCACTTGCCATGTCTCCATCACAATGAGCTGAAAATGTGTTGCTGGAAAAGCGCAGGAGGTCAGGCAGCATCCAAGGGACAGGAGAATCGATATTTCGGGCATAAGCCCTTCTTCAGGAATGGCAAATAAAAGAAGAAGGGCTTATGCCCAAAACGTCGATTCTCCTGTTCTTCTATGCTGCTCGACCTGCTGCGCTTTTCCAGCAACACATTTTCAGCTCTGATCTCCAGCATCTGCAGTCCTCACTTCCTCCAGCATCATAATGAAACATTCACACAGTCTGCTTCACTGTCATCCTGACACCTCACACTCACTGGATCACTACCATCCTCCCCCTCATACTGACCTGTCACTAACATCCAGAGCCGCTCACACTTATTGCGTTCCTATCAGTCTGCTCCCAACACACTTTCTGCGTCACTATCAGCCTGACACTCGCACACTTCCCGCATCACTATCAGCCTGAACTCTCACAATTTCACCCTGTGTATCAGTCTGACTATCACCCTGTCACTTAACACTTACTGGCCAGTATTAGCCTGACGCCCTCAACATACTGCATCAATATCAGCCTGAACACTCACACTTACTCCGTCACCATCACGCTGACCACCTCACACTGACTGCGTCACTATCATCCTGTCCCCTCTCACTTCCTGCATTAGGATCACTCTGACTCAGGGACACTTACTGCATCATAATCAGCCTGACCCCTCACACATACTGTGACACTATCAGCCTGACCCCACCACATTTGCTGCGTCTCTATCAGTCTGACCCCCTCACACTTACTGCTTCACCATCAGACTGACCCCTCATAATTACCGCATCACTATCAGCCTTACACCTCATACTTACTGCGTCACTATTCCCCTAACACCTCACTTTTATTGGCCAAGATCAGCCTGACGTTCTCAACTTACTGTGTCACGACCAGCCTGAACGCACACACTTACTCCCTCACTATCACCCTGACTGTCTCACACTCACTGCGTCAGTCTCTGCCTGACCCCATCACACTTACTGCGTCACTATCACCCTGTCCCCTCCCACCTTATGCGTCAGGATCAGCCTGACACAGTAACACTTACTGCATCACTATCAGCCTGATCTCCTTCAAATTACTGCGTCACTATCAGCCTGACCCCTCACTCTTACTGCGTCACTGTCACACTGACCCCTCACATGAAGTACTTCAATCATCCTGACCACCTCACACTTACTGCGTCACTATCGGTCTGATCCCTCAGACTTACTGCATCACTATCACTCTGACTCCCCTCACTGCGTAACTATCGGCCTGATCCACTCACGCAGTCTGCGTCACTACCACGCTGACACCTCATCCTCATTGTGTCACTATCATCTTCACTCCATCACACTTATTGAGTCACTGTCAGTCTGATCCCCTGTAATGGAAAATTATCATTTTTGTGAAATCTGTGAAAGCATGTTTGAAACAAAGAAGTATGGACCTAACTTAGCAAAAAGACAGAAAAAATGTAAAGTTCAACCTAATTTATAGCTGACTCTCAAGGCCAATAATCTATTATATCAGCAGTCAATGAATTAGAAAAAGCAACTCCATGTGTGGAAAGGAACTCGACTGATCCAGGTTTCTGGCTTGAGGTGTGATAAGGCAAGGCGATACATAATATAAAGGGAATATATGAAAACCATCAGGCGTCCATTTTATGAGGCGTCTTGCAAATGTGTCGGATCCACTCTGCAAATTTCAAAAATAAACTTTTCCTTTGCTCTTGGGAGCATTTGCGGTGAGTCGATTGAAATTCCATGGCAGTAAACCAGGGGGCTCACCTGGGACCCTGCGACTGGGTAAGATTTGAAGATTCCCAGGAGGTGTACGCGGCACTGTCTTGAAGGTCTTTCACTTCATCTCGAGCGCTGAATTAGCCCCTTTGCGTGAGAGGACTGGGGATACGTGGATCGCCCCAGAGTCGCGTTCCGAATCGAATAGGGGCAGGTTAAGAGTTGTGGCTAAAGTAATCCGACATAGAGACTCGTTCGAAGAGAATAAATGAACCAGGAAGAGGGACCAGTGAACTCTCGCGCGGTATTCGAGTAAAACTCAAGGGAAAGGATTGCCGTCTCTAGAGAGGTTAAGAGATAGCAAGAGTAACGGTGGTTTGAGACTCGGAGCCACCGTGGGCAGCGTTGGAGTCGCCAAAGCTGTACCGATTACGTGGGCTCTTGGTTTGTGAAAACCAAGGCAATGAGACGGTCGGGCCCAATGAGAGGGGACCTCCGGAGGTAAAAGCAAGTAGCACTGGCAAAGAGAAGATTATGGCAACGTGTGTGTGTGAGAGAGAGAGAGAGCGAGAGAGAGAGAGAGGGAGAGAGCTAGAGAGAGAAATACAGGCAGAGAGACAGACAGACAGAGACGAACACTTTTCCAATATCCATGAAAATCGGTTCCAGCAAGAGCGAACAAAAAGATGGTCGACAGACAACTCGGAATGGTCAAGAAAAAATACAATATATGCTAAATAATTATGGCCCAGTTTCTGTAAAGCAGTTAAAAATGTAAATCAAAGAATGTGTATTTTTGGAGGAAGGACGTTTTAGTAACATGCAGTTGCAAATGCTGAGGTCACCGTTGGAGGAGAGAGAGAAGGAGAAACGGAAGGGTAAAATAGAACCTGTGAATTGGAGTGCTTATAACATGTTGAAGGCTGAACCTGATTTTAGGGAAAGACAATCTCGAATAAGAGATAGATCAAGTACAGGTACAAACACCAGCGCACATGCACACACACACGGAAAACAACCTAATGAAGCTGTACAGTATCTTAAGACTGGATCAGATCCTGACCTTAATGGGTGCCCTCGAAGAGCTACAGCCCCCCTACGAGATCCACTTCGGGAAGATTCCAAGTCAACGGTCGCCGCCTCAGGTTCTGCTGAATCACCAATAGCATATCGTACCCACAATCAATTGAACAGAATCCCTAAAGAAGTCGAGACAATGTCCCAGTACCTTAAGCACCTCACGAAAGTCGATAACGTCTATTGTGGACTGATACCACCCAAGGACATAACGACGGCAGAGATCACGCCGTATGAGGCACACCTGAGGAGCAGCTTCATCAAGTACGAAACAACAAAATAGGTAATAATATACATGTATAACCTGGGACATGGGAAAGCTGAATTAGATAGAACAATAAGTGTACATGCTGAAAAATTTCTGGCTCAAGAGAACCATAACCGGAAATTAAAGATGGAACAGCAATCACATAAACCTCAGCTTATTGTGATGCAAATGGTCGTTCACTCGTTGGAGGGAGGAACTGCGGGAAAAGAGAGAGGCACAGGTGGAGTTCGCAAAAGAGGAAGGGATCGCGGAAGTGCGCTTGCCGAGATAGATCTGGTTGGTGCTTTGTTTGCGGAGCAATGGACCACTGGTCGAGACAGTGCCCGTACAGACAGCCTCAATCGGTCCTGGAGGCTGGACAGCATGGTGATTGACAGGGGACGACTGAAGTTAATCCTATTAACACCTTTTTTTGTACGGGAATATGCTGCACTGCACAGCACACATACACCACGATGGCCCTGAGGAACCATTAGAGAAATATTGGTTCAGGAGATTGGTTAAACCAGATGAGTTGTTATTGTGCGAATTTTATTGAAGGGATGCAGATGTGCAGTCAGTGTGAACTTATGTCAAGTACCTGTGACATCAAGTAAACTCTATATTTTTGATGTGGAAGACTTGCTCCTCGCGTTTCACTGGCGAAGGTGTCCAGTGACTGGTGGCAGGATTTGGGGTCATGAGAACTAAAGGCAAAAATAACGAAATGTTGGGCATTCTGGGACGATGTGGGTATGTGGTTTAATGCAGATGTGCGGACATATAGGAAGAAATTAATTTGTCCAACTCAGGCAATAGAACAGTCGAGGTAACCCCCACTAGCCCTGAAGAGTCCAGAAGGCTGTCCTGGCGTTTCCCTAAGATAAACTTCTCAGACCCAAGATTAATAACGGTCCCTACTGAATTATGGGTAAAAGGCAAACATGATTTGGGGCTTATACGAGGTTGTGAACCAATACGAGTAACCACGAAGTCGGAGTATCGTCCTTGCAGGGCACAATACCCGTTAAAACCCGTTACTCCAGTCTTTCAATCCTTCCCAAAGGCTAGAGAGATAATCCCCTATGTAAACTCACCGGTGAGAACTCCCATTTTTCTCTCAAAAAGGCAAAAATTCCAAGTGAACCGGAGGACTGCAGGTTTGTTCAAGACCGACAGGCAGTCAATAACAGTGTTGTCCCGCGCGCATCAAATGTTCCCAAACCCTATCCTGTATTAGTTCAATTTAGACCGGACAGTAAATGGTTCCCTGCTGTGGATTTAGCAAATACATTCTTTAGTGTTACGGTGCATCCAGATAGTCAATTCTGGTTGGCTTTTTCATTCAAATGGAAATCTTATGAGTTCACACGACTTTGTCAATGTTATTGTGAGTCACCCACCATATATAATGAGGCTCTACGCAGGAGTCTGGAGACTCCTGGGTCTGCGCTTCTGCAATCTGTAGACGATTGCTTAATAGTAGCACCGACAGAGGAATAATGTGAGAAGGAGTCCCTTGCATTGCACGAGGGAAGGGCACAAAGCCAGGTTCGCAAAGCTTCGATTTATGCAATAACAAGTGAAGTTCTTCAGTCACTTAATATCTGAACAAGGGAAGGCCATTGGTCAGGACAGAGTGCAAGTTCAAAGTTTGGGAGAAGGTTTGTAGCTCGGGTACTCGTTGTTGTGGTTCTGTTCGCCGAGCTGGAAATCTTTGTTGCAAACGTTTCGTCCCCTGTCCAGGTGACATCCTCAGTGCTTGGGAGCCTCCTGTGAAGCGCTTCTGTGGTGTTTCCTCCGGCATTTATAGTGGCCTGTCCCTGTCCCTGACAACCGGAAGCGGCAGGGACAGGCCAGTATAATTGCCGGAGGAAACACCACAGAAGCGCTTCACAGGAGGCTCCCAAGCACTGAGGATGTCACCTAGACAGGGGACGAAACGTTTGCAACAAAAATTTCCAGCTCGGCGAACATAACCACAGTACAGAGAGCAAGTAATTCAGCAAATTCCAAGGCCTCACATGAAGAAACAATTGCTGTCCTTTTGGGGCATAAGCTCCTACTGAAGAATGTTTATCCCACATTACACAAATCTTGAGGCGCCCTGAAGTGACATGGCCCATGGAAAAGGATAGCAGAACCAAGGTCCGTTGCAATGGATCCCAGCGGCTGTGTTGAATTGAAAAAGACGTTTCAAAGTATACCTACACTGGGGATTCCGAATCCAAACAAGCCTTCTGTCAAACGGTAGATGAGAAACATGCCTGCATGACATCTGTGTTGTTGCAGGATCATGAGGGAAAATTCAGGCTGGCAGCTTATTTTTCAGCTAAGCTAGACCTCGTAGCGGCAGGATTGCGTAAATGGCTCCGAGCTGTGGTTGCAGCTGAAAAGGCTGTTGCAGTATCCAGGGATATAATCGGCTATGGCGACTTAACCAAACTGATCGCACATGCAGTATCCTTCCGAGCAAAAGACAGCACATATGTCGGCAGCGCGTTGACTCAGATACAATACTGTGTTATTGGAGAAGCCTAGCATTGCAATAAAACGATGTAACTTCCTTAATGCTGCTAATCCTCTCACTGGAGAAGGAGACGGAGACCCACATGGTTGTATCGCTGTAATTAATGAATTGTGCTGACTAGACAAGACTTCCAGAATTCACCACTTCAGAATCCAAATATGGCGGGTTTACTTTTGTGGATGGGTCAGCATTCAGGAGCAAGGAGATAGGCCAGAATTTTATTGGGCATGCTTTAGTAACTACCCATCAGGTATTCAAAGCGGGATCACTCGCTTCTCAACTGTCAGCGCAAGAAGCGGAGCTGATTGCCTTGACTGAGGCATGTAAATTGGCTAAGGGAAACACAGCGAATATTTAACCGATAGCAGATACGCATTCGGAGTTGCACATGATGTTGGAAGCCTATGGAAAAACAGGGACTTCTTGACCTTCACCGGAAGACCCATCACACACCGTGATCAGATTTCTGACCTCTTAGAAGCGGTCATATTGCCTAAATCAATCGCTGTGTGTAAATATGAAGCCCACACGAAATATAACGATTCCGTTTCTCAAGGAAATGCAAGGGCAGACTCAGCGGCAAGGACGGCAGCCAGCAGCCGGTAAATGATCAGTTTGACATGGGAATGCCAAAAATCCTTACACAAACAGCAGACGTTCGGGAGTCACAGTCGAAGTCCAGGCTTGAAGACACGTTTGAGTGGGAAAAAGCAGAGTGCAGTTTGAGGTAAGGGGTATCGTGTGGCCCCAATGTTAAACATATTCTACCACGATCATTATTTCCATTCTATGCCAAACTGACACACGGTAAGGAACATGTGTCAAAAGTGGGGACATTTGACAGCATTTCAGCACAGTGGTACACTGAGGGATTTACTCATTACTTCCAGAAATATTGTGAACGATGTGTTTTCTGTGCCACAATAATGTGGGGAGGGGAATACAGATGAGTCATGTATTCGAAACCCCAAAAACAATTTGAACATTTACAACTGGATTTTACCAAACTAACACCCTGCGAAGGAAAAAGGTATTGTCTGGTAATAGTTGATATGTTTTCCAAATGGGTGGAAGCGTTCCCCACGGCAAAGCAGAACGCCAGTGCCATGATCAAAGCTTTCCTAACTGAAATAATTCCGAGATGGAGCATCCCTGAGAAGCTTAGTAGTCCCAAGGTTTGTGAACGTTTATAGCTCCGGTTGAGCTGTACGTTTGTTATCCAGACGTTTCATTACCTGGGTAGGTAACATCATCAGTGGCGACGTCCAAGAGAAGCGAAGATGTTGTCTCCCGCTTTCTATTTATATGTTTGTCCTGGACGGGGTTCCTGGCGTTCGTGGTGATGTCATTTCCTATTCGTTCCCTACACTGTGCCTACCACCAAACGAGCGGTAGGGCAGCGGAAAGAGAAAATTCGACCTTAAAAATAAATTGACAAAATGCTGTGAGGAACTAGGGATGACATGGACAAAGGCAATTCCAATTGTGCTAATGTGTATGAGATCTAGGAGGAGAGGGAGAGCTAATCTTAGTCCGTTTGAGATTTTGTTTGGTAGGCCGCCAAACACAGGAATTGTCCCGAGACGTAAGGAAAGCCAGAAAACAGGCCACTGTGAGGATGAGTTGTTGTGTTACTCTACACTTCTGTCCCAAATACAGAATCAAGTGAAGACAGCACGACCCCAATCAGCAGAAGGGAAGATGTACGATCTATAACCTGGAGCCTGAATAGTGGTGAAAGACTTCAGGAGGGAAAACTGGAAGGCGAAGAGGTGGCTGGGACCGTTTCAAGTACGCCTGACAGCACAGATAGCTTTTAAGATCGCTGGAACAGCCACGTGGATACACGCCAGCCATTACAAACTTGCAGCTGGGACTGAGGAGACATCGCACAATGAAAACCAATTTAGAGCATGTATTTATTAGAAGACTTAAGCAAATGTGGGACTGCCCCAGTTCACACTGTTGGCACGCGCCCTGGTAGGACTATTCATAAGGGCAGGGGCGTCTGGGATGCAGCAGCTGGCGGTAATCTTAACTGAAACGACGAAGTGGATCTTTACATGCGACCCATAGCCGTTCAGTAACAAGGACGACTATAAATTCGATCATTAAGATCTATGCAGGGATCCATGCCGCGCCGGTGACTGGCATTAGTAGTAGCCACCATGGCAAAAGGGGCACCTGACATGGGAAATAGATATTCTATGAGCAAAGTAAGACTCTGAAGAGCAATGAGGGAGTCTCGTGGTGTCGAATAGATAGATCCTTCTACAACGTCTGTAGACAGGTGAATATAATGGTGCAGTCGCCCCACTCCCGCCCTCCGAGATGCAGTGCAGAATGTACTACAGACGATTGGAGCACTGGAGCATGGCAACCAATCAAACCAGATCATGGAGCTAACCCCAAGCCGGGCAAACGTCATTAATGACACACCCGAACTCGAAGGGAGACGGCCGTGGCGAGAGGGCGAATTTAAAGCAGGAGGGGAATTTGCCTGCTGGAGCTAAATGGCGTAAATGCGACGCCAGTAGGGTGGGAGCTGCAAAGCGTATTTGCTAGACGTGAAGGGAACAGAGCTTGTGCTTTGGTCATAAGACAAAACGAGAGATTAGACGTTCGCTACACTTGTTGGATATGTTTGCACACAGCCCAAAGGTCGTCTGCCCAGCAAATTACTGAGAGCCTGGCGAGAAATGCCAGCTGTCTGCTTCCACGGGAGGCGACGAGCCTGACCCTGATAGTGGGGGGCAATTTGTGCAAATCTCGTGTCACCACCCGAACTCCAAGCTAACTACAGCCCCAAGCCTGACACACTACCGAGCACAGCATTCCAGATAGTGGATTGTAGGGGAGAAAAATGTATTTGCACCAATCGGGGGAGACTCATTTTGGGTATCTCCTAGTATAGCTTGATGTTGTACTTGAACAATGACTCTTGTACAGCAACATACGCAAATGATACGACCATAAACGTTGCTTGTTCCTTTATCAATGTTCAGACCATGAGCGGCACGGTGGCACAGTGGTTAGCATTGCTGCCTCACAGCGCCGGAGAACCCGGTTTAATTCCCGCCTCAGGTGACTGACAGTGTGCAGTTTGCACATTCTCCCTGTGTCTTCGTGAGTTTCCTCCCACAGTCACCAAGATGTGCAGGTTGGGTGAATGGGCCATGCTAAATTGCCCATAGTGTTAGATGTTAGGTAAATGTATGGGTGCGTTGCACTTCGGCTGGTGTGTGTGGACTTGTTGGGCCAAAAAGCCTGTTTCCACACTGTAAGTAATCTAATCTAATCAGGATGGCCGGTATAATATGGGCAGGTTTCCAGAAAGTGTATTACCACTCCCGCAGGGAGAAAGAGGTACTGCTACACCGCGATACTGTCCACCAACACAGTAGTGTTCGCCCGAAAAGGCAGCAATTGCCGAACTCGAAGGGGCATCCCTCTGCATTGGAATGGGTACACACACGCAGAACATCCTCGCATATGGTGTATTCGCAAATGAGACGGAGGAAGGCCTAGCACTCATTAACACTGAGTTAATGATGGTTAGGAAGCAGTGACACAAAATCGATTAGTACTAGAAATCCTGACAGCCGAGAGATGGGGCGTCTGCAAATCGTTAGGTACCTCATGCTGTATTAATGTTCCTGATGAGTCCCAAAATATTACTAGTTTAATAAATGGCATGAAGGCAGGTATATGACCGCCTCCACGAGCAGATGACTCCTGCTCGCGATGGCTCACGTCCCTTATGGAGGATGGGGGTATTGGATCCATATCGTTCTACCAGTTGTAGGACTGGTCTTACTCATACTGCTTTGAATAAGACCCTAGTTGTGTACCTGCCTATACGACTTGCTTATGAATGCAGTAGGATACGAAATGAGAAACTATCCGTGGTCCCAAAGAAGGAAGATCCGATTGCTTGTCTGCACCCTACACTGACGTTGACGAATGTGACGTGTGAAGATGGGCTGTGTTTCAGGCAAACCAGGGAAGTGGAAAAAACACCACAAAGCTTTGTTAGAGTTAGGTGGTGCCTGAGGAAATGTCAGGTGTTCATAAATAATTTTTGATGTATAGCTATCTGGCTTTTTTTTTGGTTGTTGTCCTTGTTGTAAAATGACAAAAATTTGGAAAATTAGCAAAATTACTGTGAAATCTGTCAGAGAATGTTTTGCAAACTTTAATACTTCGCTGAAATATGCAAATACTTTGCTGAATTCTGCGTCGAGGAGTCAGCTTGTCTTTGTGGAGCTTTGCAAACATTTCAACTGGTCTTGCGAGCAGCCAAGTTCATAATAAAGCTTCGGAAAACATAAAGACAATTATGTCCAAGGCATGGAAATGAGAAAATATGAGCTTGAATGTTTCCCAACACTTGTCCTTGAGCATATGATAAGAATAGTATAAAAAGAATATGTGAATTTTGTTCACAGCCCTTACATAAGGCACTTTTGTCAAGTATACTGCGAGCCTTTCCTTTGCCCTTGCTAGCAGTTGATTCGAGTCGATTAAATTTCCACGACAGGCGTCAGGGTGACAGGGTGTCAGGCAGTGGGAGAATTGTTGGGTATCACTAAATGGGAGAATTGTTGCACAGTACCATTACATTGGAAAATTAGTACAAATTGCCTATTCATTAAAGAATTTGAGCAGAACACCTCTAATTGGAAGAATAGGGGCAGGGAATCATTGAGAAGGAACAATTTTGCAAGCAGCAGTAAAGTCGAGATTCGAGTCCGCCCACCAAGAAATGAAAAAAAACTTTGGAGCAGGGAAGTCATACGTGGAGGAAGAGTATCAGGAAACCACGCAATGGGACAATTGACGCAGGGCATCAATAATGGGAGAGTTGGTGCCGATGTCACGAAAGTAGAGAATTGGTGGAAGATGTGGGAGAACTGGTGCTGAATAATATTAAATGTGGTGGAGGTGCAGTTGCTGACGAAAAGAAGATTCGTGCAGGATTGGAAAATGGTAGAATGGTGCACGGAAGTGAAGCTGTATTTGGTACAATTGTTGCACGAACCACAAAATGGAAAAGTTGCACAGTGGAACTTTAACAGCGAATTGGGGTATGGCACCACTATCTCAGAGAGTCACAGTGGCGTTCCCCAAACTGGGAAAAGTTGGTTTGGGTATCAATGAACATGAGAATTGTTTCAGGGCAATATTGAATTCGAGAATTGGTGTGGGGTGTTTAAAGCATGCAGAATTGGAACAGAGCATATTTAAATGGGAGAACACGGGCAGGAAACAGTAAGTCGGAGAAATGTTGTAAAGTGCAGGAAAGTGGCCATTCGATGCAGAGCGACATTAATGAAAAAACTTTGAGCAGTAAACCATTATGTGGAAGATGTATGTCAGGAAACAGCAAAACAGGAGAGTTGGGGCAAGGCAATATTCAGTGGGAGAGTTTCTTCAGTTCATGACGAAAGGGTGGATTAGTGCAGAATTGGCAATTTGAGAATTTGATGCAGTAAACGCCAACATTGGAGAATTACAGAAGTGGACCACGACATGGGAGAATCATTGCAGCTACACAGTTAATGGAAGAAATGGTGTGGAGTGGACCTAAATTAGATATTTGGTGCAAGTCACCATTAAAATGTAGAATTAGAGTAGGGCACTCCAAACTGCGAGATTTGAACTCGGGCATCAGAAAATGAGAGAATCATACTGGGTAATGAGGAAATGGCAGAATTAGTTTCGTTATATGAAAAAGCAGGAGAATTTAGTGTCGGAGTATGAGAAAATTGGAGAATAAGTATAGGGGTATGAGTAAATGGAGCTGCAACAAGATCTCACGGCTCTTAAACTCAATCCCCCTGTTAATGAAAGCCAAAACACCATATGCTTTCTTAACAACCCTGTCCAGCTGAGTGGAAATCTTAAGGGATCTATGTACTTGCACACCAAGATCCCGCTGTTCCTCCATACTGCCAAGAATGCTACCTTTAATCCTGTACTCAACTTTCAAGTTCGACCTTCCAAAATTCATCACCTCGCATTTATCCAGTTTGAATTCCATCCTGGCAATGTCATACCGCAGCCTGCAACAGTCCTGTGTACTGTCAATGATACCTCCAACCTTTGTGTCCTCTGCAAACTTGCTAACCAACCCTTCAATCTCCTCATCCAAGTCATTAATAAAAATTTTAAAGAGTAGAGGCCCAAGAACAGAGCCCGTGGAACACCACTCACCACTGACTTCCAGGCAGAATATTTTCCTTCCACGACCACTCGCTGTCTTCTGTCGACCAGCCAAGTCTATATCCAGACAGCTAAATTTCCCTGCATCTCATTCCTCCTGACCTTCTGAACGAGCCTACCATGGGGAATCTTATCAAATGCCTTGCTGATGTCCAGATACACAACATCCATCGCTCGACCCTCATCAACATTTCTAGTAACATCCTCAAAGAACTCAATAAGTTTTGTGAGGCATGACCTGCCCCTCACAAAGCCGTGCTGACTGCATTTAATCAAGCCATGATCATCCAGATGGTCATAAACCCTATCCCGTAGAATCCTTTCTAATATCTTGCAGATGACAGACGTGAGACTAACTGATTTGTAATTTCCGGGGATTTCCCTATTTCTTTTCTTGAAGAGAGGAATTACATTTGCCTCCCTCCAGTCCTCAGGTACGACTCCAATGGAGAGGGAGGATGTAAGGATTTTCGCAAGCAACGAAGCAATCACATTTCTCGCTTCCCAAAGCAGCCGAGGACAAATCTGGTCTGGCCCTGGCGACTTGTTAATATTAATGTTTGTCAAAATTTTCAACACATCCGCGTTCTCAATCTATCTGTTGCTGCATGATTACCTGCTCCTCAATGGTTTCATTCACTACAAAGTCCTTTTCATTCGTAAAGACAGAAGCAAAGAACTCATTTAGGGCTTCCCCTAACTCCTCAGTTCCATATGCTATCCCTGATCGGCCCTACTCTTTCTTTGATCATTCTCTTATTCCTCACATATGTGCAAAATGCCTTTAGTTTCTCCTTAATCATTCCTGCCAAGTCTTTTTCCTGCCCCCCTCCTGGCTCTCCTCAGACCATTTTTCAGCTCCTTCCTCGCCTGCCTGTAATCCTCCAGAGCTGAGCAAGACCCGTGCTTCCTTCACCTTCCGTAAGTTGCCTTCTTTCTTTTGACGATAAGCTCCTCCGCTCTCGTTATCCAAGGTTCCTTTACCTTACGCTTTCTTGCCTGTGTCAAAGGAACACTTTTGTGCATCACTCGCAACAACTGTTCCTTAAACATGTCTTTCGTGCCCTTTCCATGGAACAATTGCTCCCAGTCCATGCTTCGCAAAGCAGTATGATAGTATCATAGTTTCCTTTTCCCCAACTAAATATCCTTCCATTGTTCCTGCTTCTCTCCTTCTCCATGGCTATGAAGAATATGAGGCAATTGTGGTCACTATCACCAAAATGCTCTGCCACCGCAAGATCTGACACCTGCCCCAGCTCAGTGCCAAGCACCAAATCCCAAATGGTCTCTCCCCTCGTCGGCCTGTGAACGTACTGAGTTAGGAAACCCTCCTGAACACACTTTACATAAACAGCTCCTTCCAAACCATCTGCTGGAAGGAGGTTCCAATCAATATTGGGAAAGTTAGTCACCCATTACAACTACCCTATTCCATTCATACTTTTCCAAAAACTGCCGACCTATGCTTTCTTCAATCTCCCTGCTTCTATTGGGAGGGGGGGGGGGGCTGTTTTTAACTCCTAATGAGGTGATTGCTGCCTTACTGTTCCTAATTTCCACCCATACTGACTCAGTAGGCAGACCTTCCTCGATAATATTAACTTCTGTAGCTTGATACCCTCTCTGATTAGCAGTGCTACACCCCCTCCTCTTTTTACCTCCTCCCTATTCTTTTTAAATGTTCTAAACCCTGGAACATCCAGCAACCATTCCTGCCCCTGAGAAACCCATGCCTCTATAATGGCACAACATCATAGCTCTAATCGGATCACTTTTATTTACATTTCCCAAGTATTACCAAGCACAGTGACTCCGTTTTGGGGGAGGGGGCGGGGAGGGTGCATGGTGTCTCAGTGGTTAGCACGGCTGTCTCTCAGTACCAGGGACCCGGGTTTGGGGGAGGGAGAAGCGGGCATGGTGTCTCAGTGGTTAGCACAGCTGTCTCACAGTACCATGTACCTGGTTTGGGGGGAGGGGGAGGGGGCATGGTGTCTCAGTGATTAGGACGGCTGTCTCAAAGTACCAGGAACCCGGTTGGAGGGATGGGGGTGGGGAATTGGGACATGGTGTCTCAGTGGTTAACACAGTTGTCTCAAAGTACCAGGGAATCGGTTTCGGGGAGGGGGAGTGGTGCATGGTGTCTCAGTGATGAGCACGGCTGTCTCACAGTACCAGGGACCCGGTTTGAGGGGAGGGGGGACCTGGTGTCTCGGTGCTTAGCACGGCTGTCTCACAGTACTAGGGACCAGGTTTGGGGCGATGGGGAGGGGGCATTGTGTCTCAGTGGTTAACATGGCTGTCTCACAGTACTTGGGACCCGGTGTGGGGGAGAGGGGGAGGGGGTCATGATGTCTCAGCGGTTAACACGGCTGTCCCACAGTATCAGAGACCCGGTTTGGGAGGGAGGGGGAGGGGGTGCATGGTGTCTCAGCGGTTAGTATGGCTGTCTCACAGTACCAGAGACCCAGTTTGGGGTAGAGGGGGAGGGGGGCATGGTGTCTCAGTGGTTAGTACGGCTGTCTCATAGTACCAGGGACCCGGTTTAGGGGGGAGAGGGAGGGGTTGCATGGTGTCTCAGTGATTAGCACGGCTGTCTCACAGTACCAGGAACCCGGTTGGAGGGATGGGAGTTGGGAATTGGGACATGGTCTCTCAGTGGTTAACACAGTTGTCTCAAAGTACCAGGGAATCGGTTTCGGGGAGGGGGAGGGGTGCATGGTGTCTCAGTGATGAGCACGGCTGTCTTACAGTACCAGGGACCCGGTTTGAGGGGAGGGGAGGGGGCATGGTGTCTCAGTGGTGAGCACGGCTGTCTCAAAGTACAGGGAACTGGTTTTGGGGGAGGGGGGAACTGGTGTCTCAGTGCTTAGCACGGCTGTCTCACAGTACTAGGGACCAGGTTTGGGGCGATGGGGAGGGGGCATTGTGTCTCAGTGGTTAACACGGCTGTCTCACAGTACTTGGGACCCGGTGTGGGGGAGAGGGGGAGGGGGTCATGATGTCTCAGCGGTTAACACGGCTGTCCCACAGTATCAGAGACCCGGTTGAGCGGGGAGGAGGCCATGGTGTCTCAGTGGTTAGCACAGCTGTCTCACAGTACCAGGGACCCGGTTTGGGAGGGAGGGGGAGGGGGTGCATGGTGTCTCAGCGGTTAGTATGGCTGTCTCACAGTACCAGAGACCCAGTTTGGGGGAGAGGGGGAGAGGGGCATGGTGTCTCAGTGGTTAGTACGGCTGTCCCAAGTACCAGGGACCCGATTTCGCGAGGATGGGGAGGGGGGGTGCATTGTGTCTCAGTGGTTAGCACGTCTGTCTCACTGTACCTGGGACCCGGTTTGTGGGGAGGCGGGGGGGGGGGGGGGGGGGCTGTGGTCGCACTGCCTTTGACATCTTCCAAAACCTTTCTCCAAACACCTTAAAATTATGCTCACCTCGTGACAATCATTCGTGGGAAGAAGTCTCTGGCCATTTACTCTGTCTGTAACTCTCACCATCTTGTTCAGCTCTATCAAGTTGCCTCTCATCCTTCTTTACTCCAATGAGAAAAGCCATAGCTCCCTCAACCTTTCTTCACAAGACAAGCCCTCTCGTCCAGGCAGCATTCTGGTAAATCTCCTCTGCACCCGTTCTAAAGCTTCCATATCCTTTCTTTACTGAGGCGACCAGAACACGTCAAATGTGGTCTCACCAGAGCTTTATAGACCTGCAGCATAATCTTGCGGCTCTTCAACTCAGCCCCCCTGCTAATGACAGCCAACACACCATACGCCTTCTTAACAACCCAATCAACTTAGGTGGCAACTGAGACACCTCTTGGCATGGACCCCAAGATCCGTTTGTTCCTCCACACTGAAAGGAAACTTACATTTGACCCAGTAATCTGCATTCAAATTTGACTTTCAAAATGAATCCCTTCACAAAATAGGAAATTGGAACAGAATTAGACCATTTAGCCCCTTGCATCTGCTGTGCCGAATGATCACAGTTAAAATGCTTCTCAGCCACATTCTCCTGCCTTCACAAACTGACCATTGATTCCCTTATTAATGAAAAACATATTTATCTCTATCTTAAAGAAAACAAGGTGTCTGTGTGCGGGAGTGTGCATGTGTTTGTGTGTAAGTGTCCATATCTGTATGTATGTGTGTTGTGAGTTTAATGTGTCTATGTATGTTTGTGTGCATCTTTGTGAAATGATGGCTCTGTGATTTGGGGGGTAAATCCATTGAAATTGAGATAAACCCTGACTCCCTTCCTCCACCTCTACGTCTGTCCCTGTTAAGTTTATAGTCATACGATGACACCCTCTGCTGGTCTCCCCATGCCACTGCACAAGTGTCAGTTTTTTTTCTATCAGAGGACATCAAATACTGTGAATCTCTCACATTGCACGGCTGTTTGGTTTTGCAAATATCTTTGGATGCACAGAACAGTTTTGTCTGATACATAGATATATTACCATCCTCACTGGGTCAATTTCAGGACATTTCAATCTTTTCTCACTTACACCTTGTAGGGGTGAATTATAAAATATTTCAATTTAACGAACGTGCAATAAATTCATCGCATCACCTTACAAGTGTTTTGGTCATAATTGCTTGGATGCGGTTGCAGTGGAAATACTCTTCAAGGTTTGCTCTCTGTGTGACGAATAATCTTCAAAGACAAATCGCTTCCATATTGCAGATCAAGCACAGATATTACTCCTCAGGAGCATTCGCCACTCTGAGTGTCCTCAGTCTAATTATGATCCACCCTATGCCCAACTGTGTGTGTGTGTGCTTGTCCAGATGGTGCTGTCAGTTTGGTTGGTGCTATGATCTACCTCCCTCGCCCCACCTCCTAGACTGAATCCCTTGTGGTCTTCTCCCTCTGCTGCCATCAATGCAGTAGAGTGTGAAGGCCAGCAGAGGCGGACATTGCATCACTTTAAACACCACAGAGGCTGGCAGATCCGCTGTGCACACGAATACGCAAAGAGACACGCAGATACACACAGATATGAATATAGATACACAGGCACATGTAGAGACTGGTGCAGTCACACATGTACGAAAGCACACAGAGACAAATGCCAATGCACTGATGCACGTGCACACATAGATATACAGGCATCAGTACAGACGCACCACAAACACTGACACACTGACGTTTATACAGACATGCAGAATCTGCCAGTATTTATTTTTCGCGTGGTGACTTCCTCAATATTTCACTCGATCGTGTGGTGTGTGCTAATATTTTTGTTGATCCGTTGGGATTCCTCTGCACCCTCACTATAGCTTCTACATCTTTCCTATATCAAGGTGGCCAGCACTGAACACAATGTTCCAAGTGTACTGTTACGTCACAGCAATGAACCCGTTTGTTAATGAAACCAAACACCCAGAGAAGCTCACCTTGCCTTATAATTTGTTAAAGCACGAGTGACAGAGAGCTCGAAAATTTCACTATTTAAAGAAAAATAATTTCAGTTTATTCCTTAACTGTTAAAGTGAACATTGAACAACAACTATTCACGGCTCTAAGCTCCCTTTCTCTGAACTGTTTGTTATCTGCCTCCACCTCTCCAAAAATATACTGTTCCCATTAAAAAGGAACTAAATTAAAATTACATCAATTTAATTTCAAAACCAGGAAGCGGCTGTCATCTTCAGTGTCCTCCTTCTTTCATCTGTAGATGTCTCTGGGTCGTCTTCTGCCTTTTACCACAAGGAGGTATCATGCAAAAAACATAACTTTAATAGGAAGTGTTTTCCATGGCACTCTCTGTCGATGGCAGTTTACTCTCTGTCGAACTTTCATAATGCTTGTCTCTTTATCCGCTCAAAATCAAATCATGCCATTGGTTCAATGTTGGCAAAACAGTAAATTCAAAATCTGTTGCGTTTGTTATCCTGAAGCATGATTAAAACAGATTCGTTAAATATGGAAAGTTGTCAAACTACAACCAAAATCAAGGTATCTGTTTCACAGCCAAATGTTACACATTTTCAATTTTCCAGTACACTCTGAAACTGCTAGCTAGTCATATGACAGGTGCTTGCAAGCTCTCAATGCAGAAAAGCACTAGAGCTGCAGCATAACCTCACAGCACTGAAACCCAGTTCCCCGGCTTGTGAAAGCAACACACCTTGTGCCTTCTCAACAACCACATCTACCTGGGTGGCAACTTTGTGGATCTGTGGACATGGAACCCAAGATCCCACTGTTCCTTAACACTGTCAAGAATACGGCCTTTAACCCTGTTCTCTGCATGAAAATGTTACCTTCCAAAGTGAATGGCTTCACACTTTTTCAGATTTAACTCGATCTGCCACTCATCAGCTCAGTTCTGTCAATGTCTCTTTGCAACATACAACAATCTTCCACACTATCCACAACTCCACCAACTTCCTTGTCATTGGAAAGCCACTCTTTCAATTCTCCATTCAACTCTCTTATAAAAATCACAAAGAGCAGAGTACCCAGAACCGATCCCTGCAGAACACCCCTGGTCACCGAGCTCCAGGCTGAGTACTTTCTATTTACCACTACCCTGTGTCTTTTATGGGCCAGCCAATTCTGTATCCAGATAGCCAGATTTCCCTGTATCCTATGCATCCTTACTTTCTGAATGAACATACCACTGGTAACTTTATCAAATGACTTGCAAAAATCCAAATACACCACATCCACTGCTGTACCTTCATAAATCTGTTTTTTCCTCATGCTCAAAAAATTCAATAATACTTATAAGGCATGGCCTCCTCCATCGCCAGACCATGGCAACACGACGCCTGGAGGAAGAGCGGCTCATCTTCCATCTAGGAACCCTCCAATCACAAGGGATGAATGCAGATTTCTCCAGCTTCCTCATTTCTCCTCCCCCCCACCTTTTCTCAGTCCCAACCCTCAGACTCAGCACCGTCTTCTTTACCTGCAATCTTCTTCCCGACCTCTCGGCCCCCACCCCCTCTCCGGCCTATCACCCTCACCTTAACCTCCTTCCATCTATCGCATTCCCAACGCCCCTTCCCCAAGTCCCTCCTCCCTACCTTTTATCTAAGCCTGCTTGGCACACCCTCCTCATTCCTGAAAAAGGGCTCATGCCCGAAACATCGATTCTCATTCTCCTTTGATGCTGCCTGACCTGCTGTGCTTTTCCAGCAAGACATTATCAGCTCTGGCTATCACCATGCTCGAATACCTTCTGTTTCGCAAAGGAACTCTCTCTCTTTGCTCTCTGGGCGTGTGCAGCATTCAGAGCAGTCCGGAGGGCTGCAATCTGCTGCAATTAAGTTATAGACGGTCTGACAAAATATGGTGTATCAGTTCTATTCAGCCGAGCCTCAAGCATATGCTGCTGTTCTCCCTTCTGTCGCTTCTGAGTCACTGAATAAGAAATAATCAAATCCCTTGTATAGGCTTTGGCAGTCTCCCATAGCACCGTCGGATTACTGGCCGTACACAAGTTCATGTTCCAAAAAAATATAAATTCCCCCGAAACATTTGCTATCCTTCAGGAGGCAATGATCCACGTGCCAGTGCCGTGAGCCTGTCCCATCGCCACCATCCTTGACCTCCATGTACACTGCCACATGATCAGAAATGGTTCCCATTTCTAAAAGACAGCATCTAATTTAGAAAGACCAATGGGGCAAACAACATGTCAATCCTAGTATAGCATTTATGCGGGTTAGAAATAAAGGTGAAGTCCATATCTTCAGGATGAAGACATCTCACACATCCGCCAACCCAGCTACCTGTTCAGGTCCACCAGCTGCCTGGGTGGCGGGGAAATACCTCCGATACCCTCGACATCCTATCACCTCCGGGTCCACACGTCACTTAAAGTCTCCCCTTAATTGTACGACCTAAGAAGATTCCAGCATCTGTTTTTCTCTATCGTGCTGGAGTTGCACAAGCACCGGACAGGGATGCTAGTCCGATACGGGCCTGCACACTGCGACCCGGTGGGCCCGCTCGACCCGCACCCAGTCTGCCCTGACTTCCAGTTTCAAAAATTGTGTGAGCCATTGTACCAAGAAGCTGACGAGATGGCTTTCTTGTTCCCGTTCTGGCAGCCCGACCAAGCTGATGTTCTTCTGACGGCTCTAATTTCGAGGTCCTCGATCTGCTCTACTAAGGTCTGTACCTACCATTCTAGGTCTTGGACCAGACCTGCTGAGGATTCTGTCATGATTTCCAAAGCCGCAGTCCACTCTTCCACCTCCACGACATGTGGGCCGAGACGCTGGATCTCCTGGTCATGCTTCTGCAGCTTGGCTGAGATCAGTTCCAGCATGGTTCAGCTCTCCTCCATTGCTGAATAACCAGGGAAAAATTAGAATCCATTTCGAAACCAAGCGGGTAATCAGTATGTGAAACTGGGGAACATTTAATAGACTGTAACACGAGAGCATCACATCTGTTTTAGTTGGGATAAGGAAGATGCAGGTACATAATTCAAGAAGATGGACTGGGAAGCTCTCGAACAGATTGATATAAGATGCAAGTTGGAATTGATGGTTTTGGATAATGTAAAGTCCAGATGAGTTGTATCGCAGGATGCTGTTGGAGACAAGAGAGGAAATGTCCTGACCTAAATGTTTTATTCGAATCTGACCACACAAGGGAGGTGCTAGAGGACTGGAGAACAGCTATGTGGTCCCAAGTTACTGGAAGGGTGGTAGAGATAGACCAGTGTCTCGTTGTGTACCACAGCAAGCAGTGCAGTGTATCAAATTATTTGTGGTATTCATAAATGATGTAAATGTAAATGTGGAGGGGGTCGTGGGGGTTGAGGGCTGAGCATAATAAGTAATTTTGTGTTTGACACAAAGATTGGTCAGGTGGTTGGCAGTGAGGAGGAAGGCCTTATGTTACAGGAAGACACAGGTGGAGTGGTCAGATGGTCAGATCAATGGCAGATGGAATGGAAAATTGATAAATATGAGGTGATGCACTTTGTAAGAAGTAACCAGACAGGGTAGAATGCAATGAATAGCAGAACAATAGGGACATCAGAGGGTGTTTCTCCACACATCCCTGAATGTGACCAGACAGTGTAATAGCCAGTTAAGAAATCATACGGGACTGTAGGCATAGTGTTTATTCATCAAGGCGACATAATATGAGGTAACCATGCCATTGGTTAGGCCATAGATAGAATACTGTGTGCAGTTCTGGCAGCCACGTTACAAGAAGTGTTTTGGTTTCTCAGTAACATCAGAAAGTATTGGCGTCTTTACAGAGTTGGGAGCTTCAGTGGAAGTATCCTGGCTGCATCTCTCTCTAAATTTTCACTTGATTTGTTTTCCCTCCTCGATTGGAGAACTGCATCTGAAAATCTGTGTCTTATCTTTCCTTTTGTCCAATTACATGTATCAGAACACTTAATTATTAATAGAGTCTAGGCCAACGCCTTCAAATATTTTTGAGGAGCTCTGCTGTCGTCCATAACACGTGACTCCTTCTCTCCCTGTATAATTGGTTGGAGGCATTAAATGGGCTATCTCTACACTTCCCCAATAATATCATTGAGCTGAATGACTTACTCATATTCCTGTGAAGCTACTGTGAGGAGCGGAATAATTCCCTCCTTTTAACTGTGGAAATATGCAGTGTCCAGCAGCACTGTTGCATGAATGTTACCGATACTTCCAACATCACAAGCCTGAATGTTGTGCAGGGCTTGCTGCACATGTACACAGACTAGTTCAGGAGCTGAAGGGGGACATTTTTTTCCTGAATATTGTATGATCTTCAGTGAACACCCCCACTTCTAATCTTATGGTGTGGGCAAGACATTTATGAAGCACCTGAAGATGTTTGTGCTGAGGAAGCTACCTTGAGGATCTTTTGCAGACATGTCCAGGACTGCATGGAGTTTTGTCCACAAACCACAATCATTGTGCTTTATGCTTTAAATCACTCTAACCGGGGAAGTTTACAACTCATTCCCATTAAGTGCAATCCTGCTCAGACTCCTTGAGACCGTCCTTAGTTAAATGATGCCTTGATGACAGGGCCGGTCACTCTTCCCTGAGCCCTTGTGTTCACGTATTTTGCTCATATCAATAGGCCACAGTGTGGGGCAGGGAGTGCTTTTTGACCAGTCAGAATTGAGGGCTCTGACACGAATTGGACACGAAAGAGGACATTAGACCTTATGATCTTATTGTGGGAGAAGACCTGCTTGTGGGTGGGGGGGGGGGGGGGGGATGGACGGGGGTGGGTGGCGTGTGGATGAATGACATATCCCTGTTTGTGGCCTTCTCACGTTCTATTATTTGAAAGTAGAGGCTGTTATTTTCCTAGAAGCTCTGTTGTTGAATATTACCAGATTGTCTGGACCACCGCAGGGTGAGGAATGGGGGCTGTAGTCACAGTGAAACTGGGTCCACAACTTGACCAACAAACGAAGCACAAGTTGCAGAAAGGGGAAGGTCAGTGAGGAGTGATGAGGACCCTCTTTCATACCAGTGCCTGGGATTTCCTATTACACTTTCCTAACTAGTCCAAACTGGGTTTGACAGTTTTGAGGGGCTGAATGGTCTCCTCCTTTTCTGTGAAAGGAGTAAGTAGCCTCTAATTGCTCCGTCTAGTCGGTTTGATGGGCTAAATGGAACACAGAAACATGGGACTGAGGAGCAGGAGTGGGTCATTGGACACTTTGATCCTTCTCTACCAGGGATTAAGATTGTGGCTGATCAAGTTGTGGTCTCAGCTCCACATTTCTGTCTGTGTGCTATTATCCAAGAATCACTTCTCTGTCCAATATTTAACTAACTCAGCGTTGAATAAATATAAACAAAAAGACATCTCAAACTTGTGGGGATGAGAATTCCCACTTGAAATACCTGTTTAGAATTTCTGCTCATCCCTCTTATAGAGTCATAAAGCATGCAAATGTGTAAGTGCTGCCCAGACATCCCATTATGATCGAGTCTTATTTGAGAGCATTTGTCTCATATTCCTCTAAACCTCCTTATTCAAATACCAAAGATGCCAGACTCCACCACTTCCTCTAGGAGATAATTCCATATGGACACCTCCCTCTAAAATATTTCCCCTCGTACCTTAAAACAGGCCTCCAGTCTGAAAAGCAATCCTTTACAAACCTCTGTTCCTTCCTTCAATCTTATTTTGTATTCAATTGGCTTGGATGCGCTGGTTCCCATGTGACTTAACCTTACTAACTTGCCTAATATGCAGAATCTTGTCAAACAACTTGTTCCAGTTTGTATGGAAACCATCTACAACACTGCCTTCATCAATCTGCTTTGTCACTTTTTTAACAAACTCAGTCAAATTCGTACAACGCGATTTCTCATGCAAAAAGCCATGGTGACTATCCCCAATCAATTCTTGCCTTTGAAAATGCATGCAATTGGCTATCCCTCAGAATCCCCTCCAACTGCTCACCCATCACTAATGTCAGGCTCACTGGTCCAGAGTTTATTGGGTTGTTGGGTAACTGTTTTATTTTCTACTGCCACTCTTCCATTGGTCACAACAAATTCACGCTGTAACCAGGTTGATGATATGGCCAATGTTGTAGGTCTCACATTCGGTCAGGGTCATCCTCGGAAGAGGTCAGGTTGATTTCCTTCATTTATTAAAATAACAAATTCATGACGAAAACAAAGTTCCTCAAACTATGATGGAAAAGTGAATATCAAACAGAATAGACATTTTTAAAAAATGTACATTGAAATTTCCGTTTCTGAAAATACTGAGGAGCACAAACATACACACACACACACACACACACACACACACACACACACACACACACACACACACACACACACACACAGACACACTCAAACACACACACAGACATGCACACACAGGCACACTCAAACACACAAAAACACGGTCACACACACAGACACATGCACATACAAGTATGCGCACAAGCACAGACAAATGCATGTACCGTAGACTGTAAATAATTAGAGCAGAATAAAAGGCCATTTGACCCATCCAGTCTACTGAGCTACTGATCATGGCTGACATGCTTTTCAAGCCAATTCTGCTGCCTTCTCACAACAAGCCTTGATCCCATGATTCAGCATAACTTATCTAGTTATATCCTCAAGATGCTAATGTGTCTGTGTGTCCGTGTGGGTCTGTGTGCATGTGTTGTCTCTGTGTTTGTCCCAGTGTCCTGCCCTGTGCTCCATGTTGGAGAGTGGGGTTTTAGCAGTTTTGAGGCACATCTTTGTAACTTGCTCGGTGTCTAACATTGAACGTCTGTTTTAATCATTCTCTGCTGCTCAGGTGGTCAGTAACATGAGGAATCCCCACAACTGTTAGCGATTCAGACCAGTCTTCTCACTTGCATTTCACTGGCAATTGACTTAACTCTAGTTTTTGTACATTCGTGGAAGTGCTGTGGATGGTTTCCGGGAGGCTATGTTTTAAACTGCTCTGGCATTTCAGGAAGACCAGAGGCTTTGATGATCCAAATATGGATGAAACATGGTGACTGTAGTTGCAGCATCTGGATCTGCAACATGACCAACAAATGGAGCAGAGGTTTCAGAGAGGGGAATCTCTGTAAAATGGAATGATGGAATTGCAATCAGATCAGTCATGGTTTTGAAGAATGTTGGAGCAGGATTAAATGGCTCGTTCATGCAAATTATTCAGATTTTTCTGTTAGTAACACGCCGATTTCCCTTTTCTCCCAGTGTCCCAGACTGATGGGTAGTGAGTCACCGCCTCCTGTTCCTGGGGAACAGAAATCTGGGGCCTCACTAGCCTCCATGTTTAGCTGTATCCCTGTCACGAGCAGTTGAGTGACTGCCTCCTGTTCCTGTGTCCCAGTATTGAGCAGTTAAGTGACTACCTCCTGTTCCTGTGTCCCAATTTCAAACAGTTGAAAGACTGTCTCCTGTCCCTATGTCCCAGAATCGAGCAGTTGAGTGATTACCTCCTGTTTCTCCCTGTTCCTGAGCAGCAGGAACCTGGGGCCCTGGCAGCACAGCTAATCACAGAGCCACCCTAAAGTTGTAATTTGATTCACAACTACCACTTCCTCTGATAGTTCATTCCACACATAAACCATTATCTGAACAAAAATAAAAAAAAAATCCCAAACGCCTTTTTAAAGCCGTTCTGCTGTCACCTTAAAAGGTATGTACCCAGTCTTGAATCGCGTCCCTTCCTGGAAAGGACACCTGCTGTTCACATTACTGATACCACACCTCCATGATTTGAGAAACATCTAATAAGGTCACTCTTCAGCCTCCTGCGCACCAGTGAAAGAAGTCGCAGCCTATCCAGTCTCTGGTTATAATTCAAACTATCCATTCCCATTAACATCCTGGTAAATCTCTTCTGAATCCGCTCCAACTACATAATGTCCTCCCGATATCAGCATGACCAGAACTGGACACAGAATTCCAGATAAAGCCTCCCCAACATCCAAAATAACGTCCCAACTCTTGTACTCAAAAGTCTGAGCAATGAAGGCAAGTGTGCTAAGCGCCTTCTTAACCACCCTGTCTACATGTGACACAGACTTGAAAGACCCGAACCCCTCGGCCTCTTTGTTCCATATCACTACTCGAGGCTCTGTTTTTAATTAGTGTAAGTCTGCCCTCGTTTGTTTTATCAAGATGTAATATTTGCATTTATTTCAATCCAAAAAACCCTGAGCATTAAAGACAGTAGGAGTATACTTAAGAGGGAAATCAGGAGGGCAAAAAGGGGACATGAGATAGCTTTGGCAAATAGGGTTATGAATAATCCAAAGGGTGTTTATAAATACATTAAGAACAAAAGGGTAACTCGAGAGAGAATAGGGCTCCTCAAAGATCAGTAAGATAGCCTCTGCGTGGAGCCGCAGGAGATGGGAGAGATACTAACTGAATATTTTGCATCAGTGTGTACTGTGGCGAAGGGCATGGGCAATATAGAATGTGGGGAAATAGATGTCGACATGTTGAATATGTCCATCTTACAGAGGAGGACGTGCTGGGAGTCTTGTAACCCTTAAAGCTTAGTTAATCCCCAGCACCTGATCAGGTGAACCCTAGAACTCTGGGAAGCTGGGAATGTGGTTGCTGGGCCTCTTGCTGAGTTATTTGTATCATTGATTATCACAGGTGAGATGCCGAAAGACTAGAGGTTAGTTAACGTTGTGCCGCTATTTAAGAAAGGTGGTAAGGACAAGCCAGGGAACTATCGACCGGTGAGCCTGACATTGATGCTAGGCAAGTTGTTGGAGGGAATCCTGAGGAACAAGATGCGTGTGTATTCTGAAAAGTAAGGACTGATTAGTGGTAGTCAGCATGACTATGTGCGTGGGAAATCATGTCTCACAAAATTGATTGAGTTATTTGAAGACGTATCAAAGAGGATTGATGAGGGCAGAGAGGTGGACATGATCTATGGAATTCAGTAAGGCGCTCGACAAGGTTCCCCATGGAAGACAGGTTAGCAATGTTAGATCTCATGGAATACAGGGAGAACTAGCCGTTTGGATACAGAACTGGCTCAAATGTAGAAGGCAGGGTGGTGGTTTTATATATATATATATATATATAATGATTTAGTTATGAGCATTGCAGGTATAGTTAGTAAGTTTGCAGATGACACCAAAATTGGAGATATAGTGGACAGCGAAAAGGGTTACCTCAGATTACAACAGGATTTTGTTCAGATGGGTGAGAAGTGGCAGATGGAGTTTAATTCAGATAAATGTGACGTGCTGCATTTTGGAAAAGCAAATCTTAACAGGACTGATACACTTAGTGGCAAATTCCTAGATAGTGTTGATGAACAAAGATATCTTGCAGTGCAGGTTCATATTTCCTTGAACGTAGAGTTGTAGGTAGATAGAATATTGAAGAAAGTGTTTGGAATACATTCCTTTATTGATCAGAGCATTGAGTATAGAAGTTGGAAGGTCATGTACAGGACATTGGTCAGGCCTCTTTTGGAATATTGTGTGCAATTCTGTTCTCCATCAATCGGAAGGATGTTGTTAAACTTGAAAGGGTTCAACACAAATTTACAAGGATATTGCCAGGGTTTGAGCTGCAGGAAGAGAGCAAAAAGGCTTGGGCTTTCTTTCCCTGGAGCATCAGAGACTGAGGAGTGACCTCCGTAGAGGTTTATAACGTCATTGGTAGCATGGATAGAGTAAACAGACAAGGTCGTTTCTCTGAGTAGGAGAGTCCAGAAATCGAGAGCAGAGGTTGAGGGTGAGAGGGGAAAGATATAAAAGGGAACTAAGGAGCAACTTTTTCACGCAGAGAGTGGTGCGTGTATGGAATAAGCTGCCAGAAGTGGTGGAGGCTGACAATTATTGCATTTTAAAGGCATTTGGACATTGACATGAATAGAAAAGATTTAGAGGGATATGGCCCAGGCGCTGGCAAGAGGGATAAGATTAGGTTTGGATATCTGGTCGGCATAGACAAATTTGACCGAAGATTCTGTTTAGTGCTGTTTATCTGTGCCTCACAGCTCAGCGGGTTTCGGTCTCTTCAAAGATAAATCTTAGTCTGTTTTATTTTAGTAAAGCTACAACATTCAGTAGGGTGGCGGTTTATTTCTTTAAGTACACATCTTATGATACTTTGATTAAGTGTTTTAATATAAAATATTGGTACTAATTTATTCTAGGGTAGTGTTTTGTAAAGCTGTAAGACTATGTGCCTTTTTCTGGGTCTGTGGACGGTTAAGGTGCAGAGATGGCCATTCGTACAGTGATGTGCTCTTCCTGTTGGATTTAGGAGATTAAGGAAAGTTTCAATGATCCTGATTGTCTGCAGGAAGTGAGGATGCAAATCCTGTAGGATTTCATGGATCAGATGGAGCGATGGCTAAAGGTAATGAAGAATTTACAGGAGCCGGGGGGTGTGATAGGTGGCAGTTTCAGAAAGTTAGGAAAACTGCCGATCCAGTCAGGTAGATGGGTTTCCTCTCGGAAAGGGAGGAGTGGAAGGCAAGTAGTGCAGGAGTCTCCTGTGGTTATTTCCATCTCAAACAAGTATAATGTTTTGGAAAGCATCGGGGGTCACAGACTCTCAGGGGAATATCGCACTGACAGCCAAGTTCCTAGTGTAATGTGAGGTATATCAGGTTCCACGCGATCGATGGTGATGGGGGCTCTCTAGTCTGCAGCACAGACTGCAGTTTCTGTAGCTAACAGTGAGACATCAGAATGGGGTGGTGCCTCCCTACTGTCTGGGTGAAGGATGGCTCCGAGGGTGCAGAATATTCTGAAAGGGGAGAATGATGAGTGGGAGGTCGCTGTACATTGGTACCAATGACATAAGAGAAAAGGATGAAGTCCTGATGAGACAATATAGCAAATTAGCCTGGAGTATAATAAGCAGGTCCTTGTGGGTAGTAATATCTGGATTACTCCCGGTGCCACATGCTAGAGAGAGTTGGAATATCAGGGTAGAGCAGATGAATGCGTGGCCAAGGATCTGATACAGGAGAGAAGGATTCACGTTTTTGGATCATTGGAATCTCTGCTGGGGTAGAATTGACGTGCATAAGAAGGATGGATTACATCTGAATTGGAAGGTGTCTAATATCCAAGCAGGGAGATTTGCTAGTGCTACTCGGGAGACATTAAACCAGTGAGGGCGTGGGGTAAACCTAAAGAGATAGTGAGAAAGGAGGCAAGTCTGAGACTGGTATAGTTTAGAAGTTAGACAGGCAAGGGCAAAGCACAGAATGAGGTCGGACTGACAAGGTCCAATAGACAATAGGTGCAGGAATAGGCCATTCTGCCCTTTGAGTCAGCACCACCATTCATTATGATCATGGCTGATCGTCCACAATCACTATCCTGTTCCTGCCTTATCTCCGTAACACTTGATTCCATTATCTTTAACAGCTCTATCCATCTCTTCCTTGAAAGTATCCAGAGACTTGGCCTCCACTGCCTTCTGGGGCAGTGCACTCCCTGTGTCCACTACTCTCTGGGTGAAGACATTTCTCCTCAACTCTGTTCTAAATGGCCTCTCCCTTATTTTTAAACTGTGTCCTCTGGTTCTGGCCTCACCCATCCGTGGAAACATGCTTCCTGCCTCCAGAGTGTCCAACCCTTTAATAATCTTGTCGGTCTCTATCAGATCCTCTCTCATTCTTTTAAACTCTTGTGTATACAAGCTCAGTCGCTCCAATCTTTCAACATATGATCATTCCGCCATTCCGGGAATTGACCTCATGAACCTACCCTACACTCCCTCAATAGCCACAATGTTCTTCCTCAAATGTGGAGACAAAGACTGCACACAATACTCCAGGTATGGTCTTACCAGGGCCCTGTACAGCTGCAGAAGGACCTCTTTGCTCCTATACTCAATTCCTCTTGTTATGAAGGCCAGCATGCAGCGAGATTTCTTCACTACCTGCTGTACCTGCATGATTGCTTTCATTGACTGATGTACAAGAACACCTAGATCTCGTTGTACTTCCCCTTAACCAAACTTGACTCCGTTTAGATAGTAATCTGCCTTCCTGTTCTTGCTTCCAAAGTGGATAACCATACATTTATCCACATTAAGCTGCATCTGCTATGCATCCGTCCACTCACCTAGCCTATCCAAGTTAACCTGTATTCTCATAACATCCTCCTCACATTTCACCCTGCCACCCAGCTTTGTGTCATCAGCAAATTTGCTAATATTACTTTTAATAAGTTCATCTATATTATTAATGTTTACTGTAAACAGCTGCGAGGAGAAAGTGAGGTCTGCAGATGCTGGAGATCAAAGTTGAAACTTTATTGCTGGAACAGCACAGCAGGTCAGGCAGCATCCAGGGAACAGGAGATTCGACGTTTCGGGCACAGGCCCTTCTTCAGGAAGAAGGGCCTGTGCCCGAAACGTCGAATCTCCTGTTCCCTGGATGCTGCCTGACCTGCTGTGCTGTTCCAGCAATAAAGTTTCAACTGTAAACAGCTGCGGTCCCAGCACCAAACCTTGTCGTACCCCACTAGTCACTGCCTGCCATTCCGAAAGGAAGCGTTTATCACTACTCTTTGCTTCCTGTCAGCCAGCCAATTTTCAATCCAAGTCAGTATATTCCCCTTTGTAAATCCATGCTGACTCTGACGAATCCTATTACCGCTTCCAAATGAGCCATAATTTCATTTTTTATAATTGACTCCAGCATCTTTCTCACCACTGACCTCAGGCTAACTGGTCTATAATTCCTTGCTTTCTCTCTCCCAACTTTCTTGAAAAGTGGGACAACATTAGCCACCCTCCAGTCTGACTCTACATCTCCTGACTCTGTGTCTCCCCCTTCGCAAAGGGCTGAACGTCATCCCTCACCAACAGGGCCATCTTACCCCCTCTGCCCATCAGACTGTCCTTTTGATAGCACTCCACTGCAATTATTTCAATGCACGTGGTTTTACAGGGAAAGCAGATGAGCTTAAGATATGGTTTTGAACATGGGACTGGAATATAGTGGGTATCACAGAAACGTGTTTTAGGTTGGAAAGGACAGGTAGCTTAATGTTCCAGGGAATAGATGTAAGAGGAAGGATAGAAAGGGGGATAAGAGAGAAGGTGGAATGGTGTTTTTGATTCGGGATAACATTATTGTTGTGTTTAGGGAGGATATTCATGGGAGTTCGCCCGGTGAACTTACTTGGGTGGAACTGGGAAATAGGAACAGGATGATCACCTTATTGAGGTTGTCTGTGTGGGTTTCATCCGGGTGCTCTGGTTTCCTCCCACAGTCCAAAGATGTGCAGGTTGGGTGGGATAATCCAGGCTGAATTGCCCATATTGTTCAGGGATGTGAAGGTTGGGTGGATTGGCCATGCGAAATTGCCTACAATGTTCAGGGATGTGCAGGCTAGGGGGATTGGTCATGGGAAATGCACCGTTACAGGGCTAAGACAGGAGACTCTGAGGATTAGTGTGGATGTGATGGGCCGAATGGCCTGCTTCCACACTTGGTAATTCTCTGACGATAATTCTATTAGTTTTAAAATAGTTTCAGAAAATAATAGACCAGATCTAAAAGTTGTTGTTCAAAATTGGACAAAGATTAATTTTCACGGTACAAGGCAAGAACTTTCAATATTTCTTTGCAACCCCCCAGGTAAAGGGACGGCTGGAAAGTGGGAACATAAGAACAGAAGGAATAGGAGCAGGAGTAGGCCATCTGGCCCCTCAAGCCTGCACTGCCATTCAATAAGGTCAGGGCTGAGCTTATCATGGCCTCAGCACCACTTTCCTGCTCTCTCACCATAACCCTTAATTCCTTTCCTGTTCACAAATCTACCTTTTGCCTTAAAGACATTCAAATTGATAACATCAACTGCTACACTCAGCAGGGAATTCCACAGATTCATAACCCTTTTGCTGAAGAAGTTGCTCCTGAACTCTGTCCTAAATCAGATACCCCCTTACTTTGACGCTATACTCTCTAGGTTGACCCCCCCCCCCCCCCAGGTGGAAATAACCTCCCTGCTTCTATCTTATCTATTCCCTTCTTAATTTTAGTTTTTCCAATACAACCTCCCATTCTTCTAAATTCCAACAAGTATAGTCCCAGTCTATTCAATCTCTCCACATACACCAACATTTTCCACTCCCGACTCAAACTAGTGACCCTCCTCTGCACCCCCTCCAGTGTCAGTACATTCTTGCTGAAGTAAGGCGATCAAACCTGTACACAGTACTCCAGGTGTGGCCTCACCAGCACCCTGTACAGCTGCAGCATAACCATCCCTCTAGCAAGGAAGTACAATAGACCCTTCACCATCTCGTTTAGTCCCATGGGATGCATTCCATCATGGGTCTCGAGGATTTCATGTCAGCTTTTACTGAAAGAGGATATGGAAGCTAGAGACTTTGGAGAAATAAATAGTGATAACTTGACAACTGTCCATATTACAGAGGAGTTTGTACTGGATGTCTTATACATAATGCTGATTAAATCTGTGGGACCTGATCAGGTATACCCCAAATCTTTGTGGGAAATTAGAGAAGTGATTGCCGGGCCCCTCGCTGAGATATTTCTATCACCGATAGCCACAGGTGAGGTGTTGCAAGACAGGCGCCATTGTTTGAGAAAGGTGATGAGGAAATACCAGGGAACAATACACTGGTGAGTCTGAAGTTTGTGGCAGACAATTTGTTGGAAGGAATTCTGAAGGATAGGTTTATATGTAATTGGAAAGGCATGAAGTGATTAGGGATAGTCAGCATGGCTTTGTACATAAATCACTAACTTGGACTTCAAAAAGACATTCAAAAAGGTTCCACATTTAGCAAGTTAGACACCATGGGATGCAGAGAGAACCAGCTATTTGGAAACAAATTGGCTGGAAGGTTGGAGACGGAAGGTAGTGCTTTTTGGATTGGAGGCCTGTGATGAGCAATATGGTGTAAGGATTGATGCTGGGTCCACTGCTTTTCATCATTTATATCAATGATTTCTATGTTAATATATGGAAATGGCAGAGGATGACGCATTGTATCTGGGTGGAAGATGAGAACTGGGGGATTCTATACTTGCTGCAGTTGGAGAGGTGTGGTTCACTGGCAGAGGTGAGGCAAGTGGTGGAGATACGCTGGAGAATATTGCTGACCCCATGGGAGGGGAAATTGCAGTCCTTGAAATACAGGGCATTTGGGTATGTTCTGGAGTGTTCTGCCAGCTTGCACCAAGCTTCACTGGAACACTGCAGTATGCATGAGACAGAGATGTTGGCCAGGCAACAGGCTCGTGTGTTAAAGTGACAGACAACTGGAAGCTCGGGGTCGGTTTTGCAGCAGAACGTAGATCATCAGCTGCCATTTCCAGCACCTCCACTGAGATGCTGCCCGACACAGGTTCCTGTCCCCTCCATTAACAGCTATGCACCCTCCCAGCCAGATTGTTATCCACTCTTTGTCTTTCCAAATGTTACTGTCTCTTTTGGGCTCCATCCCCACCTATTATTGACTCTTTAACCCCTATCTCCTGCAATCCAAAGATATGCAGGTTCGGTGAATTGGCCCAACGAAATTTCCCGTAGTGCTCAGGGATGTATAGGTTAGGTGCATTAGTCAGGGGAAATGTAGAATAATAGGGTCGGGAATGGGTTTGGTTGAGAAACGCTTCAGAGGGTGGGTGTGGACTTGTTGGGCCGAATGTCCTGTTACCACACTGTGGGGATTCTAATTTTCCCAGCTGTTGTCGGTTCTGAGGAAGGGTCACTGGACCTAGAATGTCCCTTGGTGTGTGCAGGAGGAGGAAACTGGAAAGGGGAGTTGGATCCAGTTTAGACTGGGAGGGTTTAATTACACCCTGTACAGATAGTTAGGCCTGAATTAGAAACTCTTGGTTCCACGGTTACAGCAAATGGGAAAATGGCTGTGGACCTCAGGCGGTGATAGTTCCTGGGTTATGGCCGCCATCTTTATTTGGGGCATGGACATGTCCTCTTCCTGGGTGGGGGCGGGCGTTTTGAAGAGGAGCATTTACACATCAAACACATACCAAGAGAAATATTTGTCTTTACGGTTCAGCCTGCCCTGACTGTGAGTTTTGTTTTGTGAATTCATTTTATGGGATATTAATTGAGAATAATTGAGACAGGGATCTCAAAACCAATTTTCTATCGTCAGCAGTGTCATCAGGATCTGAATACCATTGACATTTAACTGTGGAAGGAGAAAGGTGTGTCTGTTCTCTCTGTGGGAAAGTATCTTTTTTTCAAGCAAAAAGCGGAAAGATGTTCAAAGATGTTGGATCACCCTTGCGGTTTGTGCTCAATTCTGGGCCCTGCAGCTGTGGAAGGAGGTATTGGCCTGAGAGGGAGCACAGATTTATCCAAATTACACCTTATCTCTTTATAGGAACTGTCAGATTTAGACCCAATCACCCACTTCATGATGTTAACCTGTAAACCCCTTATTTTCAATTCCCTGCAAACTTCTCATTAAAATTCCTTGTGGAGTCAAATTCCAGCACCATTTCAGGTGAAATGTTCCAGGTTCCGACAACTGTCTGTTCATTCAGAAACTGCTGAAGTCCATGTTGACTCTGGGGTTACAAAGGGCTGAATTAAAAGATGAGATGCTGTTCCCATTGAGATGCATTGGAACAGTACAGAAGGCTGAGGGCAGTGTCGGTATGAGCAGACAATGAAAATGACTGGGCTGCACTGTGAGGGCTGTTTGGCTCAATGAGTGTTTTGGAGTTGGGTATAAACAGAGCGAGGGGAGACAGGGAGAAGGTGAACCTCAGCTTCAGTTTTAGTTCAGGCCGTTCAGAAATTCACATGTTCCCAAAGGGAACTGCCAGGTTGTAAGCGATACCTGCTGAGTTTTTATTAACAGTTTTTAAAGTGTAAAATGTCAGCTTAAGTAAACATCGGGGCTTTTGGTTATAATGAAAATGTTTGAAGTGAAGGAAGGTTACTAGCTCATTTCAATTATCTGAATGGGAGTATCTGGCTGAAACTAGAGAGACGTTGTGACAGGAGCCCTCCGACCCGTGGTGTGCTCCTCTTATACAATGTGGGAAATAAGGGACGCTTCCAGTGTCCGTGATGGCTATGTGTGCAGGAAGAGTGCCCATCTGAAACTACTGGGAAACTGCTTTTCTGACCTGGAGCTGAGAGTGGAATCACTGTTGAGAATCTGCGATAATGAGAATGTTATGGACAACACGTTTAGTGAGTTAGTCACACTGCAGGTGAGGGTTACACAGGCAGAAAGGGAATGAGTGGCCATCAGATCAAGTAAAAGGCTCAGGAAGGAAGTGCAGGACTCCCCAGTCATCGTTCCCCTTCTCCAACAGATACTGTGCACCGCTTGGGATTCTATAAGCGGGGATCAGGTGGAGTGGACTCTCAGGGGAAGTCAGCAATAGCCAGGTTCATGACACCACAGATAGCTCCGCTGCACAGAACTGGAGGAAGGAGAATGGCAGAGCTGTAGTGACAGGGGATGCAGTAGTCAATGTCAGAGACAGGCGCGTCTGTGGCCACAGACATGAATCCAGGACAGTGGAATTGAACCTAGGTCCATTTATTGATAAGTGCACAGACCAATAAAGGTCAGTGTCCCAAATGCAACCTTCAGCACTTAATCACCCTGAAGCTCTACCTTTCAGGGCCTGTGCACTTGTTCTGAGCCCTTCAGAGGGATTGAAGGGAATGGGGAGAAAACAGGAACAGGGTTGTGTTGTAGCTCTACAAAATAACCGTCACACTCCGCTCTCGGTCTCCCCCTTCTGGCTCCTCCCCACCGCAGGGAAAAGACCTTGTGTATTTCCCCTATCCATGCCCATCCTGATTTTATAAACCTCTATAAGGTCACCTATCAGCATCTGACGCTCCTGGGAAAACAGTGTATTAAGCCTCTACCTGTAGCTCAAATCCTCCAACCCTGGCAATGTGCTTCTAATACTATTCTGGCCACTTTCAACTTTCACAATATTATTTTGATAGGAAGGAGACCAGAATTGCACGCAATATTCCAAGAGTTACCTAACCAATGTCCTGTACAGCCGCAATATGACCTCCCAACTCCGATACTCAGTACTCTGACCAATGAAGGAAAGCATACTAAACCCCTTCTTCGCTATCCTATCTACCTGCGACTCTACTTTCAAGGAGCTATGAATCTGCACTCCAAGGTCTCTTTGTTCAGCAGCACTCCCAAGGTCCTCACCATTAAGTGTATACATCCTGCTAATATTTGCTTTCCCAAAATGCAGCACCTCACATTTATCTAAATTAAACTCCATCTGCCAGTCCTCAGCACATTCAACCATCTGATCAAGATCCTGTTATAATCTGAGGTAATCCTCTTCACTGTCCACTACACCTCCAATTTTGGTGTCGTCTTACTAACAATACTTCCTATATTCACATCCATATCATTGATATAAATTATGAAAATTAGTGGATCCAGCACTGATACTTTGTGACACCCCACTCGTCACAGGTCTCCAATCTGAAAAGCAACCTTCCACCACCATCCTCTGTCTTCTACCTTTGAGCCAGTTTTGTATCCAAATGGCTAGTGCTCTCTCTATTCCATGAGATCTAAACTTGCTAATCTGTCTCCCATGGGGAACCTTGTTGAACGCCTTACTGAAGTCCATGTAGATCGTTTCCACTGCTTTGCCCTCATGAATCCTCTTTGTTACTTCAAAAAAAAAATTGACTCAAGTACATGTGACGTGATTTCTCATACACAAAGCCATTATTAATATCCAGGACTTAACTCTGTACATTGGGATCTGTGTCACCCAGTTATGACTGTTAATATTCTGGATAAAGTTCAAGTACATCAGGTTTGTGTTAGTGACTGTGTATTGAGTCTTGTTGATATCACCCACACAGGTAAGTTTCATTTGAAAGGCAGTCCCTATATCCAGAACCCCGCTCCCATCTGCTCTGTCTCCATCCCCACCATAGACAGTAAGTGGGAGGAGCTCATGGAGTTTTCATGTAAGAGAGATTGAGAAAATCTTCCCTTCTTTCCACTAGCTCACTAGAAAATGATGGTAGTGTCCTTTCCTCTGAACCAGGAGGATCGGGCTCAGAGTTGAGTAACAGCATCTTTGAAAAGGGTGATTGGAAAACATGACCAAGCCGCCAGGCCATACTGTCTCCCAGCTGTCCCCGCCTGAGCCTCAACAGAACTTTCCTGTAGTTTCTCTCCTGTCAGACTCTCCCATTGCTCACTTTGTCCAGGGTTCCCTCCTACTGCTGCACTGCTCCTGTCCGTCACTGACCTGTCCATCCCCCAGTGTCCTCCACATTCATTCATTGTTTACAATCTCCAGCCCTGCCCCCTCCACCCTATTGGGCAGCGGCTGCTGTCAATCACCCAGCTTCTGTGTGATCTGGAGCATGTGCTGTAGGAGGGGAGACCAGTGCACGGGCGCAGTGCTGGGCAATTGTTGGTGTATGTGCAGGGCTGGTCAGGGCCAGGAGGGAGGCTGTGCGTGTGTGGGGTTAATCTGTCATTGGCAGTTTCCTCCCTCTGGGAACAGAACTCAGGGAAATGGCCCCTGCCCTGATATCGTGACAAGTAGTCGGCTATCAGTGGGGGGAGCATTTTGCAGAAAGTTATCAGAACTCGTGTGAATATTCAGGAATGTTATGGAAAACAACACAGATGGGCCTGCAATTAAAGTTCTAATTTGGTTCATCTTAGTTCAATCAGATATGATTTGGTTAGTGTTTGCAGGATGGTTCTCATCAGAGGGTCCGTGTGGGGGAAATAAATAAAATGTTCCAGATTGGGGGAAAAAAATCAGTTTGGTTCTGACCAGGAAGGAAGCCTGGGAGATGGGGGGAGGATTCACCAACATCCAGGAGGCTCCGAGTCAGACTCATTGATTTGATTAGATTAGATTTCCTACAGTGTGGAAACAGGCCCTTCAGCCCAACCAGTCCACACCGACCGTCGGAAGAGTAACCCACCCAGACCCATTTCCCTCTGACTAATATACCTAACGCTATGGGCAATTTAGCATGGCCAATTCATCTGACCTGCACATCTTTGGATTGTGGGAGGAAACCTTTTTTTGGTTCTTAGTCTGCAGGCAGGAGCTAGGAAGCTGATTTCAAAGAGAAGAGAGAGTGTCTGAGAACTGGGTGTGGAGGAAAAATGGTGAGGAGATTGGTTTGGATTTCAGTTCACAGAAGAGAGCAATTGTGAGACTGAGATTTAAAGCTTTGGGGGAACAAAGAAACTACAATTTAATACTCTCACTGTCTTATGGATTTCCATCCTGTGTTAACGGTGGTAACTTGTCTTCTCAGTTGTAGGGTTCTGAAAGGGCGGATTTGTGGATGAGAAATTCAAATTGAACTTCCTGTTCAGTTTTGATAGTTACTTGATCCGTGCCGATCTGAATATCATTTGGCCTTTTCATGTGGAAGGAAAGGTGTGTATTCTGTCCATGGGCGAATATTTCAAATGTCAGTGTGTCTGGAAAAAGTACTGAGACACAGCCAAGACCATGTTAGCGTGGTGACTGCGGAGAAAGAGTTCATTTGTTGTTAAAAGTCTGAAAAAACATGGCACATTTCCCAGGAACGATTAAGCTACAGATTTGTTTTGTATGAGGACAAAGTTTTAATTAATCATGCAACCAGAAAGACACAAGGATGCCTGCAGTATGGAAAATGCTATGAAAACGGGATTGTTGTAAAGGAGTTGATTATCGATCGTGGCTTGTAATCCATTGGCGTTGTCACGTCAGTTCCAACGCCGTGGGGAAACACTGGAAATGTGATGAGTGCAGTGTAGGTTTCAGTTGTTAAACTGGAAAAAGTGCAGAAGAAATTTACAAGAATTTTTGCCAGGGCTCAGGGGTCTGAGTTAAAGGGAGAGGTTGGACAAGCGAGGATTTTTTTTTGTTTAGAGCAGAGGAAACAGAGGGGGAATGTTTTCTGGAAGTGTATAAGACCATGAGAGGCCTGGGTAAGGTGAATGCATTCAATCTTTTTCCCAGGGAATCAAGGAGTGGAGGGCATCAGTTTAAGGTTAGAGGAGAAATTATGAAAGGGAACCTGAGGGGCACATGTTTTACACAGAGGGTGGTATGTATATGGACTGAGCTGCCAGTGGAAGTGCTTGAGGTGGGTACATTAACAACATGTAAAAGACATTTGGACAAATACATGGATAGGAAAGGGTCAGAAGCAGATGGGTCAAGTGCAGGGAAATGGGTTTAGCGTGGATGGACATTCTAGTCAGTATTGGCCAGTTTGGGCCAAAGGCCTGTCTCTGCTGTAGGACTCTGACTCTAAGTATATTTACTATTTCTCCCGCTATCTCTGGTAGCAACCTGGGATGTATTCCATCTGAGCGACGAGTCTTGTCTACCTTTAGCTCCATTAACTTGCCCAGCTCTAACACTTTCGTGATAATGGTTGTTTCTTGTTCCTCACCTTCCTCAGTTTCCTTATCATTTACTGGCATGTTCTTCGTGTTCTCCACTGTGAAGACTGACTGCTGTGAAGACTTCCTGAACCCTGCTGGATAGGAATAACTGGGCACAGAACTCTGAGAGGTCTTCTTTGAGTCTTTATTAATGAGACATGGCAGTTACCTGGATAGTGTACATGCAGAACACCTCCAGGCAGCATCAGGTAACTCCCCGCCTGTCCGATGTGCCACTCCCATTCTTATACCTTTGTGGTTTGTGGTTTTGAATGGACGCTGTCTCTCAGTATTATCTCCATGGCAATGGCAGTTTAAAAGTTGAGTTCAGCCCAGCACTGATTGGTTAAACCACAAAACCCCTCCCCCACGCCCCTGTGGCTCAGTCAGGTATCTGACAGGCGCTTCAGTTTCAGTGGGGCTGTCTGTCAGGATTCTGATGTGAAAGAGCCGGTGTTGGAACGGGGTGGACAAAGTTAAAAACCACACATCACCAGGTTATAGTCCAACAGGTTTATTTAGAAGTACAAGCTTTTGGAGTGTGCTGTGATTTTTAACTTGATCAGGATTATCTCTATGGTAACGGTTAAGTGCTTCAACAATTACAGAGGCCATATGTTCCCCACACAATAGGTTCCCCTCTCGCAGTGTAAACTGCTATTCTGTCCCTGGGGATAGCTACTCGTCACTTTTCTCCCCCAATCCCATCTAGCTTTCTGTTGATCTTTAAAGTTTTTCTCATCTCCTAGTTTCTCCTTGGTCTTTGCCAATTTGTATGCTTTCTATTTCAATTTCATAGACTCCCTTATTTCCTTAGCCATCAATGGCAGATTACTCCTTTTCCTACAGTCCTTCCTTTTCACTAATATATACTTTTGCTGAGCAGTTTGAAAAAATTCTTTGATATTCCTCCACTGTCCGTCAACTGTCCCACCGTAAAGTCTTTGCTACCAGTCTACATTAGCCAACTCCTGTCTCATCTTATTGTAGTCTCCTTTGTTTAAGCACAGAATCTGTATTGGATTTAATCTTCCCGCTTTCCAACTGTATTCTAAATTTGACCATATTTATCACAAGTCTTTTATCAGATTACGAGGTGAGATGATGTTACCTGGGTGTTTTGGTTTTCATTGTCAGAGACCTTGGCTTTGTAATAAAGTACAGGATAGATATTCACAACAGAGTATTCTGGACGGTGTGAATTTACTACACAATCAACAACCATAAATCACTGTCTCCCCTCAGTTTAAAATTGCAAAATCATTATCTCCTACACGCTTCCTCATCTTCTAAGTTTGAAATGCTAATCCCCCTGACTATCCTACTTTTCCCGAAAATCTCCTTTGGCGAAGGTGGTGATTTTTGGATTCAGCTTTCCAGTTATTAACGTAAGAAGATAAGCACTGGGCACAGGAGAGGGAATGCAGCCCTTTGAACCAGCTCCACCATTTAATACCATGATGACTGAGCTCACCTCGGTCTCAGCTGGATTTTCCCGCCTGCTCTATCTCACCCTTCAACTCATTGAAAATTAAAAATCTGTATCTCTTCATTAAATTTGCTCATTGTTCTGGCATCCACCGCATTTTGAATAGGGAATTCCACAGATTCACAACACATTGAGTTAGGTACATTCTCCTTCATGAGAATACAATAGAGTTCTTATAGTGCAGAGTCCACACCAACCCTATGATGAGCCTCCCATTCAGACCCACCCATTCCCTGTAACCCTGCATTTCCCGTGGCTAATTGCCTAAACAGCACATGCATGGAAACTGGGCAATTTAACATGGGCAATCCACCTAATCTGCACATATTTGGGCTATGGGAGGAAACTGGAGCACGGTTGGAAACTCGTACAGACATGGGGGGGAATGTGTAAACTCCACACAGTCGCCTAAGGCTGGAATCAAACCCAGGTCGCTGACGCTGTGAGGCAGCAGTGCTAACCACTCAGCTACCTCTGCTTAAACTCTGCTCCTCCTTATTAACCTCTCTATCACCCAATTTGCTGAATCTATATTCCTCACGTCAGAAATCAGGTCGTGGAAACGAATGTCTCAGTGAAACCCAATGACAGCCCATATGTCCTGTGTGTGTGCATGGGGATTTGATAGACAACACCCTCCAGCCCACACTTTTCATTCACTTTCCAGAGACAGGGCTCAAGTAGCTTCCTGGGGACTACAACTCCCACAATCCCTGAGGCAGGGACCACACGTGAGTGGGGAAACCCGGCACTGTCCATGTACAGAATGTGGGTGGGCTTTGGAGCATGTGCTTTGGGGTACCTAGCGGAAAGTACTTCACACTGTGATTGGCTGGAGGAGTAACATATCAGCTTTTAGTATTGATCTGCCGGGGAATTAAGGTGTCACCACACCCACGTAGGACCAAGTTCCATCCCCAATGCGTCATAATGCTGGGAATCGACCAATGGGAAACCAAGGAGGATCTAACCCATTCTCCCAGACTGAAGGTTCCTCTTCTGTCCAGGATCTGCCACCTCCCTGTCTGTTTCCTTTTGTTTCATTCTGCTGTTACATTATTGACTTGCAGCAACTGAAGGGAAAGGAAGTGAACCCAGAAAGGGTGCAGAGTCTAACCAGGACGGGAAGTGGTGGCATGGATCTGTTTATCAGCAACTCCATGAGAATGGGGAGGGTGTACATTAGGGGGTAGCAGAGTCAGAATGGAGGGAGAGAGTAAGTGGGCTGCAGGGTTACAGCTTTAGGGAAAGACTGGGAAAAAGATATTCCAGAGAAACTAAAATTGCCTGTTCTGAATTTCTAACCTGTACATATTCCTTTATATAGGGTGCTAGATTGTGAAGATTCACAGACAGAAATCTCAAAATCATGTGCAGATCGTGATTAAGTTAACCAGCATTTGACGAACCAAAGACTGAGAGTCAATCGGCCAAAATCCTGCAACACTCTCCCTCACAGCATTGTCGGTCTATCTGCGCCAAATGAACTGCAAATGGTTCGAGACAGCAGTTCACTACCATCTTGTCAAGGGTAACTAGAGATGGGGAATAAATGCTGGTTGAGCCAGTGATGCCCATATCCTGGAAATGGGTTCTCTCTCTATTTACTGAAACCTGAGTGTTACTGCAGGATGATGATGGATGATGAGTGCATGCATCACATTACCCCTGCCTACACCCACACAGTAACACCGCAACGGCACTGGAACAAAAGGCAATGAAGCTAAAGGAGGACTTAGGTATAGTTCTCAAAGGTAAAGGCATCAAAGGGGATTGGAGCACAGCAGGAACAGGAGACTGAGCTGGATGGTCAGCTGTTTCCCATTGAATGGTGGCGCAGGATTGAAAAGCCGAAAGCCCCCCTCCTGCCCCTATCTCCCAGGTCTGTATGTAACCATGGAACCCGGGTAGGAAGGAGTAGGCAGGACAGGGACTCTCCAGGAGATTGCACTTCCACATCAGTTTTCAGTGAGGGATGGTTTGATGGACTTTGTTTAACATTTGTCTTTAATGCAAAGTTTGTAAATTTGGTTTTAAAACATGTACGAGTTTATTCCACGATAAATAAAACAAAAAGAAAAGAAACAAAACGATCTGAATATAACAGTTTTAAAATTTCAACGCCGTATAAAACAAAATCCCGACGACTCCCGGACACCATCACTTTCCAGTTTCTCAAACTCCAGGAGATATTCCCCCCCCCCGTCGGAACCTTTGGTTTGATTTAACTGCTTTTCAGTTCTCGTTGTGTGAGCTGTGGAGTTTTCTTTTTTCCCCATTTCTCCGACCCAGAAGTGTTATCACAGCAACCTTCCCACCATCAAAATCATCATTTCGCCATTATAGCAGTAAACCACCTGAATAACCAATTGAATATTTATAAACAAAGCCCATTATGGGCAAAGCAAACCACTACAAGTGGCAGAGTGGGAAAGGACGTAATCAAAGTAGAGTTGGGGGTGAGGGGGCAGCGCTGGAGATAAAGGGGTGCCCACCTCTATCTAAAGGCATCAAGAGCACTGATACACACCACATGCTCCTTCTCCAAGGACACCCTGCTGTGTAGCCTTTATCCTCAATCATAGAGTAGAATCCCTACAGTGTGGAATGAGAGCATTGGCCCATCAAATCCCACCAACCATCCGAAGAGCATCCCACCCAGAGCAATCCAGAGTAACACTGCATTTCCCATGGCTGATCCACTAGTCTACACAATCCTCGACACTATGGGCAATTTAGCACGACCGATCCACCTAACCTGCACATCTTTAGTCTGTGGGAGGAAACCAGGGCACCGGGAGGGGACCCACACTATCATGGGGAGAATGTGGGAACTCCACACAGGCCGTTGGCCAACGCTGGACTCCGACCTTATACCTGATGTTGTGAAGCAGCAGTGCTACAATCACAATTTAAATCAAAATAGATGGCCCCTTCTCATTGTCACATTGCTGTTTGTGGAGACTCACTGCCCAGATAGACATCTCAAAGTTCAGAAAGTGGCAATATAAATTCAGTCAACTCCAGCCCAGTTAATGTGATTAACAACCACAACATCAATACTCCAACAGTGTCATCATGAACACAGTCCACTCCTGACTCTGATGGACAGTAACATCAGAATCAGAGTCCTGCAGTGATGTGTGAACTCTACCCCACACAGAGCAGGTGGATGACCACTTCCCTGTGTCCACTCACTGGGCTCTCAGTCGTGTTGAAGACTCAGCAAATCCCTTGTCACGCAGTGACGATCCTACCCAGTGTGAACGCGCTGGGGTCTCAGGGGACAGGATGAATAACTGAATCCTCTCTTCCACACTGAGCATCTGAATGGCCTCTCCCCTGTGTGGGCTCGCTGGGGTCTCAGGGGGTGGGATGAATCACTGAATCCCCTCTCACACACTGATCATCTGAATGGCCTGTCCCCCGTGTGGGCTCAGTGGTGTCTCGGGGGGTGATGCATTTGAGTGAATCTCTCCCCACACGCTGGGAGCAAGTGAATGGCCTTTCCCCAGAGTGAGCTCTCTGGGGTCACTGCAGGTAGTGCATTTGAGTGAATGTCTCCCCACACTGTGAGAAAGTGAATGGCCTTTCCCCAGAGTGAGCTCGGTGTTTCAGCATTTCAGAGGACCTAGTGTATCCTTTACCACACACTGAGCAGGTGAATGGCCTCTCCCCAGTGGGAATGCACTGATGTCTCTGCAGGTGAGAGATTTGAATGAATTATTTCTCACACATGGAGCAGGTGAAGGGTCGATATCCTCTGTGCCCTCTCTGGTGCCTCAGCAGATTGTAAGATTGAGTAAATCCCTTCCCATACGTGGGGCAGGTGAATGGCCTCTCCCCAGTGTGACTGTGTCAGTGTGTGTCCTGCTGGGAGGGGTAAGCGAATTCCTTCCCACAGTCCCCACATTTACATACCCTAGCCCTGGTCCCGTCCCATTGGTGTCTTCGCAAATCACATGACCGGTTAAATATTCAACTGCATGCAGAGCAGAGGAATTATTTCTCTGGGCTAGGCATGCTGCTTTCCCTTTCCATATTACCGATAAGGATCAGGACCTGCGGAATTGGACGACTCTGCAGTTGATGTGATGTTAAAGCTGAGTTTCCCATGTGGAACTTTCTCTCTGTAAAAAAAAAGTTTCTCCATATCATTAATACAACTCCCAACACCAGCTCTCCCTTCAGTTCTCCTGAATTTCTAATTTTGGACTAATGCAATGACCTCAGTAATGTGCCTTTCTCTCACTTGTTTCTGAAAGTAAATTAGGACCATTTTGAATAACTTTACAAGAAGGACCCACACCTATTCTATCATGTACGAGTTCTAATTCATGGGAAGTTTGTTGCCAGCTCCGATGACAGTCATAATGCTCCGACCACTTCACCGGAGCCAGTGCAAGTCAATTCTAACAATTATCAATAGATTTTATCTAAACAGGATGCCCCCACAATGGACACTCAATGCCCGTAAGTTGTCATTTTTCTTAAAGCCGCTCATGTGTCCGGCAATCTGGCAATACAATTGAAGATATTTTATACAGTAACCTTACAGTCTCAATTGTCAGTTCCAGTCCATGAAGCAGCCAGTAACATGCCGCAGTGAATTGAATTCTAACAACAGCATTGCCCTGGCAGGAGAGATTGCAGAGCATGAAACTGTCTTCTCTGGAGTATCTAAAATGAAACACTTGAAATGAACAAAATTCTTCAGGAGCTCGATGGGATAAATACAGCAAGGATGTGCTCCCTGGCTGGTGTGTCTGGAATGAAATAAGCGCTAACGGTGTTATCTTTACCCAGCACCCCTTCAGCTGCATAAATGTTTAGATTTAGTTGCTGCTCTTATTCCATGCTCTTGATCACCCCTGTTTGTAACTGCTGTAATGTTGGTGGCTGTGCAAATTGATAACATCTGATTCAATCCATCCCAAAACCTTTCTGTATCTGTGTCTCACTTTTGTTCACCAAGACCCTCATTCAATCTGACCTCTTTGCAAACCCTGCCCTGATATTTCCTTAGAGGGCTCAGAATTAATTGTTCACAGAATTATTACTGTGCAAAAGGAGGCTGATTGGCTTATCAGTTCTCCAAAGGATCACCTCACTGAATGCTATTTTTCTGCCTTTACCCCATAAACCTTCCCATTCATCCTCTTCCAATGACTGTTCAATTCTATCCTCTTCATTGTACCTGACTCCACCACACTCTTTGGTAGTGCATTCCTGACCATAAACTTTCTCTGCATGAAAACATTTTGTCTCATGTCCCATGTGCTTCTTTTGTCAATCCCTTTACAGCGGTGCCTCCTCATTATTGATTCTTTCATGCATGTGAACAGTTTGTCTTGATCTACTCTCTCTAGATCCCTTTTGGAGATATCTTTACCCACCATACCCTGGGATAGTGTCTACATCTCTCCCGGTCACAGGAGAGCAGTGCGAGACCATTCAGGTGCTCTCATTCTAGGATTGGGTTCAGGACATTATTCAGCCTCACTGTACTCCAGTGAATACACAACAGGGAGAGGCCATTCACCTGCTCTCAGTGTGGGAAGAAATTCACTCAGATATCCAGCTTGATGAAACACCGGCGAGTTCACAGGTAACCACAGTGATCGGATTTATTTTGTTTGTTCATGGGATCATGGCATCACTTCCTGGGGCAGCATTTGTCATCCATTCTAACTGCACAGAAGATGGTTCAGAGGCAACCCCATTATTCAGGGTCTGGATTCACATGCCGGCTGGACCAGGTCAGAAGTAACAGTTTCCTAGACTCAGTGACATTAAGAGTTGATTTATGATCTATTATCCTATTTTGGAAATGGTAATGAATAATGTTTGCAGTTGAATTAAAAGTGCAAGACCAAAATGGGTTTTAGAGCTGAAAATGTGTTGCTGGAAAAGCGCAGCAGGTCAGGCAGCATCCAAGGAACAGGAGAATCGACGTTTCGGGCATGAGCCCTTCTTCATTCCTGAAGAAGGGCTCATGCCCGAAACATCGATTCTCCTGCTCCTTGGATGCTGCCTGACCTGCTGTGCTTTTCCAGCAAAACATTTTCAGCTCTGATCTCCAGCATTTGCAGTCCTCACTTTTTCCAAAATGGGTTTTATTCTAATTGAGCATGCCCTCCTGTTTGCTCAGTTGTTATTGACAATCTCATCCCTCTCTCACAGACAACCTCTTCCAGATAGTTTACAGAAAAGGAAGAATGGTCAGCTGCAGCTGGTCACCTGACCCCAAAGGTTCACTCTCCACAGATGCTACCAAATCTGCTGAATTTCTCCAGCAATTTCTGTTTTTGTGTCTGATTTACCAGCATTTGCAGATCGTTAGTTTTTCAATGTTGATCTTGTCTGTTGCAGAGGAGTTTATTGATGAGTTTGGAGAGTTTTGAACATTGCAAGTTAGGCCAGAAATCAGCCATGATCTATTGAATGGCAGAGCAGGGTTGAGGGGTTGAATAGCCTCCTCCTGTTCCAATGAAATTTGCCCATCTGCAGCTTTCGGCAACATTTCCCCTCACTGCTCACTTCACTTCCATGTCTAACACACTGTTACTGACTGAACAAACCTGTGTTTGAGCTAAACCTGCTAATGTTCAGTGGCTCCCTCTCCTGCCATCCGGGTTTAACTCTCATCATGGAATGTTGTCTTGTATTACTGCGGGAATGCCCACAAAGGACCCAACCTGGAGTCTGTATCCCCTGGGATCCACAAACCCGGTTTATTTCCTTCTTCCTATTTCATTCTGGCTATTGAACTCTCGGTTTCAATCCAATCTCCTGTCATGCTCTTCAACATGCCCATGTGGGTGGGCTATAGGCAGCTGGGATTTAATGATGGGAAATGGGGATTAGGCAGAAGCACGAGGAGAGGCGACAGCAAAGACAGTTCTCATTGTAACGGCAGAGTTTCTCCGTGACACAGTGAGTGGTGAGGCACCTGAGATTGTGGGGGAGGAAGATTCAATCAGGGATTTGGGAAAACACTCAGATACTGACCTGTCCACCTGATTGTTAACTCAGATAGATAGACAGAAAGAAAGATGCACATTTAGGTAGCAACTTTGATGACCTGGGGCATTGAACCATGCTCCAGACCCAATGATCCCCACATCAAATCTCTGAACACAAAAACACAAAGCTTCCTACTTGTAAAAGGCTGTCTCTCAGCCTCCTCTTTTCTTGAGAAAAGAGTTTTGAGCTGTTCAGCATTTCCTGGTGTTTATAATCTCTATGCTCCTGTAAGTTTCGTGACTGAACTTTTATTTTCCTGTTCCTGTGAGTGACGGCAGCAGCAGAAACAGGTCCTGACCTGTGAGTGGTTTTGGTTGGAATATTTGTATTTACAAATTCATTCTCAGCCTCACCTACAGTGAGAAATTGATGTAAACAGAAGGAAAGGAGTGAGTGAGCACCCACAGAAACACAAAGGCAGCATGTGTACCTGAGCTGAATGAACCAGGCATCAGGAAAATGTGATGACAATCACAACTCGTTCGAATCCCTGAGGTGCAGAAAGAGGCTACTCAGCTCATCGAGTCTGCAATGACCTGCTCTCCCACCCTATCCCTATTACCCCACATTTACCATGGCTAACCCAACCCACCTAACCTGCACACTCCAGACCATGTTAGCACAGCCAATAGAGCAAAACTGCACATCTGTGGGAGAGTCACAAATTACATCAAAATGCTTGGAATTGTGGATGAATTCTCACAAATACTTGACTGATGCAAATACTGTGTTTTCGAAAATAAAATCTGGGGGAAACTGCAGCCAGAAAGATTTCTGATTATCTCTGGAGGAAGAGAATTCAAAACTCGTGCCATTGACCCAGGGGACACAGTGAAGTCACAGAGACTTGGGAACCATCAGAAATGTAACAGGTTGTGAGGAAGGTGGAGGTGAGACAAAGACAAAAAGACAGTCTGTCACACGGGAGAAGGCAGGAGAGATTAAACAGCAGAAATAGTATTGCCTCAAGGCCACGGGGAATGGAGTTAGGGCTGGGAAACAAATAAGGAAACAAGGTATGCAGCTGTCAATGAAAACAAAAACAGAAAAAAAAGGCCGAATTCAGAGTCTGAAATTATTGCTCATTGGTGAGTACAGAATACTGTAAAGCCTGGGTAGTTCTATTACAGCCATCACAGGCAAGGACTGATTTGGGATAGTCAACATGGCGTTGTGCATGGGAAATCTTGTCTCACAAACTGGATTGAGTTTTTTGAAGAAGTAACAAAGAGGATTGATGAGAGCAGAGCAATAGATGTGATCTATATGGACTTCAGTAAGGCATTCGATAAGGTTGCCCATGGGAGACTAATTAGCAAGGTTAGATTTCATGGAATACAGGGAGAACTAACCATTTGGATATAGAACTGGCTCAAAGGTAGAAGACAGAGGGTGGTGGTGGAGGGTTGATTTTCAGACTGGAGGCCTCTGACCAGTGGAGTGCCACAGGAATCGGTGCTGATTCCTCTACTTTTTGTTATTTACATAAATGATTTGGGTGCGAGCATAAGAGGTACAATTAGTAAGTTTGCAGATAAGAGCAACATTGGAGGTGTAGTGGAGAGCGAAGGGGGTTACCTCAGATTACAGCAGGATATGGACCAGATGGGCCAATGGGCTGAGAAGTAGTGATGGAGTTTAATTCAGATAAATGCGAGGTGCTGCATTTTGGGAAAGCAATTCTGAGCAGGACTTATTCACTTAATGATAAGGTCCTAGGGAGTGTTGCTGAACAAAGAGACCTTGGAGTGCAGGTTAATAGCTCCTTGAAAGTGGAGTCGCAGGTAGATAGGATAGTGAAGAAGACTTTTGGTATGCTTTCCTTTCTTGGTCAGAGTATTGAGTACAGGAGTTAGGAGGTCATATTGCGGCTGTACAGGACATTGGTTAGACCACTGTTAGAATATTGTGTGCAATTCTGGTTGCCTTCCTATCGGAAAGATGTTGTGAAACTTGAAAGGGTTCAGAAAAGATTTACAAGGATGTTGCCAGGGTTGGAGGATTTTCGCTATAGGGAGAGTCTGAACAGGCTGGGTCTGTATTCCATGGAGTGTCGGAGGCTGAGGGTTGACCTTCCAGGTGTTTACAAAATTATGAGGGGCATGGATAGGATAAATAGACAAAGTCTTTTCCCTGGGGTTGGGGAGTCCAGGACTAGAGGGCATAGGTTTAGGGTGAGAGGGGAAAGATATAAAAGAGACCTAAGGGGCAACTTTTTTATGCAGAGGGTGGTATGTGTATGGAATGAGCTGCCAGAGGAAGTGTTAGAAGCTGGTACAATTGCAACACTTAAATGCATTTGGATGGGTATATGAATAGGAAAGGTTTGGTGGGACTCGATTGGGTTGGGTTATCTGGTCAGCACAGACGAGTTGGACCCAAGGGTCTGTTTCCATGCTGGACATCTCTATGTCTCTATGACTGTATGTATAGAGAGAGGGCCGGCATTGGGTGGGATGACCCACCGCCCTGTAAAGTCCAGAAGGCCGTGTCTATGGCACCGCCTGGCATCAAAACTCAAACTTGGACAGACAGGAGGGGGCAACAAAGGGAACTGACAGAAACTAAACCTGAACTGTTTACCTGGCTGAATGATAGATGTTGGTGAATGAACACCCAGCCTGATAGAGAAATGGTAATAATGGGTCTTATTGGGAGAATATGGATGAATTAATTGAAGTACACAATCTCACTGATGAGGATGTCAGGCTAAAACCTTTCAGGCCAAGATGCCCTGACGTGTACAGCAGAATCTGTCCCTGCAATGAGAGGGTGGGGGTGTGAGCCGGTTCCCTTCAGTGCACAGCCGATCAGTGGCTCCAGGCATTTACAGATATTACAGGGACACACTGGGGAGGGGACAGGCTGAATGGGCTAAAATAACCTTAGTGACTCAGGGCCGCAAGGGTAATATCAACGATCGTACAGAGAGGAAGCTTGAGGTGTATAAGGACCACGGGGGAATTACCAATCCTCAACCTGTGGTGATGAAATTTGTTTGATGTATTTAAAAGATGACATGGGACACCATGTAATTGTAATTATAAACATGGGACTCCCAGTGGGAGATAATTCTAAACAAATTCTGAATTGGGCCATGAGAGCTGAGGCAAACTCAGAAACACAAGGGAATAGCTGCAGTACAGGGAGGGGAACCAGACTCGCAATGTTGCAAGGGAAGCAGAAAAGCGCATATAGACAAGGAACGTAGGCAGAGAGAGGGAGATAGGTGTTCACATTGTGTGTGGCCTGTGTTCACGTGTGCACATGCATAGCCCATAAATATTTATTGACACGCTGTTAGGGCTCTAGCAACACATGATGTTAACACAGGCGCATCTATATCAGTTACTGATATGGATTTACCCCTCACCCTTTCAATTACTAAAATGAGAGCAGTCGGAGTGGGAACTGAGGAAGCTGGATGAAGCTGGAGGAAGCTATCCTGATGTAGATCAGGAATATGACAAAATGCATTCAGATATGGGAGTGTGAAACTGAGGAAAGGACCATTCTGGGAGTTGCCATTTTAGAACAATTAGGAGCAACTATTGATGTAGAGACCTGGACTATGACATAGGGACGCTCCAGCCAGTAATGGGACAGGAAGAAAATAAGAGGCGACATCACCAAAGTAGCTGAATTGCAGGGAGAGTGGGACTGTCAGGGAATCTTGGGAGTTACAGCTAGGACCCACTCAGCGGTGTGGGTAACCCATACAGGATTGTGGGTTATTATCTGTAGATCCTGTCAAGATTGAGGGCTCTCTCACTCCCCACACAAACAGGATCCAATTAAAGCTGGGGCTGAGGAGGCAGTAATTGTGACAGTAACAGATTGAGAGAAGTAGAGAATCATCAGACTGACAGTATCCCTTACTAATTGACAGAAGCCGGATAGCTGTCTGAGGAAACAGTACACCTTGATCCAGTTACCTCAGGGATCCCACAATATTCCAGTATATCCCACCGGTATATGGCTGATGGAGTTAGTCAAATTGATCTTACCAACACCTTATCACCTCAGTCGGTGAGATAGAACATCTCTGGATATTAAACAGAGTATTGGGTCAGGTCATCCAGGCTGGGCTTAAAATTAACTCACAGAGAGTGCAACTGGGGAGGTAGGGATATCATACTGGGGAGATCAAATCATGAAGCGTGAGGGGACAGTCCCAGCAGAACCAAAAACTATGATATTAAAACTGTCCACCCGCACACCGTGAAGGGCGTAAGGCAAACCTTAGGATTGTTTAACTACTGTGGGAATTTTGTAAGTAATATCCAGAATTGGTAGAGCCATCTAAAGCCCTGAAAGAAGCACTGGCATTAGCCAGGGGACAGGGAGGAAACACGTACACAGCATGCCTTTGACATTGTTCATGACCATGTGTTGGCCTGGGCTCGGTGAGGGTACATCACCCTCTGGTGGCCACATAGAGCATGAGGAACAGGTCAGAGACTTAGTGGAAACAGCTAAATTTCCCAGTGAAGCAACAATGATGAAGATTAGAGCTCACAAAAGTAGAAACTCCACACCAACAGAGCAGTGAGTATGTGGGTAAGGCAGGTAAAATACTGACTGAAACAGTGCAGACATTTGGGGAGTGACAGTGACAGTAGCTACAGAAGCGAGAAAGGAAAGTTTAAAGACATTCTTAGAAACAGTCACACAACTGGAGAAACAGGAACAGGAAAAGGGTGGGGCAATAATAGGACACGACAGAGTCTGGATGATCCAGCAGTGCCACTACACTGTATAAGACAAACATTATTAAAAACATATCATGGGCTGAACCATATTGGGCAGGATACATGCAATATCAGATGACCCACTGCCGTGGTGACCTGGAACAGGGAGAGGTTTTGTCGAAGGTGTGTAGTCTGTACACTGTGTGAGCCAGAGAAAGCAATCAGGGTAAAGTGGATCGAGCAGCTGAGACCCAGAAGGACATGGGAATAATTAAGATGGATTTTCATACACCTCCATCCCAAGCCCAGGGAAGGAAATCCTGCTGGATCTTAATAAATAGGTTTACGCAGTGGGTGAAAGCATTCCCCTGCAGATTCTGACCAAGGGACACACAGTTAAACACATCTGTGCCCTGTTTGATACTGAACAGAAATCCCATCTCCCACACCACCCCCAGTGCTCAGGTACAGCAGAAGGAATGAAGCAGACACTGACAGCTGGTCTGACTAAGGCCCTGACAGAGACAGGCAGGGATGGGTTAGAGTACTCCCCATCATCCCAATGAAACTGAGGGCAACCCCAGCAAAGGAAACAGGACTGTTTACCTTTGAATTAGTGACTGAATGGACTATGCAGCTACCAGAGGGCGTGGCAGTGGGAGGGCTAGAGATGTGCAATGGTAAGGATAGGGTTAAACAATTTGTGAAAGAACTGGATAAGCAACTGCATGAGCTGAGAGGGGAAGTTGCAGAACGGTAGAGAATCAGAAACTGGAAAAGGGAGCAGAGAAACCTCCAAGCTGACATCCCAAACCCAGGAGATTGGGTCAGGGGGGATATATTACCGGAACGTATGAAGGAAATGCAGCAGAATGCTGGATTTGGTTGGGGGAGCCAGAGAGGGAACTCTCCCATCATGCGTTAGTAAGCTCTGAATAAACATTGGTCATGCTGCACAGCACAGAACTGAAGGCTCCTCTTTGATATTTCTCCCAACAACAGTTGTGCTGGGGCAAGTTGCCGGCTGGAGGTCTGTGGCTAGTGCTGTTCCACAAGGATCAGAACTGGGACATCAGTTGTTTGTAATGTATATAAATGATTAGTTTGAAAATGTAAACGATTTAATTTGCAAGTTTGTCGATGGTACATGGTACATGAAGAATGTTGTCAAAGGATACAGCAAGGAAGAGGGCAGGTGGAAGGTTATGTGTAGAAATTGCAGACAGATTTTAATTCAGATAAGTGTGAGGTGATACATTTTGGGAGGCTCATTGTAAGAGGAATGTACACACTAAACGGAAGGGCCCTGAGCAGCATTGGGATACAGAGGGATCTTCAGGTGCAAGTTCACAGCTCCCTGAATGTGGTGAAGAAGGTGGATGGCAGGCTTGCCTTCTGCTGGATTAGTGGTGCTGGAAGAGCACAGCAGTTCAGGCAGCATCCGAGGAGCACGAAAATCAACGTTTTGGGCAAGAGCCCTTCATCAGGAATAAAGCTTTCTTCTGTCAGGGGAGTGAATATAAAACTGTCATTAGGCCACCTTTGGAGGATTTTGTGCTGTTTGGATCACCACGTTATAATGAGGATGTGGAGGCTTTGGAGAGAGTGGAAACAGGTTTACCAGGATGTTGCCTGGATTGGGAGAGGTTGGAAAATCTTGAATTGCTGCCTTTGGAAAGTCAGTGGCTGCGGAATAATCCGAGAGGCACAGACAGAGTGAATAATCTGAATCTTTTTCCATGGTGGAAATGATAAATTCTAGAGGCCATAGATTTAAGGGGAGAGGGGGAAGTTCAAAGGAAATGAAAACCGAAAGAACAGCAGATGCTGTAAACCAGAAGTTTCTGGAAAAAAACTCAGCAGTTCTATCAGCACCTGTGAAGAGAAATCAGAGTTAACGTTTCTGTTGAAGTGTGACCAGAACCGAAACATTAACTGAATTTCTTCACAGATGCTGCATGACCTGGTGAGCATTTCCAACAGCATCTTTGCAAGTTTAAAGGAAGCTGTGTCAGGCAAGTTTCTTGAGCAGAAGGTGGTGAGTGACTAGAATGTACTCTCCTGGGAGTCGGTAAAAGCAGAAACAATCGCAACGTTCAAGAGGCATTTGGACAGGCACATAAGCGGGCATGGGTTGTCAGGGATATGGATCATATACAGGGAGATTGAATTAGTTTGGAATAGCATCATGATCCGCACAGACATAGTGGGCTGATTATTCCAGTGCTGTGCTGTTCTGTTTTCCAGGCGGTAGAATGTATGGAGTGACAGTTAATATTTTGAATGGAATATGTCTCTTCTTTAGAACATACAGTAAGTTGATGCATTTTGAGAGAAGCAATGTAGAAAGGGAATATATAATTTGAATGGCACAGAAACAGAGAGCGTGACAGCAGGAATGGGGAACAAAGTGTACAAATCATTAAGGGAGAGAGAACATAAATTGTTTTGAGGAAAACATGTGGGATGCTCCGCTTCACTAATGGGGGAATAATAACAAACTCACGGAAAAAATGTGGTTTGGAGATGCCGGTGTTGGACTGGGGTGTACAAATTTAAAATTCACACAACACCAGCTTATAGTCCAACATAAACCTGATGAAGGAGCGTCGCACCGAAAGCTAGTGTGCTTCCAATTAAAGCTGTTGGACTATAACCTGGTGTTATGTGATTTTTAACTTTATACACGGAAAAGATGCTAACCCTTGACAAAGCTCTAGTTAGGTCACAGACAATCATTGCATCCAATTCTGGTCAACAGATTTCTGATCAGAATGAGGAAGTTAAAATACCACAGAGGGGCCAGTTCCATAATTTGCTTCTCTTTCAGGACATGTGGATTCCACCATAACCCCAGACAGACAAATTTGCCCTTGCCAGACAAGACTGAGAGCCCTGGGCACAACCCTGTTAAACTGCCACCCGCTCCATTGTCTTACATCCCCTCCATATGAGCATAGGTAAGTGAATGCCCCATTAACTGAAGGAAGAACCCTTCTGCCTTAATCTCTTCCCATCAACACATAAAAATGAACAATACGATAATCAGTTTCTGTAATCCATCACACATTATCACAGGACATGGTCATTCATCAAGCTTTGTAAGGTCATAATTACCTACTTTAAACTATGTAATGACAACTGCCCATGTGACTAGTATGCCTTTTTTCTAATTCCTTTTAAATATACTGTCTCTGTGGGTAAGGCAGAGATTCATGAAGAACAGCCTCTGCAAGTAGACAGCTACTTTAGAGATGCTTTGAAACTCTCGCCGGCTGTCCAATAAAAAAGCTACTGCTGTTGTGCAGAAAACTTGTGTCATCTGGATTTGTGGAACAAAATAGACATCAACAATGAAGGATATGAGTGATCTTCAGAGTGTGGAGTACAGACTTACTGGAGAGGTTCACTGATGAAGAAAATGCTGTCACTGGATTGATTTGAAGAAATTGCTATTTTCTTTGAAGTGAAGAAATAGAATAAATTTTTGATAGAGCGGTATAAGATTATAACAGACCTAGACATAGCAGACAAAAATATCTGTATTCGATAGGTGATGGCATAAGAATTAAGATCAGATGTAAGGTTTTGAGACAGCAGGAGTTGAAAAATGTGGTGCTGGAAAAACACAGCAGGCCAGGCAGCATCCGAGGAGCAGGAGAATCGACGTTTTGGGCATAAGCCCTTCTGCACGAATGATACTAGTGCGCCAATCGGGCCGCGATAAAAGGTAGGGGGAAGGGAATTTGGGGGAGGGGTGCTGGGAATACAATTGGTGGAAGGAGGTGAGGGTGACGGTGATAGGCCGGAGAGTGGGTGGGGGCGGAGAGGTCGGAAAGAAGATTGCAGGTCAAGAAGGCGGTGCTGAATCCGAGGGTTGGGACTGAGATAAGGTGGGGGGAGGGGAAATGAGGAAGCTGGAGAAATCTACATGCATCCCTCGTGGTTGGTGGATGCCTAGGCGGCAGATGAGGTGCTCCTCCTCCAGCCGTCATGTGTCCAGGGGCTGGCGATGGAGGAGGCCAAGGACCTGCATGTCATTGGTGGAGTGGGAGGGGGAGTTAAAGTGTTCCGCCATGGGGCGGTTGGGTTGGTTGGTGTGGGTGTCCCAGAGGTGTTCCCTGAAACGTTCTGCAAGTAGGCGGCCTGTCTCCCCAATGTAGAGGAGACCACATCAGGTGCGGCGGATACAGTAAATGGTGTGTATGGAGATGCAGGTGAATTTGCGACGGATATGGAAGGATCCATTGGGACCTTGGAGGGAGGTGAGGGGGGAGGTGGGGGCGCAAGTGTTGCACTTTTTGTGGTTGCAGGGGAAGGTGCCGGGAGTGGAGGTTGGGTTGCTGGGGTGTGTGGATCTGACGAGGGAGTCGCGGAGGGAGTGGTCTCTCCTGAATGCTGATAGGAGTGGAGAGGGAAATATATCCCTGGTGGTGGGGTCTGTCTGGAGGTGGCAGAAATGACGAAGAATGATACGATGTATCCGGAGGTTGGTGGGATGGAAGGTGAGGACCAGTGGGGTTCTGTCCTGGTGGCGATTGGAGGGGTGGGGTTAAAGGGCAGAGGTGCGGGAAGTTGAGGAGATGTGATGGAGAGCATCGTCGACCACATCAGAGGGGAAATTGCGGTCTTTGAAGAAGGAGGCAATTTGAGTTGTTCGGTATTCGAATTGGTCCTCCTGGGAGCAGATGCGGCGGAGACGAAGGAATTGGGAATATGTGATGGCGTTTTTAAAGGGGACAGGGTGGGAGGGGGTGTAATCTAGGTGGCTGTGGGAGTCGGTCGGTTTATAGTAAATGTTCATGTTGAGTCAGTCGCCCAAGATAGAAATGGAGTGGTCTTGGAAGGGGAGGGAGGAGTCTGAGATAGTCCAGGTGAATTTGAGGTCGGGGTGGAAGGTGTTAGTAAAGTGGATGAATTGTTCAACCTCCTCGTGGGAGCACCAATACAATCATCGATGTAGCAGAGGAAAAGGTGGGGAGTGGTGCCAGTGTAGCTGCAGAAGATGGACTGTTCCACATATCTGATGAAGAGGCAGGCATAGCCGGGGCCCATGCGGGTGCCCATGGCTACTCCTTTGGTTTGGAGGAAGTGGGAGGATTGAAAGGAGAAGTTGTTAAGAGTGAGGACCAGTTCAGTCAGTCCAAGGAGGGTATCAGTGGAAGGGTACTGGTTGGGTCGGCGGGAAAGGAAGAAGTGGAGAGCTTGAAGGCCTTCGTGATGGGGGATGGAGGTGTACAGCAACTGGATGTCCATGGTGAAGATAAGGCGTTGGGGGCCGGGAAAGCGAAAATCATGGAGGAGGTAGAGGGCTTGGGTGGTGTCCCGAATGTAGGTGGGGAGTTCTTGGACTAAGGGGGACAGGACCGTGTCGAGGTATGCAGAGATGAGTTCAGTAGGGCAGGAGCAGGCTGAGACAATGGGTCGGCCGGAGCAGTCACGTTTGTGGATTTTGGGCAGGAGGTAGAAACGGGCGGTGCGGGGTTGTGGGGCTATGAGGTTGGAGGCGGTGGATGGGAGATCTCCTGAGGTGATGAGGTTATGGATGGTCTGGGAGATGATGGTTTGGTGGTGGGAGGTGGTGGGGTCATGGTCAAGGGGGCAGTAGGAGGAGGTGTTCGTGAGCTGGCGTTTAGCCTCAGCGGTGTAAAGATCAGTGTGCCAAACTACCAGTGCGCCTCCCCAATCTCACCATCAAACCAACAAAAACCTCCACCCCCATCCGCTCTAACACCAAACTCACCATCAAACTGGCAAAAACGCCACCCCCACTTTGAGACAGTGGGAGATAAGCCAGTGTTTCTGCTGCCTGTATTGGCTGGAAATATGCAGAACATACTGCCTATTATGGTGGTGCAGGCAGAGGAGAAGATGAATAATTGATAAAAACAATTATATCAGATCTGAGGGAAGTAAACTTGCAGAGTTTGGGGGAAGTATAGGGAGTGCGAATATGGGATTCTGCGACAGAGAGCCAGTTTGCATCTGATGGGCTTCTTTCTGTGCTATAATGCATTTTATTTGGACTTGCTTAACTTGCTCTGGTCACCGATTAAATTGTCATTGAGGTAAATCTGCTCAGTGTTCCTCTTCAGACTAATACAGTCTGTCCTTCCACAGCAAGAGATAATGTTTACTATTTTATACTGGGTTCGGGGGTGGGGGAAGGGAGGGGGGTGTAACGGTGTGTATAACAGTCTGCCAGCATTTATCTGAAATGGCAAAACACCAGTGCAGCCAAACTAGGGACTGACTCTGGAAATGTGGGGAATGCCAGAAGGGAATTCTTTACCCATCCCACCTGGAAACTGGCCAAACCAGTCAGACTTGGGAGAAGCTGTTCACCTGCTCTCTCTGTGTGTGGGTGTGTGTGTGTGTGTGTGTGGTGGGTGGGTGGGAAGGGATTCACTCAGGCATCCATCCTGTTGAGACACCAGTCAAATTACTCATAACCACAAGTTGAAGGATTTTTTTTCTCTTGTTCACACCAAGTAATGAACAATGGTTTTGGCAGTTCATAAAGTTATGCATATAGAGAACTTAGTTTTGGAAATGTTCACAACATCGTTGAACATGCAGATTCACACTGGGTAGAGACTTTTATTTTCCTTTATTCATTGCAAGAGTTAGATGTTGATGAGCTATTGACATCCAGCTCTGAACCATGTATTCTGGGATTTGTTTCTGATGCCTTGTTATCTATTGGGGATAAAAACAGTTTCAATTAGCTTTCTGTTAAATGCATGGCAATCAAGTCAATCCCATAACTCTCAGATTTAGTTTCTTTTGAAGGACTCTCCATCTCCCCAACCTCCTCCATCCTCACCCCCAACAATACAATAATCTCACCGAGTCTCTTTGTGACTCTGAATGAGACAATCTGATCAGCTGCTTCTTTCCATACTCCTATGTCGGGTTGGATCTTAAACTCCCCTTGCTGCAGTTGTGATCCTGCATCATTGTACAGAGTTGCTCGTATTTCATGTCTTGGCCTTTCAGTGTTCATGATACGGCATGTAGCTTCTTGTGTATGGGGCCGACAGTGTAAGAGTTTAGCTCTTTCCTTCCACCAACAGCAGCGAAATTGTACTCCAACAAAACTTACAGTAAAAGCAGCATGAATACCTAAAAATGAGGTGTTAACCTGATGAAGTTACCAAAGAGGACTACTTGTGTTCCAAACAGCATAAGCAGCAAGTGATAGACAGGCGAAGAAATCTGGGAAACAACAGAACAGATCGAAGCTCTGCAGTCCAACCATGGACTATTGTGAATGAAGTCAGAACACAGCTGGAGTTCTGAGGACAGTTCTCTTCAAGATATTAACCAACAAGAATGTCAGACTGGATTAATTATCATAAAACTCAAGTCCTTTTGTTATTCATATATTTACAATCAATGTTCAGTTCACCAAATGCAGCTGAATGTAAAGATAATCTTCAAGTGATTGTAACAGTGGAGACATCTGAACACTTGTTCAGCACATTAAAGCCTGTTGTGTTTACATAGTAATAATTTTAAAGATATTTTTTAAAAAGGTGACTTGAATATAATGGAAGAAGTTGATTGGTGGGTAGCCGATAATCTTGTTTTAATCTGAAGCTAATTTAGGATTAGTTAACAAATAAACACATGGTAGGGAATCCCAGCCTCATGGAGTGCACATCCAGTTCCATGTGGGAAATCCAGGACACTTCTTGTCTGAGCGACAACCACAAGAACACGGAGGTGACACGGGAAATGTCAGGATCACTCGTTTGACCACAGTTAAAGTACTGCACACATTTCTGATCCCCACATTCCAGGGTTGATGTGATCACACCAGAGAGGGTACAGAGGAGATTGATCAGAATGTTTCTCCGATTGGAAATTTCTGCTCTGAGGAAAAGTTGGATAGGCTGGGGATGATTTCCGAGGAGGGTGAGCTCAGATTTAATTGAAGTGATAAAATGCTGAGGAATCCAGATCGAGTGGATAGGAAGGAGCTATTCATTAACTGAGAGGTCAGAAACTGAAGGCTTTAGATTGAAACTAATTCTCAGAAAGAAGGGGAGGGGAGACTTCATTTCACTCGGAGATGGTGGGGAGCAGGAACTCACTGATGGGGTGGCAGAGGCAGTAACCAGCATCACATTAGGACAAACGGTCATGGATGTAACTGAGATGCTGGAACATGCAGGGCTGCGGACTAAAGTCTGCAGAATGGGATCAATGTGATTTATTTGACATTTCTCCAGCATATTAAACTCAAGTCGAATTTGAGAATTTATGAGCATCATCAGACTTGATATCCAAATGTCGGAATAAATTTATCAGAAAGTTAGAGCACAGATCGCGGCCACTTGGCCCATCCTGTATGTGTTGGTTGTAATAGAACTATCCAGGCTTTACAGCATTCTGTACTCACCATTGACAGCAACAATTTCAGACTGTGAACTCTGCCCTCTATGTTCTTATTATCTGTTTTACAACGTATTTCTTTGACAGCTGCACACCTTGTTTCCTAGTTTCAATCCCAGCCTGAACTCTATTCCCTGTGGCCTTGAGGGACTACCATTTCTGCTGTTTAATCTCTCCTGCCTTCCCCTGTGTGACAGACTGTCTTTTTGTCCTTGTCTCACCCCCACCTTGCTCACAACCTGTTACATTTCTGATGGTTCCCAGACCTCTGTGACTTCACTGTGTTCCCTGGGTCAATGGCACGAGTTTTGAATTCTCTTCCTCCAGAGATAATTGGAAATCTTTCTGGTTGCAGTTTCTCCCAGATTTTAATTTTAAAAACAGAGCATCAGTATCAGAGTCAAATACTCGTGAGGCTCCATCCACAATTCCGCGCATTTGGATGTAATCTGTGACCCTCCCACAGATGTGCACGTTTGCTCTATTGGCTGTGCTAACATGGCCTGTAGTGTGCAGGTTTAGCGGGTTGGGTTAGCCATGGTAAATGAGAGGTTATGGAGGTAGGGTGGGAGAGCAGGTCATTGTAGGCTTGATGGACCTAATAGCCTCTTTCTGCACCTACGGGATTCTGTGATTCTAACTAGTTGTGATTGTCGTCACGTTTTCCTCATGCCAGGTTCATTCAGCTCAGGTACACACGCTGCCTTTGTGTTTCTGTGGGTTCTCACTCAATCCTTTCCTTCTGTTTTACAGCAATTTCACACTGTACGTGAGGGTGAGAATGAATTTGTAAATACAAAAACTCCAATCAAAACCCGCACAGGTCAGGAGCTGTTTCTGCTGCTGGCATCACTCACAAGGAACAATAAAATAAAGGTTCAGTCACAAATCTTACAGGAACACAGAGGTTATAATCACCAGGAAAGGCTAAACAGCTTAAAACTCTTTTCTCAAGAGGAGGCTGAAAGACAACCTGGTACAAGTAGGAAGCTTTGTGCCTGTGTTTTCAGAGATTTGTGGTTGAAATCATTGGGATGGAAGCATGTTTTATTGCCCCAGGTCATCAAACGTGCAATCTAAATGTGCATCTTTCTTTCTGTCTTTCTGTCTGAGTTAACAATCAGATGGGTTGGTCAGTGTCTGAGTGTTTTCCCAAATCCCTGATTGAATCTGTCTCCCCCCACAATCTCAGGTGCCTCACCACTCCCTGGGTCATGGAGAAGCTCTGCCGTTACAATGAGAACTGTCTTTGCTGTCACCGCTCCTTGTGCTTCCGCCTAATCCCCACTTCCCTTCATTAAATCCCAGCTTCCTCTAGCCCATCCACATGGGCATGTTGAAGAGCATGACAGGAGATTGGATTGAAACCGAGAGTTCAATAGCCAGAATGAAATAGGAAGAAGGAAATAAACGGGGTTTGTGGATCCCAGGGAATACAGACTCCAGGCTGAGTCTTTTGTGGGCATTCCCGCAGTAATACGAGACAGCATTCCATGATGAGAGTTAAACCCGGGTGGCAGGAGAGGGAGCCACTGAACATTAGCAGGTTTAACTCAAACACAGGAGGTTTGCTCAGTCAGTAACAGTGTGTTAGACATGGATGTGAAGTGAGCAGCGAGGGGAAATGTTGACACAAGCTGCAGATGGACAACTTTCACTGGAAGAGGAGGTGGACATTCAGCCCCTCAACCCTGCTACGCCATTCAAAACTCTCCAAACTCATCAATAAACTCCTCTGCAATAGACAAGATGAATATTGAAAAACTAACCATCTGCAAATGCTGGGAAATCAGAAATAAAAAAAGAAATTTTCAGCAGGTCTGGCAGCATCTGTGGAGAGTGAACCTTTCGGGTCCAGTGACCGGTCAGGTGACCAGCTGCAGCTGACCATTCTGCCTTTTCTGTAACACTCTCTGGAACAGGTTCTGGTGCGAGGGGAATGAGACTATCAATAACAACTGAGAAAACAGGAGGATGTGCTCAATCAGAATAAAACACATTTTGGTCTTTCACTTTTAATTCAACTGCAAAAATTATTCATTATCATTACATAAATAATAGGCCAGAAATCAACTCTTCATGTCACTGGGTCTCAGAAACTGTGTTAATTCTGACCTTGACCAGCCTACATGTGAATCCAGACCCTGAATAATGGGGTTGACCCTGGACCATCTTCTTGGCAGTCAGAATGAATGTGATTTGGGAAGACACCAATGTGATAGGACCAGGGCGAGGTTGTATAAACGTGGGGACTGTGGGAAGGAATTCACTTACCCCTCCCAGCGGGACACTCACAGTCACAGTCACACTGGGAAGAGGCTGGTCACCTGCCTCATGGATGGGAAGGGATTTACTAAATCTTACAATCTGCTGAGGCACCAGAGAGGGCACAGAGGATTTAGACTCTTCACCTGCTCCATGTGTTAGAAAGGATTCATTCAGATCTCTCTCCTGCAGAGACATCAGTGCGTTCCCACCGGGGAGAGGCCATTCACCTGCTCCATGTGTGGGAAAGGATTCACCCAGTCTTCTGATCTGCTGAGACCCCAGTGAGCCCACTCTGGGGAAAGGCCATTCAGATGCTCAGTGTGTGAAAAGGGTATCAGTGATTCATCCCTCCTGCTGATACACCACAGGGTTCACACTGGGTAGGAGTTGTTTACCTCTCAGTGTGACAAGGGATTTGCTGCATCTTCAACATGATTGAGAGACCAGTGAGTGCACACAGGGAAGTGGTCATCCCCCTGCTCCGTGTGGGGTAGAGTTCACACATCACTGCAGCACTCTCATTCTGCAGTTACTGTTAATCAGAGTCAGGAGTGGACCTTGTACATGATGACACTGTTGGAGTATTGATGTTGTTGTTGGGGTTAACCACATTAACTGGGCTGGAGTTGACTGAATTTATATTGCCACTTTCTGAACTTCAGGATGTCTCTCTGAGCACAAGGCGACACAAATAGCAATGTGACAATGAGGATGGATCATCTGTTTTGATTTATATTGGGATTGAAGCACCTCTGCTTCAAAGCACCAGATACAAGGTCAGAGGCCAGCCTTGGTCAACGGCCATTGTGGAGTTTCCACATTCTCCCACAATAGTGTGGGTCTTCTGGTTTCCTCCCACAGTCAAAAGATGTGCAGGTTAGGTGGATCAGTCGTGCGACATTGTCCATGGTGTCCAGGACTGTGCAGACCTGGTGGATCAGCCATACAAAATGCAGTGTTACAGGGATGGAGTGCAGTGCGTGGGATGTTCTTCAGATGGTCGGTGGGATTTGATGGGCCAATGCTCTCCTTCCACACTGTAGGGATTTTATTCTATGATTAAAATCATAAACGCTACACAGCAGGGTGTCCCTGGAGAAGGAGCATGTGGTGTATCAATGCTCTCAATGCCTTTAGACAGAGGTGGGCACCGCAGGGGATACGTGCTTTATCTCTGTCGCTGCCCGCTCCCTACAACTCTACCTTGATTTAGTCCCTTCTCACTTTGTCACTTGTAATGGTTTGCTTTGCCTGTAAGGGGTCTTGTTTGGAAATATTCAATTGGTTACACGGGTGACTTACTGCTGGTAACAAAAAGCAAAATGGCGTAATGATGATGTTGATGGTGGGAAGGTTGCACAGCTCTGTGTGAGATAACATTTCTGGGTCGGAGAAATGGGGGTAAAAAGAACGCTTCACAGCTCACAAAACGAGAACTGAAAAGCAGTTAAATAAAACTAAAGGTTCAGACAGGGAGGGAATATTTCCCTGGAGTTTGAGTAACTGGGAAGTGATGGTTTCCGGGAATAGACAGGATTTTGTTTTACAGGGCGTTTGAAATTTTAAAAACTGTTATATTCAGATCGTTTCGATTCTTTTACTTTTATTCTGGGATAAACCTGAATACAAGGTTTGCAAATTTATTTTTTTAATGTAAAAGACAAATATTAAATAAAATCCATCAAACCTTCCCTCACTGAAAACTGATGTGGAGGTGCAATCTCCTGGAGAATCCCTGCCCTGCCTACTTCTTCCTACTCGGGCTCCATGGCTACATACATTCCTGGGAGAGAGCAGGAAGCAGCTATTCGGCTTTTCAATCCTGCTCCACCAACCAATGGGAACCAGCTGACCATCCAGCTCAGTCTCCTGTTCCTGCTGTGTCCCAATCCCCTTAGATATAGTTCTTCGAGGTAAATTCATCGAAGTCCTCCTTTGGCTTCACCACCTTTTGTTTCAGTGG